>NC_092874.1:396000575-396616257 GCF_028372415.1 Notamacropus eugenii | reverse complement strand
AGATATTTCTTTGGAGAGACAGGGTTAGGAGAATGAGTGAATGATAAAGCTTTTTTCAAATAAAAGGGGATTTATTTACTGGAGATACAAATACAAAATCAAATACTTCCCCTGCCTTGAAGATTACATTCTTATGGGGGGACACAACACACCCAGGGAACTAGTTGTGAGGGAGGGGCATTTTTGTCTGCTAAGTTATAAAGATGGTAGTTGGGGCTTTAGGAGAGTTGATTGGCGCACTATCCAGAAATGACAGAGTTGATTTGATCGTGGTTTCTGGTTCCAGAATTGGAGAGGGACAAGGGGAGGAGTTGACAAGGAAAAGGTACACCCACAAGACTGAGATGTCTAGAGAGTAGGAAGAAAGAGTGAAGTATGGTGGTGAGGCTTTCCTCAAACACTTGGTCAGAAGAGAGCCCCAAATGGGGATGGTGAGGCCCTATGGCAGAAATTCCTGCATGGTGGCAAGGCAGATGAATGAATGAAAAAGCACATATTGAGTATTCATGTGTAAAAGACATAGTGCTATATACTAGGGGGACTGTGGAGCAGGAAAAGGGCCTTTATAATTTTGCTTGGATATCCTGGACACTTGGGTATGGGTTGCAGAGAGGGAGGAGGTACCATCATGCCCTTTCTGGAAAATACAGGTAGATTTTGGGAATGATATGGCAATACAGTGATCCCTCTCCATGTTATATATGCCTTATTGACCTCTGTTGTAAACAGGTCTAACAATGTGGGAACTTTCATGGTCTCTTAGTGACTTTGAGAATTGTAAATAGAATCTTAGACTCAGACCTTGTGAAATATCCTCATCCTTAAAATAAATTCTGGGCCGGAAAGTTTTAACTTGGGTCTTCTCCAGGGGTTTGTCAAGGCTTAGCATGTCTGTTGTGCTCCCCAGGACAGCCGATCGGAGCATGAGCGCCAGTATCTTCTGTGCCAGGGCCCTGGGATCTCAGAGAACACAGAGCTCATCAAATCTCCAAGGTGAGAATGCCCCCTCTGTGGGGAATGAGAAAGGGAGTAAGTCAGACTGATGTGGAAAAAAAAGTTCCAACTCCTACCTCCTGTGGTGAAATCTCGTACATCCTGTGAGGGCAGCTTCTTTCCATACTCCTGCCACTATGGATTTTTACAGGGCCAAGTTGGGTTTGTGGTCCTTCCAGGCAGTGGGATGGGGAAGTCCTGGTGGCTCATATTTTTGGGCAGTCTGCTTGTTAAATTTTATCTTTGGTCCTGAGCTTGTGCCTTGGATGGCAAACCCTCTTGTGTTCTATAGTTTGGGAGGGAAGAGAGGAGGGGGAAATCCTTGGGAGTTAGTTCTCACCTTCTGTGATTTTTCTGTTCTCAGTGAGTACTTGATGATGTTAATGCCTCCGAACGTCGAGGAAGAAAAGTGAGTACCCTGTGCCTGAGTTGTGCTTCTGATGCAGCATGACCCATGACATAATATCAAGGCCACCCATGGCTCTGCATATCTCTGAAAACTCCTGTTATTTCTCTCTTAGAGAAAAACCTATGGCTCCTAGTAACGTCCTGTCGATGGCCCAGCTGAGGACTCTGCCTTTGGCAGATCAGATTAAGATACTGATGAAGAATGGTTCGTGCCCTCCTCCCACCCTCTTTCAGATCCTCGTCCCCAAAGCCTGTGTTTTGTTGTTCTTCCTCACTATCCTGTTCCTTGCCCATGCTAGCTCCTAATTCTGTTCTTTCCTCAGTGGGTCCCTGAGGAGTCATCAGAACAAGTATTCTGTCTGATTTTTGGGTCCCTGACACTGGACTCCATGGGCTCTGAAAACCAAAAGACCTGGAAGAGCCTGGGCTCTCTGGCTCAGTGTTGATGAATGTGGAGCCTGGGGATTGTACAGGAGGCCTTGGAAGGTGCTGGAAACTTTCTGGCCTAAGACCTGGCTTCATGTCCCATGCCTGATATGCTGGCTGCTTCCTTTTTGGCTTGATGAACTTGTGTGGATAATCAGTGTCCATAGACATAAAACCTTCCCTTTGGGTTTCCATCTTGGGGAACAGTGTGCAGGATCCAGGGTTTCTGGCTGGTGCTTTATGGAACCCATTGTCTTCTTGTCTCAGTGAAGGTCATGCCTTTTGCCAACCTGATGAGCCTGCTGGGCTTAGGGACGGACTCAACTTCTGTTCTGCGCTGCATCCAGCAGGTGGCGATGCTGGTGCAGGGAAACTGGGTTGTGAAGAGGTATGTTTGTTCATGCAACGAGTATGTATTTGGCTGCATATATGCTGTTTCCTCTTGGGCCGTACAGTGGTGTGGAATAGATCCTTTCCACGGTGGGGACCAGAGGATGAGGAGAGAATGAATATCTGAGATGGGGGCTGCAAAGCTGATAACTTGTCCTGTTAGAAAGTAAATCATGCTAATCTGTTGAGCAAGGGCCAGTGGTCTGCCAGATATTCAGCAGTCGTAGGGACTGAGAGTCCCACAGGAAATGAATCCGATAGGGGGAACTGGTATATCCTCCAATCCAAGTAAATAGTCCCCAGATTGGAATGAGGAGCCAGGGCTGGCCAGCAGGTTGGGAAGAGAGTATTGTCCTATCTTAGGTGGGGTGGTCTGGGGCTAGGATGAAGATTGCTGTTTGTCAGTCCTGGGCTCAGGCATTCCCTAGCCTTGGCTTCCTGTGACATCTGCAGCCATTTGGTTTCTCGTTGGCAGTGACATCCTGTACCCAAAGGACAGCTCCAGCCCTCACAGTGGGGTGCCTGCAGAAGTGCTCTGTAGGGGTCGGGACTTTGTTGTAAGTAATGGGAAGATTTGCAAAAAGAGAGCTCCTGTGGAGCCTGTCTGGGAAGAGCTGGGTTTCTCTTGTGTACTGCCCCTGGGCTAGAAGAGGGAGCAAACCTATATTTCAAATGTACTGTTCTCAGTCTGGACAGTCCTTGGCAATCCTGGAACTCCTTCACTGGCCTTTACTTCACTTTTTCTGGGTTCCATTTTTATTCTAGAGCAGGGATTCTTAACCTTTCTTGTGTCAGAGACTCCTTTGGCGAAGCCTTGGGACCCAAAAGAAACCAGTCTTACTAAAATATGGTTACCAAATTGCCCACCACATTCATGAAACTAAGGTTAAGAATCCTTGTAGTAGAGAAATTCACAGTGATGGATTGATCGGTGTAGTGCTCTCCCTTCTCCCCCACCTCCTACGACTTTATATAGCAGTTTATAGTAGTGCTTTACCTGCCTTATCTTACTTGATTTTCTCTGCAAACTTTTGAATTGATTATATGGGTATTGCCCCATTTTACAGATGTGGCAACTGTGGCTCCAAGAAGTTAAGTTACTGGTCCAAGGTTACATAGAGAATAAGTGACAGAGCTAGGACTTCACCCCAGGTTTCTGCTTCTGTCCCTTGTACTTTTTGCCCCAACACACTAGTTCAGGATATGGATTGGTTTCACTCAGGAATCCCAAGCAGGCTCATAAAGCAGTGCTTTGGGTTGGTAGCAAGTGTAAGTGGCAGGGAGAAAGAAGTGTGAGGGTGGAAAGATGGGGCCCTCTCTTCCTGTTTTTGCTTTATTTTATTTTTTTGTGCCTTTTAGGAATGCTGCTTGCCTTTAAAGTTACCTACTCTGTTCAGCCCCTTCTGAAATTCTCATTAAAGAATTCTGGGATCAGAGTGGGGGGTGGAGGTTACTGATCTGGATGTGAGTCCTTTTAGGTGGAGTTTGGGGTTGAGGGGAGTGGTGATAGAAGGGAATATGGGAGAGCCTGTCCCTGGCTTCCCACTCTTACACCCCCAGCTGACATAAGGACACCTTGTGTCAGTATCAATGATATGGGGAGCTTAGGGTGATATAAATCTGAAAGGGGAGGTTCTGGTAGTGGGGGATGCCATAGGCTGTGTGTTTACTATGGCTTCTAGACTTTCTGGCATCCATTCTCCAAAGAAGACCAGAAGCATACCTCCCTCCTCTCCCCAAGGGCTCTCTGTGCAGCTCTCTCGGTATTGGGAGCTGCTTGGAAGCCATCCCAGAGCTCATAGGACATGTGGAAACCTTTGTCTTTCTTTTCCCCAGATGTGGAAGTTCACACAGAGCCGCTGGGTAGTGAGAAAAGAGGTGGCAGCAGTTACAAAAGTAAGTGTTTGGTTCCTAAGCCCCCAGACTTGGGCCCAAGCAGTGGGAGAAAGGAAGAAGTAGGCTAGGCAGGTAACCAGAGAGGCTGTCCCTCCCACTCTGCCCACAGAACTGGTGACAGGAAGTGCAAGATGGTAGTCAGCATAAGACCCATAGACTTTTTATGTGGTTTAAGGTTTGTAAAGCATTAGACATGCATTATCATGTAATCTTCACAACTACCTACAATAATGATTATCCCAAATTTACCAGTTAGGAAACTGAGCCTCAGAGAACTTAAGCACTTGCTCAGGGTCACACAGCTGACTCTTGTCTGAGTAGTATTTGGTGGGTCTATCTGACTCCCAAGTCCATCACTTCATCCCCTTTTACCTCATGGCTTCTTTTCACCTCAGCCTACTCTTGAGGCCCCCACTTAAGTCTGTTGGAACAATTTGGGGAAAGGGGGGAATCAATATGGTCTAGTCAAGGAATGCCTGAGCTACCCAAAGACTTGTGGGATCTAAGGTAGTGGGCTGATTATGAAGCCCATCCAGAGGCTCAGTCTGGTATCCCAGCTTTTCTCCAAATCCATTGTCCCTTTGGGTCCCAGCTCTGTGCAGAGGATGTGAAGGACTTTCTGGAGCACATGGCTGTGGTGCGGATCAACAAGGGTTGGGAGTTCTTGCTCCCTTACGATGAGGACTTCATCAAAAAGCATCCAGACGTAGTCCAGCGGCAGCATATGCTGTGGATGGGCATCCAGGCTAAGTAAGTTACACTTGCTAAAGGTAGGGGTGATGCTGGTGGGGGTGGGAAGCCAGTAGAATGTGCAGAAGTGCCCCCATTTCTCCCCTCCCCCCCATGCATACACACACCCTCCTCCTTGGCTGAAGGAAAACCTACTGATTTCTGCTGCTCAGGTGACAGCTTCATGGTCCAGGGGCAGGAAAAACCATTTGTGCACTTAGAACCGAGGTCCAGACCTTATGTTCTCCCACAATGGTGATGTTAGAGGAGGTATTGGCCAAGGGATAGGGGAGTGGGGAACTGGAAAGTAAAGGAGCCCTGGCTTGTAGAGAGATGAACTAAAGAGAATTTAGTGGGAGACCAGGGGTTGGAAGTTGGGGGAAGATGGGCAGAGAATAGAGAAAGTAGAGGAAGGTGTCAAGCAGAGGACTGCGTGGAGATGGTAAGCAAGAGAGGCTGAGATGAGTGGCCCAAGGGATTTAGTGAGGGCTGGGGAGGGTGGTTGGAACACTATTGTTGGAAGTCAGAGGCTGCTTTTTTCTGGATAACTTGAGAAATTTATTAGGAGTCTGGGGTGGAGGCTGATAGAAGCACCTCTGCTTAAGAGATAAGAAAACTTTAATCTAAAAGGTCTTTTTTAACCTGGTGCTTCTTTCCCATTTCAGGTTAGAAAAGGTCTATAGTCTAGTAAAAGAGACTGTGCCAAAGACTGCCGAAGGACAATCAGGTTTGTTTGGAGGAGGTGGAGACAGGGATCTGGGCTGAGACTGTGAGGTTGTGGGCTGGGTTGGGAGGACGGATGTGGAAGAGGAAATTCCTAAAGGTCTTTCTTCCTGAGACTTGATGCTACATGGGCAGTGCTTGTGAAAGGTTTTGACCTGTTACCTTTTTCCCTGCTTTTTTTTCCTTGTCCCTCCTGCCTCCTCTGGGAGGGGATCTGAATCTGTTGATTGCTAACTTAGGCTCAGCATGAAAATTGAGTTGAGGGTTTGACCAAAAGCCAGGGCTCAGATCCCAGCACACAAAGAGGGCTTGGCATATGAATAGTGAGGTAGATCAGTGCCCTCTGTCCTGCCTTCCTTTAGAGGGATTGACCAAGATGGTGTTGTCAGGCTGGCCTGTAGATACAGTACACTACAAGTGGCATTCAGGATCATGGATAGAGTTGGGAGGGGCTTCAGACACCATCTAGTCCCATTACAGATGAGGGAACTAAGGCCTAAGGAGGTCAAGTGACTTGCTCCAGGGACACACAAGTAGACCTAGGTCCTCTCACTCCAGAGTCAGTGCTCTTTGTCCACTCTCTCTCTCCACAATTTAAGAACTGTGATTTTTTTTTCTTCTGTCACTATTGCTGGCAGCAGCTAGCTTCCACTGGCTTAGGTGACAAAGGCCCTTGTAGCTGTGGGGACCAGGAAGGGTTCAACACACCTGACCTCCAGCCCTGGCTCTCTCACTGAGTATTTCCTGGGAGCTTGTACAATTCCATTGATTCTCAGTTTTTTCCTATTTGGGAAATGTTTGTTCTACCCTCAGGCTATCTACCCCTCAGCCTTCTCCCTTGCAGCCACCTCTCATTCGAATGAATGTGTCCTTGAGACAGAAGGGCTCAGCTTTTGGGCCTTGAAGTGTCTTATCTCCTGAGACACGGAATTCCTCATTCTGAACAGCACCCTGTCCTTGTAGTGCCTGTTATGCTGGTCTCTGGGGATCAACGAGTCCAAGCGGCCAAGGCCAAGGCCCAACAGAACCACCTGCTGCTGGAACGAGAACTGCAGTGGAAGAAGGAGCAGCTGCAGGCAATGCAGGCCTCCTCCAGCATTCGGATCAAGGAGGAGCCAGTGAGTGAAGAGGAAGAGGAGGGAGAGCAAGGTGATAAGGAGGAGCCCATGGACACCTCGACCTGTGGCAGCCTCAGGAACAAGTTGGCCAACGGGCTCCCTGCTGGGCGAGTCACGGGAGGTGACACCCTCAACGGGCACCCCCCAACAGGCTGTGGGGAGGCACCCATGGCTCGGGAACTGAGGGCCTTTGTGGAGGCCACCTTTCAGAGGCAATTTGTGCTCACTCTAAGCGAACTGAAGCGCCTCTTCAACATGCACTTGGCCAGCCTGCCCCCCGGGCACACACTGTTCAGTGGCATTTCAGACAGGATGCTTCAGGACACGGTGCTGGCTGCTGGCTGCAAACAGATTTTGGTGCCTGTAAGTAACCCTCCACAGTGGGGAGTGCAGTGCTGCTTAGGGAGGGAGCCTTTGTTTAAGCATGTATCTGGAGGAGGAGCAGCTGTGGCCTGGAGCCCGAGAGCTTCTCCCAAGTGGTGTGCTAGCTGTTTGGTCGTTTCTGACCCCGACTTCTGCTGGCCCCACACAGACTGTATGGGTCAGAAGGGGCAGTGTTGGAGGAGTTGGTGTGGATAGCCTGTTCCCTGGATATGAAGAGTGGCAATTCCAGTTGGTGCTGTGAATGATGGGAGGACTCTTAGGTCTACACTGAACCACCCTACATGGACCTTCAAGTAGCCTCCAGCATGCCGTTGTTCCACTAGAAGTCTCATGGGGGCGCTAGGCTACAGTCAGCATCTCACCAGCCACAGCACTCTTTCCAGGATCCCATGGGGGGCTGTGGTTGCTTCATAAGGCCTAAGCTAACCAACACAAACCCATTTGTCTTTTCATGACTGTCTAAGTTTGGGGTATTTGAATTTGGGGGAGTTAACCATGGCTCTCACATATCAATAGCAATTTCTTCAGATAATTCTGTGAAATTGGTGTTTTATAGATACAGAAACCTGAGGGGATCTGACGTATTCACCATCATCCAGCTGGGAAGTATCAGGAAAGGCAGCCACACTCAGGGCTCCTGGGCTTTCCATGACTCTGGCAGTTGCTTTCTCATCTTACCAGGGCTTCAGTCTGATGGGCTGGCTATGGCCTCCACAGTGATAGGAAAGGAGGAATAACTATCTGTTTGGGGGACAATGCTAATAATGAGAATACATACACAGGTGAAAGAGGAGGCTGGGAAACTTTTATCCCCTGAATTTTTAAAAGGCAACTGGGTAACAGTGGCTACTGGGTTTGAAGCCAGGAAAACTCAGGTTCAGATGTGGCCTCAGACACTTAGCTGCATGACTGTGGGCAAGTCATTTAACCGCTGTTGACCTCAGTTTTGTCAGCTGTCAAATGGGGATAATAATATCACCTGTTTGTCGGGATCGCTGTGAGCTCTGTGCCTGGCACGTAGCAGGCACTATGCAAATGCTGTCATCTTCATTATCGTTGTTATTATTTCCCCTTAGTCACAGGGGAAATGTCTTTAATTCAAGATGAGCATCCCAGGAAGGAGAACTGAGAATGGGGAAAGGAGACTTCCATTTACCAAGCAGACTCGCTGGGAGCTTTGCCTTGTGGATTACTGGGGGCCCTGGTGTTCTGGGTGGGCTGCCTTTACCCTTCTGCTTACTCCTATCTCCCCATCCCACTGGGTAAAGTAGGGCTGTAGCTTTGGAGATGCTGGTGCCAAGGTTAGGCAGGTCTCAAGTGCTGAGCAGTGCTATGGCTGTAAGACTCAAGCCTGTGTACATGAGGGCTGAAAATTGGGGCAGGAGTCCCTAGTTGTTCTAAAGAAGCCTGGCCTTCCCTGGGCAATCACAAAGGGACTGTGTCAGCTCCTTCAGCCATTCTCCGGGCTCTCAGGCAGAGACCAAGGGCCCAGTGCCCCTCAGGTGAGCCACAGAGGAAGCCTCATGTCTGGGGGACAGATACTGGGTCTTGAGAGAGATGTTTATACTTCTTACCTGTTCCTTAGAGAACACTTCAGGTTCCTTGTGGCAACTTCTCCTTGCCATCTGGATGGGGGGCAGGGACATTCTCTTGTTGCCTTCTTTTCTTTTTCTTTAGGAACTGAATATGCAGAAAATGAATAGCTGTGTCCGGGAAGTAGGGAAATAAGTCCCTGTGTCAAGTTCCTTCCTGTTAAGGAGCTCACAGTCAAGGAAGAGATAACATACAGTTATGTACAAATAAGAAGAAAGAGACAGAGTAAATGAGAGATAATCAATGTGCGGAAAGCTTCTTGCAGAAGACTGACAGTCTCTTTAGTTGAGATTGCTGTTGAACTCCAGCAAGAGATGGAGATGAGGAGGGAGAATGATGCAGGCCTGAGGCAAGGCTAGTGAAAATGACTGGCCTTGTCAGTTATAACGTCCTGTTTGAGAAACAGCAAAGAGGCCAATGCAACTGGAGAGAGTTGTGAGAGATTGCAGAGAGGTGTGTGATTGGAGAGGTAGGAAGGGGCCAGGTTGTGAGAAGCTTTCAAAGCCAGACAAGATTTTATATTTGATTCTGGAGGTCATAGGGTGCCACTGGAGTTTATTGAAAAGAAGGATGAAATGGTCAGACCTGTGCTTTAGGAAAATCAGACCCAGTTCAAACCAAGCTCACATGTGTGCCATGATTAGTTTCCCCCACAGACTGCTGCTTCTCCTGATGAGCAGAAGGTGTTTGCACTTTGGGAGTCTGGAGACATGAGTGATCAGGTAAAGGACCTCTCAGGCCCTTTTCACTATTGCTGGCTTATTTAACTAGCAGCCAGGTGGAAATCGGGTTTCTTTTTGGCCAAATTCTTGAGTGGGGTGGGGGTGGAAGGGAGGGTGTCTACTCTTTAGCCATAGTTGGCCCCAAATGTGTGGAGGGAAAGGGGGAGGGCTGACCGTACCTAAGCTTGTCCAGATGTAAAAAAACATTACTGGGCTTGCATGGTGACTTTTGCATTACAAAGGAGTTATTTGATTTAGACAAGGATTCACCACAGTTTTTGAGTTTTGAACAGTTGGCATTTTCATAACCATGAAGAGTATGAATTTCCCTACAAGTCATAAGTTTATCTTAGTGCTTTGAAGATAAAACTGCTCTTTTGTAAAGTGAGGCACACCTGTTCTGACTGTTGCAGGAACCCTTCTGAAGTGTTGTAGCTGAGTTTCCCCAATGTTTTCCACATCCCACTTTTAGGAGGGGAGAGTTAAAAGAATACTTTGCCTTCTTTTTGTGTCACTGGTAGAGGCAGCATGATAAATAGACAGAGTGCTGGGCTTGGAATCAGGGAGAACTGGATTCATAACCTGCCTCTGACCTTAATACCTATGACTGGGCAGGTCATTTAAATTCTCTGTATCTCAGCCAACTCCTCAGGATTTATTACATCATAGATCAATTGTGAACTGTGTAGGTTATTGCTTTTATTGTACAATGAATTCCTAATGTCTTCTCTTTCCCATTGAACATATCCTTGTAACAAAGAAAAACAGGAAAGCCAGCCAGAACAGCTACTGTTAGACAGGATATACAACATGTAGCATCTGTAGCCCCCTTTTCACTACCAAGAAGTGACTCTTTTTTAAAAAAAAATTAATGTTTTGTTTTCAACATTCACTTTTATAAGATTTTGAGTTCTAAATTTTCCCCTTCTCCCATTCACAATACAGCTTGCAGTCTGATACAGGCTACACATGTACAATTATATTAAACATTTTCACATTAGAAGAGTGACCTCTTTTTAAGAGAGCAAATCTAAGTGATTTGGGCTAGAAACCGCATTGATTGAAAGTAGTTTGGCGGTCAGAGAGAGCTTAACTGTATTTTCCATCCTCCTTCAGAAGGAGGGTAGGAAGGACAGCTTCCTGTAGACGTGCTTCATCATCGCCCTCTGAACTCTTAGCTCATCCTCTCGTGTGTTGTGTCTATGAATTTCTTGTTTGGGAATTATTTTCCTTTCTCCAGAGCAAGCATTACAAATGATTGTGTTTTTGCTGCCACTTAAGCATCGACAGGTTTTACTTGAAATATTTTCCAAAAATTACCGGGTACGTCGGAATCTAATTCAGACTCGACTAAATCAAGAATGTGGAGAAGACCTCAGCAAACAGGAGGTGGATAAAGTGTTAAAGGTAATAGCCCACTTGGGATGCATCAGATAAAAAGGCCCTTCCTTCATGGCAGGGGCAGATAAATTACAAAACAGACAGTTTTGAAAGAGCTGTAGTTGTGGAATTCGAGAACCTTAGTTTGATTGCCAGCAATACTGTTTCCTGTCTATATGACCACAGTCAAGGGAAGTGAAATGACATGCCCTCAGGTTCATACAGCTGCATTAGTAGCCTTCTTAGGCTCATAGATTTAGAGGCAAACTTGTTTGCCTCATTTGATAGATGAGAACAGTGAAGCTGAAAGGGTTACCCAAAGGAATTTGAACCCAGATTCTCTGAACACTGCTGTCTCTTAGCAGACAGGGCTGGGGCTAGAATTTAGTTCTCCTGACTCCCAGTCTAGGGATCTATCATCAGTTAACCCTTTTGAGAAAATTATGCTTTACCTAGTAATATAGTCATTTAGGTCTTTTAAAAACCATAGCATTCCCAAGAAGCATTGAAGTGCAGAAAAAACCAAATATACTTTTCACCTAGGCTTTTTTCCCCCACAATATTCCTGCCTTTCCATTTCATAAATGAAGAACTTTAGGTGGGCCTGGTAAAGAAATTTGTCAGCATGTCCAAGTTAGAACTAGAACCCAGGTCTCCTGACTCTCAGCTGTTCAGTAACCTCTGTTGTTTAAGTATTTGTTGGTGGCATCATTCAGGACATGAATGTGGCTGTGTGAAGTTCACTGTAATAATTTCTCACATCTGATTTTTCTTCTCCCCTGTCCCCAGGACTGCTGTGTAAGCTATGGAGGCATGTGGTACCTTAAGGGAACAGTGCAGTCCTGACAGTCATAGTGAACTGCTTTCCCCCACAAATGTAGGCCAGAGGATGGATACCACAGGGAGCAGAGATGGGAGTAACACCTGGACTTGCTTCAGGGAACATGGAGCAGGATCTGATCTTCACGTGGCCATGGGGCATTGCACAAGCCAGTTACACAGGTCGTCACATTCAGTTTGCATGGCCAGCTGGAGGCAGGAGTGCTCCCAGGAGAGATCCGCCAGGATCCTCTTCCAGTATCATTTGGAATTCCTAATGTATTTTGCTTCTCATTTGGTTCCATTCTAATAATAAAAAGAGTATATACTGATATAGGTGAGATGGAAAAAAAAATCATGGTTTAATATTTTATTTTGTAATTCAATGCCAACCAAGTTAAAAGTTCTGTTTACAAAATGAGAAAAGCTGGAGGTTTTTAATATTTAAAATGCCTAGAAGCTGATGCTCAGTCTTAGATTTTCTGTCTATAAAAGCATCTGCCAGTTCCATTAAAGAAGCCAAATTGCAGTATAATACTGTTGGGTTTTTATAGCTATTTAAAAATTTTAAACAATGTTACTACCTTATGTAGCAACTTTCTTAATTGTTTACATGAAACAGCAAATAGAAAGAACAGACAATTAAATTTATATATTCTTTTGACCTGTTTGCATATCTATGCAAATAAAGGTAAGTCCTGGACAATATGTAAGTGTAGTTATCACAGTTTGTGATGTACAATATCTCTATTTTGTGTATTTTAAAAATAAATGCTAACACAAACTCTTGGCATCATTTTGGTGCCACATCTTTTTATGACAAAAGAAAAGCAATGTAACCAGCTCTTAAAGTAGTTGCACAGAAAGTGGAGGAAGATCCTTAAGTAGTAGGGAAAAAGAGATTTTTATTGTAATGTCAAAACTAGAGGTATTCAAGCTCTGATGAGCAGGTTCTTTGCAGAGGCATTACCAGTTCATCACAGCCAGTAATTAGACCATGTGAGATACTTGGAAATTGACCTTTTTGCCTGCATATAGGAAGATACTCAATTGCCAATCTGCCTTGTATGAAATCTGAGGGTATCCTTTATTCACCCTCTTGATTCCAACTACATAGGTTGGAAAGCTTTGGGAATTATGTAGAGATTCATTAGTTTTCATTAAAGGATCACACTCCCCTTCAATGGGTGACCATCACTGCCAGTTGAGTTAATTGAGACAATTAGAATCACAGAATCTCAGCCTCAGACTTGAGTACAGACTCTAAAGATTATTTTAGTCCACCTTTATCTGACACAACATCCCTGACAGTCTTCTGCCTAAAGACTTCCGGTGATCTGAGCTTAAGCCTCCCTTCCCATTTTAGTCAGTTCTTTTTCTAGAGGTAAAGTGTTTTTTAGGTTGTAAAAATACAGGTGATTTTATTTTGTTAAAATCAAAAGACCAAGATAAGAGACGGAGTTCAAAGGCTTTTAAAATAGCAGTAATTAAATTTTAAACTAAACTAATAATAAAGTCCTTTAAGGACAGCCTCTGAAAAGAATGCTGTGACTTTTGCCATGAAGACACTTCCTTCCTAGGTGAGAAACTTAAGCCGGCATTGGATGTAAGTGTGCAACTGGATCTAAATGTGAGAAAGATCTCTAGCTTCTAAAAATGCATTCAGTTGCAATGGATGATAGTGGATGACTTGGGAAGATGGAGAAGAGAATGATAGTGGGTGACAGAAAAAGCTAGTGATTATAAAAATAAAACATTTGAATTGAAATATGTCTTAAAAATCTTATTTTTTTCACTGTATAATTTATCTTTCTTTTAAAGCGATCGTATTTTAGGTGGGTAATCTGTATTTGGGTAAATATATGAAAGATTTGCAACATTTGGCTTGGTTTTACTCCTAAGAAAGTTACCTAATGGATTATGTTGGTCAACAAAGCAAGTATCTCTTCTTGGTTTAGATCGGAATCTGGCTATGTAGTTTAGCAGACAGTAGTAAGTACCAGGTTAATGGTTCCATTTTTTTGAATCACCCATCAAAGATCATGAGAACAGATCTATAAAATTCAAGTGTAGTTAGAGCTTAAGTCCATTAGAAACTGTGGCATAGAAAATAGCTTTTTTGCTTTTAAAGTAGTTTCTTTTTGAAGGTTTCTGTCATGACATCTCAGGAGGAAGGGGCCTTTTAAAGTTTGTTAGGTATCTAATAGTCATATATAGCCATCCCCTTTCCCCAGTGAAAGGCACATATCTCAGATTTTGTCTTGTCAACTTTTTACACACTATACATGATCCTGAAAATGTTCCATCCATATAGACAGACATATACTAGACATACTGATTTGAATGATACAACTTGCATATCACAGGAATTCCTATGTCCCAATTTCTTGATTGTAGCTATAAGTTTGATTTTTCTGAAAGTGAGAGCACATGACTACCCTATTTTGGGTTGCTTTGGTGCTATTTTTAAGTTTGGGACTGAGGTGACTTTAGGTGGTTCTGTTTGCTCTACCTTTTGAGTAGCAACATGACATTGGGGAGGGGAAAAACACTCATTGGTTGATATTTTAATTAAATCAATAAGCACTTACTAAGCTCCTGTGTGACAAAAACTGTTTGGGGTGCTGAGGATGTAATTATCAAGTGTGATCATTGGGCTTGCCATTGCCAGTAGGCCAAAGTATCAATTTCCTTGTCTGTCAAATGTGTGCGTGTGTGTGCTCGCTCGCTCTTGGGCTTGAGCTGGGGGGGGGGGGGGCGGGGTGCAGGGGAGTGAGAATGAACTAGACTTCCAACATCCTATCCAGCTCTATTTGAATTTCTTCCATGGTTTCTACTTGTATACTAGTGGGGTTTTAGTATGAAGAAAAACAAATGATGGTGTTACTTAAAAAAGTAAAAGCAACCTATAGAGACAGCCTGATTTTCAGGGGAATTTTAAGTATTTTCATTTTCAGGCGATTTTAAGAAATGGAATAAAAAGTGCAATGAAAACAGTAGCAGAAGTGAAAATGCTAAGCTTAACTCCCAAGGCTGGGGGTTTCTCCATGTATGCCTGATGAAGTGAGCCTTTCCAGTGGTAAGTAGTGATGTACTTATATTTGCATACTACATCTTACATCTGCAGTAAAGCAGAGTGCCAAATAACTGAGCCTTTGTCTCTGCTAAATAAATGGTGGTTTAAACTTTGTTTCAAAGCAGCCGTGCAGTTCTTAATTCCTTATGAATTCTTTGTAAACATTATTTGCCATTAATGAAAGGGGAAGAATATTTTGGCCAATGGAATATCTTGAAGTTTGGTATGAATAACAGACTTGTTTATTTCCATAGATAGCTTTATTTTTAGAAAAATATTTACAGTAGTTCAGAACTCCAGTTCTTTTAAATAGTTTTAATTTATAAGAACATATATAGGTCATGTGTAGATATACTTCCACATATAATAAGGAAACAGACAGGAAATAAGTTTTTACAACTTCTACAATTAGTGAGAAACGCTGACAAAAATTCTAGGAACTTAGTTAAGAGCTTATTTGGCCATCTAGCCAACAAGCCCCCATCTATTAAGACAGAATATACATAATAAACAAGTAGCTTCTGCAAAGAAAACCTTGGTCCTAACTCAAGTCTTAAGAATAATCTCCATGCTCCTCCCCCTCCTCCCATTTTTCCTTTCCAAATGAGTTCTAAAAACCTGCTCTTAAAAATAGGTAGGTTACAAGAACAAGTATGAGGATAACTATTTCTCCACATTCATAGCACACAAAGTGTGCTTTGTAAATAACTTGCCCTTCTTTGGTTCTTTTTGAGTGGTGATGAGTAACTTGCCTTTAACATTTAAAGCCAACTCTTCGGTAATACCAGATAAAATCAAATTAGAAAAAACAGTCCACCCTATCACAAATTGCATTACCAAATGGTCTATTCTCTGGTACATAGCTAATTTGTGGTATTTTGAAGTCATGTATATACCCTATACACATTTCAGGATAGCTGCCTCCAACACTGACTTTAACATTAAATGACCACATTAATCTACCTTGACTAAGTGAGTGAGAATGACTTGCCCACTTTGAGTACCAGTGTTTCCAGACCCCACCCTCCCACCACAAGTGCACATAACCCTTCTACATACACCCTGTTCAACTTTTTTGGGAAATAAATTCCATTCAAGTCTGTGCACCAGCCCCAGTTCTGCAGAGAGCAGGCTGGTTTTGTCATAGCTACTGACCCTGATGGCTACTCAGCTCACTCTCCTTGCTCCATGCATTTGCAGGGTCAGCAAAGAGGGAGACTTCATTTGCAACACAGTGGCCACTGCATAACCTGGACCACTTTATAAACCCTGGCTTGAAGGGGAGAGAGTAGAGAAAAGGTCTAACAGCAAGAGCCAGGGCACTACATGGAGGTTGGCTAAGAACGTGGGGGCCGAGACTGATACTTTGTTCTTTGCTCATCTATCTCTTGCTTAGTTTTCTTGATGCAACTAAAGATCTCTTTGAAGAGGGCTTTGTATTCTGGAGGAGGGGCTGTGGTAGAACTGGTGGAGTCCGGAAAGATGCTGGCCAGCTCCTGGCTGCCGGGGACTGGCTCAGCCTCTGTGCTCCTCAAGTTTGGGGCTGGGCTGGGGCCCCTACAAGTCTGCACAGCCTTATGTTTCGGGGAGTCCTCCTCCTCCTGCTGGCACTTTCTGAGCAGCTCTTCGTATTTAACCTTCAGAGCTCTGTATTGGGTGTCTACTTCATGTAACAGGGAAATGCCTCTCTGCTTCATGGCCTCCGTCTTCCTGATACAAGTCTCTTCGTGGCCCTTGACGATGTCGCTCTCAGCCAGACTACTCAGGACTGCCTCACTGCTGCTGCGTTTGAGAGGCCTTTTGCTCAGCTCTGGTCCTGCCAGGAATATTTCCTCCAGCAGGGTCTGGCTGGATTCTTTGACAGAAAGGAACAACGAATCTGGCACCAGCTTTTCAACACCATTTACAAACGGATGTTCCGTCTGTAGCATCTGCCGCATTTCTGCCACCTCTGCCTCCAGCTCCAGGGCCCGAGCTCGGTAGGCCTCTGAGGCTCCCAGCTGCTGTTCCAGGTCACAGTTCTCCTTCAGGACCATTCCATACTCTTCCTCCATAGTCATTCTCTTCTTCCGCTCCAGGCTCAGCTGGGCCTGCAACATTGCAACTGTCTTTTTCAAGTTCTCATTTTCTTCTTCATCAGGAGTTTGCTGGTTATGCATAGAGGTTATCTTCTCAGCAAATATGTGATCATACACAAAGTGCCTGGGGGGAGGGGAAGACAATGCACAGAAATGATTAGGATTTTGTCTCCAAAACCACCACTGGTTACAATGAAGCTGCATGAGACTAGTGAGCAGATTCATATTCGAGTCTTTTCATCATAAAATAAAAGTAAATATTTCATAATTAAATCATCTCAAAGAATTTCAGTTCTCAGGGGAATCTACTCCTAAGTAGAGAGCATTATGTTAACTTATGGGGGAATTAAGTACCAAATATTCTGGACTATCACCTTCCTCTGCTAATGGATAAGGCTGCTTATTAAGAGGCAGCTAGGTGCCATGGGATTTGGGTGCTGGGCTTGGAGTCAGGAAGACCTAAGTTCAAATCCAACCTCAAACTTCTTAGCTGTGTGACCCTGGGTAGGTCATTTAATCTCTGCCTGCCTCAGTTTCCTTAACTGTAAAATGGAAAATAACAGCACCTTCCTCCCAGGGTTGTGAGGTTCAAGTGAAATAATACTTGTAAAGTACAGTGCCTGGCATAGAGCAGGTGCTAAATAAACTTATTTCCTTATCCAAAGGCAAGGTAACAGTCTTGTCTCACTGAAGTTAAAATCTCCTTAACTGTAGACATAGAAGACTAAAAGAAGGGTCTGGAAAAAGTGCTTCAATGGTGGCTAAGATCCCTCCTAAAAAAGAGACCACCTGAGACCAACGAGGAGAGCACTAAGGGCTAGGAGAACAGATCTGGCAGCCTTCACAGGCATTAGGACAGAACAAAGGAGGCTCTGATAAGACAGGCTTTAAAAACTGTCCTACATAGCCCAAGGCTGGTATGGACTGAAAGAAGCTGTGGACAGCCTCAGACTAGATTCTTCACAGCTGAAATGTGGCTCTTTGGAGAACCCAGATAACCAAAACCCACAGCCCCAAAGCAGCCTGTAGGAAGGTAACATCTCAGAGAATTCAAGTACTGGTACTTCCCTAATGGTTCAGTCCCACAAAGATCACTGGAGTACTTCAGTCATCACACCTGCCAGTTCTCTCTGTATGCTAGGGGTATACAGCATGTGGGCCTGGTGACTTCGAAACCATAAAGGGTGGCAGTTTGCCTTTTTTATATTCCTTTCCAGTATAAAAGTCATTTTCTCTGGCAGAGAAAAGCAAAGTAAGAGTTGACCAGCTGAACTTTTCCCCATTTTTTCCATGACTATTCCCCCCCTCCCCCAACCTTTACCCAGCAGCCCTTATGATGACAGGCAATCTTCCCCACATGCCTCAAAAGAATTCATCCTTCTAAGATACCACCATGCAACCTAGGCTCACAACTCTGGAGTCATCCTTGACGCTTTCCTTCCCTCTGCCTCCCAACTCAGCCATGCACTTGCCAAGTCTTGTGTTCTACCTCTGCTACATCCTTCCCTTCATTCCTACAACATCTACCTTAGCTCAGACTCTCAACCTGGATTATCACAACAGCTTTCTACTCCCTGCTTCCAGTCTCTGTTCTCCAGTCTATCCTCCACAAACTGCATGCTGATGCTCCTAAAATGCAGTTCTGATTAGGTCGCTTACTCCTCAGTGGGCTGGCATTTAAAGCCCTCTACAGTCTGGCTCTTATACAGTTTTCCAATCTTAGTTAACATTACTCAGCTTCCCTACTCTCCCTCCTGGTTAAACTGGCCTGCTCCATATTTCTCATACTCAGAATCTTCTATCTTTGCTGATGTGTCAAGTACAATGCCTCATGTATGAAATGCCCTCCCTCCTCACCCCCTATCAGAATCACTATCAAATCCTTCCATGTCCTGATTCCCTCAGGTGTCAGTGCACTTGAAATTACATTGTATACTCTTTGGATTTTACTGATCTGCCTATCTTTTATATTCTCCTTTTAAAATGTAGGCTACTTGAGGGTAGGGACTCATTTTTGTCATATCTCCAGCGCCAAATACAGTGCCTTGCACACAGTAGGTGCTTAATGTTTGTTGAACTAATGCTACAAGACAATTTACTTTCAAAATGATCTGGCTTGGTCACACTCACATATGGCTGTGATAAAGTTATGAGCCAACATCATTTGTTTCTACTTTGTCAAGGATCTACACTCAAATTTGGACTTGAAGGTAACTGTGTACCAGTTCCTATGAGCTAACTTGGGTACCATAGCTAGGCCTTCCTGAGGCCATAAATTACTTTATTCCTTTGGAAGAGTTAGCAGAGACTCCTGTCTGTCATTTACAATGCTTCCTAAGGGAACTCCAGACAGTCATGAATACCTTACTGTTTAGTTCATAAATTGGTACCTGAACTCCCCAGTTAGGTCAAATCCCAGGTCAAAAGAACTTTAGTATTTCTACTCTGCCTTGGGGTTTGGGAATACTTCCACCAGTCTGGATAGATGTTTAAGGTGGTTCCTATAGGCTTGTGTTTTACTAATTAGTAATCAACCATTAAACAAAACCTCATCAGCCAGAAGGTTATACAGCCAGTAGCATTTTTCATAAAAAAATTATCTATTTTCCATGATTTCAGAATGGCTATTTGCTAATTAGGAAACATTCTGGCTAATAAAGTATCCATTTAATTAATCTACTAATGTGAAGGCTCAAAAAACGTGCCTGCAGAAAATCTATCTTAGAATATCTTCAGATAAAAGAATATGTGTGTCTGAAGCAAAATGAAAGACACAGCTTTCATGAAGGAATTACAAAGCTAGATCTATCTTCCTCAAACTTCTAAACCCTCAAGGGTTTATACTTAGTTGCTATTAATGAAAGAACCCATCATTCATAAATCAAAGCTTTAGCCTTGCTTCAGACCACTTAAAAACTAACTTTTCCAAGAAAAGTACATTTTGAAAAGTAGATGATTTCTGCTCAACTGAAACCCCGAATTCACCAAGCACTGAAAACTGTCTTTGCTTGTAAATACAAAAGGAAGAGACAGGCAGCATACTTGCGTAGGTCATAAAGTTCTTTCAGACATGAGAAGCTGTGCAATGACTTTCGCTGCTCACAGCTCTCCTGGCTCCCCCTCCTGCCACTAGAGGTCTTCAGCTCCTCCATCTGGCTCTGGAGGTGGTCAACATGGCTCTGGAGGCATTCGATTGTTTCAGTCAGACTGGAAGGAGAGAACATAGACCAATTACAGCTTGTCACATTCAATCAAGGGTGCAAGCTGTGAGGAGAGATTAGTTGTACTGAAAGTGGGATTTCTTAATTGGAAACGACTTCTGTTTAACCCACTCTCCTTTACCCAGGGCAAAGAAAACAAGCCAAAACTTTACACTTCAATGGATCGCCCCCTCAACTTTCATGACAAGAAACTACAGGAACCTTACCTTACAATTTTTTGCTGGGATGCTTTGCTGTCCGAAACTAGTTTCTGATTCGTCTCTTCCAGTTCCCGTGCAGTGACATCCAGCTGTTCATAAACCTTTGCATGTTGTTCGTTCATCTGTCGTAGGAGCTCTACTTGTTTGGTCAGGTACTACAAGGAAAGAATGACGAGGTTCTCTTACAAGCCTAAACAAGGAAGACACTAGTGGCTTATTTACTGAAAAAGTGACTTTAAATCTGCATGGAATCACTGTAAAAGAGCATGCTTGGGGTACCGAACTTTCCTGACTGTTAGTATATATCTCTGGGAACTTTTCATCTACGTAACAGTCATTCAAAATGAATGTCCAGAAGGACTCAACAACAACAAAATCTAAACGTAGGACAGAGTGATCTCATGAAAAAGTATGTTACATAGGATTTGACTTTTATTTAACTTAGTTTGCTACGAAAGCATAAGTATAAATTCCTTTCCAAGAGTAGTAACAACGAAGGCTCAACTGGAAAATTCTACTTAAAATTAAAAAACAATGCTTAATCAGGGGAATTAATTATTTTTGGCAGAAAGTAATAAAAAACACATTGCTTTAACCATAAGGAGATATACCAATGAACCTTTCCTCCTCCTTATTTTTAATTGTGTGTGAAATGTTCTCTCTGTAATCCTCTTTATGTGAGAAACTTGTCACGTTATTTATTTTTGTAAGTCTAAGACTGCTTTCAGAAAGGGCTAAGGATAAAGCAAAAGGGAAAGACACCTTATAGAATTAGCATTGAAAGTCACCTTGGGCTACACTGTCCATCCAGATCAGTATGTAGTAGACGCTACAGCATAGATTAAAATACTTTTCATTTTATATGCATATTTATTTTGGGACCTGAAGCAGGAGAGGAAATTTTTAAGGTGGATTTAAAAATGACTACTGTACATATATGATGTACGAAGGTCACAAGACAGATGGGTTTTGTAAGATTACAAATACTCAGAAACGACATTAAGACACTTAGGAAGGATGGTGTTATCAAAACAACAGCAGATAATGACATAATTAGACCGCAGGTTGAGTCCTGGTTCTGCAATGTATTTGCTATGTGGTAAGCTCAGACAAGTCACTCAATCTTTCATCTGTAAAATGGAGACAAGTTTTCCTACAGACCAATCAGACGAGGGCAGTTTGGATTAAATGAGATCATGTATGTGAAAGAATCTTGTAGAATGTCATGTACTCCATGAATGGAAGATATTATAAAAAACAACCTGAGGCACATGACCTGATATTAAAAGTCATCATGAGATTACAACACAAATTTTGTAACTTTTAAGATTTTGTAAAACCCATTTTTACTTGGCTGCCTCACACCATTGACACCAGCCGATTGTGGATATTTTATTTCAGACACTGAATCTTCACATAACTAGATTTTCCTAGTTAAAATTTACCTCAAAGATATTTTTTTTAATGTATTCTGTATACAAGTCAAGAAAATAGATTAAATTTTAAATCAAGAACCTTAGCAGCAGATTAAGTAGCTATATTTGCACATGGAACTGTTTTTTGGGAAAAGTCATGTTATTCTTAGCTCCCCAGACAGGATGGTACCTTTGTACCTGGGTAACAGCATGGCACATGATACCCTTTTCACGTTCATTTTCTTTTGTCTACTTCAAAGGTGGATAGGTTGTACAATGGAGATAGACTCCTGGCCTGGAAGTCAAGAAGACATGAGTTCCAATCCTGTCTGAGACACAAGCTGTGTGACCCTGGGCAAGTCACTTAGTCTATCTGCTTCAGTTTCCTAGATCTGTAAAATGGGAGATAATAATAGCAACTACCTCACCAGGTTGTTGTGAGGAATAAATAAGATAACATGTCAAACTAGTGACCCACGCTTGAGGCATCAGACAGCTCTGCATGGTGGCTTTAGTAGAGTCTAAAACATTACAAGTATTATAACCAATGATAAAAAACTGTACTATTTCAAATGAGATATTTGAAAACCTTAAAGCTTAAATTAAAGTAAGGTGCTACGCTACTCTTTAGGTAGCAACAAATAAGCAGAGCAGGCCATTAAAAATAAGCTGAGTAGCAAATGCCTACATCCTGTGTGCCATGCAGAGGTGAAATATAAAGGACTGGTAAGACTGGTGACAGAGAAAGCACTATGAACAAACGCACTTGGAAAATGTGGCTTTAAGAAAGGAGGTGGAGACACATAATTAGTGTTCACTTATATAAGTTTGTTTAACCTCTTATCTGAAGTTTTGAATGGAACCTAACCTAAAAGTTTCTCCAAGAATTTGTCACGAGCAAGCAAAAGTTGGGAACGGTAACGAATTAAGATAGAACAGAATACTCTAGAATACCACCCTATGTCTCAACAACATCTTGCTATGTATTCAATCTAGGCAAATAATTATTTGGCATGAGAACTGACTACTTGTTGATAAAATGAGACAAAAAAATGCCATAAAATTTATGTACTGGTTAAAGCATTTGGTTGTCTGGAATGAGATCAATTACTCCAATGAATAGAGAACATTCCTTTGATCTATGAATTACCTTAGAAAAGAATCTGAAATCACAAGTACTGATCAGACCTAGACATGCAACATCCCTCCTACCTTAAGAAGGGGAGGTAGGACAATGTTTCATGTCTCTTTACGTAGCCAGGAGAACAAGTATGATGGAGAAAATGGAGACTTCATTTTTTATCTCACTCAACACTACTATGCGCAGAGGGAGAACTTCCCCCTGGACCACAACAAATAAATCCTTAAAACAAAGGACTACTCAGAGAGGTTACTTCCTTGAATGACTAGACCTGCAAGTCTTCAAAAAAATTACATTAAATACCACAGTTGGGGGATAGGCAGTCTTTGAAACAAACAGTGGGAAAAGTAGAAGTAACAGCTTAATTATAGAAACTCTGGCCTTCCCCTTCAGCAATGGCAAAGAGGTCAATGTACTACGTGGAAGCTTAGGTTCAAACTCTTTAATCTCAGAAAGTTGGCCAATTACTACACCTCAGCTAAGAGTGCAAGGTTCAGGCAGAACGCCAAAAGGAGTCAACATGGAGAGCTAAAATAAACCTATGTTCCCCTCTAAACACTAAAACTAATCATGGAGCCAGTGAACATAATAGGAAAGGGAATGGGAGAGAGATGGGTTTGGATTATCCCCACGCTTACTCTTATTGGTAAAAATCCTCTAGGATTTGCCCTCCTGGAGTAGTTTCTATAAGTGAAAAAGCTTGCTTATGGGTTGTTTCTGGGTGTACTTTCAAAAAACTCAGAATACTTTCTTTTTTTTCTTACTCTGAGACCAAGATTCCTATTCATTGAATGGGAGTATCTCACTCAAAAGTGAGATTGTGATATAACCTTAGCCTGAAAGGGTCAGGGTCTCCCACTGCATCCTGGGCCATCTTCAGTCATCCTGATGAATATCAGTCTACTGAATCCAGATGGCTCAGGAGAAGAAAGTGAGGCTGGAGACCTTGCAAAGCCCTCCCTCACTCAAATCAAAATCAACTGCAAGTCATGTCATCATCTAGATGTCATGGTCCTCTAAGAATGAAGGACAAACACACAACAAGGGACCATAGCAATCATCTAACCTAGCAGTTCTCAAAGCATGGTTCTCTGGGGGTCCAAGAGACTTTCAGGGTTGGAGAAGGTCCTTGAGATCAAAACTACTTTCACAATAATTTTTTGGGCAGAGGCAATCAGGGTTAAGTGACTTGCCCAGGGTCACACAGCTAGTAAGTGTCTGAAGTCAGAGTTGAACTCAAGGAGATGAGTCTTCCTGACAACAGAAATAGTTGGTCTCCTTGCTTCAGTTTATCCTTCACTCAGCTATCAAACTGACCTTCCTAAAAAGCTCAGATCTGACCATGTCACTCAGTAGCTCCCTATTACCTCCTAGATCAAATATAAAATCCTCTGTTTGGCATTCAAAGCCCTCCATAACCTCACCCCTCCTTCCTTTCCAGTCTCACACTTTACTCACTCCCTGCATACTCCCTGGCCCATTGACAATGGACTTCTTGTTTGGTTCCTCACCCAGGATTCCAGGCATTTCCACAGGCTGTCTGTCCCCCAGGTCTGGAACACTCTCCTTTCTCCATTCCACCTTCTGGGCCTCTTTTAAGTCCCACCCTCTACAAAAAGCTTTTCCCAGTCCCCCTTAATGTGTGATCCCTCGGTGAATCATCTCCAGTTCATCCTGCAAATATCTTGTTTGCACATTGTTCCCCCAATTGGACAGTGAGCTCCCTGGGAATAGGGACTAGTACTGTCTCGCCTTTCTTTGGATCCCCAGCTCTTACTTAAGTGCAGTGTTGGTACATCAGGAGGTGCTTGATAAAAGGCCTGTTGACTCATCTCATTTTGTTTTAGCTCTATACCTAAGTTTTCGGGAAGATAGATTTTCAAGAGCAGTCCTCCCAACATGAGCATTAAGTAGTACTACAATTCTGTTTGATAAATCAAAAAATGCTTTACTGAAACTCATGGGCTCATATTTTTCTTTGTTAAGGAATTTTGTCTTTTCATCTCAAGATTACTATAAAAATGTAAGAAGCCATTGTTTGGACCAGAGAGTACTGTAATGAGGCAGAAATACTGCCCTTTCCTGTTTTTCTCTGAGCATATCTCTACTTAGAAGATAAATTAATAAATTTGTCTCTGACACAGTCTTCAGGCCACAACGCAGAGTACTGAGTTATTTTCGTTCACAGATATTAAGTCCAAATAAGTTAGTGGCAGAATCAGGACCAGAAGCCAGGTCTCATCAATTCACATAGGTTTTATCAAGTGCTTAACACATGCTAAGCATTGTTGGGAGTGCTCAGGTTACAGACAAATGGACAGTCCACATCCTCAAGAAATCTACAGGGGTGGGGAAATGTCCACACAGAAGTACTTGCACACAGCAGGCGCTAAATAAATTTGCTGAAGCGAATTACAACTTCTAGTTCAATATCTTCTATACTCCACTATGCTACCTTAAAAGTAGAATGAGTTTCTCTAAACACAGTTCAAGTACTAATATTAAGAATTCGTATACTTAACTATTACATGAGCTACCACTTAAAATTGTTTAAGGGTGAAGTGATACAACTACTCTCTACTCTGTTCACATATTGAAAACATGAACTTGAAAAGTACTTGTGGAATTGCCGAAGACTAACTAACCACTAACCTAATTATGTCAGGCCGCATTGATGTTCAAAGTAATTTGCCACATTATATGTTTTCCTTCCTTTTCTCCATCCAGGATAGAAAAACCAGTCCTGGAATCCAGAAAAACTTGATGCTCAGATATCAGTACTAGAAAAGGGCACACACAGACAAGAAGTCTCTGAAATCAGTAGGAATATGTCCAACTAGAGCACAGATAACTAGATAACTTAAAACTAAAAATCTCTTCCCAACTAGCAGAACAGTGGCCAATCTTATCAGAACTGCTAAAAACCCAGCTTTCCAAAGAAGGTATAGTCTAGGTCTAAAATCTCCTCTAGTAAAATACATTCCCAATGGTCTATTGCTTCCTTAATAGGTCAAAGACTGTTCAGATTTACAGCCATCCTTCCTCTCATTCCACTATGCATGAGGTCTTTTGTGTGCTGGGGAAATACAGACAAAACAGCCAACCTCAGCACAGAAGGAAAGACCCTGGGGGTGGTGGAGGGGACGGGGAAAAGACAACAGGTATGCTGGAAAGGAAATTAAACGTGGACCAATGTAGAAAACAAAGTCATTTCTCTTATTTTTGGCTAATTTATTTATTTATTTTTAGTTTTCAACATTCATTTCCACAAGGTTTTGAGTTCCAAAGTTTCTCCCCATCTCTGCCCTCCACCGACCCCAAGACATTCTGCATTCTGATTACCCTTTCCCCCCAATCTGCCCTCGCTTCTCTTATCCCCATCCCCTCTATTTTCTTGGAGGGCAAGACAGATTTCTATATCCCATTGCCTGTATATCTTATTTTCCAGTTGCATGTGAAAACAATTTGCATTTGTTTTTAAAACTCTGAGTTCCAAATTCTCTCCCTTCCTCCCTCCCCACCCATACCCACTGACAATGCAAGCAATTCAATCTCTGTTATATATGTGTAGTTATGCAAGAGACTTCCATAAAAGTCATGTTGTGAAAGACTAACTATATTTTCCTCCATCCTATCCTGCCCCCATTTATTCCATTCTCTCTTTTGACCCTATCCGTCCTCAAAAGTATTTACTTCAAGTACACCCTCCTCCCATTGGCCCTCCCTTCTATCATCCCCCCTTATCCCTTTCTCCCCTACTTTCCTGTAGTGTAAGACAGAGTTTCATAGCAAATTGAGTGTGCATGTTATTCCCTCCTTAAGCCAAATGTGATGAGAGTAAGGTTCATTTTTTCCCTTTTACCTCCCCTCTTCCCTTCCATTGAAAAAGCTTTTTCTTGCCTCTTTTATGTGGAGATAATTTGCCCCATTCTATTTTTCCCTTGCTCCTCTCGATGTATTCCTCTCTCACCCCTTAATTTTATTTTTTTTAGATATCATCCTTTCCTATCCAACTCACCATGTTCTGTGTCTATATGTATATAATCCCTCCTACTACCCTAATACTGAGAAAAGTCTCAAGAGTTATAAATATTATTTTTCTATGAAGGAATGTAAACAGTTCAACTTTATTAAGTCCTTTATGATTGCTCTTTCCTGTTTACCTTTTCATGCTTCTCTTGATACTTGCGTTTGAAAATTAAATTTTCTATTCAGGTCTGGTCTTTCACCAAGAATACTTGAAAGTCCCCTATTTCATTGAATGACCACTTTTTCCCCTGTAGTATTATACTCAGTTTTGCTGGGTAGGTGATTCTTGGTTTTAATGCTAGTTCCTTCGACTTCTGGAATATCATATTCTAAGCCCTGTGATCCCTTAATGTAGAAGCTGCTAGATCTTGTGTTATCCTGATTGTATTTTCACAATACTCGAATTGTTTCTTTCTGGCTGCTTGCAATATTTTCTCTTTGATCTGGGAACTCTGGAATTTAGCTACAATATTCCTAGGAGTTTTCCTTTTTGGATCTCTTTCAGAAGGTGATATGTGGATTCTTTCAATATTTATTTTACCCTCTGGTTCTAGAATATCAGGGCTTTGATAATTTCTTGAAAGATGATATCTAGGCTCTTTTTTTGATCATGGCTTTCAGGTAGTTTCATAATTTTAAAATTGTCTCTCCTGCATCTATTTTCCAGGTCAGTTGTTTTTCCAGTGAGATATTTTACATTGTCTGCTATTTTTTCATTCCTCTGCTTTTGTTTTATAGTTTCTTGATTTTTTTCATAAAGTCATTAGCTTCCATCTACTCCATTCTAATCTTTAAGGAATTATTTTCTTTAGTGAGCTTTTGGACCTCCTTTTCTATCTGGCCAATTCTGCTTTTTAAGGCATTCTTCTCTTTATTGACTTTTTGGATTTGTCACTTGGGTTAGTCTATTTTTTAGTGTTATTTTCTTCAGCATTTTTGGGGTTTCCTTTAGCAAGCAGTTGACTTGTTTTTCATAATTTTCTTGCATCACTCTCATTTCTCTTCCCAATTTTTGTTCTACTTCTCTTACTTGATTTTCAAAATCCTTTTTGAGCTCTTCCATGACCTGAGACTATTTCATATTTTTCTTGGAGACTTAGGATGGAGGAGCTTTGACTTTGTTTCTGTTTGCATGCTTTGGTCTTCCTTGTCACCAAAGTAAGATTCTATAGTCTGTTCTTTTTTGTTTTTGCTCATTTCCCCAGCCATTTACTTGACTTTTGAGCTCTCTGTCAAGGTAGATCTCTGCTTCCATTGGGGGTGGGGGGTGTATTGTCATCTGCTAGATTCCCCCGCAATCTGTGGGCCTAGAGCTCCATACACAGTGGCTGCAGCTGCTTCTGCTGCGGCTGTGGCTGCTTTGGGTTCCTCTGCCCCTTTCCCCCTCTGCTGCCCTGGGGCTGGGGTTGGACCACTCAACTTTCCCACACTAGGTTCCACAGGCTTTTTCCACTGAACTTCCAATTTTTCCTCAGCATTTTGAGGTCCTGAAGTCTGGAAACCTCCACAGGTAAGAGAGATTCAGTCTCCCCAAGGCCTGCTCAGGTCCTGTCTGTGCCAGCCGTGCCAAGATAGACTGTGCCCTGCCCCCACTGTGGCGTGGTAGATACTTCTTGTTAACTTTCCAGGCTGTCTTGGGCTGGAGATTTGCTTCACTCGGTCATTCTGTGGGTTTTGCAACTCCAGAATTTGTTTAGAGCTATTTTTCACAGGTATTTGGCTGGGCTTGGGGGCAACGCTCTAGAAAGTGCGTGCTGTTACTCCACCATCTTGGCTCCGCCCCCCCCCCCCCCCCACTAAGTCATTTCTGAGAGGAGGGCACTAGCAACTGACACTGGGGGTGGGGAGTGGGTAGCAGAGTAAATGAGACAGGCTTTCAGTGGGAGGCAAAAATTAAGCCAAGTTTTGAAGGGAAAGGGACAACTATTTATTAAGCACCTATGAGGTGTCAAGCACTGTGCTAAGTGCTTTACAAATATTATTCCCTTTGATCTTCACAACCATGGAGTAGGTGCTATTATGATTCCCTGCCCCCCCCTTTTTTTTTACAGTTGAGGAAAATGAGGCAGACAGAGGCATAGTGCTAGTAAGTGTCTAAATATCTGAACTGTGGTCACCCTGGGCCACCTTTTCTTTTTCTTGAAGGAAGCAAAGTACTCTAAAAGATGGCAATGAAGAGAGTGTCTCTTCCAGGGATTGGATGATAGTTTTAGAAGGCATGAAGACAGAAAATGGAATAAAGAATGTCAAGTATGGTGTTCTGGCTGTCACTCAACACAGCACGAAGGTATAATGAACCCAGAAAGGTTGGCTGGAGCCAGAAGAAGAAGAGTTTTAAGGAGTTTACATTTTATCCACAGGCAAAGGAGTACCACCAAGGTGACTAGTCCCATTATCACACATACTGTTCTTCATTCACTGTGACTGGTTTGTTTTCAGATTATCCCCTTGTTTTTGCAGTCATGTAAAACATATTTCCATATTAGCCAAGTTGTGAAGGAAAACAGACCAAAACCCCGCCCCCACAAAAAACCCAAGAAAAATAAAAGTAAAAAAAAAAGTATGTTTCAATATGTATTCAGACTCTATTTTTTCGATGAAGGTAGAGAGCATTTCTCATCATAAATCCTTCTCAATGGTCTTGAACCTTTGTATTGCTCAGAAAAGCTAAGGCATCCTCAGGTGATTGTCACATGATATTGCTGTTATTGTGTACAATGTTCTGGTTCTGCTCACTTCCTTTTACATCAGTTCATGTAAATCTTTCCAGGTTTTTCTGAAACCATGCTGCTCATCACTTCTTATAGCACAACAGTATTTCATCACAACCATAAGCCACAGCTTGTTCACCATTCCCCAATTAATTGGGAATTGATTTCTGATTCTCTGCTACAACAGAAAGAACTGTTAAAAATATTTTTGTACATATACATTCCTTTCCTTTTTAAAATAATTTCTTTGGGATACAGACCTAGTAGTGGTATTACTGGGTCAAAGGGTATGCACGGTTTAATAGCCCTTTGGGCATAGTTGGAATTCCCCTTCTGAATTACTTCAAATTTGAGTTTAAAATTGCCCCAAGGTCTTTGCTAATAGAGTAGATCAAACAATTGACAATGATTTAATAAACAATTACTACGTGCTAAGTACTGCGCCTACAAAGACAAAACTAAAATAGTCTCTGACTGTAAGGGGCTTAGGTTCTTTAGCAGGGAAGACAACTCAGACAGGGATAAGGATATGTGAAATCTATACAAAATGAATATGAAACATAAATTTGGGAATGGAGAGAAGAGAATAATGGAGCTCTGAAGGAAATAGGAGATTTTAAGAGGTGATGGTGAGGAAACAAAGCATTCCAAACATGGAAAACAGAAGTTCAAAGGTACAGAGAAAGACAGGTGACGACATCATGTGTGAGGAACAGTGAAAAGGCCTGTTTGGCTGAATTGTAGGGTATGGGAGGGGGAATCTCACATAATAAGACCGGAAAGATAGGTCAGAGCTAGTTTGTGAAGGGCTTTAAAAGTTGTGGAAATTTCATTTGATCTTAGCGACAATAGGATCCACCTAATAAATTGGACTTTATTGAGTGGGGTATGGGAAACGACTTGGTCAGACCTGTATTTTAGGAAAATCACTTTGGCTGCTGAGTGGTGGATGGACAGAAAAAGAAAGACTTGAGGTAAATAGACCAATTAGGAGGCCTTTGCAATAGTGCAGAAAGACATGAATGTAAGAGCTATTACAAAGGCAGAAACAACATTTGGAAACTGACTGGATAATGTGGTATGAGAGAGAGGATGGATTGACTCATGGTTAACCCTTAGGCTGTTACTTGAGAAACTAGAAGGATGGTAGTGACCTCAACAGAATTAAAGAAATATGAAAGACTTTTTATGGGGTAAATATATTAGTTCAGTTTTGGACATGCTAAGTTTGAGATGACTATGGGATATCCAACTGGAGATGTAAAAGAGGCAGCTGGAGATGAATGACTGGAGCTCAGGAGAGAGACTAGGGCTAGATATACAGAGATGATTTCTACAGAGAGATCATAATGAAATCCATGGGAGCTGACAAGGTCACCAAATGAGAATAGAGAGGAAATGAAAGAGGGCCCAAGATGGAGCCCTGGAGCCCCAACCTGCCGTTGGGGATGAGGGAAGATAATCAACCAGTAAAAATAACTGAGAAGTACCAGTCAAGAAGGAAAACCAAGAGAAAAGGCAATGTGTCATGAAAACCTAATTAGGAGAAAGTATCCAGGAGAGAGGTGTCAACAGTGTTGAATGCTGCAGAGGTCAAAAAGAATGAGGACTAAGAAAAGGCAAGAGTGATGATGATGGAGTGATAATGTCAGAAGCCAGACTGCTATGGACTAAGAAATAAGTGAGAAGGCAAGAAGTGAAAGTAAAGGGTAGAGATTGCTTTTATTTCAGATGACATTTAAAGTTAAGGAAAGCAACAAGGATAAATATTCCTTTCAAAGAATATGCCTGCTTTGCTAACTTATAAATGCCCATCCACATATTTTAATGTTTTGTCTTTTTTTTGGATTCAAAGTTAGAACTTCTGATAGAAAAAATAATAATTTGTAATTTCTAGTCTGAATATTTGAGAAACTAGCTTAATTAACTTCCTTAAACAAATAAAGAAATAAAGATAAACAACTTACAAAGCAATTATTCTGGTGTAAGCTCCTAGTTCCTTTACTAACCAATAGGCAAAAGCCCATTAATTATGTGGTAATTTGAGTTAATTTCTCTTCTACAGTTGGAAGAAGTGCTTTGTTATGGTGCTGTTGGGAGGGGTTGCCTGATGTGTATAATTATACTTATGTAATTAATATCCACATTCTTTTAAGACTTTTAAGACCACTTTCAGTAATGATTTAAATTTTATGACATTTTCCACTGAACTGAAACATATCAGCCACAGAAAGCCCCTGGACATTGACTCCTAAATCTAGTATCTCTCAAACCCTGATTTTTTTCTCACCCCAGATCCTAATCTCCAAGTGCTGATAGAATAGTGCCACCTGGATGTCCTTTCTACCAGCACGTCTAAGTCAACATGTCCCAAACCCACTCCCACTTTATCTTTCCTCCTAAATCTTTTCTCTTTCTGACTTGCCTATTTCTGTCCATGGCACCATATTTATCCAGTCTTCTGTGTTCAGGACCTTGGTATTCCATTGCGCTCTCCTCTTTTACCTCCATAACACACATCTCCATTCAACCCCAGCCGCTTATTCTCACTGATAGCGAGTGACAACATCCTTCGTTGCCACAGGCTTGTGCACTACTGAAAAAGGGCCTTGTCATGAATCCTCCCCACTCTACTCTCTCTCATTTCATCCCTTGAACCCCTGCCAGATCTGATCACCCCTCACTCAAAACCTCTCAGAGGCTCTTTTAGGTCTTGCCAATATCTCACCTACTTGTCAAGACCCTTCATCAGACAGTGCTACTCCATCTTTTCTCTTTTATTTCATTTCATCCCCCTCAGTGCAAGCAGCCAAACTGCACATGTCTTGCTGAGAAGATCCTCTCCCCCATCTCTGGTCTGTGGATTTTCTCTCCATTTTTTAAACTGAACTCAAATGTACCTTCTCCATGACCCCCTGGTCAGCTTCAACTTTTACCCTTTGGAGTTTAAGCCGCACTTTGTTACGTCTCTCTCCAATGAACTTTGCCCGTAGTCCTGCATAATCTTATAAGACAAGGTGACAAACTTCACTGTAATCTCCAGACCAAGGAATGTCTTAGCTAAACTTTTACTTTCTCCAAGCAGCCATCACTGTGCCCTATGCACAGATGGCATTTAATAATTAGATGAATCTGAAATATATAAGTATTAGAGTTAAGTATTTTAAATCACCCTGGGACTCTGCAATACAAACCAAATTCTCTTTCCCCTCTGTTTTCCACATAAGATATGAACCATAAAGGAATTAATCAAATAGTGTGGTCCATTGAGATTATCAATCAAGCTAGAAAGTTATTCTATTTGGCCAGTGTGACATCTGGCAGGCTTTTAACTAATTTTTAAAAGCTTGGGTAAGCACTTGTAGGCATCATGGTACTCTAGGCCTCATTAACTTCAACTAAGGGAACAGCATGTTCTAAAATCTTTGTCCAACACATTAAAGTTGTACTGGGTCTAATTTTAAGACTCACTTTCCCAAAAGTTTTAGAAGTATGTTTTGGGCAATCCACAAAAAATTTTGTGAAGATGCATTTAAGGGGAGGGTCTATTGTATATTCTGTAAATATGGTAGAATGAATAAGTGCCTTAACTTTTTTTTTTTTTTTTTTTTGCTTTTGATAAGATCCTTCGGGTGGGATCAATTCTTTTTTCTTTTTCTTTTTGGCAAGGCAATTGGGGTTAAATGATTTGCCCAGGGCCACACAGCTAGTAAGCTAAGGGTATTGGGCTACATAACCTCAAGTCCTTTTTCATTCCAACACCTGATTCCTATGCTCCCTATCTTTATAACCCCAGCACTGAATTATAGAGAGGCAGTCCTCAAAGATGCTGACTCAGGTAACACAGGCTCCATGAGCAAGGACAATCTGAAACTTTTCTACACAGGCACAAAAGTCCTGGTTCCAATGTTGTCAAAATCTTTGGAGTTCTAAATTGAAATACTGAAGTATTTCTAGAAAAAAGTTCTAGAAATTCTAGACAAATTCTAGGAAAAAATTAAGTTTACTCATAAAACAGTTAATAATGTAACGGTTATAGAACTATAAAAAAGGTCTTCAATTAACTGTGCTACTTAAATGGCAGTATTTACCAGCAGCTCAGGTGAAACAGTCATCTCATCACCAAATCTATTCTACTAGTGGATGGACTCACCAACCAGGCAACTTTCTGAACCAAAGTGCCTCTCCTTGGTTCACCCATTTATGCATTGTCTTCCCCATCTGAGTGCAAATTCCTTTACGGTAGGAGCTGTCTTTGTTTTTTAATTTATATCCCTAGTGCTTGGCACAGAGTAAGCACTTAATAAATGCCTTTCCTTACTAAAGAATTTGATTATTTTCTATTTCGTGTGACAATCATTAAATCAAAAAATACTTGTAAATGTAAATAGATTGAGACCACAGAAGTAGAGAAAAATGTTTTACTATTAATCCTTTACATGGTACAACTCATGAGAAAAACTAATAAACTGAGCTACGTAGAATTTAGTCACCTTGGCCCTTCACCTTCAGAATCCCTTATTTCATCTTCAAATTTAAGAAACTAAAAAACCTAAAAGTAGAAACGCAGTAGTCCCATCATTGTTTTGTGCTTATATACTGCCATCTGCAATTTAAATTTAGTTCATTTTAAAGGGAGACAGCAGCCGGGAAAGAACATTGGCCCAGGGTCAGAGGAATGTTCTAATTCCAGCTCTGACAAAGCTCAATTAACTGACCATGAGTAAGCCACCTTCATATAAGGAGCTCACTCTCATACAGCACTTAATGGTTTACAAAGCACTGTACTATCCCAATTTTACTAAATGAGGAAACTGAGGCCCAGAAAGGTTAAGTGACTTGCCCAAAGGAGTTGGGACTGAATTGAAGTCTCCTGGTTCCAAGTCCAGGGTTTTCTTCCACATTGCCTCTCCAAAATGAGAGCTGGACTAGGTGCCTTCTAAGACCTTCCCTTCCAGCTCTAACATCCTGCAATTCTCTGAAAACCTACGGCAAGGAAGGGGGCATTAATTTGAGCAATCTTGCAATTCACTCAAGTTTTCTCAATATTGGTAAGGGCTACATCGGAATTCAAATACTGACTTTCATTGTAGCAGTCTGTTTCAGTATTCAGTTGATGGATATACAAATTAAACAAAAAGACATATGCTACATTAAAAGCCTAGAACAATTCTTCAGGAATATAGTGAGTTTACCTCAATCTCCTGTAACTGCTCCTGATTAGTTGTGTACATGTGCTGAAGAGACTCTTCAAGCTCTGTGTTTCGATCCAACAATGTCTTCCCAAGTTCAGCAGCAAGTTGCAGATCTAACAAGAAAATAAATATATATAATAAGCATACTATTATCCTCATAACAACCACAAAGCTTTTCCATAGTGCTTTGAAGTTTACAAATATCTCATTTGATCCCCACAACAATTCTGGGACACAGGGCTATTACTATCTCTGCTTTACAATTAACCAATCAATCATGGCTAGCATTAATGTAGCACCTTCTACATGCCAGGCACTGTGCTAAGAGCTTTACTAATATTATTTCATTTGACCCACACAACCAATCTGGGAGGAGGGTGCTACTATCTTCCTCACTTCATAGATGAGGAAACTGAGGCACGGGGAAGTTAAGTGACTTGGTAAGTGTCTGAATCAGGATTTGAACTCCACACTCTCTGCCTCCAGACCTCCCCTCCATCCACCGCACCACTTATATCATCAGTAGTTACTAGTATGATCTAATGGAAATGGAGAGAGCGCTTCAGGCCCAGCTGACTTGTGACTTCCTATCTCTGAGACTGAGTGTCTTCATCGCTGCATTAAATTGTTTGAACCCTACGATCTCAAAGTTCTTCTAAATTTCTTTATGTTATGTTAAATTTATATGTTAATCTGGAGGTTTACAGTTATTGGCCAGTGTTTTTCTAGGGGTCTAAGTAAACTATCACATATTTGCTATTTGGGATTCCAGAATAAATATTTTTTTAATTTCTAGTGATATATTTTAAGACAAATGATAATGAGCAAAATTTTAAAGGCCTAGTAAACTTTGTTATTGTGATAAGGCTAATTTAATTAGTTTGGGTTTTTTTGGGGGGGCTCCTCATTGTAAACACTTTTTGATGAGAGAGGAGTGGTAACTAGGAATTTTGTGATGATCAGGAATTTATTTTTTTATGACAGTTTGAGGATTTATTTATATTAAAAGATATTTTATACCAACTCAGTTTTGATAAATTCCAATTTTAAAGATTTTTTTTGTCCTTTAAAGTTGAATAGATATCTGTCAGTTTAGAGGTTCCCAATCAATTTACTTCATGAAAGTTTAGTGATTATCTTCTTCATATCAGGAAAAATTTTAAGCCATTTTCAAGAAAGAGGAAATACTTTTAGGGAGAAATGCTTAGGTAAAAATCTGTTGTGTACATATTTAATTAAAAACTTTTGTGTGGTTTTTAAAGGCCTACTAAATTTTATTTGTAAGCCAATTTACTGTAATAATTTGATGATACTGATAGCAATTGTGTACAAACCTCCTATGATTAGTTAGTGAGACTTCGCTGTTTGAAGAGAAAGCTTTTTTGAGACTCTGAGTGTTCTTTTTGGAGTTTCACTAAATGGGTACTTTAAAAAAAATGTCAGCAGCTCAATGGAAACAACATCTGAGATGCAAGGCTAGGGAATGTCTGTCCGTATTTGTCCCTGGGAATAACGTAAACAGGAAAAGCTCAGGTTGGATTTTTCTTAATTCATTTTCTCATGCAGGAAATCTGACCCCCTGGTACTATATATGCTAGACTACTTACAGTGGTATAGATCTTAAGGACCAGTGATGGTGCTGTTATAACCATGTCCCTGCTCTCGTAAACAAATTTTTATTGTCAGTATAGACAGATGGTGGAAGTTTATTATTGCAATACTGAATCTATTAGTTATTAGATTAATAAATACTAAGTCATCAGAATTCCTGTAATAAGCTGCAAGTAGGAAAGATCTTGCTATTTTGATCTGAATTAGGTCATACTATGACCTAAGCAAGGGTTAAATTAGTGCTTGAACTAGTCATATGCATAATGTTCAATTTCCTGAAGTAGCTCATTCTTTCAGAATGTTTTGGGTATAATCAGACAAAAGTAAAGAAGCTTCTGAAACAAACATGTGACTCTATTAATTTGTGAGGCTAAAGTCAAGAACCTTTTTTGTTTATGCTTTAAGCAATAGGATCTCAATAGAGTCAGTTATGTTTGTAAAGAATAGTAACTTAGGAATTATCTTGTGTAATGTTAATGGGAAATCTGATTTTACTCACATTTGTTATTTAATCTGGGATTAGAACGTGTGTAGAAATGCATGCAAACTACTTAAGAGTCACCTTAAAGATGTTCCCATAGTTTAAAAGGATTCTGAGAGCAGTGGTCTATGTTTATGTCCATCTGAATGTGGTTAATAATTGAACAAGTTTTACTATAAACACTGTTTCTTATAAGCTATTCTCCGTATACAATTTTGTGTTATTATATTTACACATCCCATATCAAGCCTTTTGTTGTTTGTTATTAAGCATCTTAAAGCACAATCATTTGTGTAACGTGGAATTTAGGGATGAAAAAGCATCTACTTACCATGAGTACTAGCTATATCAGGATGCTATGATGTTTCTGCAATGAATCTCTTACTACACCAATGTGAGACTATAGTCAATACTTGTTACTTAGGATATGTGATCCTTGAAAGCTGAATCCATTTGAAGCTCTGATTACTGGAACTTGCTATTTAAGATCTTCTGGGATTGTAACTGAAATTATTTTTAGTCTGACTCCAGGTATGACCCTCAAGGAATGCTACTGAGCCAATGAATCAATGATGTCAGCAACCCTATAGGGTTTACAACCAGGAACTACAGGTGGATTTCTCATGGGAAAGGTGGGGAGAATGACTCCTGGCATGGGCTGAGGTAGGATTATCTTGACTCAATTTCCCCAGCATGACAGTTCCTCCTGAATGGAAAATATCCCACCTGACTTTAATCCTGGCTCAATGTAATTGGATATTTATGTAACTTCTGCTTAAAATTGACATCAAGATAAGGAACACTTTCCCTTATATCCTCATTCTTCATCTATGGCAAATTTCTATAATCATGTCATATGTTCAGTATGAACATAACATTATAGGCTAATACTGAAACACATCTGAACTATTATAATAAGATGGAGGCATAAGATCTAATCTATTTAGGCTAGAATTTTAGTCCTTTCTATATTCTAAACAACTAAAATAGATGAATATTTGGCCTTGTCATCTGTTACTAGTTAAATATATTTGTGTATAGAATAAGGTCCTTAAAATATGTGAGGATTATTTGGTATTGATTCAACCAAACTGTATTCTATTAATTATTGACTAGATTAGAAACATCTTCAGTTTGTTTGAGGGAAAGAATTTTGGTGCAATCAATTTCCTTAAAGGATAGTAATTTAAGGCAAGTTATTTGATATGTACTGTTTTGAAACTGAATACTTACTGTATTTATATATACCATCCTGGAGCCTTTTGTTACAACTGAAGTCAATCTGGCAACTTTTAAATGAATTCATTTTTGTACTGGAGTTCATCTTCTTATAAAAAGTGTGCTATTAATTACTTAGTGGAATCTCATACTCCTAATGGGGGAATGAATAATGTCAAGTATAAAAATTGGGTTCTAATTTTCTGTTTGTGTCTGAGTTTCCTTTATATATCAATATGACAATTGGCTAACCTAAAATTGTAAATCCTCTGGCCTAAAAGTTTCCAAATTTGATTTTCTAACAATAGGGACCTATCGTTTGAGCTAACTTTCTTTATTTGACCTAGATATCGGCAAGCTAAATTTAAAATTGTGTTAAGACAAATTCTGTAGGCAGAGAAGAACATCTCTTCAAAGTAACCTGAACCGGAGAAGAACTGCTCTGAGATCACACCCAAACCAGAGAGCTGTAGCAAAGCCTTCCAAGGAACCAGAGGCATGAGACTTTTATTTTACTGTTTGTTCACCTTTTCCCTTGGCACCTTTTATCTGTAAAACCTACTTATCAAAGGGGATTGCCCCCTCTGATTTCGACGAAGTGCCTGTCCATCTTTCCATTTTCCCCTCACATAATCTCCCCTTCTAAGTTCCATAGATAATAACATTAACGAAGTGTTTGTCATACCAGCCATTAGGGAGGCTGCACCTCTCAACAGAAACATCAAATAGGGGAATGAGAGAAATGATTATTAATAATGATTTGGTAAGACTCAGAGGTTCTCCTTTTCCCTTTCTTCAGTTCAAGATCTCAGTCTCTGAAGGTTAAGCTAACCTTCTCCTCTACCTGACAGCACACCATCTTATAAGGAATCTCGAGTCTAAGATGAGTTCCATTCAGTCAAGTCTGGGGGGAGACAGACCCTTTGTCTAAAGTGCCCAAGGCTGGGGGTGGTCTGGGTATGGAGATAATTCTGTCCAAGGGTGACATAATTTCACTTTTAGCCCATCATTGGAGTAAGCCCCCTCCCCTTTGGTAAAGCCCACCTTCCGTTAACTGTTAGCCAATTAAGGTTGACTGTCACCGTGGGGAACACCTACTCTTAAAAGGGAGTCAAAACTACGAGCCTGACATCATGATTGTCTTTGGTCTAAGAGAGAGATGGTCAAATGACCATACTTTCATTAAAATGCTGACATTATTAATAAAATGATTAAATCACCCAGAAATGAACCTTTTAAGATGCCACATGGTGAAATAAGTTTACAGTGGATTATACTGTAACTGAGTAGAAAAATGGGCCTATGGTATTAGTAAAAAACAAAACAAACAAAAACCCCCAAACCAAGTGAAAAGAATCTCATATTGTAGGTGCCTCTGCTCTGGATCCATCCCCACTTCCAGCTCCTGACCCATTCTAGAAACTGCCTTATAATCATAAAAGAGGGAACATGTTAGCTCACCCCAGTCTTTCTCTGTCTATGATATCAGAGATTACAACTTTACTCTTTCCAGTGCTGAATTTGGGAATCATTAAGAGACCTGAATTCACATCCTATTCTCACTCTCCCTATCTATAAAATGTGCGTAATAATACAATACTTAACACGTTCTCTCAAGGTTGTTTTGAGGAAAACATTTTGTAAATTGTGAGACACTATGTAACAACATATTTAATTTATAGCACAGGAGATTTCCCTCCCAACACCCCTATAAAGGTCATGTAACTATTATTCTTATTCCATGAATGAGGAAATTAAGAGTCAGAAGATTTAAGTGATTGGCCCAAGGTCACAGAGAAAGTCAGTGGCTAAGCCAGGATGAACTCTGGGGTCCCTGGGCTTTAAGCCCATTGCAAAGATATTTGTTTTCTATTAGGATCAAACGCACATTTATAAATGGTGAAATGGGAAAATGTAAATTTATTATGAACAATTGGAACATCGTATTTTGTCACATTTGATATAAAGCCAAGTTTTTAAAGGAGAAAAAGATGGAGAAATAGTATTTAGTCCTTTCTTATTGCTAGTGCCATTAAAATTTCATATAAATTAACCAATAATATTGGAATATAGTAATGAGGAACAAAAGCCAATGCCAACACAATGTATACTTAAATTACATATATCTGTGTGTGCATGTTTAGGTAGACATATGTATTACTATTATGAAGAAAGTTATTTAAAAGTATTTGCAACTACTTAAAGAAACTGAGAAATACCATGGCATAGTGAATAGTTAGTCTGAGTTCCGAAGATCTTGGTTCAAGTTCCGTTTATACACATACTAACTCTCTTGACCCTGGGCCCAAAGCTGTAGAACTGATCTACTTTGGTGGAGGAAATACCTTCACTGGGAGTTCCCTGCACCAATGAAATCATAGCCACAGGACCAAAAATAAAGAAGCAAAATCCTTACAATACTAACAAATCTAGTGTTAAAATACATTTTCTAGTAATTTACTTACAATAAATATTAATACTGCATATATTTTACTGAGATATCAGGCCTCAACTCACTATAATACCACCAGTATATGTATGTAACAACACCTCTCTCACAAATGACATGAAGCAAAATGCTAATCTTCATAACATAAGACATTTAGTCTCATTTTTCAGATGAGACAACAGAGGCACAAAAGATGTTCAGGTGATTGGTCTAAAAAACTGCACTGAGTCAGGGGCAAAACAGAGATTGTAATTCAGTTCTCTGAGTTTACATGGTGGTACCTGTATACCACCCCTATCATCACCTCCTTCATCATCCAGACCAGCATCATTTTACATTTATGGAAAGTTAAAATTCCTGCAGGAGACAAGTAGTCAGTTTAAAAAACACCACTTATTTTTGCAGAAGAACTTGTTCTTTTTAGCTTAGTTTAATACATGGAACTATGGGAATGGAATTAAAAAACTTGGATAGTTATTGCCAATTCTGTGGGTGAGTCACAGGCACAAGCAAGCCTACATCCTGGTTTTTTCCAACTGAAAAATAAATTGCTACTACCCAATAATATTCATTAAATTCTTGTCGGTCTTTGGACCGAGGTCCTACAGAAAATAGTTTATACAAATAGGGTGTGCGAGAACCACGCAGACACTACCGTACCCTAACGGAGGCCAAAGCCTGCCATAACCTCATTACTTAGATATTACTTAAACTTCTTCCTGTGCCCTGGCCTGTTTGTCACTGAGTATAACAGCCAGAGGCAGGGCAAAGACATCCTAAATTAGTCATCTGAAAGGAAACCTTTCCCAGAATCCGACCTCTACTTAGAGACTACTTTACTTTTCTGTTCAGTTGTATAGGGTTGTCAGGAATACTTTTATTTAAGCAACCAGCTTCATCTTTAGCATAATCTTAACCACTTCTGCCAATTTTCCTACTGTTCAAAGGAATACAAAGTACAGAACTCTTCAAGTGAGAGACAAACAGCATAGAATTTAAGGTATATTTTTATCACAAACTACATTTTTAGTTACACAAGGTCCTGACAGCCAGGTAACCTTAAGCTACACAAGCTCCTGAATATCTGACAACCTAGGATTTTAGAGACCAGTGTTAACCATAAGAGCATGCCCTTATCTTTGTGAAACAGCAAACCACTCATGAAGTCACTATGGACTATTAGTGCTTCTGTTATTTTAAGGACAAGTTTTTTTGGTCGTTGTTTTTGTGTGTGTGTGTGTGTGTGTGTGTGTGTGTGTGTGTGTGTGTGTGTGTGTGTGTGTGTTGCAAAACTATTCTTTTCCGGTTGTGTAGCATCTGGCTCCTACTTGTAGACAAAAACTGGCAACAAGCCTAAAAAGGCTTTCCAGAGTGGAGATAGATGAGAATTTTTAGTAACTTTATTTGGCACTTTCAATTAAGGCAATAGTGAAAAGGAAACAAAGTAGAGAAGATCCTGTTCATTTCTCATTAAATAATTATGAGGGTATCTTTAGTTAAGGGGTTCTCTTTTTTCAGTTGTTTAATGGTAAAATCACCTACCTGGGGAATCAAATGACCTGGATTCTGGTCCTAACTTTGTCACTATATGCCTTGGACAAGCGCCAAATTTTCTTGGCCTTAGTTTCCTTAACTATAAAATGAAGGGGTTACAGATGACTTCGAGGGCCCTTCCTGTTCCAAGACTCTATGAGTCTATGATTATGAAGTTATTTTCTATTCACTGCAGGCTCAGAAATCCAACATAGTAATGCCTTTCTATATTATAGGAGTCAACAAGTTAAAGTATGTTGGTGGTCCTTCATTGTCCAAGAGGACCATGACATCAGGAAGGTAATGCCATGACTCGCAAGTGAGTTGGATTTAAGTGAGGGAGGGTTGTGGCAAGATCACCAGCCTCTCCTTTTCCTCAATAACCCCCTGGGTTCAGTAGAAAAGATATCAACCATGATGACTGGAGATGGCTTCAGATGCAGTAAGAAACCATGGCCCTTTTAAGTTTAAGGTCTTTCCCAGGTCTCAGTTTGATTGAGGCAACACCCATTCAGTGATTAAGGCTAGGAATATAGTTTAGGATTCAATAAGTTAAAGTGTGTTTTAACTATGTCAGTGCTATGTAGGTGCTCAAACATCAATATAATTCTTCCTTCCCAGAAAACTGGGTCTAAATGCAGCAATGGGAGAGAATGTCCAAACCGAAGCTAATAAAAAAGTTGTCAGTGAATTTTACATCTTTTGTAAAAATAAAATAAAAATAGAAAAATAAAACATCTTTTTTGGCAGCTACTATATTCTCTCAAATAAGTTCCACATCAGCTGATAGTCTGAAGCAACAGCTTTGCATGAGCATGAGAACTGAAAGCTTTTGCCATTATAAAGTAATGAAATAATCTGCGTCATTGACCAACACGGTGTTAACTCCTGTTGCTAAGCTTTTGGAAAAGCAAAAATCCCAGGCATAAACATTCGTAAAATGTTGGTATCAGTTTTAAGCACCCACAAAACACAGTGATTCAGCAAAGAAGTTTAACATAAGGCAGACGTTCTCAACTTCAGAAGACATTGAAGTTTTATAAAGCAATGCCACACTGCTTGGTATTCTTATAAAAATCAAGCTGTAGCTTTTTGACGTATACAGTAGAAACCTGAATCCTTATTCTGGGCTTGTGCCTAGCTCACAAAGCTAGCAGATGTAACAGCAGCTGCCCTAAAAGAAAACTAGAGCTCTAAAGTCTCTTCACCTTGTTCTCAGGGGCACATTTCAAAGGGTAAGCCTTCATTACCCTGTACAGAAGGCTCCTGTCCCAGAAAAGCTCTTACTCAAATAGATCACTGTCAGTATTTTTACCACATTAATCCTTCTGACAAAAGACAGTCTCTCTGCATCAAAGTATTTTACAAAAGTGGAGAATTTCTCCTTCCTGCAGCTTTCTATAAAAGATCCACGTTGACTATTATTATGATTCTAGTGAGATATAAGGTGGCAGAGTAGTGTCTCCATTTTAAAGATGGGTTCTTCATTATTTTTAATTTTTAAAAAATACAACACATTTTTAGCAAAATATTTTTGACCTAGCTAAAAATCACAAAGATTGCTAGAGAGAGATGCTTTTGTAGTTGGAAGTACTTCCTGGAGGTTTTCTCCGAGACTGATGGATGTCTTTGAGACATCTAAAGACTAAATTTAAAAACTGCGTGGGAGAAGGAGCTAGAGGTGGCAGATTTTTTAAAGGTAACTTGCTTTGCTGTTTCCAAATCCTCCTTACTGAGAAAATGGAAAAGGGAATGACAACAAAAGTAAATATGTGAAGTCTAGTCATGCTAAGAACACAAACCACTGAATTAACAGGAGAGGAGAATATTTCACTTACAGAATGAGAAAATATCTCCTGACTTTCTAAACATTACACATCAGCAAATTAACACTCACTAGAGAAGTACTTCGACAAATATTTGGATCCAAGGCACTTCAATTTTCAGTTTTTTTACAAGCATTTTGGCAGGTTATACACATGAAAAGACATCACATCTCCCATCCTTGGGGTGTTCATGACTGTCTTACCTTTTTTTGTGGGGTTATAATGGCAATCAAATGAGATAATAGGTGTGAAAGCACTCTGAAAAGTATAAAATATACCTTGAGGTAGGGGCAAGAGCATTAGACCACATGACATTTAAGGTTCCTTCCAACTCAAAGATGGTTGATTACAACACTACATTAAAATTTAAAGTCTAGAAAGTTAAAAGGAATTCTTCACATAACTCTAACATTTGCTTTCATTTCAGAGTAGGTGAAATATTAACAGTGGTTATCCACAACAAATTTTTATAGTTACAAAGAGCAAAGGCAGACAACAATTCTAGTACAATACACAACTGTGAGCTTGGATTTATACTTGTGAAAAGCAGAAGGGAGTAAACAGCTCCTTTTATAGTACTTGGAAATATTTAGCCCGAAGTTTTCACTTAGCATACATAGATCTACAGCTCAAAGGAGGCTTGAAGGATTAACTACTCCAATGCCTTCATTTTAAAGATGTAGAAGCTCAGGCTCAGACAGGTTAAGAGACTTGCCTAAATTCACATAGGTAGTATGTGTAGCAGAGCTAGAATAAGAAACCTGGTCCTTTGACTCTAAATTCAGCTTTCCTTTCAGATTACTCTCCTATCTCCATTATATGTGGATACTTCATTAATTCTAAAGAACATATCTGAGTAATAAATGGCCTAATACATAGAGGGAAACCTGCAATATAAACTCAGTGCTGTATTAAAACAGTAAACTTGGGTAACTATAGAAAATACTATTTTACAATAGTCAACTAGTTTGGATTACATAGACAATGTAAGGCTTGACTACTTTGGTCATATGATTTTTGAAGGCAAATTAGTTTGGAAAAAACTATCCTAAAGAACAGATACATACTGTTTTCTCTAACTCTAAAAAGGCTACAAGTCATTAAGCACATATTCCTTGAAGAGGAAGCTTAGTGTTCTAATGCCTTTCATTAATCTCATTTGGAATTTAAAGGGCAAATTAATTCTCAGCCCTTTAAGCTGTAAAATGTGCCTACTCACAGCAATGTTAAAAGTGATCTATACTTTTAAAAAAAATCAGACCTATGATTTCATTGATGTAAGCAACTCCCTTTATCATAAAGAACAGGCACCTGCTCTACAACTTAGTCTTAGAGAGTTACTTGGGACATTAAGAGGTTAAATGACTTGCTTAAGGTCTAAAAACCAGTATATTTCTGACCAAGTCCTAAACCCACATCTTCCTGACTCTGAGGCTGGCTGTTTTCTACCCACTCACTATGCCACACTGCCACTGTATATTCTATTTCATAAAAATTACTGACTATAAAGACTAGATAGGTGAAATTGACTTAGATCTTTGGAGAATGTTGTGGGCGTGGAAAAGGGTTTTGTTGGTTTCAAACCCTCATTAAATTTTGTACTCACTTCTACAAATAAAAATCAAGATACCTGCTTAAAGTTAACCTAAATGTGGGCATTGTTCATAGTTTAAACAAAGACTTGCTTAAAATGTGGAAAGGCTACGTAGTTCAAGCGTGCAAGAATCCCTGGGATCTGTTCAATATGCTAAAAATGAGCCAGTGAACCCGATGTGTAAGCAGATCAGAAAGTGTTTATTTTGGGATGAATTAAAGCCAATTGAGAAATCCACCTCAAGCAAGCACTGGTACTGGGGTGCAAAGGAGCTTTCGGAGGACAAGCAATAGGTAGGGTGGTACGTACTCAGGCGTTACAATTCGGCAAGGGTAAATTATGCACAAACGACGTTTAATTGTTTAACGCAAGCGAAGCAGCAGCAACCAAGTGACGGGACCGATAAGTCTCGGCAACCTCCCTTTTTCACTCCGATCATCCCCATCCCCGCTCACCCCAGTTCACCTGGACTCAGCAAGATAACCAAGAGGGCAGTGCACAATCGAGAAGCTGGAGCAGCAGCATCCCAGCCCGTAGCCACAGACCTAGTCTATACCGCAGAAAAGGGGAGGGGCGGGAAAGGGAGAATCATCTCAGGGCTGGCACACTGGCCGAGAAGAAGCCAGGCAGGACACCTGCTCAGGGATGGGCTTCTCCCTCCCTCCCACCTCTTTCCTTCTCCAACACCACCACCTCCTTTCTCTCTTGGTCCCACCACCTCCTTTCTTTCTTGGTCCCACCACCTCCTTTCTTTCTTGGTCCCACCACCTCCTTTTTTACCAGGTCCCACCACCTCCTTTTTTACCAGGTCCCACCACCTCCTTTCTTTCTTGGTCCCACCACCTCCTTTCTTTCTTGGTCCCACCACCTCCTTTTTTCCCAGGTCCCACCACCTCCTTTCTTCCTTGGTCCCACCACCTCCTTTCTTTCTTGGTCCCATCACCTCCCTTTTTCCCAGGTCCCACCACCTCCTTTCTTCCTTGGTTCCACCACCTCCTTTCTTCCTTTGGTCCCATCACCTCCTTTCCCTCCTTTTTCCCCAGGTCCCATCACCTCCCTTTTTCCCAGGTCCCACCACCTCCCTTTTCCCCAGGTCCCACCACCTCCCTTTTTCCCAGGTCCCACCACCTCCCTTTTCCCCAGGTCCCACCACCTCCTTTTTCCCCAGGTCCCAACCACCTCCCTTTTTCCCAGGTCCCACCACCTCCTTTCTTCCTTTGGTCCCACCACCTCCTTTCTTCCTTTGGTCCCACCACCTCCTTTCTTCCCAGGTCCCACCACCACTTTTCTTCCTTTGGTCCCACCACCTCCTTTACCCTTGTTCCACCCCCCTTTTTTCCTAGGTCCCACCACCTCCTTTCTTCCCAGGTCCCACCACCTCCTTTCTTCCTTTGGTCCCCCCATCTCCTTTTCCCTTGGTCCTACCACCTCCTTTCTTCCTTGGTCCCACCACCTCCTTTCTTCCCAGGTCCCACCACCTCCTTTACCCTTGTTCCACCCCCCTTTTTTCCTAGGTCCCACCACCTCCTTTCTTCCTTTGGTCCCCCCATCTCCTTTTCCCTTGGTCCCACCACCTCCTTTTTTCCTAGGTCCCACCACCTCCTTTCTTCCCAGGTCCCACCACCTCCTTTCTTCCCAGGTCCCACCACCTCCTTTCTTCTCCAGTCCCACCACCACCCTTCTTCTCCAGTCCCACCACCACCCTTCTTCCCCAGTCCCACCCAAGGCTCCTCACCCTCCAATCCGCCTCGCAATTACAGAGCGGGGTAAGGCTTGCCCCCGAGCGCCCGGAGGACCTGGGGGTGGGGGCTGCCCGCTCACCTTGATGCAGGTCCTGCTGATCGTACCACGGCTCGTCCTCCTTCATCTCAAACTCCTCCACCAGGTTTTCCGCCAACATCGCGGCGGGGTATCACAGAGGCAGCCTCGGTCCCGCCGCCGCCCCGGCCGCAGCCCGGGTCTTTGCCGACGCCCACACCGCCGCGGAGCTCTGACCACCAGCGGGCTCCGGCACTGCTAGGATTCCCGGCCGAGGGACAACGTCCAGCCCCGTGCCGTGCCCCCGCGGCAGCCCGGAGCCGGCTCTCCCCGGCCCGCGGCCCCAAACGTGGCACTTTGCAAAAGTCGCCCTCCCCAACCAGGGAGCGATTCAAAACCCAGGCCGCGCTCCCACCAATCCCAGGCCGCCGCCCTGACGAGGGGCGGGCGCTCTCGCCAATCACGCCCTCTGGGCAGATCCGATTCGTCTTGGCTCCCGGGGAACCGACCAATAGAGACCCTGAAGAAAACCAAGGAGGCGGAGAAAGAGTAAAGAGGCGCTGAAAAGCTAGTCCAACCACGCCCCGCGCCCGCTCACGGGGAGAGAGGCGCACGCGCAGTCCACGTCTCCCCACCGGGCTTCGCTCTCTGGGGCACACCCCGCACCAGTCCGGGAGCGAGTCTGCGCGGCGGCGGAGGAAACGAAGGAGGAGAAAGAGGTACGTATGTAGTGACCGAGGCCGGTGCTGAGCGTAGGCCGAGGCCGGGAGGGCGGGGCCCCGGGCGGCGGAGGGTGGGAGAGTGGGGGGTGCGGTGACGCACGGGGAGGCTGTCCCCTGGGGCGCACTGACGTCACCTTGGGCTGAGGATGAGAGGAGGATGAGGGGCGTGAGGTCAGGCCCGGCGGGGCGAGGCGCGGAGCCCCGGCTCTGGAGTCCGAGGACCTGGGTTCAGATCCCGCCGTGTAACCAGTGACGGGCTTGGGGTAGGTGGACCAGCGGGACCGTCATTGTACGAGGCTGGGGTGAGGAAGGGGAGTCGGAGGAGGGGAGGGGGGCGCAGCATAAGCCGGTGGGTTGGTCGGATGTGGAGGATCTAGATCAAGGGCGCAGGTTCTCATCCGGTGCCTGAAATCACCTGTGTGACCTTGGACAAGTCACTTCCCCCCGGGCCTCAGTTTCCTCAGCTGTCAAGGGAGGAGGCTCCACTGGATGTCTTCTGAGGGCCCTTCCACCTGTAGGTAGAAGATTCCTATGAGGATGAAGTGCGGTGTGTGGAGCACAGAGGGTTGGGGGAGGGATGACTTGTTGACTGACAGATGGTGTGCAGTGTAAGTGGAGGGAGGGGAGGAGCTAAGGAGTCACCTGGGGCACCTTGGGGAGAGCGGGGCTCACCTGCTCCTATGGATTTGACAGGTGGAGATGCTACTGAATCGCAGTTCTCTTGTCAAAACCCAGATCTTTAGAGTACAGAGCTGGAAGGGACCTCATTTTACACATTAGGAAACTGAGGGGAAAAGAAAAAGAGGCCAGGAGAAGTTACTGTGATTTGTCCATGGCCATACAGGTAACCCCAACCCCTCACTCTTTTCACAAAGCCACTCCACTTCCCCTGCTGACTCTTAGACTTGAGGATCTGGCAGAAGCCACTCCGCTCATCCCATCCATCCTCAGCCAGCCAGGAGTAAGCTGGTCATGATCAAATGTTAAGGATGCTATTAAGGGTCTATGTAACCTGTATTACAGCATCTTCGCCTGCTTTAGGAATAAGCAGTTATTAATGGTGCTGGAAAAAAGTCTGTTCCCCTGAATAGGGACTGTTGCACCTAAAAGTTTTACTATTAAAACTTCATTTAAGGAAAAATGAAGATGCTCCTAGGTACATTAAATTTTAAGCTATTATTGGTTATTCACACTTTAATCTGTTTATGTTTTAGACTGTTTTCTGAGAGGATTTTGATAGTAATATAAAAGCACCTTAGCTAAAGGAGAAAAGCTTCCATTGAGTAAAGAACTTTTTCTACTTAATGATTTTTACTAGGTCTTACCCTGAGTGGCCCACTGGATTCTCTAAATTTAGAAAACCATTTAGAACCATTCCAACTCACCCATAGGATTTATAGTTTAAAGCAGGGGTGAGAAACGTGCACACATGTAGCCTTCTAGGTCCTTGGGTGCAGCCTTTTGACTGGGTCCAAGTTTTACAGAACAAATCCTTTTATTAAGGGGATTTGTACTGTGAAGTTTGGATTCAGTCAAAGGGATGAATTGGAGGACCTAGAAGGCCGCATGAGGCCCCGAGACTGAAGGTTCCCCAACCCTGGTTTAAAGAGACCTTAGATGAAAGTGTATTTAATAAGAATGTATGTGTAGAACTTATATAAGATTGCACGCCATCTCCGGGAGGGAGGGAAGAGGGAGGGGGAAAAAATCTAAAATATATGGAAGTGATTGTAGAAAACTGAAAACAAATTAATTAATTAAAAAAAGAGACCTTAGAGATCATCTAATCCAGGAGTTCCTAACTTTTTTTTTTAATTTTTGCCCCCTCTTTGATAGTAATGAAGCCTCTGGAACCCTTCTCAGAATAATGTTTTTAAATACATAAAATTAAATAGGATTACCAAGGAAACCGATTATACTGAAATTGTTGCAGTTCAGTTTGTGTCCAACTCTTTATGACTCTACTTGGGAGATTTTCTTGGCAAAGATACTAGAATGGTTTGTTATTTTCCAGCCTATTTTATAGATGAGGAAATTGAGGCAAACAAGGTTAAGTGACTTGTCCAGGGTCACACAGCTGTTAAGTGTCTGAGGCTGGATTTGAACTCAGGTCTTCTTGATATTGAAATACAGTTATCAAATATTAAAGAAGCAAATTCATGGACCCCAGGTTAAGGACCTCTGAAGTTCAATACCCCTCTGCTTCCCCACTATACAAAAAAGAAAACCAAGGGCTCAAGAGATAGTTTCTTACTCAACCTTACAGTTAAGTAGCAAAGCCAGGCTTATATTGGTCATTAAATAGGCTGTTGCCAGTGAACTGTAATACAGATGTAGGGAGATAAAAGTAACTGATTAAAGCAGATTTCTCGTAGCCTAAATCCTATGATACTAGTCATACCTGGGTATATGTAAAGATTTTAATGTGACATAGCACACACAATAATAGCTCCCAGTTAGCATTACCATTACTGTAGATTCCTAAAGAATTGTCCCATCCCCACCCCTCCAATCTTATCAGGTAGTTTTCATTTGGCCCTAAAGTTGAGATCAGGTGTTTTCCAGTTAATACATTTGAACCTCTGCTAGAAGTTTGGAAACTGATGATAACACTGGAATGTTAGGAATCATGGGGATAATTGAAATCCGCAAATTTATTTTAGCTACCACATGCCTCCCTCTTAAATTTTTACCAGAGCAGAGCAGCTAAAATAAAAATTTGCTGATATGTATCACATCTTCCCGCTCCTCTGTAGCAAAAAAGGTCTGATGAAGGTGCTGATAACCATTACTGATAACCAGTGTTCCCAGGGCCTGATTTTGGCACTGACAGTAGGTTACTTTTCAGTGGTACTGAGCAGGACAATTATTGACTGAAATTTTACTGTTAAACCTCATGTATGGCTAAGCTAATTCAGAAATTCCTCCAGGTCTTCAGAGATCCAGAAGGAATAAGCAAATTCTGGATATGATAAGCTCCACCAGTAGTAAATATTTATCAGACTAACTCTAGTACATTTTTCTTCCCATATTTATTAGAAACATAAATTTCTATTTTAAAAAAAGAATAGCAAATCTCCTGCCTCCAGGCCCTGACATTTATGAAAGAAAAAATTTACTGATCTTCCAGTTTTTATTGTGTTGGTAAAGGATCTCTCTGCTGCACACTTACCTTAGTTGGCAGTATTCAGGCGGAAACAAACCGTGGCCAAAAATAAAAAAGGCGCTTTAAATTTAAAAATAGATACCACTATCTTTGGAGCAGAGATGACTGGATTTATAATTTGTTAATTATGGTTTATGGAAATTGAAGGAGCACTAAGGTATCCAAGACTTAAGTTCATCTTCTATATCTGTGGTTCTCAAACCTTTTGGTCTTAGCACTCCTTTACACTCTTAAAAATTATTGAGGATCCTTTTATACTTTTAAAAGAGACAACTAGGTGGTGCAAAAGATGGAGCACTGGACTTGCAATCAGGAAGCTTCATGAATTCAGATCTGACCTCTGATACTTAGTAGCTCTCTGACCCTAGGCAGGTCATTTAATTCTGTTTTCCTCTGTTCCTCATCTGTAAAATGAGCTGGAGAAGGAAATGGCAAACCACTCCAGCATCTTTGCCAAGAAAACCCCAAATAGGGTCACGAAGAATCAGATACGACTAGAACAACTGAACAACAGAAAAATTATACTTTTAAAAACTAGTGAGGACTCCTTTCTGCTGTTAAAAATTATTGCGGATCCCAAGAGCTTTTGTTTATATGGGTTATATGTGTTGATATTTAGCACATTTAAAAATGAAAACTGATAAATCTTTAAAATATTTATTTATTTAAAAATTTCAAACCTGTTTCTTTTAACGTATTTTATGAAAAATAACAATTTTTAAAAAATTAGTGAGAAGTGGTATTGTTTGATATATTTTTGCACATATCCTTAATATCAAACTTAACAGAAGATAGTTGTATTCTGATGTCTGCTTCTGCATTCAGTCTGTAGGGATATGTTGTTTTACTTGAAGTCTATGAAAAAAATCCAGCCTCACATAGATATGAAGTTGAGAAAGGGGGAGTATTTTAATAGGCAAATAGTATCTTAATATTATGAAAATTGTTTAGACCTTGTAGACTCCCTGAAAATGTCTCAAAGACCTACAGGGATTCTTGGACCATACTCTTCTGTAGTCACTGATTTTCTTCAAACGTACGTGTTATATAAGATGGAAAAGAGTGGCCAATTTTTCTATTGCAAAAGTGAGGCTTTGAAAATTCAAATTGCGGATTGCTCAGAATTGTCCATTTTCTGGGGGATCTTTTGAGTTCAGGAGTTGTGAGTTACAGTGGGCTAAGCCAGTTGGGTGTGTGCTCCAAGGCCAACACCAGTATGGTGAGTGCCCAGGAGGAATGGGTCGCCACCTCCCTTTTTTGTGTCTTCCCCCATTAGATTGGGAGGTCCTTAAGGGCAGGAGCTATCTCTTACCTTTTTTATATCCCCAATGATTAGTAACAGTACCTGGCATGTATATAATAAATGTTTATTGATTTGCTGATATTGTTATGTTTTTGTAGATTCTTTGCTAACATTTTATTTGAAATTTTTACGTCAGTATTGATTAGGAATGTTGATCTATAGTTTCTTTCTCTGTTTCAGCCCTCCCCAGTTTAGGTAGCAAGATGATATTGGTGTCATTGAAAACATTTGGTAGGATTCTTTCTTTTCCATTTCTGCAAACATTGTGTGTGCCGTTAGAGTTCATTGTTCTTTGAATATCTGATATATTGTGACTTCCTCTGGTCTTGGTTCTGTTTTCCTTAAGAGTTCATTTATGATTTATTTGATGTCTTTTTCTGAGATTAGGTTATTTAAGTTCTCTATTTCTTAGTCCATTATTCTGGGTATTTTGTATCTTTGCCAATATTTATCTTTTCGTTTGTCAGTTTTATTAACAGCATAATTGGGCAAAATAGTTTCTAATAACTTTTCATTTTTTTATTTGTTGAGAATTCTCCTTTTTCAGTTTTGATAGTGATAATTTGATTTTCCTCTTAATTTTTAATCACATTAGTTAATTGTTTACATATTTATTAATTCAGTGGTGTTCTTGCTTTCAGTTTTGTTAATGTTTTCCTTTATTCTTAGGATGTCTATTTTGGTGTTTAATTGAGGTTTTAAAACTTACTGGTTTTCTGGGGTGTTTTTTAGTTGCTTGCCCAATTCATTAATCTGTTCTTTCTTTTTATGTTGGTGATAGAAGAATGTATAGATATCAGTTTCCCCTGAAGGACTGCTTTGGCTGCATTCTCAAAACTATTATCTTTAATGAAATTATCTATCGTTTCTATTATTTTTTCTTTGACCCAGCCATTGTTTAGAATTAAGTTCTTTGGTTCCAGTTAATTTCTAATCCTTTCTTCAGTGGCTTTTAATCAAAAATCATTTTTATTATATTGTGGTCAGTAAAGGATGTATTTACTATTACTACTTTTCTGCATTTATTTGAGAGTTTTTATGCCCTAATTCAACAGTCCTCAAACTTTTTGATCTCAGGACTCCTTTATACTCTTAAAAATTTTCAAGAATCCCTTCCTAAAGAGCTTTTGCTTATGTCAATTATTTTATCAATATTTTCCATATTGGAAATTAAGACTTATTAGTATTACTATGAAAATAGTTTTGGCTTCACAGACCCTCCCCAAAGGGTCTTAGAGCTCCCCAAGATCTCCTTACCACACTTTAAGTATCCTCTAAGACATAATCAGATTTTATAAAGTGTCATGCACAACTGAGAAGTATGTATTCTTTCTATTCACGTTCAGTAATCATCAGAGATCTATCGTATCCAGCGTTACTAAGATTCTACTTGGGTCCTTAACTTCTTTCTTGTTTACTTTTTCATTATATTTGTCTAACATTTTGAACCTCAAAAGAATGAGTTTACCAACCTTTGCCTACTGTTAAAGAGTTCTGTGACTTCTGAATCAGAATTGGTAGAGTAGGTAGGACCTGTTTCATAAATAATCATGCCTAATACAAAGCCAAGGAAAAAAACAGTGCCTCTTTTAAAGTTTAGTCTTTGATGACTTGAATCCAGCTTACAAGTTATAGCTTCCTTGACTTCTCAACTTTCTGAATTCTTGGCAAGGTTATCTCCTGGACAAATTGTAGTAAGTTGGAATTATAGCCTGGGTTTATATTATCTCTATTGACAAAAACACCTCTATGATACGATATCTACAAGCATAAAATTAAAAGGAAGGCCAGGGGAATGTTTTAGTAATTCAAGTCAAATCAGCATTCTTTGCTCTCTCAATTATCTGAGTTATTTAGGCAAAAAAGACTTGAGTCCAGATCACCTTGGTTGTTCTGTCTTTGAATAGCCTGTGATTATCTTCAAAGTCAGAGCAGAGAATGGGGCTTTTTTTCCTGTGGAGCTATTTGGATAATTGCCTGTTATCTGCTTCAGTTAGACTGTAGAGATATAATCTAACATAACAACTAGATAGTTTACTACTTAAAGGGAAAATTGAGAAAAGAGGGATGCATCACATTCTTTAAAGTCACAGTTAAGGTTAAAGGAAAAAAACTATAAAGTACATTTAAAAGAGCTGTTGAATAATGAATCCATATTCAAACTCCATGATCTACTTTAACATGAATTTGTTTTGCATATGGTTAAACTGAAGCATTAAACCCATAGGTGATTTGGTCTGCCACAAAAGGTATCTACTTTAGAGCCAAGTTCAGAACTCATTGGGTTCTTATTGTTTATCAGGAATAAATATTGAAATGCAAATCTGTATCATTGAATGGACAGAGCTTTGGATTCTGATAAGGGACCAATCTCTACTGCAGGCTTTTTCTGATTTGGGTGAAAGAAAGAGTGTCATTTTCCTGTTGTGTATCAAATATGATAATGGATATAAATCGCTTTGGATGAATTTGTGATTTCATTGTTCCCGGTCCTGCCTCTCCTGAGGCAGATTGCAACCCATTCATGCATTCTTATCCAATGGTACTATTGTCCGTATCTGCCTGTAAACAGATCCCTTCAGCAGGTGTCTCCCCAGTGTTCTGGAGGCCTTCCTCTGGATATCTTGACATTTCATGGATAACCCTGGGCTGTCATCATTTTGCTTTTGTTTGGTGACTAGACAACCTCCTTTTCCCAATAGACCTCTACCCACTGATATCTTTTGTGTCCCTTCTTCTCTCCATTCATTGATAATATGCTGCAGCTTCCTTGTGCTCAACATGCACTCCTCCACTATTCTTTGGATCACACATGTATGACTGGAAAGAAATTAAAAAGAAAAGAAATTAAAACCCAGAGTGGCTGTTAACTTTCATCCTTAGGAGACTGGTTTCCATGATTCACAGACTGCCTCCCTCACTGGCAGAATGTTCCTAAAGAAGCATATATGCCTGTCTTTCAGAGAACATCTATTTTCTACTGGCCAACAGGCTTTGTTCTTGTTTGTCCTTCATTCTCAAAGAGTACTGTGACATGCAAGTGAATTTGGTTTAAGTGAGGGAGTGCTGAGCCGTCGCTAGCCTCACCTTCTCCTCTGAAGCCATCTGGGTCCAGTGGCAAGATAGAGATCAGGACAACTGGAGATGGCCCTGGATGGATTAAAAAGGCCTCTGGCCTTTTTTTAAAAATTACTTGATTTGTTTTCAGTTTTCTATAATCACTTTCATAAGTCTTAGATTTTCATTCCCTCTCTCCCCGAGGTGGCATGCAATCTTATATGGGTTTTATACATACATTCTTATTAACCACATTTTCACATTAGTCATATTGCATAGAAGAATTAAAATGAATGGGAGAAACTATGAGAAAAAACAAACATCGTTGGTGGAGCTGTGAGGTGATCCAGCCATTCTGGAGAGCAATTTAGAACTATGCCCAAAGAGCTACAAAAATGTGCATACCCTTTGGTCCAGGAATATCACTTCTGTATCCCAAAGAGATCATAAAAATGGGCAAAGGTCCCACATGTGCAAAAATATTTATAGCAGCTCTCTGTGTGAGGGTCAAGAACTGGAAATTGAGGGGATGCCCATCAGTTGGGGAATCGCTGAACAAGTTGTGGTATGTGAATGTAGTGGATCCAATACTATTGTGCTATAAGAAACGATGAACAGGAAGACTTCAGAGAGGCCTGGAAGGACTTATATGAACTGATGCTGAGTGAAAGGAGCAGAACCAGGAGAACTTTGTACACAGCAACAACCACAGTGTGTGAGGAATTTTTCCGTTAGACTTAGCCCTTTGCAGCAGTGCAAGGACCTTAAAAAATTCCCAATGGACTCTTGAGGCAAAATGCCTTCCACATTCAGAGAAAGAGCTATGGAATTGGATCACAGAATGAAGCAGACCATTTTCTCTTGTGTTGTGTTGTTTTTTATTTTGTTTTTATGGTTTCTCCTATTCATTTTAATTCTTCTATGCAATATGACTAAGTTGAAAATGTATTTAATAAGAAAGTATGTGTAGAACCTATATAAGATTGCATGCCGCCTCAGGGAGGGAGGGGTGAGGGAGGGGGGAAAAAGTCTAAGATATATGGAAGTGATTGTAGAAAACTGAAAACAAATAAATTAATTTTTTTTAAAAAAGAAGAGAAAAAACAAACCAAAACATAACACAAGAGAAAATATTCTGCTTCATTCTGCAACCCAGTTCCATAGTTCTTTCTCTGAATGTGGAAGGCATTTTGCCTCAGGAGTCCATTGGGAATTTTTTAAGTCCTTGCATTGCTGTGAAGGGCTAAGTCAACAGAGAAATTCGTCACCCACTGTGGTTGTTACTGTGTACAAAGGTTCTCCTTGTTCTGCTCCTTTTACTCAGCATCAGTTCATATAAGTCTTTCCAGGCCTCTCTGAAGTCTTCCTGTTCATCATGTCTTTTCTTTTCTTTTAATTTATTTATTTAACTTTTAACATTCATTTTCACAAAATTTTGGGTTCCAGATTTTCTCCCCATTTGTCCCCTTCCTCCACCCCAAAACACCAAGCATTCTAATTGCCCCTCTTCTGTCATCCCTTCCTTCCCTTGTCCCCATCTTCTCTTTTGTCCTGTAGGGCCAGAGAACTTTCTATACCCCTTTACCTGTATTTGTTATTTCCTAGTAGCAAGAACAGAACTCAACAGTTGTTCCTAAAACTTTGAGTTCCAACTTCTCTTCATCCCTCCCTCCCCACCCCTTCCCTTTGGAAGGCAAGCAGTTCAATATAGGCCATATCTGTGTAGTTTTGCAAATGACTTCCATAATAGTCGTGTTATGTAATACTAACTATATTTCCCTCCATCGTATCCTGCCCCCCATTGCTTCTATTCTCTCTTTGGATCCTGTCCCTCCCCATGAGTGTTGACTTCAAATTGCTCCCTCCTCCCATTGCCCTCCCTTCATCATCCCCCCCCCACCCTGCTTATCTCCTTCTCCCCCACTTTCCTGTTATTGTAAGATAGGTTTTCATACCAAAATGAGTGTGCATTTTATTCCTTCCTTTAGTTGAATGTGATGAGAGTAAACTTCATGTTTTTCTCTCACCTCCCCTCTTTTTTCCTCCACTAAAAAGTCTTTTGCTTGCCTCTTTTATGAGAGATAATTTGCCCCATTCCATTTCTCCCTTTCTCCTCCCAATATATTTCTCTCTCACCGCTTAATTTCACTTTTTTAAGATATGATCCCATCCTATTCAATTCACTGTGTGCTCTGTCTCTGTGTGTGTGTGCATGTGTGTGTGTGTAATCCCACCCACTACCCAGATACTGAAAAGTTTCAAGAGTTACAAATATTGTCTTTCCATGTAGGAATGTAAACAGTTCAACTTTAGTAAGTCCCTTATGACTTCTCTTTGCTGTTCACCTTTTCATGCTTCTCTTCATTCTTGTGTTTGAAAGTCAAATTTTCTTTTCAGCTCTGGTCTTTTCATCAAGAATGCTTGAAAGTCCTCTATTTCATTGAAAGACCATTTTTTTCCCCTGAAGTATTATACTCAGTTTTGCTGGGTAGGTGATTCTTGGTTTTAGTCCTAGTTCCTTTGACTTCTGGAATATCATATTCCACACCCTTCGATCCCTTAATGTAGAAGCTGCTAGATTTTGTGTTATCCTGATTGTATTTCCACAATACTTGAATTGTTTCTTTCTAGCTGCTTGCAATATTTTCTCCCTGACAAGGGAACTCTGGAATTTGGTCACAATGTTCCTAGGAGTTTCTCTTTTTGGATCTCTTTCAGGTGGTGATCGGTGGATTGCCTGGATGCTTATTTTGCCCTCTGCTTCTAGAATCTCAGGGCAGTTTTCCTTGATAATTTCATGAAAGATGATGTCTAGGCTCTTTTTTTTGATCATGGCTTTCAGGTAGTCCCATAATTTTTAAATTGTCTCTCCTGGATCTATTTTCCAGGTCAGTTGTTTTTCCAATGAGATATTTCACATTATCTTCCATTTTTTCATTCTTTTGGTTTTGTTTTGTGATTTCTTGGTTTCTCATAAAGTCATTAGCCTCCATCTGTTCCATTCTAATTTTGAAAGAACTGTTTTCTTCAGTGAGCTTTTGAACCTCCTTTTCCATTTGGCTGATTCTGCTTTTGAAAGCATTCTTCTCCTCATTGGCTTTTTGAACCTCTTTTGCCAATTGAGTTAGCCTATTTTTCAAGGTGTTATTTTCTTCAGCATTTTTTTGGGTCTCCTTTAGCAAGGTGTTGACCTGCTTTTCATGCTTTTGTTGCATCTCTCTCATTTCTCTTCCCAGTTTTTCCTCCACCTCTCTTACTTGATTTTCAAAATCCTTTTTGAGCTCTTCCATGGCCTAAGCCCATTGAATATTTATTTTGGATGTTTGGAATACAGAAGCCTTGATTTCTATGTCTTTCCCTGATGGTAAGCATTGTTCTTCCTCACCTGAAAGGATGGGAGGAGATATCTGTTCACCAAAAAAGTAACCTTCTGTGGTCTTATTTTTTTCCCCCTTTTCTGGGCATTTTCCCAGCCAGTTACTTGACTTCTGAGTGTCCTCTTCACACCCACCTTGCCTCCAGATCCTCCCAGCCAGTGCTTGGGGTCTGAGATTCAAATGCTGCTTCCCAGCCTTAGGGCTTCAGCGAGGCAGGGCTGCTATTCAGTGTGAGACTAAGTTCAGGTGCTCAGGTGGGGTCAGGGCCACCACACAGGCCTCAGTTCCCTCAGGGGGTTTATGTGGAGACCTTCAACAATGGATCCGAGCTCCTGCCTGCTTTGGGAGCCCCCTTCTGCTGTTGTTTCCGCTGCTGCCTCCTGAGGGGGCCTGAGTTATGGGGATACCCCACTCCCCTCTTGACAAGCTGAAAAGACCCTCTCACTGACCTTTGGCACCTGTGGGTGGAGGGACCTGCGCGGCCACTGGAGATTCTGTCCCTAAAGCCTGCTCGGATCTGCACCTCTTGGTGCTGCGTGGCCAATGCAGAGCTGGGCTCTGCTCCGGGTCCGGTGTGCGACACCTTTCGTGTTGGTTTTTCAGGTCTCACTGGAACAGAAATCTCTTCCACTCCGTTGTTCTTTGGCTTCTGCTGCTCCAGAATTTTTTGGGAGTTCTTCTTTACAGGTATTTTATGGGCTGTGGGTTTGGAGCTAGCATATGTGTATCTTTCTACTCTGCCATCTTGGCTCCTCCCCGCTGTTCGTCATTTCTTATAGCACAATAGTATTCCACTACATTCATATACCACAACTTGTTCAGCCATTCCCCAATTGGTGGGCATCCCCTTGATTTCCAGTTCTTAACCACCACAAAAGAGAACTGCTATAAATATTTTTGTACATGTGGGACCTTTGCCCATTTTTATGATCTTTTTTGGGATACAGTCCTAGAAGTGATATTGCTGGGTCAAAGGGTGTGCACATTTTTGTGGCCCTTTAGGCATAGTTCCAAATTGCTCTCCAGAATGGTTGAATCATCTCATAGTTCCACCAACCATGAATGAGTGTTCCAACTCTCCCACATCTTCTCCACCATTTATTGTCTTTCTGTTGTGTCATGTTAGGCAATCTGATAGTTGTGATGTGGCACCTCAGAATTGATTTAATTTGCATTTCTCTAATCAATAGTGACTTAGAGCATTTTTTCATATGACTATAGATAGCTTTAATTTCTTCCTGTTCATATCCTTTGACCATTTTTCGACTGGGGAGTGACTCGTATACTTATAAAGCCTTTGGCCTTTTTAAGCTAAGGTCTTTAACAGGTCTCGGTTTGACTGAGGCAGGGTCCATTCATTGATTAAGGCTAGGCAAGAAATGAGGCAGAGAATGACCTCTATTACTTAGTTTAAAAAAAATCAGTCTGGGAGAGGAAGACTCAGGGTTTCTGACCAAAACAGAAACAATTCCTATTTTCATTCTGAGCCACTCAGGTCTCAAACAGTGACCTAGAGGGGCTTGCTCTGGGACCTATTGTTGGCCAGTCAAGAAGAGCCAGAGGGATTTGGGTTTCAGGCAGGGTCCTTAAGGAAAAAAGTCTAGCCTTTAATCTAAAGGTATCTTGTTGTGAGGTTTTAGCAATTAAAATTTACATTCCTTTGGGTAGAGCACCTGCAGGTAAGGGTATGATAACCTATGTGGACTGAAGGGATAGAAAGCGTGGGGAGGGTGGGGGGGAAGAGAAGAAAGAAATAAAGAAGAAGGAAGAAAGAAGATGGAGCTGTATTGCCAAACTGCCCAGTTCCAGTTGGGTCTGCAGTGGGACAGCCTCTAGTACTATTCGCAGAGGTTGTGGGACGTGATGCCATGGCATGCAAGTGAATTGGATTTTAATCAGAGAGGGCTGTGCAAAGTCACCAGCCTCACTTTCTCCTCCAGAGCCATCTGGGTTTGGGCATCAGGCACTGCACCAGATGAAGGGATACAGACAAAACAGAACCAAAAAAGGCCCTGCCCTCAAGAAGCTTACATTTTTGGAGGGTGAAAGAAACTGGATGTGTATAGATAATCTAAGCACTTTCAAGGAGGAGCACTGAAACTGAAGGAACTGGGAAAGTCACAACTACTTACCAGGGATATCCTACAGGACTCTGTCCTGTGTTTCACTTGGTGATCTCTTTAGCTTCCATGAATTTAATTATCATCTTTATGCTGATGATTCTCAACTCTGCCTATCCTGTTGTGACCTCTCTGCTGACCTCCAGTGTTGCATCTCCAACTGCCTTTCAGACATCTCGAACTGGATGTCAAGTAGACATTTTAAACTCAACATGTCCAAAATTGAATTCATTACCTTTCCCCCAAAGCATCCCCTCTTCCAAAATTCCCTATTATCATCAAGGGCACCATCACCCTCCTAGTCTCTTAGACTCCCAATCTAAGAATTATCCTGGTCCTCACTATCAGTCACCCCCTCACCCCACCACATATCTAATCTGTTCTCAGGGCCTGTTGATTTCATCTTTGCAGCATCTCTTGAACACACCTGCTTCTCTCCTCTGATAATGCTACCACCTTCGTACAGGCCCTCATCACTTCATTCCTGGACTGTTGCAATAGCCTGCTGGTGATCTGCCTGCCCCTAGTCTCTTCCCATTCTAGTCCATGTTTCATTCCACTGCTAAAGTGATTTCTCTAAAGCTCAGATCCACCCCTCTATTTAATAAACTCCGGTAGCTTCCTATCACCTCCAGTATAAAATATAAAATCCTCTGTTTGATGAAAGCTTTTTCATATTCATTATTATTTACAGTACCAGTCGTGTCAAACTCAACCAGAAATTAAACCATATACAAGGATATTTGTGGGGAGAATATTGACTACTTATTAACATTATCTATGCTCTATTATATTTTAAAAAATATTTCTCAATTACATTTTTACCAGGTTGTGAGGGGCAGCTTGACATATTGTACAGCACAATAACATTCCATTACATTGGTATACCATAGCTTGTTTAGACATTCCCAAATCAATGAGCAGTAGGATAATGTCATAAGGGGATAGTAAAGTGAAGGTTTTTTAGGAATAGGGGAGATTTGGCCATGTTTATAGGTAGCAAGAAAACAACTAATCAATGGTGAGAAATTGAAAATTAGAAGTAGAGGATGGGTTTGAGGGGTAAGCTACTGGAGCAGATGAATTGGGAACATATAGAGATCAAATTTGGTGAGAAGGGCCACCTCATTTTCAGAGACTAGAGTAAAAGAAGGAAAGAAAGCAGAATGATGTCAAGGGTTCTTGAGGTTTAGGGGAGAAGAGAGAGCTCACCAAAAATGACCTTTCCCTTAGTAAGTAAAGTATGAGACAGGGCCTTCTGTTGAGAGACAGGGAGGACAGGGGACATAATAGATTCGTAAAGGTTCAGCACAGCATCTTTTAAGTGAGATGATCAACTAGGGAAAAATAGAAAGATTGCCTTGTTGCAGGAAGGTGCCAGTTGAGATTAAATAACATAGATTTGTAGTTGATTCATTCAACATGGTCTTGTGACTTTCGTCTGCACCTTTCATTAAGAATGTAGAAAGGAAGTAGGAATGGAGGAGTCAGATAGTAAGGTAATGTAGAGTAGAGGTCTGACTAGACATGAGTAGGGACAGGAGTAGGAGGCAGGGTTTTTTCCTCTGTAACAGAAAAAATCTTGCAGTCATTGAAAGCACTGCACATTATCTGAAATAAATCAACTGTTCATTTTGGGGCCTAGTGACTATCTAACTTGCACACAGACTCTAATGTACTAATTCTCTTAGTTGTCTTTTCAGTTGTATATCATAGTGTGGACTATAAGCATTCCTCATCCACTTGGTTTTTCTTATGTGGGTAATTATAATCCCTCTTCTGAGTGACTATTCTGAGTGACATTCAGGAAACTACAGTTTTCCAGGGTTTAACGTAATCAGAAAAATTACATCCCCAAAAAGACCAATCTGGAAGACTTCATCTTTATTAGGAATCTTTCTTGCATTTGGGCTTTGTTCTGGATGTTTTCTGTGACGGGCAAAATATGCGCACACGCACACATATCAAGCATATATTTCCCAATTTTATGCTTTGCCTCATATTAATAATAAAATGCTTCCCAAAATTATTCTTGATTGTAAACCCAGATCCTTTGCCTTCTAGAATATCATATTCTAAGCTCTCTGTGTATTTACAGTAGTGACTTAAATCTTGTCTGATCCTGACTGTGACTCTGTAGTACTTGAATTCTTTCTTTATGGCTCCTTACAGAATGTTTTTGTATGACTTAAGAGTTCTAGGTTTTGAATATAATATTCCTGGGAATTTTCATTTGAAGTTTCTTTCAGGAGATAAACAGTGGGTTCTTTCAATTTCTACTTTTCCTTCTGGTTATTTTTGTTTTCTTCTTCCATTGTTTAAAAATTCAAGTTTATTTTATTTGTAATTCCAAATTATCTCCCCCCCCCCCATTGAAAAGACAAGAAAAACAAAATCCATTAAAAATATGTATAATCATGCAAGAAAAATTCCTGAATTAACCATGTCCAAAAAAAGAAAGAAGGAAATATGCACTGTGAATGCATCAGCTCTCTGTCTGGAGGTGAAGAGCGTATTTCATCATGTGTTCTTTGGAACTGTAATTGATCATTATGTTGATCAGAGTTTACCAAGTATTCCAAAGTTGATTATCTTTACAGGACTGCTATCATAGTATAAATTGTTCTTCTGGTGCTACTCACTCCACTTGGCATCAGCTCGTATAAATCTTCCCAGGTTTTTCTGAAACCATCCCCTTCGTCGTTTCTTAAAGCACAGTAGTATTCCATCACACTTACAAACCACAACTGGCTCAGCCATTCCCCAGTTGGTAGTCATCCTCACAGTTTTCAGTTCTCTCCCTCTACAAAAAGAACCACTATAAATATTATTGTACATATGAATCCTCCCTTTGATCTCTTTGGAGTATAGATCCAGTAGTGGAATTGCTGGGTCAAAGAATAAGCATAGGTTAGTAGCTTTTTGTTACCTTTTAGTTCTGAGATACTTGGGTAGTTTTCTTTCATTTCTTGAAATATCTTGTCTAGACTTTCATTGCTTTTGGGTAGTCCTGTGATTCTTAAATGGTTTGTTTTGATCTGTTTTCCAGGGCAGTTGTTTTTCCTGTGAGATATTTCACATTTTCTTCTTTTTTTTTCAGCTTCTTTATTTTAAAACTCCTGGATGTCTCATGGAGTTTATTCATTACCTTCTATTTGACCAATTCTAATTTTCAAGGAGTTATTTTCTTCAGTAGTTTTGTACTTCCTTTACTAAGCTGTCAATTTTATTTTCATATCTCCCAAAATGATGTGTATGATCCTGGGAATCTTAGTCTCCTGGTCTGAGCTATGCAAGTTCCTGACCCAGGTTTGGGTCTATTGGCTTGTCCATGGTTGAGTTTTGTTAGACTACTGCTGGCCCTCTAGGAATGCTGGTTCCCTCTGGTCTGGGACCCCTTCACTGGTTATTCCACTGCAGGCTTATGCACTGGACTGAAGATTAGAACTGGGTTCAGAACCACCCAGCTGTGTTTTCTGGAACTTGTGCCTTGCTCAGTATATAGCTAGGGCCTAGACTCACTAGCTCGTCTCCTTTCTGTAACTGTGTTCTGGAACTGCATAATGAGCCACAAAGCTGCTAGATGGCAACTTACACTTAGTACTGGGTCAGGGGTCCGCTGGGATTTCTTTTTGCTCTTCCTCTCCCTGTTCTGGTGCTCTATCTGGGCCTTTTTTCCCCATCCCTGTGTGCTAGAATGCTTTTCCCTCCACTGCTGCTTTACCTGCTTTTGGCCAGCCCCTGTTGCTGGTGTCTGCAGACTTGTCTGTTTCCCTAAATTGTCCTGGGTTGAAAAAAATTAATCACTATGACTTTTCCTTGACTTTTCCAATCAATATTTGGTGCAGTGCATTTTCTAAATAATTGTGGATCTGGGTGCTTTGTTCTCACTCCACTATCTTGACTGTCTCCTCAGTGAAATCTTGTATTGTTTTTTGCACCTTTCATTCTATTGTGTGTTTGTAAAGGTGTTATCTACTAAAGAATATATAATACTTGTGAAAACTTGCCTGTTTCCTTCCCAATAATTTCAAGGATGCAATTCATAACTGTATAAGTAATTCTCATAAAGATTTTGTAGTGGTGAGAAAATAGAGCTATTGACGATAGTTATTGGCATCCTCATGATATTATCCTCATGAACTTTTTAAAAAGGGATAAAGTCACTGACTTTTTGAAATATTTTGTATCCTTTCCTCTTTTGAGTATCTTGAGAATCAGCACCATAACAATCTCAGAATTTTGTTACCTCCAGTGTTGAAGTTCTCTGTTTACTTGATCTATTTTAGCTTCTCTTTCCATCTTTGTTTTCCTTTTTGCTATTTCTGTTCATCATGTAGTACATTCAGACTGATATTAGAGTTCGAACATGTTAGCTCTGTTGCCATTGATGAAAAAAATGTTAGAGAAAATTTGACAAATCTTTCCCATTTGGCAGAGGTTGGGAATGGGGTGGGGGGGGGGGTGTCTGTTTGTGGTCCTCCAGTTTTCATCCTTTTGAACTCCTGAGGATGATTTTATTGAATTGACTCTCTTGCCAAATTTTCTGAAAATTGTTTTTTCCTTTACTACTAATTCCTGTTTTGTGAGGTATTACTGCTCACAATCTTTTGCCATCATCATCCATAAAATTTTACAGAAGAGTTTATATATTAAACTGGTATTACTCTTGGCTCATACATCTATCTGCTTAGCAGGTAGATCAAATGTTTATTCACTAAAGTGGTTTCAACGGTAACTGATTTGATTTTTCTCCTTTTGTTGGCTGATTTACATGAGTTACATTTCCTTAGCAAATAGTGATAGTCTTTGTCAATATTTACAGTAAAAGAATGTTAGCTCAAACATACTAATGTACCACACATAAATATGACAAGTAATTTCAAGATATTCTTCTAGAGTAAGCAGCGTACAAATTAAGATGTGTTAAAACTGAGTCAAGCCTCCTTTTTTTTAAAGTTAAGTTTTTATTGATGTGTTGCTATTTTTTTATAACCCCATAGTTTTCCCCAGTATTCCTCCCCCTCCCAGGAAATGATCTCATATAGCATTTTTTTTAAGATAAATAAAAAGAAACTAAAAAAATCAATTACTGATCAATACATTAAAGAAATCTGAAAATACAATCACTTTTGATTTTTTTGGTGTGTCTTCCTGTTTACATTGTTGAATTCATTGTATTGTGTATATTGTTCTGTTGACTCTGCTTATTTTACTTTGTATCATTTCATATTGATCTTTTTATACTTTTCTATTTCATCACATTTTTTGAATAAAGAGTTCAGTTTCAATAAACTGTAAGATAGCCATACTAAATTTTTCTTTAATAATGTCTTGTACGAAGTCATTCGAAATTTTGTGGTTTTATTAACCACGTAGCCTTTGCGATAGTTTTAGTAACTTGTCTTTTTACTTGTGTTTGTAGCAAAGGGAAGAAGTCATCCCCTGCAAGGAAAATGAAGGTTGTGCAAATTCATGCCAACGCTCTGGCATATTCCATGACTACTTTAGGGACTGGGATGATGAACACGGTCTTTAATTTTTACTACATGCAGCTTTTTTTGAAGCAATACAAGATTTCAGAAGCTGCCTTTCACCAGTCTCAGGTAAGAGAGTTTTCCTTCATGGTTCTTTGCTTTTGGACAGAGTTGCTTCTCCTCCATAACAGTGCAAAAATAATGGGACATGTCTGTGAGCTATTCCCTGAAAGTCTGCAGGAGTTTGTATACACTATGGAAAGCAGTTTGGAATCCTTTAGCTGTGACATCTTCAAGTTATCAAATGTTAATTCCATAACTGGTAGTATAACGCAGTGCTTTTAAAAACTAATTACTCACTTGTGTAGGATGAATAAAGATGTTTGCTGAGTGAGTAGTAATGTTCATTATCAAACAGGTTTGAACTGGTTGGCATAAACACACAAACGTTTGTACACAATAGCAACCCATCTGTCTACCAATAAATCATCTAGCAATTTAATCCTATTGGTAATATGTGAAATCACAAATAAGAAAAAGGCCTCCCACCAATAGGGACAACTCCTACAAAGCCTTTGTACCATAACTAAAAATTTCATTCTTTTAATGATCATAATTTTGACTAGGGCAGCTAGGTGGCATAGTGGATAGAGCACTGGCCCTGTAGTCAGGAGGACCTGAGTTCAAATCTGGTATTAGATACTTACTTAGCTGTGTGACCCTGGGCAAGTCACTTAACCCCAATTACCTTCCACTTCCAAAAAAATAATCATAAGACCAAAGCTTCATAACCTGGGTTCCAAAATCTTGTTTTAAAAAAATTTTATAACTGCATTTCAGTGTAATTGATTTCCATTATAACCTTGTGAGGTTTTTTTAATGCATTTAAAGGCATTCTTCTGAGAAGAGGGCCTAAGAAGAAGGTTTCACCAAACTGCCAAAGAGAGTTCATGATACAAAAGAGGTTAAGAACCCCTGACTTTAGAGCCTTATTAACTTTTACTTAGTATAAGCTTTTTCTTTTTTTTTTTTAAGTTGATTATATGGCTTCCCAGCATGTAGCATATTAGAAACAACGAACTAGAAGGTACTGGATTTAGGGATTGGTTTCAGGAGGCGGGCATCAAGGGAGATGGCAGAAAAACAAAACAAGAAGCAAAAAACCCAGACTACATAGAACTATAGTCTTACCCTGCATAATAATATATATTTCCAATAATGTTGCATTTAATAATCAAGAAAAGGTTGAATTATGTTCCATGTATATTGTTTGAGAGGCAAGCTAGTGTAGTGATTAGAGAGCTGGACTCTGACTTCAATCTGAGTTCAAGCCCCCACTCTGGAAAATACTAGCCCTGTGACCCTCAACACCCTAGGCAGAGTGGAAGAGCACTTGCTATCCTTCAATAATTGAGTTTCCTCTGGGCGTAGACCAATGCCTGACACCGTACACAAGAATAAAGTCCAAATGGATACACGATCTAAGTATAAAGATTGATACTATAAACAAATTAGGGGAGCAAGGAATAGTGTATTTGTCAGACTTAAGGAGAATGGAGGAATTTTTGACCAAACGAGATAGAGAACATTATGAAGTGCAAAATGGATTATTTTGATTACATTAAATTGAAAAGTTTTTGCACAAACAAACCCAATGCAGCCAAGATTAGGAGGGAAGCAGAAAACTGGGAAAGAATTTTTGCAACTAGTGTCTGTGATAAAGGCCTCATTTCTAAACTATCTAGAGAACTGAGTCAAATTTACAAGAATACAAGTTATTCCCCAATTGATAAATGGTCAAAGGATATGAACAGGCAGTTTTCAGAGGAAGAAACTGAAGCTGTCTATAGTCATATGAAAAAATGCTCTAAATCACTTCTGATTAGAGAGATGCAAATCAGAACAACTCTGAGGTACCACATCACACCTATCAGACTGGCTAACGTGACATAACAGGAAGATGATTAATGTTGTCGAAGATGTGGGAGAGTTGGAACACTAATTCATTGTTGGTGGAGCTGTGAGCTGATCCAACCATTCTGAAGAGCAATTTGGAACTATGCCCAAAGGGCTACAGAAATGTGCATACCTTTGACCCAGCAATACAGCTTCTAGGACTGTATCCCAAAGAGATCATAAAAATGGACAAAGGTCCCACATGTATAAAAATATTTACAGCAGCTCTCTTTGTGGTAGCCGAGAAGTGGAAATCAAGGGGATGCCCATCAATTGGAGAATGGCTGAACAAGTTGTGGTATATGAATGTAGTGGAATACTATTGTGCTATAAGAAATGATGAAAAGGAAGACTTCAGAGAGATCTGGAAGGACTTATATGACCTGATGCTGAGTAAAAGGAGCACAGCCAGGAGAACATTGTACACAGTAACAACCACAGTGTGCGAGGACTGTTTCTGATAGACTTAGCCCTTCACAGCAATACAAGGACATAAAACATTCCCAAAGGACTCTTGAGGCAAAATGTCATCCACATCCAGAGAAAGAACTATGGGATTGGATCGCAGATGAAGCAGACCATTTTCTCTTGTGTTTTGTTCTGTTTTGGTTTTTCTCATGGTTTCTCCCATTCATTTTAATTCTTCCCATGCAACATGACTAAGGTGAAAATGTATTTAGTAAGAATGTATGTGTGGAACCCATATAAGATTGCACACCATCTCAGGGAGGGAAAGGGGAGCGAGGGGGAGAAAATCTAAGATTTATGAAAGTGATTTTAGAACAATGAAAACAAATCAATTAATAAAAAAAAATTGTTTCCTCACTGAAAGTTCCTATGCCAATGAGAAGTTAGAACCAAAAAAATCTGTTAATTAAGCAAAAAGTAATACAGAGTGAATTTTCATCAAAAAAAATGAAAAATTTTAACACTTAGTGGAGTATCATTTATGTATATAGTTCATTCTCTGATAAAACTAGATAATTAAGGTGTTACTACGTATACAAAATAAGCAAATATTGACATGGTGACTTCCTTTTATAGGGCTATTTATAGATATTTATAAATTGTGTTGAAACTGTTAATAGCTATTGTGCATTCATCAGAAGATGGATAAAAAGTATGTGAGAAAAGACCCTTAAGATTTAGAATGGCTGAAACTGTCACAAAGTTTGGTATTCATTTCTGATAATAGCATCATGATTCCTTTGTAAAGATTGGTGTTTTAATTTTCCTGGTGGAGTTATGGAAGAGCAAGGTTGTTAATGCTTTAGTTACATCGATGTGGATCCCAAGGGATCTTACAGGTTTAACATGCATGCCCCCTGCTGGTTCTGAAAAAAACTTGATAAATTTAGTGTTAACTTTGATTTGTTGGAAGTGCAGTTACAGGAGCCTTAGGGATGATCTGGCTCAGCCTATTCTCATTACAGATGAGGAAACTGAGGAACAAAAATGTTCTGTTTCTCATCCCAGGTCACACAGCTGATATCAGAGATGTAATTAGAGCACGTCTTTCGGCTTTCAGTTGAGTGCTCTTTATACAATAAGTGCCTTTCATGGTTCACTGTTTCCTAGATGCTCAGTAGAAGTATCCTGGCCCAAATCACAGAGACAACTGCTAGAAAACAGCCTTTACCTTACTGATCAATACACAAGACAACTGAGACTCCTTGTATTCTAGGTAATGCTTAAATGACCCAGCTATCCATTCCAGGACATCTCTGATATCTGCTGTGCTACCAGCAACACAATCTAAACAATAAATTACTTGATTACGTTTAAAAAAGTTTTGGGCTGCTTTTAGCTTATTTCTGTAGAGATCGAACAATCTTACATGTTCTTTTTTTTCTTCTAGGTAATTTTTATGATCTGGAATGCTCTTAATGATCCTCTTTTTGGATATATTCAAGACAACGCCAAGGCATCTTGTTGTTCAGGACGTCAGAGTGCTATCTTGTACGGTGCCCCTTTCTATGCATTAGCTTTCTTACTTCCTTGGTTCCCTTGGAAACACTACCAAGAAGGTGACTGGCTTAGCGGGCTTCAGCTTGTGGTTTCCTTATGTGCTTTTGATGGCATGTTGACTTTTGTACAGCTAGCCCAATGTGCCCTATTTGCAGAGATTTCCACTCAGCATGAGAGCCGACTTCAGCTTGTTAAATATAACCAAGTGGCGTCACTTGTAGGATCTACCAGCATACTTTTCAGTGGCCTTATCTCTGATAACATGGAAAATTTACCCCATTTCCAGGTCTTTTCCATTGTCATTGCTGTTCTCGCTACTGCCTGCCTTTTTTATACTGGTATTTACAGTATGAGTCACTATGAACTTAAAGGAAGCCCTAGAGAAACCAGTATCTCCGAAAGTAAATCGGAACTCTCCTGGGCCTCAGTCATCTTGTTGACCAAAGAGATATTAACCCAGAAAAACTTTCTGCTTTTCTTGGCCATGAATTTCTTCCAAGTCTTCCATTTAACCTTCTTCAGCAACTTCATGATGATCTTTGCAGATAACCTTATCCCCAAAGATGCTTTTCCTTCTTCTATGAGGAGTATCATGTATGGGACAGGGTTTATTTGTCCACAGGTATGTAATGGTATTTCCAATCTTTCCTACAGGGATGAAACAAGATTTAACTCTTTGCTGGCTTTAAAATCAGCAATGCCCCAAACTAGCCAAGAGACCAGAGAAAGGAGGAAATAAAACAAATGCAAGTAAATATCCGATCATTGTAATTTGCTGTGCAAACTAACATGGGTCTTTTAAATATGAAGCTCACCTGATCCTAGCACCCTGAGGACATATACAGACATGTGCAAATACATTTGTTCCTCATACACCTCATACATATATATGATCCATAGTTACCATACTCCCATATTGGGGGTTATCATGATACATGGGAGAAACAAAAACCTTGATGATATCATGGAGAATCAGAGAATCTTCAGGAAGCTCATTATTTTTTGTTGTAGGATAGGCTTATCTGAAACAAAGAACCACGTTTACCAGGTCATTTTATCTATCAAGCAATCAGTAAGTATTGCTCAGTTTTTTGTGTGTTACAGTCTTGTCTTTCCCTATTCAATCAACCCTCTTTGTTCCCAGAACAAAGATATCTTCAGTCAGCCCAGGTGGCAGTTGAGGAGATCTGAAGCTTAGATGAGATCTCACTCTCATAGAATTTACTGTCTTGGCTAATACATAGACCTAGAAAGAACCAGAGAAAGAAGTCATTGGCCATCACATTACTAAAGAAATTATCATGCCAAATTATGTTAACTTGAGAAAAAGTTATGTTTATACAGATTTATTCTATACAGCCATAGATTCTATGCAGTCATGGATTCTATACAGTCATAGACATTAGAAAAAAAGGAAAATTACAATGAGGAAAAGAGGTAGGCAAGGGAGGATGAGAAAAGATTGGGAAAGCACAATGAGAACAAAACAAGACAGGATTATAGGATCATAGATGTAAATCTCTAAGGGACTTAAGAGATCAGATATGTTAAACTCCTTGAGCTTTGAGTGATTCATCTCAGAGTCATCAAAGTGCCTGCCAGATATTAGGCTCTGTGGAGATAGTATCTAGGTAAAACTTTATGAGCCTTTATACTACAGTAAAGGCAATAAAACATTATTCACAGTGTTAGGAGGGCCTCAGTGGAGGCCAGAAGGCTTAAAAACTTATTGCGTTAGTCCAGGCAGGTTAAAATAAATGTCTCTCTCTAGTGATAATATTGAGAATAGACAAGAGAGAATAAATGTAGAAGGTATTATAGAAGAACAGTCAGCAAGACTTTGTAACTGACCTAATGAAAGGGGAAAAGGAGAGGGAAAAATTAACAATAACATTAGGCTCCTGAATGTGATGCTCCAGTAATCTTGACTTCATGTTTATATGGTGTTTTCTCTGAAGTTTTGGGAGACCTATGGAAAGTAACTAAGCAGTTTCCTCATCATGGGTCCTGATTGCTTCACTTGGGCATTTAAGATTCCTAAGTATGTCCTTAGTTAAGAGAAGTTTTTGTCCAGGGGATCTTGGTTCAATTTTTAGGCTAAGGAGAGCCCAGAATATTCCCAGTGGTCATTGAAATAACAGTAGAGATGGCTAGTTTATCATAACTGCACATATTAATTTTTTAAAGGAGCTAGAAAAAATCTGCACTAATAAAACTTTAGCGTCTGTATAATCTGAATCTTAGTGTCTACGGAACCTAACAGTAGAAGTTTGCTATGACACAGATAACATATAACATGAGTGTTATTCCTGTTTCTCCATCTTAATGTCTTGACAAGGTTTTTTAACATAATAAGACTAAGTAAAAGTTCATCTGTCAAGAACTCTTGAGAATTTATTCCCTTTAAATATGAAAATCTTATTTTAGCAATTTCGGATGCAAATGTTTGTAAGACATATCATGCACTTCCCCACTTTATTAAACTGAATATCATTTAACTCCTTTATATCTCAATTCTCTCATCTGTAAAATGAGAGGACTGGCCTAGATTATCTCAAAGGACCCTTAAATTTTTCCTACAAATTTAAAATCTAATTTTTATTCCTTAACTTATCTATTCTTAGTGAATCTAAGTCATCATTAGGAACATTACTCCTAATGTAATCTATTGAAGTGTGACTACAATTTGCTTGCACACAATTGGACCCAGATTGCTGTGCTTTTTGAGTTTATGAGCTTTTTTAAAAGCATCCTTCTTTGCTACTAAGCTGCTGCTGGCTGTCAGTTCAGTCCTTTTAGGGCACCTGACTAGAGCAGCTCCTTGCTGTTTCTAGTGTCTCCTGTGCTTGACAATAACCAAGCTTGTTAGAATTGTATATAAAATAAGAGTAAATGGGCTCCAAGTAAGGGATTGTCCTATGAGTAACATCTTAAGCTTTAGAGTATGTGTGAAATAACACTGTCTCTCCCAGGCCTTCTTCATAAGAAGTAACTAATGATGAAAAGTGCAGGAAAAGTGTCTGTGTATAAAGAAATAAATGTACATTAATTATCAGAGAATGTGAGATAGTGCTGCTTTTGTGAGATGAATATATTTATTTATAATGTAATTAGAAAATATATTATTAGCTAATATAATTAGAAAAATTTTGTTTAAATAAACTACTAAAATATACACATGTATGAAGAAATACCTTTCAGATGTATTTTTCTTTTTTCCAATTACATGTAAAGATAGTTTAAAGCATTTGATTTCATAGATTTTGAGTTCACAATTTTTTTCTTCCTCCTTCTCCCCGCCTCCTCAAGACAACCAGCACTCTGATATAGCCTGTACATGTACAGTCATACTTCCATATTAGTCATGTTGTGAAAGAATAATCAGAACAAAAGGGAAAAACCACAATAAAGAAAAAATATACACAAAAGAGAATGTAGTTTGCTTCAATCTGCATTCAGATTCCAGAGTTCTTTCTCTGGATGTGGATAGCATTTTCCACCATGAGTCTCTGGAATTGTCTTAGATCATTGTATTGCTGAGAAGAGCTAAGTCTATCAAAGTTGATCATTACACTATGTTCCTGTTACTATGTACAGTGTTCTCCTGGATCTGCTCACTTCACACAACGTCAGTTCATGTAAGACTTTCCAGGTTTTTTCTGAAGTCTGCCTGTTCATTGTTTCTTAGAGTACCCAGGTATTCCATTACATTCGCATACCATAACTTGTTCAGCTGTTCCACAGTTGATGAGCATCCCTTCAATTTCCAATTCTTTGCTGCCATAAAAAGAGCTTCTGTGAATATTTTTGTATGTGTGGAGGATTTGGACAGTTTTGAAGAGAAAATGATCTACAGTATAGATTTGAGGACTTGGATCTCTTTGTTAACTATGTGCAGTGATGCCTCACTTATATGGGAACTGTTTAATGTTATAAAGAGTGAACTTAACATATTCACTAAAGCTTAAATACTTTACCCATGGGACAACCCGCTTATTTGAAGCTCCTCCAACCTCCTTTCATGCCTAGTGAGTCTAAATCCTCGGAGAGAGATCATTACTGCCCCAGAGTTACACTCGAATTCTCTTATGGTCCTAGCAGTAACCCTATTGAGGGAAAGTAGACTTCCCCTACCCACCACCATAGCTCTTGAGACCGCATCTATATTTTTTCTAGTTCCATTATCAGTCATTCCAAATAATCACACTTTTTAGATCTTAAATATCACTTGATAAGTGATAAATATCACTTGATAAGATGCAATAAATAATAACATATGTACTCATGTATTAAAGCAAATATAAATGATAAAATATGTCACAATAAACCCAACTCTTTTTCCAGTGCACTCAGTAAACTACAGCAAAGAGTGACAATACACTTGAAGGAAGATGACAGAGCAACACATGATGAAAGAAAACTCCTATGCTTGAGTTAGCTCATACCTCCAGACTGCAGCTTTCAGTGTGATGGGTGTTTTCAGGCTGGAGAAGTGAACCCAACCTAGATAACAGTGAGGTGTCGCACAGGCCTAGGTGAGATGCCGAGTCACTGATGGAGGCATTTTAACACCATCAGATGAGATCACCCCATTTATGCCTGTTACACATAATAAAATGCTAGTTTGTTCCTGAAAGAGCTATCACAGCTTTAATACTTATTAGTACTTATTAAATGTTCACAACTCATCTTAAAACACACAAAGAAAAGGAGTGTCAAAATCTTTTGGTCAGATTTCTCTTGAATTTTAAGGGCACTAAAATGAGAAATTCATTATCAGACTGAGCTATTGTGGGAATTTGTTTGGCTTGTACATATTTGTGTGCTTATTTTATATATGTGTGTGTATGTATGTATGTGTATATAATGAGTATATATAAATATATATATATGTCACAAGGGTTTTCTTTTCTTATTTTTCAATGGTAGGAGTGAAGGAAGGAAGAGGAAAGCTGTTGGTACAATTGCTTAAAAAAGGGAGGATTATTAAATAATTTTTTAGAAATGCATAGAAGAAGATAATAGCAAGGCCAGAAGGAAACCCATACAAACTGGACAGCTTTGAAACTTACATGATGGATTTTTTAAATATACTTTTTAAAAGGAAAAGGAACCTGTATAATACTTTTTAAAAGGAAAAGGAACCTGTATAATCCTTTTCTATTCTTCCTTTCATATAGAAATGTCTATTTTATTTGATATTAAGTTCAGAATGAAAACTTTTTAATTTCAGGAACACCTAAATACAAGTTCTCTTCTAGTCTGAAGGCCTTATTTTATCACTCTCAAATCTCTGTTGATCAAAGTACTGAACTGAGTTGCTTTAAATGGACTTTCAAGTATAAACAATTTGTTTTCATTTTTCAGATCAAGTGTATAGAAGTAATACTTTCCTCAGTTACTGGAGTAGAGGATAATAGTCTTGGATTTTGTTCAGTTGTTTCTTTAGGGCATTTTAACAATAACTTGAGTGTAATAAAGAGAGGTGCATTGTATACTGGGCCTGTGGACTTTTATTTTCTCAAGCTGACTTCTCACTAATGGCAAAGAGTACTCATGAGATGAATGAGTAAAAGGATAGAAGAAAAAACAATAGTAATTTTATATATCCACTTTCCTACTGTCTGCCTAGCCAATTAAATTCAGTAAATATCTATTAAGTAATTTCCATAAGCACAGGACTGCCCTCACTACCCCTTGACTTCATTTTGTCATCTGTGACAGGTTTGCCAAATCTGTGATGGTGACAGAATGCCTGTCTCAAATGCCTGTTCAATAAATATAAAAATTAAAAGCCCAATCCTCATTTTGTGCAAGATGAATAGTGTTACAGGGAAGGAAGAATAATTTTTTCACACTTTTTATAACATTCTAAATTGTGATCTGAAAAGATTTCTTTTGCTATTTGTTTCTTAAACTTAATTTTGAATTACAAAATTCCCCCCCTACATTGTACATTTTTATCTAATAGGTAGATGTAAAACAACTTCATTTAAAAGAATAAACTTCTATATTCCCATAAAATTAGTATAAGAATGAATATTCTTATAATAAAGAAAAACACCTAGAATTACATAGATCAGTAAATCACTGTTTCAGGTATTCTCGAAATAGAGCTATTATTCCTTAAAAGGCAATAAGTTAGACTTAGAAATAAAGCAAAAGAAAAATGTTTAATGTGGAATAATTAACATTTTGTTGATAGAAGTAGGTATGGTAACAAGTTCAAGGCTGTCAGCCCCGTGGAGCCTTTATGAAAAGAAAGAATGAGAAGCTATGGTAGGCAGTATCATAAAGGTTAAGCTGAAATTGTGAAGTAATACATTCCAGTTGTTTTCTTTGAATTTAGGAAGTATATTTCTCTAACTTAACAAAAGTGTGTACTTAGTGTCTGTTGAATTCAGTGACGTATTCTGAAAACAAGTGAGGTCATCAGAAATGGACCATGAAATATGCCCTTCAGTTGATGTGTGGATTATGACTTTAGGAATATTACCATATTAGCATTACTTCTTCCTCTTTGAGCACATCCTACAAGAATTCTCATATTTACATGTAAATAAAATTATAGGGGACCATTTGCAAGGTTTTCATAGGAATAAAATGTAATACATAGTGAGGCAACCCTCGTGGGGCCGAAAGAGTTTGAATGTGTTCTGAGAAACACCTTTTAAATGCTGACTCTGCCATTTTAATAACTTTATAACATCTTAGCCTCAGTTTCTTCAGATGTAAAAGAAAAACAATCAGGAAAGCCATACTTTCACCTCCTGTTTCACATTTGGGCTGTTGTGAAGATCAAATGGGAGAGACTAGCTACATAAATGGCAATTTTATTATGACAGCCTTTAACAGCAGGTCCTTCAGCTTATGTGCTAATAGATATACTGAGATATAGCCATCTTATCGGGCTGAAAATTCTCCCCCAGAAAAAATATTGTCAGAACTGTAAAGCATGATGTAAATGAGAATTTACCTGTGGGCAATAATTTAACTAACAATTAATAGTGATTTAATTTATAACTATCCATTTGATATATAAATTAATTACATTAATAGTTAACCATTGAAAATTATGAGAAAGCCTGGCCATTCCCAACCTAGCTTTATTCTCTTTCTGTTATAGTTTCTCGTGCTCATCAGCCACTCCTGGCTCAAGAAGTTTGGTTACTATAAGGTCATTTTATTTTCCTTCTATATCGAAGGAGCAGCTGCAGCTGTGATGTTTGTCCTGGGACAGGAACACTATTACGTTTTGGCTTTTTATCTCACAGCTAACATGTAAGTACAGTGTTCTTCATCCTAAACCCATAAATATTTGCCAATTGAGAAAGGAAAAATTTTGAAAGTTGGATTAATTCTTTTTGCTCACCTTTTCTAAGGTAAAGTCCTTTGACCAAGAAGTCTTTCTGTATTTATCTCCAGAAGAGATTAGTTTCAGAGCAGCAAGGGGCTGGTTTGTACAAAGACAGGACACATGAGATTAGGTCCTCTTGACTTTTCATTGCTCTAAATGCCTGAGGCAGGGTCCAAGCATACTGTTGAAGTAAACTAATCCCTCACCCTTCCTTTCTTTAACTTTCTTCCCTTTTTTCAGTAAACTCTCTTCCCCTAAAATTTTTATGCTGTTGTGTCAGGTTCATTGACCCTCTTTCAAATTAATTCATGCTGAAATGTTAGTGACATATTTTCGTTTTAAAGAGAACCCTTAGAAAGGATGATGGGTAACCCAAATTGATCTCTGATGGTGAAGTTTGGACTTGATTCCTCTCAACATTGTTCCATATCTTTGTTTACCTATTTCATCTATAAAATTCGAAATTATTTTCATTAAAAATAATTTCTACAGATTTTTAGAATTGGAGTATATTTATGATGAATAATTATTAGAAGTTCTGTTAAAATTTTGCTTTACTTTAACTTAGGCTTTTTTGTTTTTTCATTCCCTTGTCATAGTTGATTTTGTTTTCCCCTTATTAGTACCTTACCTGTTGTGTTCTTCCTGCCAAGAGAATTTCAAATGTGCCTCCATGGCATATTCTATTAATTAGATCTTATACCAGCAATGTGAGCCAAATTTAATGAGCTGGTAATGGATCTTGGAGATTTTAGCAAGACAAGAAAGTAGTTGGGTTTTCCTTTTCATCTAAAAGGAAAATAATTGTTTAGTACTTCTTAGAAATTGTTTTGTATTTTCAAGAGAAAAAAGTGGGGTTTTTTTCAATCCAAAAGTAAAATAATCATTTAGTATTTTCTTAGAGGGCAGCTAGATGGCTCAGTGGATGGAGTTCTGGGCCTGGTATCAGGAAGACCCGAGTTCAAAACCAGCCTTAGATACTTAGTAGCCATGTGACCCTGGGCAAGTCACTTAACCTGTTTGCCTTAATCCATCGGAGAGGGAAATGGTGAAACACTCCAATATCTTTGCCAAGAAAACCCCATGGACACATGGCTCCAGCTGTTCATGGAGTATGGTCCATGGAGTCACAAAGAATTGGACACCACTGATTGACTGAAAAAAAACTTTTTTTCCTAAAGAAGTTCTCTGTAGAGCCACAGTGTTTTCTGTTGAAGACTCCGCTTATTGTATATTCAGTTGGGACACATGTATACTTTTATTTCTGTGACTAGTGTTGGAGCATTCTTTGTGGTGGGAGGATCAAGGTGCTGTTTTGTGAATACCTCAACTTCTCTGGCTTATACTCCCATAACTGTCAGTATCTGTTTCATTTTGCTTCTTTAACTTTTTAAAACCATTCTTAATGTGGATATTAAGTATACAAAAGATTTCATTTATACCACAAAAAAAATATGGAAAGATTAACATAGCACATAAATGGTCAAGAAAACCTCTTGTTCTGCTCTCAGAATTATTCAAAAAGTCCTTCTTACTAATATCTTGTGTGGTTCTGGTCCGTTTGTCACCTTTTCCTGCCCAAATGTATACCATTCCCATGGTTGACAGAACTAGAAAAAGGTAAGATCTGAGTTCCTTTCTCCAGGTCACAGTCCTTTGTTTTACTGCTCCTGTTCTGACTTTTCCTATGATCCTTGTTCCTTTAGTTTTCTACCAGTTATCTTTTTTTTTCCTTTGTCAACACTTGCTTGTTCTGCTATTGGTTTCAATTTTTTTTTTCTGATAAAGGTCTTATTTCTAAGACATAAAAGAACTTATTCAAACTTATTAAGAGCTATTTCCCAGTTGATAAACGGTCTAAAGATATAAGCAGCTCTCAAGGGAAGAAACCCTTGAGTTTGAAGTTGTCTATATACCATATGAAAAAAATATCTATAACCATATGAAAAAAAATACTCTGTTACTACTAATTAGAAAAATGCAAATTAAAGTGATTTCGAGATTCTACCTCACATGCATCAGAGTGACAAAGATGACAAATGTTGGAGGGCTCTGGGGAAACTTTAGACACATTGATATACTGTTGGTGGACCTGTATCTGAAAAGCAGTTTGCGTTATCCATGAAAAGTTGTATATGCCCTTTGATCCATTATACCACTGCTAGGTCTATTTCCTTCAAAGATCAAAGAAATAAGAAAAGATTTTACATGTTACGTGTGTGTTTATATATTCGTGTAGCTATATGTACATACATATACATGTATGTGTATGCGTATATGCATTATGTGTGTGTATGTATCAGCTCTTTTTGTAATAGCAAAAACTCGAAGCTAAGGGGATACCCATTAATTGAGTAATAACTGAATAAGTTATGGTTTATGAATGTGATGGAGTGTGAGAAATAGAGGATTTAAAAGAAACACCAAAAGACTGATACAGAGTAAAATAAGCAGAACCAGGAAACAAATTATATGATAGCATCAATATTATTTTTAAAAAATCCATTTTGAGGAATTTTATAAACAGATTGATAATGAAATGATCAGAACCAGGAGAAAATTTTTTATATAATAACACCACTGTAAAGATAAGCTACTTTGAAAGCTGTAAGACTCATGATCCATCCAAGGACCATGCATAATTCCAGAGGATTGATAATGGAACATACTTTCCACCTCCTGACAAAGAGGGGACAGATTTAGAGTGAGGTAGAATAAGACACATATTTTTGTTTATAGCCAAAGAGAATTTGTTTTGCTTGACTATATTTGTTACAAGAAATTTGTTTTTCTTTTCTCTTTTTTTTCCAGTAGAGTGAGAGGTGAGGAGAGAAAGTTATCATTGAGTCATTTTAGTTGTGTCCTACTCTTCGTGACACCATTTGGGGTTTTCTTGGCAAAGATAGTGGAGCGGTTTGCTGTTTTCTTCTCCACCTTATTTTACAGAAAAGGAAACTGAGGCAAAAGGATTAAGTGACTTTTCAGGGTCACACAGTGTCTGAGGCCAGATTTGAACACACAAGTCTTCCTGACTTCAGGTCTGCCACTCTAACCACTGCACCACCTAGCTGCCCTCAGGAGAGAAAACAGTTTTCTTTTAATATTTTTTTAAATAGAGATCAGAGTAGTACTATAAATGTGGAATGTTGCCTGTACTTTCAAATGAGGTCACTATATTGTTAGTTTTACTTAATTGTTTTACTTGGTTATAAGATACTACTCACAGAGTAAGGATGATCTGTAAATGCTTGTAATGGAAAAACAAAACATCAGTGAAACTTAAAAATACAGTCTCCATCTGACACTAGCTGCTGACCTCCAGGGGCTGCGTGAATGTCAGTGCAGAGCTCTCCAAGTTTGTGTTCAGTCTGTGTCTTTCTGAGCTAACAACTTCTGACGGTGTCTGAACCTGTGGTCTGAGTGCTCTCCCCTACTCAGGAGCAGTTTCCTTCTTGCAAATTGACCCCGTAATCTTCTGTTCATGAGAAGGAAAAAAAGATTAGCCAACTCCTCCTGGTGTGCGCAATCTATATTTTTTTTCTTTTTTAAACCAAATACTGGTTTTTACTAGATTTGTTTCTAAAAAACAAACAAAAACAAAAACAAACCAACCTATGATTCTGATAACCATTTTCACATTTATTTTCTTTTTCTAGGGTAGTAGTTCAGGCCTCCTTTAGTTTGTTCAATCTGCCTCTGGCTGACATCATTGATGCAGATGTACTGAAATTCAAACGGAAGTAAGTTTAAATTTCTTTATAATAATGACTGTACAAGTCAACATGTAGAGACTAAGAGTGTAAAATTCACTGTATTTCAGTTCTATTTTCATCTGAAAATCAACTTCTGTCATGGATTTAGAACTGGAAGGGAACTTAGAGGCCATCTGATCTGGCCTCCAGAATTGATAGGTGAAGATGCTGGGGCTCATGGCAGAAATGGAATAGTTTATTTGTAGATATATAGTGTTCTCGAAGACCATCAATAGGCCATTTAAAAAAAAAAATTTCTATTACTTTTAAAAGTTGTCATTTTGAGAGAGTTCGTAGGACGAGGACGAGGATAAGAAATAAATGTTGGCATTGGTAGTTTTCTCCCCTTTCCTTAAGTGAATTTGTAATTTTTTGGGAGTGTAGCAGCAAGCACCCTGACACATCCAGTACAAGTTCTTAGATCTGCTTTTCTAAAAGGAAAGCATCTTTTGAGGGGTCAGTCTTCTTTAATCACCTACACCAACAGAGAAAATATAATCAGAGAAATAAAGAACAACAGACAGGGCTTCTGTCTGCCGTAAGCAATATATACATCACAGATCAATAAACAGATCCACCTGTCTAACCATTACACACGTATATACCTAGTTACCAGACAGAGAAGCAACAGCATCTGGGTTTGACCCTCCTGACCCAATGCCTCATTAGAAATTAACAAAAGGTGAGGGCCTTCCTACAAAACAAGCCTCCCCTCATCAAGTTTCCCTTAATGAGCTCCACATGAGGCCTATTAATGGGCAGGGGAGATCTTTAACTCTCATTACATTCAGCCCCAAGATCTTTTATACCCATAATATGGGCAACTTGTGTCTGAATAGGCATTAACACTTCTTAAGTAAATACAACATAATTCTCGCAAAATAAACACATCATGAACTTCACATTTGCAGAATACATAACAACTTATTACTAGAGTGGCCACATAGCTTAAACACAAAGGTATATACATAATATAATATATCATTCTTTGGGGGTTATTCTTTGGAGAGTGAGCAACCAGCTCCTCCTTCCTCAATACAAACAAAACAAAAACATCCAGATAAAGTCCTTCTTGGGGATGTGTCCTCCCCATACTGTCTTGCAGGCCTTCTCCTGACACTCGGAGGTGCAGGCTCTAACAAGTCAAGTCCTAGTCTTAACACTGCTCCAGCTCCTGCTTCCAAGTCCTGAGGGACAGCTGGGCAACAAAGCCAACAGGGTCAGGTCCTCAAGGGTCCACAGCACTTCCCCCACCCACCATAGACAGCTTTACCCCCTGGATCTGAAACCATCTTAAGAGAATGCAGCAAAGAAAAAAAAAAACAACAAAACACTCAGTGTTCCTGCCTTGCCTGGCCCCAGGATTTTTCCTCTTGCCTGAGTCCTGATGCAGGCAGCTCTCTACGTTTGCTCTCATCTCATCAAGGTCAGCATACAGGCTGTTCTCTGCTCCTGTTCCGTGGCTCTGTATACAATACAATCTCAGGGTATTCACCCCTCCAGCACAGTCTGTGGCCAGGTTAATCCACAGAGCCCTGGCTCTGGCTGTCCCCACCTCCCACAGGCTTGTTTTACTCCACCAGCTGCTGCTCTGGCCTGTCTCCTCTAGAGTGCTAGTGGGGTAGGGAGGGGGAAGGAGTTTTACTCTGGGCATCCAGGAAACTGCTCCATCACTGCTCCTTGCCTGTTTCCCCTCAGACCGGTGCCACTCCTGAGACTCCACAGAACCTTAGCCACCACAACTGGAAAACAACGAACAATTATCCCAGCCCCACCCGTACTTTCTTTTAATTTATGCAGATCATCTTGCCAAGATGCTGTATGTAGCAGCAAGACCCTGACACATCCAGGATGGCTTGCTAGCACAGGTTCTTAGATCTGCTTTTCTTAAAGGAAAGCAACTTTTGAGGGGTTAACAATCTTCTTAAATCACATTCACCAACAGAGAAAATATAAGCAGAAAAATAAATACCAACAGACAGGGCTTCTGTCTGGCCGTAAGCAATACATACGTCACAGATCAGCAGACAGATCCAGCTGTCTGACCAGAGAGAGAAGCACCAACATCTGGGTTTTCAAAGCCAGAGAGCCTTAAAGGCTACCCAGAGTCTCATCTGGCACAAGAACCTTCTTCCAAGGACTAGGCCCCAAAGCAAAACCTCACCTCAGAGTATATGTACACTTTTCAGAGCTGGAGGGCATCACACCCTGTGACCCAGGACCTCATTAGCAGTTACCTAAAGGTGTGGGCCTTCCTACAAAACTAGCCTCCCCTAATCAAGCTTCCCTTAATGAGCTCCACATGAGGCCTATTAATGGATGAGAAAGATCTTTAACTCTCATTAACTCTCAGGGGGCAGGGAATCAAATTACAGCCAATATTACGAAAGATTTATTTTCAGCTCTGAGAGACAACAGAAGTCAGCTGCAACAGTCAATGTTGTACTATACTAACAATTAAAGGACAGATTTTACCTTTCTGCTGACAATCAGTAAGGACCAAAAGGGGAAAATAGAAGCAGCAGCTGACAGTTTATGTATGTCAGTTTAGGGTTTTCCAAGTTTTTTGCATATAATCTGATGTGCTGCTATTAGCCCAGTTTTACAGATGAGGAGACCAGGGTTCACGGAGATTGTGTCTTGCTTAAGGATCCCACAGCTAGTAAATATCTGAGCCAGGATTTGCAATCAGGTCTTCCTGACTCCCAAGTCCATGCTCTAGACAGTATGCTTCTTTCAAGAGATAGTTGTCATCAGTGACAGTCACACTGGTGGTCTTACTTAGCTGTTTGAGAGGAATGTACTTTGTTGGTAAGCACTTGTTTCATCAAAATGAAATATATCTATGAAAAGTTTCCATTTAAATAAAAATGCCCTTCCCAGAAAATATAAAGATTTACTTCTCAAAAACTTTTGAAATCATTTACCAACTGGTATATGTCTTGACACAAAACTCAAATTCACTCTTCCTATAAAAGAAGAGATTGAACTTTTGCTCCAAGACACCTCAAGAACAAAATTCAAAGTCCATGTTTGTTGTTGTTTAATTGCCTACCAGACATTTTAAAAATTAATGAGTAAAAAACATTTTGGCCTGCTGCAAAGAGGTCATCTGTCATTCAGACTTCCTTTAAAGTTCCATCTGATGCCCTTAGTGTGTTGTATTGTTTTAGTTTGGAGAGGAATAGGTGAGTTTGAGACACACACTCTGTACATTTTCATTTGGGCTTTTTTGCCAAAGAAAAAAGCCACACTCACCACTCAGTTGATCAAGGCTGTTTATTGGCAAAGATACTCCACAGGAACTAATATCCTTTATTTATCCTTACCTCTGACCCTCAAATTCCTGAATACACTGAGCTGTTTGTGACTACTATACAAGAATTATAGCTCTGGGAATTGGTATAACTCTCTGTGATAATTTAACTTCAGGCAATATTACAGCTTAGTCTGAATTTCTTTGGTTATGGTCATTTCATAAACAGTTCACACCCTATACAATTTCAGTGTGTTAATTGTCCTTATTCCATAAGATGTTCTTTAATTGATTAAAAATAACGTGATAACCAGGTAACAGGATTTTCTCCTAGGCCATGCTCAGCAGAAACTAGAATATGTAAGCATGGCTTCAGGCTCCACATCCCATGAGGCATTAAGATCAAACTAAAAGACCATTTGGTAATACCTTGCATTAAACCTTCAGATTTATCAGTACCTCAGACTTACCCAAACTTGTTTTTATCATTAATATATAACATCTACTTAAGAGTCAGTTTATTTAAGTACTAGGAGAGGTGGGGTATGTCAATATTCATCCTTTTGGCTGACCTTTCTGATTTTATTTATCTGTTTTTAAACAGTGCTTCCATTTCAGGTTCCATACATAAGTGAAGAGATATCAGCATTGGTTGAATATGAAATGGATTTATTCTGATCTTATCCATTACAGATCACCCCTTTCCTCAATGGTTTTTGGGACCAATGCTTTGTTTACCAAACCTGCCCAGTCTTTAGCTCCTATGGTTATAGTTACTGTGTTAAACCAGTTTGGATATGAGCAGCTAAACAAGAAGACCATACAGATTGATCCCAGGTAAAGTCTCCTAAAATTATGAAGAAGTAAGAAAATTGTGTGCATTTGTGTTCACTTCAGCAAACCTTTATGGGAGGCAGCGTGGCTTAGTGGATAGAGAGCCACCCCAGAATTAGGATAACTTGGGTTCAAGTCCTACCTGACATACATTGAAATGTGACTCTAGGCTTAGTGGGATGAGAGCCCCCTTAGAGTCAGATTGACCTGGGTTCAAGTCTTAACTCTGACATGTATTTGCTGTTTTACCTTAGAGAACGCATTTAGCCTCTTAGTGTCCCAGGCAACTGTCTAACATTATAAGTTCTAGGACAGTTGTCCTGAGGTGTTGATAGAGTTTTCTCACCCCAGAGCACATTTCACCAATAAAATCACAGGTCCAGGAAAAGAAAATGACAAATCTTGGAGGGGGTGTAAGAAAATTGGCACACTAATGCATGGTTGGTGGAGTTGTGAACTGATTCAACTATTATGTAGAGTAATTTGGAACTGTGCCCAAATATTTATAGCAGCTCTTTTCTGGTGGCAAGGAATTGGAAATGAAGGGGATGCCCGTCAGTTGGGGGATGACTGAACAATTTGTGGTATATGATTGTGTCGGAATGCTATTGTGCTATAAGAAATGATGAGCTAGATGCTCTCAGAAAATCTTGGACTCGCATGAATTGATGCAGTTTTTAAAGGTTCATTTCAGGGGTTTTTTCCTGCTTCTTGCCCTTCATGAGTTGGGTTTTTTTGGGGGGGGAGGTGGAGGCAGGGTGACTGCCAAAATTGCTAGTTATATTGGTCTGCCATTGAGTGCCCTGGAGTAATTTAACATTTGGTTTACCATTGGTCCAGATGGATAATGCATTCCTGAAAATGATCCAGAATGATGTCCATAAAGTGCTTTAAAATCCTCCATAGCAACATTATTTAGCAAAATGCACAAATATAAATAACTCACACCATCCTTGCATATGCTTTTATTGTTTCGGCGCTGTAATTTATACAACAGCAGCTTGGGGGTGTTGCCCTTTACTGGCCTGTTTCCGAGAGCTATAACTAACTCCGCACAAGAGCTGCATCTCTTTGACACCAGTGGGGAGGTATTGTCTCAGTGGACAGATCATTGTGATTACATGAAAAACATTTGTTCTCAATTTAATGATTTCCATTTATTTGCTAGTGATAATAAGACATGGCTTCTAACTTTCTCCTATACTGTATGGTAGGCCATCATGGATCTTTATGTCTGAGTACTAAGCAAGAAAATCAGAGTATGAATTCTTTCCATTTTATCAGTGAGGATCAAGTTCAGGGGCAGCAAACTATCCCTTCCCCCACTCGGGCCTCTGTGACCACAAAAGCCCAGTGGGCTAAGAATGTTATAAAATCCATTGAACCATGGAAAAAACAAAGTACCATTCTGAATGATGTAAAAACCATTCTTAGTTTGCGGATTGTTTAAAATCAAGTAGTGGAATGGATTTGGCCCATGGGATATAGTTTGCTGACCCCTGCCTTAGTGGATTGACTTCATATATTGTACAGTGTAGTTGTTATCTCATCTATAAACTACTAAAAATCACTGATAATTTTGTTTTATTTGCCTTTGTACTAAAAGACTGTGAACTCTAATATTTAATCATAGGATAGTAGAAAAAGCCATAGTGTGTTGCCTCTTTGGCCAACAAACCTTTTCTGATCAGCAACTACTAGTAACGTAGATGTTAAATATTACAGTAATTTAAGGAAGTGATGTTATTTTAGATTTATGAAATATACCTTAATATAGGACACTGGAACTCAGTGCATATTTTTATCCTGGCCAAATTCATGTTGCTTTTTTATATATGTTAGAGTGGGAATGAGGGAGGAAATTGAGATCGGTAATTTTTTAAAGTGCCACAGATTAATTTTTGTAGAATATATTCTATGGATATGCAACCTAAATAAAATAGAATACATTCATGAAGGAATAAACTTATGTGAACACTTAATCTGTTGTTTTAGCATATGCTCAAACAAAGATCACATGTGTGGTACATAATTTGCTTTTTCTCTTTTATCTGAGTGTTTCATAGTAAAAGTTCTCCAAAATTGTACCTGTAAGAACAGTTTGGAAAGTGATTTATCTCCAAATGACACAATAAACAATACTGTATTGAGCTTTATCCAAGGAAATGCTCTAGGGTAAATAGCCTAATGTAATTGAAAATAACCTCGAGGCTTAGTCTGTATGTAATGAAAGAGTTCTTGGTGTTTAATTTTATATGGCTAATCATTAAAATCAGTTTAAGAACTGTTCATTGAAAACAAGTGATCTCCATAGAGATTTATTACAGCAACAGCCTCTGTAATAACTGGAGAACATTCTGCTGTTTATTTAGTGGTCTATGTTTCTTATTAAGGTGTAATTCACTGTTTTATTCAGTGGTAAAGATCAGGTTACCTAGGAACAAAAGAGCTTCTCTTGTGTATTATACTTGGCTATAGTGGATTTCATTCTTATTTCATTCCTATGCTATGTGGTTTCTTGTACTGTATTATTGAATTGTATATTTTTTATTTGCTCCACTTAATTTTTTTTATATTCTTAACCTTTGACAGGACATTACAGTCTTGTCTTGAATTGAAAAATACTCCCTCTGTGCACATGTAATGGGTATCATTCTCAGCTCTGGAATCAAATTTCTTGGGTTCACTGTCAAGGGGACAAATAATGGCTAGCACCCCCTCTGTAGTACCTACTCAACTAGTGAGTAGTAGACCAGGCAAGAACCATAAATTGAATAGCAAAACATTTAATTAGAACAGAATAGCAAAGCAAATAACCAGGGGAAATCCTGCTGTAGGTATATTCTTTGTCCCTTTTTACAAATGAAGTTTCCCACATACAGACTGATGGGGAAGGGAAAGCTCATGTTCTAAGATAAGCAGGGGCTTCGATGCTATGTGCTTTGCATCATGACTAGGAAACCCTCCTCTACCTGGCTTCTTACAGTTCTGTGTTCCAGCATCCCCTGTGCCCTCCTGCTGCTGTTGGCCTGTCTTCTACAGCCATCATCTCTGGAAGCCCCCTCCTCTTCTGCTGCTACCCATGAGCACTGCCTCTCAGATTGCTTATTCATTATACTGGTGTTCATTGTGCTGGTGTTCAGAGCATGGCGGTGTGGTGGAGGAACAGCTTCTTAGCCTAGAAGGTCATGTAGGCTAAATTCTAGCCTGCCCTCCATTCCTCATGGCCATTGCTTTGCAGAATTATCCCTGTTCTCTCAGAGACATGGAGTACTGCCTCTGAGTAGAACTTACTCACTTTTTGTTCTGTCCTGGACTCCTTTGGCAGTCTGGTGAAACCTGTGACCCCTTTCTCAGAATAATCTTTTAAAATGCATAATATAAAATACATAGGATTACAAAGAAAAAACAATTATATTGAAATGCAGTTATCAAAATACATTGTCTTGAAGAGATAAGTTTTATATACTGACTCTTCAGTCAGAGCCAGAAAGGGCTTTCTCCCCACTTAGCCTTATTTCCTGTTGGGATCAATAATAACAGAGCAGTAGATAAAAGCAAAATACATGTCTTGAGAATAGTCAACACATTTTCACCTTTGTCTCTAACCCACCTCATAGGGAAGCCTAATTGGAGAACAAAGGGTCCGATGGAGAATTGTATGACTCTTTTTCCTTGCCCTGTTCGGTGGAAAGTTCCAGCTTTTACTCCTAGCTGAGTTAGAGCAAGTGAATTCTCTTCATCTCTTCTCTGCTCGGAGTGTACGTGGTATGTTCCTGCTGTGCTTCCTCATCCTTCCTTCTCCTCTCCCCACTTCTCCAACTCCCTTTTTCAATACTGGAACCATGAGGAAGCCAGTACTTTCACTAAATTACCAGACTACTCAGGTAATTCCTGAGGACTAAGTCTGTAACTGCTGTAACTGATGAAGCAGAAGCATTATGAGAGACTTGGAATATTGTTGCATGAAGGTAGATCTTTATGAAAAATAGAGCATCATGAAAAAATGAGGAGAAAAGATACTGTGATGATTAGGGAGATATTGTGGAATTGTATGGCTAAGCAGGATTAAAGAATGCATTTCTATGCAAGGATTAGACAGATATGGTTTGGAGGGAGATTTAGAGTATTACAGTAGAGTCAAGGGGTAGGCATTTTGAAAACTAAAAAGAAAATGGGTCATTGCAATCATTCTCATGTCAGCAGGAGGAAGGTAAAAAAAGAAGGGAAAATAACTTTTTAAAACTATGAAGGCCTCCCCTCCAAATAAGAAAATATGAAAATAAAGGAGACCCCAGAAAAGAAATAGAACCCTTCCTGACTGCATCAACGTGATTCGTTAAAGTTGTAGGAAAATACTTCTTCTGTGGGGAGACTGAAGTGGAATTGGTTGGTGATTTCAGTAATAACATAAACCTGAGAAGATTGGATTTTATATGATAAAATGGAAGCTATCAAATTGCCCTATTCATTCGAGTACCCACCCCTTTCTTGCTCTTGAGTTCAGATCTAGTGACTCATTCTTCTTTTGCCTTTCTGCCCTTGTACTCAGTGGGGCCTTGTCCTCTGGAAAATTGTCACAGGTGTTCAATGCTCTGTTGCCATGGGAAAAAGAAGAGGAAAAGGCAAACCTATTCTTAGAGATTAAAAGCTTACTGAGAAGAACCATTGGCAGCTGGAGTCCAATTTCTGGGTATTCCTGTAACTGGAATCTTCTAATAAGCAGAGAATGACAACAAATAATGGGCTCCCTGCTCCTAGCTAAATACTTGGACAATGTATAGAGAGAGGTACCTCAAGCAGAAACCATAAGCCTTTTTTTTTTCCTAAACATATATTGTGGTAGTTGTATGATTCACAGCTGATAGTTATGTGTTTATAGTTTTCCCTTTGATTAAAACATTTCTTTTCATTTATGGAATTGAGACATCATTGTAATGATGTGGAACTTTGACTTCCAATAGCCTTTTGGCATATTTGGTTTTTGCAGATGCACGTATTATTAGTGCATCCATCTACTCTTAACTTATGGGAACAGGTAAGGATAAACATAGACTTGTACTGATGCGCAACTGCAGCAAGAACCTGCAGAGAGGACTTGTGCTCCTTGCACTTGGAATTTATGACTGGCTGCCTGCAATCACTGATTCCCTGCTCCTGAGAATTGTCCTGAAGTCAATGAATCCATTCCCTCCTGTGATAAGCGTCAAGTCTGATATGCAGTGAGTCTGTGATTCTAAATTCAGAGTTCAGAATTGCAGTGGCAGTGGCATTCAAGGTCTGAGATAAGATCAAACTGACCCTCATTTCTCTGTCTTTGTGTGTCTGTCTGTCTGTCTGTGTCTCCCTTCTTTTCCTTCTGTATGTCTGCCTGTGTGTTCATTTGTCTAGCTATCCCTCATCACCTCAGGCATCAGTAGGCTTTGTAGGGCCACAAAGGTGATAGTAGCTATGGGATTAGCATAGAGCCCAGAAATGGTTTTAAAAGGACTGAGAAATGGTTACTTTCCTGATCAAGGCCTTTGTGTTAGAATGACAGGTTGAAGAGCAATAATAGATTAGTTAGATACCAGCCATATCCAGAGGAAATGAGGCAGTCCTTACCCACCAGCACCTCTGAGGACCATACATATAATTCAGTCTGGATCACCTTGGCTTTGACTTCAGAAGGAGGAAGAAATTGCAAGGATTTCAAGTGTATGACTTTAGAATATACTCCTAGTTATGGAATAACTGGGTTGAGGTACTGTCAGGGTACTCTCCAGAAGTAGTGTGAAAATCTAATTACATGAATTACCTCCCCTTTCCAGCCCAAATAGTATATACATTTTGCTTTTGTACCAATGCAGAAAAGTATTCTATCACAACTGGTTGAATTACTGGTTTTTTATTCCATAGATTATATTCCTGTCATCTCAATGAACTCGTGGAAAACCTTTAATATATTCAGTAGATGCCAATTTGCTTTATGTTAGTATAATTTATTATTCATTCTTAGTAAGATTTTCACTTTTTACAGTATCAACAATTGTGTAATAAAAAGTGTTTGATCCTGCCATGTTCATCTCCATGTTCTCTCATGTTGAGAGAAATGATTCTTAATAACCAGTGATTTGGGGAGATCCAGAGTTCCTCCCTTTTCTAAAGTCCTGATTTTAAAAAGTAAACATGTCAGTCTCTTGAAGGACATTACTGATAATGAGATTGAATTAACTCTTGGTTAGACCCCACCCAACCTTACCAGGAATGTAATTTAAGGTATGGAAGTCTAGTGTGTTCTTTTCAAACTTGGGTGAAGACATCCCTTTTTCTAGATGGCCTTAGATAGAGATTGGAGTTAGTCTGAGGATAGAGATAGTTTTTCTAAGGGTGACATTATCTCACTCTCAGCCCCTCATTTTAATATAGCCCATCTCCCATTGTATTATCCAATCAGAATTGATTACCCCCTCAGAAACACCTACTCTTTGAAGGCTACATAAACTCTGAGCCTGCCTCCAAAATTGTCTTTCTTCTAAGAGAGACTGTCAAATGATCACCAGTTTATTAATAATGTGTTGGCTTTATTAATAAAATGATTAAATTCCCCAGAAACTATGTCTCTCTAACTTTTAAAATTGCCACAATATTTACTTTTATAATTTTCATACCCTTAGCAATTTCATCTCATGATCAATTAGCTAACTTTTTGTTTTTATTAAGAAAAGAATTATCTTAAAAAGTAGCATTCAGCTGGGTGTGTGATGGCTCACAGTATATCTAGTAAGGCTAAAGCTTGTAAATTGCTTGAGTTTAGTAGTTTGTAATTGCTGAAGGCCTAAAGCCACTCAAGGTATCCACATTAAGTCCAGCACAAATATGGTGAGCCCAGATGGAAATGGAAGACTACAGAACTACTTAATCAGGGGCATACTTACCTGGATCACTATTGGGATTGGGCCCAGGGGGCTGCTGCACTTTGTATTTACTAAGCTTGGCTCCTGGGGATTGTTCTCTCTCTCAGTTAAACTAAATGTGTGACTCAGAACCCCCAGCCTATTTGTGCTAGCAGAATTCCGAGTGGTTTTACAAACCCACAGTAATTTAGATCTCCTTCCTTCTAGATTGCCTCTTCTTTTAAATCTCCCCTCATATATCCAACTAAATAGACTTATCACAGATTCTATAGCTATCTGATTTTAATACAATTTAAAATGCTTAACAGGAGATCCAAAATGCCACTTAAAGAGATAACGGTTTTATATGGTGACCATTCAACCTGAGCCAGAAAGAGCTTTTCTCCCCACTTTGTCTTATTCTCTGTTGGAATAAGTAATAGCAGGGCAATCGATGAAAGCAAATAAGAGAAGAGTGGGCCTTGGAGGGTCTCAGCGTTTGGCCTTTCCCTTTTATGCCTAGAAGTGCCTCTGGCCCTTAGTGGGTTGCTTAACCAGAAGAGGGAAGCTTTGGCAACTCAGCCTGGCACTTTAAAAAGTTCAACATAAGGGACCCAGCTCAGGCACCGTTGTGGCCATGCTGCCTCATTCTCCACCCTCTTCAAGGTTAAGCTCTGTCATCCCAGGCTGGTAGGGGTTGAGGTCGAATTCTTATCGCTCTTCCCAACCCAGCAAGAACCTCATATTTTCCTTGGTCTCTGGAAGGGGCAGGGACTCTATATGTATAATGACTAAATTTGGTCCCACACAACAGTTGAGAAAATACCTATCCCTCCCATCTTTGTAGAGGGGGGGATTACTGATATGGAATATTTTTAACATAACTGTTAGATTTGGTTGATATGTTAGATATGGTTGGTTTTGCTTGAATTGCTTTTTTTAATCTTTTTCAATCTTTGTTATAAATATCTCTCATTGGGGGGTAGAAGGAGGAGAGGGTGTAGTCAGAATGAAATTGATATGACAACAAAAGCTATCAATAAAAATAAAATTTAAAACAAAGGAAAGCCATCATCCTCATGGAGATGCAAGAGCACATAAGATCAACTTAACCTTGTAGTTTAAATGTCCCTGCTGAGATGTAGCAAAACCAATTGATTCAGATTTTACTTTCTCTCTTCCCCTCACCCCACATGTTCTTTGATGAAAAGTCTAATTAACAATACAGTCAACAAAAAGATGCCTGTTATTTGTAAACTAGATAATCGGTTTGTAAATAAATTAGATGTGGCTCTTTTAAATATTCTCTATTTAAACTAAAACTGTGAGTACTGTATGTCTTTTTAAAAATATAAACTTAATCATTAGCAAACACACCAAATGAAGAATAAGAATCTGTTGTAGAATCTTTAGCATTTAACAAAATAGAATCAGTCGTGTTAACAGACATCAAAGACAATGCTTACTCTCTACCCTTTTGTAGAATGTCAGCTCGTTGCGAGTATGGACCATTTTATTCTATATACTTGTATCTTCAGAACCTAGCATAGTACCTAGCCACATAATAAGTAGTTAATAAATAAATTTATTCCAAGTTCACCTGAAGTTCTGTAGTCTTTGGCTTTGTTTTCTTTTAACTAGAGTTGTAATACTTCTGCTTCTTAGTGGAAAGAACACACAGGAAATTAAACATCGCTTGTCTATTTAGTCAATCAACAAGCATTAAAGCATGCTTACATTTAACAATTAAACATGCTTAACATCTGCCAGGCACCATGCTAAGAAGAGTAAGGAATAAAAGCTGAAAACAATACCTTCAAGGAGCTTACATTGTGACTGGGTGGAAAATGAACATATGCAAAATACTCATATAGTAGATAGAAGGCAACAGCTGGGGGGAGTGGGAAAGGAACCTGGCAAAAAGTAATATCAGAGTTGGATCTTGAAGGACGCCAGGGATTCTAAGAAGCTGGGGGTAGGGAGCAGCTTGGTGGCCCAGTGAGTCTGGAGGCCCTGAGTTACAAATCTGATCTCAGACACTTACTAGCTCTGTGACCTGTGTAAGCTGGTCACTTAACCCTGATTTGCCTCCAAAGCAAAACAAAAAAAAAGCAGAAGGAAGAAAGGAGAGCATTCTAGGCATTAGAGACAGCCAGCTCAAAGACAGAGTTGGGAGATGAGCATCATAAACGTAGAACAAGGAGGCTAATTTGGATGGACTGTATGCAGGGGAGTAAGATTAGAAAGGGGGAGGGTGGGCAAGGTTGTGAAGAGCTTTAAAGGCCAAACAGATGAGTTCATCCTTGATCCTAGAAGTAGTAAGGGACTCCTGGATTTTACTGGAAGCAAGGCAGATGTGTGAAATGGTTAGACCCATGCTCTAGGAAAATCATTTGGATAGCTGTGCTGAAAATGAATGGTATAGTGGAGACAGACTGGAAGGGAGGAAGACCAATTAGGAGGCTATTGCCGCAGTCCAGGCAAAGAATGGCAGCTGTTTGAGTAAAGAGAAGCAGACTTACTCCAGAGATACTGTCAAGATAGAAATGACCATATCTGTCAACTAATTAGCTTAACTAAGAGAGATTGAGCAGCTGAAGGTATAGTTGCAAGCTTGAGTAAAAGAATGGAGATGCCTTCAACAGAAGGGAATTTTGGAAGTGGGATGGGTTTAGGGGAAAAGATAATGAGTTCTTTGTGGGACATTTTGAATTTGACATGCTTATGGGACATAGATGGTATATAATCAACAGGCAGTTGGTGATGAGAACCAACTGGATCTCAGAGGAGAAACTAGTGTTATAAACACATAAGTATGGGAATTATCAGCATGCAGATGATTCCCCAACCCATGAGAGGTAATAACATAACCAAAGGAGAGAACAGAGTGAGAAAAGAGAAGGCAGCCCAAGACAGTCTTGTGACATACCCACAGTTAATGGGTATGACATGAACGAAGATCCAGTAAAAGAAACTGAGGAGTTGGTCGGCTAAGAGGAGAACCAAAAGAGAGCTTTGTCAGGAAAACCCAAGTAGAGAGTTTTTAGGAAAAAATGATCAGCAACACCAAATGCCTCAGAGAGGACAAGAAGGATAAAGATTGAAAAAAAAGATGGCTAGCTTTGGCAATTAAGATTTTATTGGTAACTTTGGAGAGAGCAGTTTGAATTGAATGATGAGATTGGAAGCCAGATTATGGAGGATTTAGAAGAGAGGAAGTGGAGGTACCAAGTATAAAACACTTTTTCAAGACATCTAGCTGGGAAGGGAAGGAAAAATGGAAGGTAATGAATAGGCATGGTAGCGTCTAATGAGGGATTTCTAAGAATGGAGAAGATTTGGACTAATTTATAGGTGCAGGACAGCTGGGTGGAGATAGAGTGCTAGGCTTGAAGCTAGGAAGACATCTTCCAGAGTTCAAATCTGGCCTCAGATACTTACTAGTTATGTAACCCCAGGCAATTTACTTAAGCTTCTTTGCCTCAATTTCCTCATCTGTAAAGTGAGCTGGAGAAGGAAATGGCAAACTACTCCACTGTCTTTGCCAAGAAGACCCCAAATGGGATCACAAAGAGTTAAACATAACTGAAACAACTAAACTATAACATAGGCAGCAGGGCATAAATAGGGAAAGAGAAGGAATGATAGTGGAGCAGTCTGCTGTGGAGGATAGGAAGGGACAGGAGCAAACATACATATTGGGAGCTGGCCTTGACAAGGAGAAGGGTTACCTCTTCATCAGAGACTAGAATGAAGGAGAAGATCATGGGTGATGATGTTAGGAGGGTATGGAGTGGAGGAGTAAGTCAGGGGAAGTTGAGTAAATTGAACTGAGAAGTGAAGATATTTCAAGGAACATCACCATGTCAGAATCCCCTGGTATGAAGGCAACTGTTAGTAGAAAGGAGACTGAGACTTAACTCATTGAGAAAGGATGGAGAAAAACCAGAAGATTGATTGATAATGTCCACCAAGACGTGGAGTGGATAATAAATTTGGATATCATGAATCTCAAAGAAGGAAAGTGGAATGGTGTTGTCAGCTAGATGGAGGGTCTAGAAGCGATGATGGGGAGCAAGGAATATTCCAACTCCTCCACTGGCACCAGGGGTATGAGAATAGGTATAACCAGTACTGGAAAGGCTGAGCAGGGATATAGTATCATGACACAGGGGAAAAGAGAGAGAGTGCTAGGTCTCTGTGAGTACCAGAAAAAGGAATGAGAGAGGAGGAGATCTTAAATGAAAGGGAGTTTGTTAATTATAGATCAGGAGTTCCAGAGGACACAGCAAAAGGGACAGGCAGATCTGGAGAGGACATTAGCAGGGTAGGGCTGAAGTATCCAGGAAGGAGCAGACAACTAGGATTTGGAATTGGGGTATTTGTCCCTTGGTAGTTAGGGGTTAGCTGATGAAGGTGACTGATTGATAGGTTTAAGCCATCCTCCTCCTCCTCCCAGACCCAGCGCCCTCAAAGTCTCTAAATAACCCACAACTGCCTGGTCTTTGTGGCAGGTAGTATTGCTGTGTTCAGAGTGCCTGGCCTTATGGTAGTTGGAAGGAGGGAGGCCCTGGAGGTCAATAAGTCTTGGGTCTCCCAGAGGCTAGTGAACTTATTATGACTTCCTCTATTTCTCTCTAATTAGCACTATGTTTTGTGAAACTCACATTTAAAAGAGCACCTTTAAACACTTCTAGATCCTAATCACATGTATGAAGTTTTATATATGTTATCCATATAAAACATTGTTAGTTGATCCATGTGTACTTCTAAATGGATTAAATTGGTAAAGAGTCAGTCATAGTATTATGGAAAAAGCTGGGACTCAGATCTTGATTCATGGTCCAGTTTTGCCACAAGTCAACCTCAGGACTCAGTTTTCTCATCAGTACAATGCAGAGATTGGACCAGATTATCTTTAAGCATTCTTCTATCTTTAATAATCTATGATTTTATAATTTGCTAAAAAGCATTGAATTCATAGGAAAAACTGTTACTGAAAAAGAAACCTGACTGTTTTCTATCTTTTCTCAAGTTTATTAACAGGTCTCCATGATGCAATGTTCACCTTGATTTGTCTGGTTCCCCTGTGCATCGCCATAATGCAGATTCTGGCTTGGACTCCTTTCTCTATCAGGAATAGCCATCACTCCAACTGGACTGTTACCCCCCAACAAGATCGTATTCTGTCGTGGAATTAAAACGTGGCTTGAGGTTTTTGTATTTTTTTAACTAAAAATTTTTTCAGTTGACAAAAATCTGCCTTCTCTCTCTCCTCCTCTCCATTAAGGAGACTGAAAACTAAAACCCCTGTAAGTTTTGGTTTTGTTTTTTTTTGTTGAATTTCTACTATGCCAGAAGGAAAATCTACTCGTTATTACCTCTTATCTGTTAAAAACAACTTCAAGGGCTCTCTTGTTTCTTTTGATTATGGGACTAAATTTAGTTTGTTATTAAATAACAACCTGCCTCTGGTGACTGTAGATTATCATATTACAGTTCTCATAATGTCTTATATTCCCAATATAACCTATAGCTCTAGGTAATGGAATTGCTGCATGAATTGGTTAGATGAATTCTCTGTGGGTTGGTGAGAGGGCCCAGGGTATACCTGGCTATATATGTTACTTCTAGATTCTCTGCCACTGTACTATTCTGAACTGATTTTTAGGAATTGATTGGTTCTTCAAGCTGGAGGGATATATACATATGTATTTAGATTTGCTGCAAAACATTACTGTACTAAGATCATCAGGTTTATTAGTAAACTGGTGAACCTTTGAAAGTTTAGGGCCCAGAACGAGAGGATTCATGTGCTTCTCAGCTTTTAGTGTGGCCCAACAATGTCTAGGAGTTGAGGTGAAAGATGGTGTACAAAAAATAAGGGTACTTCTATTCTCTTTAGTTTGTTGAATCTGCCTTTAAATCAGAATCTGTGAAACCAGCTAAATTTACTTCTGTGAACTCGAGAGCCCCATCCATGAGCACAACTGAAAATGGAGATAGTTTAAGTTTACTTTCTTCCAAGTAGACTCATGTCCTCCATTTTACCTTTGGAATAAGGAACTAAGGACACAGACTTAATTGAAATTATCTGGTTTTTTTTTTAAAGGTAGCCCATCTTATCTGGTAGGTAGTTTTCGGATAAGCCAACCGGGGTTGCATTCATCCTTCGTTGCCGAGGAAGACCATGCCATTAGAGAAATGATGACATGACTTGCACTTGACTTTGTTTTGAGTGAGGGAGGGCTGTGCTGGTCACCAGCCTCACTTCTCCTCCAGAGCCATCTGAATCCAGTGACCAGATCTTCATCAGGATGACTGGAGATGACCCAGGATGAGGCAGTTGGGGTTGTGTCTTGCCCAAGGTCACACAGCTAGTGAGTGTCAAGTGTCCGAGGTGAAATTTGAACTCAGGTCCTCCTGACTCCTGCGCTGGTGCTCTATCCACTGTACCACCTAGCTGCCCCAAGCCATCTGGGGTATTCCTACTGTGACTGAAGTTATGGACCCACCTTTGATAGTCCTTTTTTCCCATATGTTGATGCTGTGGACTTTGAATATTTTTCTGAAGCAGCCTCACTAGTGGCCCTTTTGTCTATGTGTTTGCCTGAATGTGAATGAAGTTTGCTTTGTATTTTTCACAGTGAAGTTTTGAAAAATGCGCACTTACTCAGGGTTATTTTGAGGAGAAGCACATTATGAACTATTAATGATTAAATGAATGTGAATTGTTATAATTACTTGAATAATATAAGCCCAGCAGAATAAACTTAGTGAATCTGGGGTACTGTTGAATATCAGTCAAATGAGGGTTACATTAATTTTGTAACATTTATTTTGTTTCTTAAGAAGTCTTAGCAGAGAGAGTGCCTTATACTTACATGTTTGTCATACAAAATACTGATGTTTTCTCTGTATTGAATGAACTTGCTAGGCAGAGACAGGCACCCTGAGTGTGTTCCTGGCACACTCAGGAAATATGAAACAATTCCAACTCTCTGCATGTTCTGTGTGTTACAATACTATACACAGAGATAAACATTTTCTTAGAAAAGAGTTTCCTTTTGATGGGAAATTTCTCGAGATTTTTAAATCATGTTTTTAAAAGAGCATTTATGTAATAGGGAACTAAGTGCCTTCTGTGTTGCCAGTACTGTCTTTAAAAGAAATGTTAATTTCTATATCTTGAAATTTTACATGAAAATTACTTTAAAAGACTGAGTTGTTAAGAAAGCATAATTTAATTCTAATACCTGACTTTTTCTAGGTCATCCTTTTTTGCGATGTTTAGTAATAATAAAGTCAGCTAATTTCAGTATTCTTTCAGTGTGGTTTCTTTGGTGTTCTTTTGTCCTCTTTTCTTGATGTCTTTTATTATTTTTTAATTCATAAAGATATTTATTTGGTATTGAATGGGATCACTTGTTTTTTTAATTTATCTTTACTTTTCAGCATTCACTTTTATAAGATTTTGAGTTCCAAAGTTTTCCTCCTCCCTCACTTGTCCCCTCCTCAAGCTGGTGTGCAGTCTGATATAGGCTGTACATGTACAGTCCCATATTAAACACATTTTTACATTAGTCATGTTGTGAAAGAAGAAAAAGAACGAAAGGGAAAAACCACAAGAAAGAGGAAAACAAGAGAAAATAGTATGCTTTGATCTGCATTCAGACTTTATAGTTCTTTTTCTGGATGTGGATAGCATTTTCCATCATGCGTCTTTTGGAATTTTTTTAGATTGTATTACTGAGAAGACCTAAGTCTATGTAAGCCGATCTTTGAAGAGTGTTGCAGTTACTGTGAACAATGTGCTCCTGATTCATTCAGCATCAGTTCCATTTAAGTTTTTCCAGTTTTTTCTGAAATCTGCCTACTCACCATTTCTTGTATCACAGTAGTATTCCATTACATTCACATACCACAACTTGTTCAGCTATTCCCCAACTGATGGGCATCCCCTCAATTTCCAATTCTTTGCTACCAATGAGCTACTACAAATATTTTTGTATTTGTGGGTCCTTTTCCCTTTTTTATGATTTCTTTGGGATACAGACCTAGTAGTTCTATTGCTGAATCAAAGGGTATGCACAATTTTATAGCCCTTTGGGCATAGCTCCAAATTGTTCTGCATCATGATTGGATCAGTTCACAACTCCACCAACAGTTTTTTAGTTTTCCTACATTTTCTCCAACATTTACCATTTTCCTTTTCTGTCATGTTAGACAGAATATCAGATTTGATAAGTATAAGGTGGTACCTCAGAGTTGTTTTCATTTGCATTTCTCTAATCAATAATGATTTAGAACATTTTTTCAAATGACTATAGATAGCTTTAATTTCTTCCTCTGAAAACTGTCTGTTCATAACCTGTGACCATTTATCAACTGAGGAATTACTTGTATTCTTATAAATTTGATTCAGTTCTCTAAATATTTTAGAAATGAGACCTTTATCAGAGACCCTGGCTATAAAAATTGTTTCCCAGCTTTCTACTTCCCTTCTAATCTTGGTTGCATTGGCTTTGTTTATGCAAAACTTTTTTAATTGAATGTAATCAAAATAATCCATTTTGTATTTCATAATGTTCTCTATCTCTTATTTGCTCATAAATTCTTCCCTTCTCCAAATCAAAACAACTCTGAGGTACCACATCACACCTATCAGATTGGCTAACATGACAAAAGAGAAAGAAGATAAATGTTGGAGAAGATGTGGAAGAGTTGGAACACTAATCCATTGCTGGTGAAGCTGGGAGCTAATGCAACCATTCTGGAGAGCAATTTGGAACTATGCCTAAAGGGCTACAAAAATGTTCATACCCTTTGACCCAGCAACATTGCTTCTAGGACTGTGCCCCAAAGTGATCATAAAAATGGGAAAGGGTCCCCCATGTACAAAAATATTTATAGTAGTTCTCTTTGTGGTGGCCCAAAACTGGAAATCAAGGGGATGTCCATCAATTGGGGAATGGCTGAACAAGTTATAGTATATGAATGTAATGGAATTCTATTGTACTATAAGAAATGATGAACAGGAAGACTTCAGAGAGGCCTGGAAGGACTTATATAAACTGATGCTGAATGAAGTGAGCAGAACCAGGAGAACTTTGTACACAGCAACAACCACAGTGTGTGAGGAATTTTTCTGGTAGACTTAGCCCTTCACAGCAATGCAAGGACCTAAAAAAATTCCCAATGGACTCTTGAGGCAAAATGCCTTCCACATTCAGAGAAAGAGCTATGGAATTGGGTCACAGAATGAAGCAGACTATTTTCTCTTGTGTTATGTTTTGTTTTGTTTTATGGTTTCTCTCATTCATTTTAATTCTTCTATTCAACATGATTAAGGTAAAAATGTGTTTAATAAGCAAGTATGTGTAGAACCTATATAAGACTGCACGCCCTTTTGGGAAGGGAGGGGAGAAGGAGGGGGAGGGAGGGGAAAACAAGCGAAGATATATGGAAGTGATTGTAGAAAGCTAAAAACAAAATAATTTTTAAAAAAATGTAATGGAATTCTGTTGTGCTATAAGAAATGATGAGCAGGAGGACTTCAGAGAGGCCTGGAAGGACTTATATGAACTGATGCTTAGTGAAAGGATCAGAACCAGGAGAATATTTTACACAGTAATAACCACAGTGTGCAAGGACTTAGCCCTTCACAGCAATGCAGGGACCTAAAACATTTCCAAAGCACTCGAGGCAAAATGCCATCCACATCCAGAGAAAGAACTATGGAATTGGAACACGGAATGAAGCAGAATATTTTCTCTTATGTTTTGTTTGGATTTTTCTCATGGTTTCTCCCATTCATTTTAATTCTTCTATGCAACATGACTAATGTGAAAATGTGTTTAATAAGAATGTATGTGTAGAACCCATATAAGATTGCACACCATCTTGAGGAGAGAGGGGGAGGGAGGGGAAGAAAAATCTAAGACTTATGGAAGTGATTGTAGAAAACTGAAAACAAGTTAATGAAAAAAATAAATTAAAAAAAATTTCACATTGATGATCCCTTCAGGATTCTCATCATCTAGGAAATGCCTGATCTTGATCTGTTTTGTTTATCCAGTGTGGATGGCTAGACCAATTTTTCTTATTTAGCCATAGATCACATAGTTTTCTAGGACTTGTCCCATAGGGGACAATCCTTACATCATAAGAAAGAAACAGGTGGGCCATGGAAAAAGAACAGAGCAGTAGTTAAGGCAATAACGTTCAGGGAGTAGAAAGCCAATCTTGAAACACACCGAGTTGAAAGCAGAAAGACAATTTAAGCACTGCAGATAAAGTTGACCAGCTATTCATGTTTCCTGTGGTTAACTTTTTCCTATTCCAAAGGGTCTGCAAAATTCTGGTTTTGTGAGATATTCACTTTGTGAGAATTCACTTGGATATATAGACTATCTTATTTTTCATATGCAGGATATGTGTAAAATAAGATACTTAACATTTGAAAAAATGAAGTATAGAAAATTGGTCACTCATAAATGGGTTACTGTAAAAAGAATAAAATTTGACATTGTGGCCACTCTTTTGGTGATGTTTATCAATGTCATGGAAAATGTTCGATATAAAATCCCAAATAAAAGAGGGACTTATTTACTGAAGGCCTTGTACTGATTATAACAAGTCCTGGAATACTCAAGGATTTCCTCTATGAGATCCATAGTCAATAAAAGAAATTGACCTAGAAGGACAAAATAGAATAACATCAAGCATTTCCTAGATTGTAACATGCTATTGATCAGAGAGCCCTTTGAATTAATTTGTCATTATATATATCATATGTATGTCTTGGAAAGGTACTGCTGATGGACAGTGAACTGGGCCCAGAATTGAATAGAAGGAGGTCAGGATGACTTTACATTTGGGAAACAAGAGGACACTTTAAGTTATTCCAACTTGATTGCTGCTGCAAAAGCCCCTCTTTTTTTTTTTTAACACCAATAACCTCATGGCTATACTATATGATTATGAATCAGGGAATTTTATTATTGCAAAAAACCAAAATTATAGGAGGTCAATAGTAAAGACGCATGGTAGAAATAAGTAGAAAACTGTAATATGATACTTCCAGCAGTGATTTTTATGTGAGAAGTGACATACGTAGAAGACATTGTCAAGGACATACTGACCAGTCTGGTATCTTAGAGCTGAACTGCTGAGTGAATGAATGCAAATTCACCTAACTCACATATCTAATTGTCCCCTATGTTTCCCATCCCAGCCAGCCATCTAGCAGATGCCTTGTCATTGTCCTTGCCACTGCATACTTTTCCACACCTTGTTCCTAGAATAGTAATCAAATCAATACTACCATAGCCAGTGGAAAAGTTGACTGCACTATTGCCTTATTCCCTTTCCCTGTAATTTCCCAGATCAAAACTCCTTTCCTTGACTACCATTCTCCTTTTTATATGTGTTGTCTCTCACACTTAGTAAGCACCTTGAGGGCAGGGCCTGTCTCACATTTGTATTTGTATCCCCAGTACCTAGCACAGTGCCTGGTACGTAATAGGAACTTAAATCGTTTCTCTCTCATTCATTCATCTGTAATTTCTCCTTCACTTATACCCAGGTCACCTCAATGGTCGTGAGCTCTGAAATTCCTTTTTTCATTCCATTGTTCTTTCTGCCCCATATCTCCTATTCTTTGTTCTCATCTTGACCTCCAATCCCTTCACTCCTCCAGGTATATCAAGTCTCATTTCCTTTCCTTTATAATCTCAACTCTATTAATGGCCATTACATTTTGTCCTTTGTCTTTTAATCCCTTGCCCCCTTGTCCTATTACCACTCCCTCCCCATCAAACTCCAACCCTGAATTACCCACCATTGGCTGCCTTCTGTGCTTCTAGCACATGCTAAATATTTCTTGAGGAAATAATTTACACAATGGTGTTGACAAGATCTACTACATATTGATCTTACCTGAGGATTCATGGCAGCATTTCATTTTTGCACGATTTTCTGTCACACTATTCTAAACTTTTTCTTCTCCCTCAACTCCTGATCCCACCTTCTCCTGATTCTCAGCAGAAGACCTTGCCTCCTATTTGTCTGAGAAAATGGAGGCTGTCATTACCCTCTTCTTTTTCTCCATTTCATATATCAAAACTCTTCAGTCTCATTCCTCATTCTCTCCTTCTTTGCTCCAGTCTCAGGGGAAGAGAGAACTCTTCTTGCTAAGGGCAACAACCCCTTTAAACTGTGCCCTTGATCTCATTCTCTTCTATCTCTGAGAAAGTGCCCTTCTCTCTTTCATCTTCAGTCTCTTCCTATCCATTGGTTTCTAACCTTCTGACTATAAACATGCCAAAATCTCCTCTGTCTTTATAAAACCTTCACTTAGCCCTCCCATCCCTTCAAGATATAATCCCATACTTTGTACTGGTCAACTAAAATCTATCTTAAAGATTATCAATGATTTCAACTACTAAATCTTTTCACCTTTCTCTTAATTCTTACCCTGGTTGACCTCTCCAGTTTTTGACCTTACTTCTATTGTTTTCTCCATTAGCTTTTTTGACATTGCCATCTCCTGTTTCTCCTCCCATCTGTTTGAACACCCTCTGAGTTCCTTTGCCAGCTCATCATCCAGCTCTTACTCACTAAAAATTGGTTGTTTCCCAAGGCCCTTTCCTGGGAGGGAAAGAATGAGCCTTGATAAGTACCTACTATGTGTCAGGAACAACTGTGCTAAGCACTTTTACACATATTATCTCATGTGAGGCTCACAACAACACTGTGAGGTAGGTGCTATTATTAGAAAGAAACTGAGTAAATTTGGCCAGCATCACACAGCCAGTAAGTTTCTGAGGCTGGATTTGAATTCAGTTCTTCCTGACTTAAGACCCAGCGCCCTATCTATTGTACTACCTAGTCTTCCCCTGATGATCTTATTAGTTTCCATGTGTTTCAATTATCTCCTCCGAAATCTAAGTATCCAGCCCTAATCTCTGTTGTGAGTTCCAATTCTGTACAACCAACTGCTTGTTAGATATCCTCTATCTGGTTGTCCCTTCAGCATATTGTCTAAAATATTGTATATAATAGAACTCATTCCCTCCCCTTTCTATTTCTGTGGAAGATGCCAATATTCTTCCAGTCACCCAGGTTCATACTCTTGATACTTAACAAGATATCCTTGTCTTTTCCTTCTCCTTTACTCCCCATATTAATCAGTTACAGCTCAACATCACTCCCTTTCTTCTCAACATCTTTCCCTTCTCTCCACCTACACTGCAATTAAGCTTATTCAGGCCCTCCTTGTCATCTCACCTGGACTATCATAGTGGCTACCTAACTGATCTCCTTGTTTTCAGGTTCTCACTTCTCCAATCCATTTCTATACGTGGCCAGAATAAGTTTTTTAAGCACAAGTATGCTCATGTCACTTTCTTCAGGGTCTCCTTATTGCCTCTAGGATTAAATGTTGTTCAGTTGTGTCCAGTTCTTTGTTGATCCCCCTTGGGATTTTCTTAGCAAAGATACTGGAGTGGTTTGCCATTTCCTTCTCCAGTTCATTTTACAGATGAGGAAACTGGGGCAAATGGGATTAAGTGATTTGCCCAGGGTCACACAGTTAGTAAGTATCTGAGGCTAGATTTGAACTCAGGTCTTCCTGACTCCAGACCCAGTGTTCTATCCACTGTGCCACTTAGTTGCCCCTCCGATTAAATACCAAGTACTTAGTTTAGCATTTGGAGTGCCCCTGGTAGCTAGGTAACTCAGCTCCTCCTCTCCTGTCTGTCTTCCCCTCCCCTCCTTGTCCTATCCAAAGGAAGGTAAATTTAGATGGCCAGTTAACTTAGGGTTTACTGACTAAATCCTTTCCTTTCCTTTCCTTTCTTTTCCTTTCCTTTCCCTTTCCCTTTCCCTTTCCCTTTCCCTTTCCTTTCCTTATTCTTTTCCCCTCCTGGCTTTACAGTGATTTTCAATAGTAACTGTTCCTGTTTCTCTCCCAGCCTGATTTACTTACTTTTCTTTGCCTCTTTAAAGAAGCCATCCCCTGACTACTTCTTAAACAGATCTAATCACTGAAAGGACATTACCTCACCCTAAGTGAGTACTGAATAGGTCTTGGCCTAAAGATGCCAAGGTCTCCCATTGCATCCTGGGCCATCTCCAGTCATCCTGATGAATATCTGCTCACTGGATCCAGATGGCTCCGGAGGAGAAGTGAGGCCAGTGACCTTGCCACAGCCTTCACTCACTCAAAACAAAGTCAAGTGCAAGTCATGTCATCATTTCTCTGATGGCGTGGTCTTCTTTGGCAAGGAAGGATGAACACAACAATTCAATTCAATAAGTACATAATAAGTATCTGTGCCAGGAACTCTTCTAGACAGAGAAAGAGAGACCAAAAAAACCAACCAACCTCCACCTGCCCTCAAGGAACTACATTCTCTACAACTTAACTCCAAACTACTTTTACACCGTTTTTTTCCCTACATTACTTTTTCATTCTCTCTACAATCCAGCCTAATTGCGCTGCTAGCTTTTCCCCAAACTAAACATTTAATTTCACTTCATGACTTTGCACAGGCTGTCCCCATTTTTTGATATGCATTCATTCCCTCTTCACCTCTGCTTCTTAGAATTTCTAGCTTTCATTGGAGTTCAGCTCATGTCACTTCCTTCAGAAAGCCTGGTATGATCTGTAATCTCCCTTCTCAAATTATCTTTTTTTAGCATATCTGTTTCAATGATGTTTTTGAAGCAGTTCTGGTGTAGTATAAAGCAGCTACTCTAAAAGCATGGTCTGAGAACACTCAGGGATCCACAATATCCTTTCAGGAGATCCCAGAAGTTAAAACTATTATCATAATAATACTAAGATGTTATTTACTTATTAAAATACTCTTCCTTTTCCAATTATATAGCTGTGTGAGGCTAGATTTTCTTCATATATCTCAACAGATTGAATGCAGAAGCAGCTATAAGAATCCAACTGTTTTCTATTAAATCAGACATAAAAGATTTGCAAAAAACATATGTAAAACAATTCTACTCTTCTGTTTTTGTTTTGTTTTGAAAAATAGTTATTTCATATTAAAAGTTTCATTTATGTTAATGTGTCTTTATTGTTATTTGTAAATGAGTTAATTATTTTAGAAATCTATCCATTTGTATCTAATACGGTAAATCACAATAGTATGACCTAAATAATCAAAAATTTGGGGGGGTCCTCAGTAATTTTTAAGATTATAAATAAAAGGGTCCTGAGACCAAAAACATCCGAGAATTGCTGGAGTAAAGAACACTGGATTTGAGTCAAAGGACCTAAGTTCAAATCCTGATTCTGTCACCACTTATGCAACCTTGGGAAAGTCATTTAACTTCCCTGGGTCTTAATTTCCTTATTTGTAAAATGTGAGTGTTGGAAGAGATCTCCCTTGAGATCCATTCTAACTTTAAATCTAAGGTCTTATGATCCCAGAGGCATGTAAATTCCTTAGTGGTTTAGTTTTAGTTTTTGTGTTTCCAGGGCCTAGCTCAGGACCATGCACATCAAGGCACTTATTAAATCCTTGTTGACATGAAATATGATGTGGTTCAGAATGAAAATATTCCTATTGTATATATTGCTACTTAGCATAGAAAAATGGAGAAATTCCGGCACATGCATCTAACAGCGGGTAGAATGTTCTAAAAGGACCCCATTGTATTCCAAAACCCTACAGGGATAGCTTAAATTTTTCTAAAGTTTACTCCATTTAATAACTATGATGAGTTTGGTAGATGTGGTGAAAATTAGCCTTCATATTCGTCTCCTTGTGAAACTGAAAAGCTTCGTGTAACTAACCTGAAGCAATTGTCAGCTGTTAATACATTGCAAACAGATGTCTGTTTGAAAAGCAATTATTTGGCCTCAATGTCATTTATCGTTTTGGTTGTAAAACTTTTTTTTCCTGGAGGGAGAACAGCTTGTTCGGTATTCCTAAACAACAAACCATACTACAATTGAGGTTCCTGATCAAAAATGGGAGAAAGTATCTAAGTCCTATTACCTAAGGAAAGAATATCCATTTGGCACAAATCCCACCAGCTTCTATTGCCTATTGACATCACATTTAAAGCATTGCTGAGAAAGATTTTGAGTAGTACAAGTTAATTATCTTAAAATTAGATTTGGTAGCTCTTTTAAAATATGAATTTCTGACCTCATCAACTTTTACAACCGAAATCAAGTAAGGACAAAAATTTAGGAAGAATATTGGGAAGTGGGACAACTTTACAAGACAAAAAACCCCCAAAAAACTAACTCTAAAATGTTATCATTTGAGTTATCCCCATCGCCTAGTCAAACACTTTTTATATGCAGTAGACTTACCATCTATGTGATTTTTGGCCAAGGAACTTGACTTCCTTAGACAATAAAATTAAATAAATCAAACCAAAACATTTTTTAAATGATTAGTATTTTCATTTTTACATCATATATATTTCTCAATGTTTCCTTCCTTTTCTTGACACTTCTTATAACAAAGGGAAAAAAAGAGAGAATTCGAGAAAGCTGACACATCAAAAAAGTCTGAAATTAACTTTCATGTTCCACACCTCTAGTCTCCTATCTGTCTCTGTGAAGAAAGAAAGAGGCGCCTTCTCCATACATCCCCTTTGGGGCCCAGATTGAGCCTTATTATTACAGAGCATTCAGTTTGGATTATTTTGTTGTCGTTTTTTGCATTTATGTTGCTTTAGTCATCGTGTATATTTTCCGGTTCTGTTTACTTTCCTTTGTATTAATTCCTCTTCCCATACGTCTCTTTATTTATATTCATTATAGTTATTGTTTCTTATGGCACAACAATAGATGAATGAATAAACGAATGAAGGAATGAATGAAAAAGCATTTATTAAGTGTTATGTGCCAAACACCGTGTTGGGGTTTTTTTTAAAGGAGATAGTTCCTTCTCTCAAGGAGCTCATACTCTAACTGGGGAAGGTAACATATATATATTAAAGAGTTTGGCTGCAAGACAGATGTCTTAAGGTGCAGTTTCGATGCAGATGGAGAAGAACAGGGGTTCTAAAGGGTGCATCAGTAGTTCAGATGACAGTGCCCAGAGGTCTGGAGGCTGTGGGAGCAGGGACACCCAGAGAGTGTCAAGGTCTTAATAGTCTAATGTTCGTTGGAAGACATGTAATTGATGACTCATAGCTTATCCAAATAGCATCAATAGTCATTGTTCCCAACTAGTCACCATGATAGGGTTTGGCAGCCCAGAGTTCTTGGAAAAACGTAAGGGAAGCAAGGAAGAAGGACAGCAGTTACAGTCAGCTACCATAATTTGTTTAGCCATTCCCCAAACAATGGTTCTTGGGCCAAGCTGAGGAGTCCCTGGACCAAGGAGGGGCCCCAGTGCCAAAGGTCAGAGTCATTATTCGATGGAATAAAACCAGACTTTTCCCTTCACTTGGTAAATTGTGTGGACTGTGTTAGTTGGGGAAAAAGAGTCAACTCTCTAGGAGTCATGAGCTCACTGAAGACTTCCTGACAAACATGGGGCTACCAGAAGAGTGAGTTTGGAGGATATATAGTAAGAATTGTTTTATTTTTAAGTTAGGTTAAATAAAGTCTGTCCTATATTCAATGTTATGTTAGCCTTAATGCTTGCATGGCAATGATAATCTTTTACCTTTTCTGTAGTAGCTCAGATACATACCAAATTCTGAACTTCCAAGAGGAAACCTTTGATGGGAGTATATGCCAAAAAGATTGTGTAAGAAACCCTCACAATTGAAGCCAAGGTAAAACAATAGCTCTGGTTGTAGGCCAGATAGAAATATAAACATGTATCTATATGTCTATATCCATTCATATCTCTCTCTCTCTCTCTCTGTCTCCAGAGAAAGAGGGAAAGAGACAGAAGAAGAGAAAAAGAAAGCAGAAAAGAGAGATGAGGTAAGAGAGATCTAAACAGGTACATATATGTACATATATGCATAAATTAGTTAAAGTATTTTAGATTATTTAGTATGAAAAGATTTTTTTTTAATATGTGATATGTATGTTCTAGTTCTCTCTCTCAGAGCAAGGTTGCTACATCTACCTCTTAGGATTTTAGGAGTAACTGTTAGGGACTAGGGTGTTTTTTGTATAATATCATTGACTGAAACCCTATCATCTGTATTACACACACATACACACACACACACACACACACACACACACACACACACACATATTCCCCATGCTTAGGGGCCAGTGTAGTGCACAACTGTTCTATTTAGCCATTTACAAAAGAATATTTACAATTAGCTTTTACAAAGGGATATTTATTTCAAAGATATAGCAACAGAAATGTAAAAATATTTCTCCACCCCACTCCCAATGCCACAAGGGGCATATGCTTTCAAAACTACCTCCGTATCTGGGGGAATAGGAACAAAACTTAGCTCAGTACCTACATGAACAAAGTTCATGTTCTGATGTGACATCTTTGCTAGGTGACTCCTTGTCTCAGCTGTCACTGGCTGGAGTCTTGAAGGTCACTCCCACAGCTTGCTCCTTGTTCCTCAGATATTAGTGCTGGGTTGGCTACCAGGCCTGTCCTGGATTCCAACCCCCAGATTCCTGTGGCCTATTGTCCCCAACGTTCCAAAAAACCCAGAGTCAGAGACTCCCCTCCCTTTACCTAGAACTGAAAAAAACAAACAAAAAGGCCTAGTTCTGAGGCCTATTTCTCAGGACCATATGACCTTAGAGGGTACAGCATGGTCTTTCACCAGATGCTGCATGTGAAAGAATCATTGAATGAAACAAAATGAAAGATGGCCAAAACTCACTGAGATCTTTGTGAATGTTCCAACAGGTTTGGTTACGCAGCTAATCAAAAAATGCTCTTCCTAATTATGTGGTTAGTCAATTGCAACCAGTTACAGAATGTCCACACATTCACCAGAGTCTGTTAGGCACTTCCCTTGCATGCTATCACAATTATCCTGGAAGCAAGCTCCCCAACATCTTCCACATGGAGAGGCTGCATCAACTGAATAAGCTGATGGAGTCCGTGCGTGTGCCAGTGCCCAGTTACCTATAATACAGAACAACTTGGTATTTTACTTTTTAAAAATTGTTTTTTAGTTTTTTTTTTTCAGTTCCAAATTATCTTCCTTCCTCCACCCTCTCCTCACCCATTAAGGAGGCAAAAAATAACTTCATATTTTCAATAAAAACTACAGCCTTAAATGCATTATTGATTCCAAAGGAGATTTTAGTACATGAGCAACAAATTATAAAAGACAGTAATATAAAGTTAAATGGGGAAGGGGATAAAAAGAATTTCTTTATAAGACCAATAAACACAAGAGAGAGCAATTAAGGGATCACTGTTTGAGAGAGGAATTTAGATGTAGTAGATTTTTAATGAAGATACTGAAAGCATTTCTAGATAGTAGTTACGGGACCTGAAAACATTAGGCAAGGTGTTGATGACTGTGTTTTTAAGATAACACTTTAGCACCTTTTATGTATCCCCTTCCCAAACCGAATGGAAAACAATAGCTTGCCCCACTTCATTAGCGGTCCAAGTCAAACTTGATATTAGTTGAAACACAATAATAATTGCTAGTATTGACAAAATGGATATTTAGGGTTTGTAGAGCATTTTATATATATTATCTCACATGGTCCTCCCACCTCTGTGAAGTAGGCAATATTATCTTCACCTTCCAAATGAGGAAACTGAGCTTATAAGAAGTGACCTGCCTTGCCCCACAATGCCCGTTGCTAGTAGTATCAGGGGTGGGATTCAAATTCAAGTTTTCCAGACTCTGAGGCCTCTTCTCAATCACTCTCATTTTACAACAGTTACAATTGTTTTGTTTTCTTTCCATTTATATTGTTGTACTAATGTCTTATATTGTTCTCATGGCTCTACTCCAGTTTGCTTTAGTTCATATGTCTTCCCATGCTTCTTTGTATTGGTGTTTGTCATTTCTTGTAGCACAGTAATATTCCATTACATTCATATGCCACAATTTGTTTAGCCATTCCCCAACTGATAGGCATCTAATTAGCTACCACAAAAAGTGGTGTTATCAATATTTTGATATCTGTGGGGATGTTTTTTGGTCAGTGACCTGTTTGGGGTATATACCTAACAGTGGAAACTCTGGATTAAAGGGTATGGACATTTTTTTATCACTTTATTTGCATAATTCTGTTGAAGCAGACCAATACGTACGTACCACTTTCAAAAACATTTTAAAAGGCATTTTTTAAAAATCTGTCCTACCCTTTAACTCAGCAATACCACTTTTAGGTTTGCATCTCAAAGAGATCATAAAAATGGGAAAAGAATTTACATGTACAAAAATATATGTAACAGCTCTTTTTGAGATGGCAAAGAATTGGAAATTAAGGGGATGTCCATCAATTGGGGAATGGCTAAACCAACTGTGATATATGAATGCAATGGAATACTACTTTGCTATAAGAAATGATGAGCAAGACTTCAGGAAAACCTGGAAAGAGTTATATGAACTGATGCTGAGTGAAATGAGCAGAACCAGAACATTATATACAGTAACAGCCACATTGCGCAATGACTGACTTTCTTCTCAGCAGTGCAAGGATCTAAGACAACTCCAAAAGACTCCTGATATAAGATGCTATACACATCCAGAGAAAAAACTTTGGAGTCTGAATGCAGATGGAAACATACTATTTGCTCTCTTTTTCTTGTATTGTTTTGTTTTGTTTCTTCTTTCTTGTGGTTCCTCTCATTGATTCTAATTCTTCTTTACATCATGACTAATGTGAAAATATGTTTAATATGAATGTATATGTAGAACCTATATCACATTACACACTGCGTTGGGGAGGGAGAGAAAATTTAAAACTCAAAATCTTATGGAAATAAATGTTGAAAACTAAAACTTAATCCTATTTAAAAATCTGTCCTAGTCAAAAGACTTTTGAATAATCTGAAAGGGAAATCTAATTGGTTTTTCTTTAACTATCAAATCCAAAGCAATGACCTTGCTCCCCTTTCTCCAAATCAATCCAAGAAGGAACTCCTTGATGATTTCCCAAACCCTGGAATGGTCTACTTTGACCAGATTAGGGTAGTGATTAGAACAAGAGAAGGAAGTAGTCTCTGATTACTTCACTTGATGGTAGTGTCTCCTGAGTTTACCCTTAACCTGCTAGAAAGGAGAATACTAAAAAAGAATGATCAAAAAAAAAGAGTGAATAGTTTTAGAAAAAAGATTTTACAAGGGTATGCTAAAAGTTAAATGATCATTGTTCTGTTTGATGAGGCAAAATGTTCATGGAATTTTACTGTGATTGCTATAATTATGTTTTAACTTATAGAAGGATTTTGTCTGTTGTTTTGAGGATATCATAAATTGTAACTAGAAAATGGATTGTTACGGAGATATTTTCAAAGTTATGTGGTATCCTTGTCCATCTTTGTTTCTCTCCTATGCAAAAATGCTTGTAACAGTAATTTGAATTAATAAAAAATTTTTATATCTAAAACACAAGGTACAGAATTTTCCTTCACAATTCCAAATTGCTTTCTGCAGTGGTTATTCTAGTACGCAGATACACCAACAATGCATTAGTAAGCCTTTCTTCAAACCATCCTTCATCTATAATTCCTATCTTTTGTCATCCTTGCCAGCTTTCTCAGTGTGAGGACTGTTTTGACTTGCATTGTTCTTATTTAGCCCTTTTTCTATGGTTGTTAATAGTTCATAATTCTTTTGAGAACTATCTGCCCATATCCTTTAACAACTTATCTATTGGGGAAAGAAGTATTGCTTTTAATATGTATACGAATTTATACCAATGACCTCAAATCTTATTATGCTAATAACTTTCTTGCTTTGGCATAGATAGTCAATGTAATTAATATTTTATAGATGGTGAAACTAAGGCACAGAAAGTTAACATATAACAGTGGATTTCTTTCTGCCATCTCTAGAGAAGAAAACATCTCTCTAGGTAAATGACATTACTATCAATTATAAACAATCAGAATTAATTGAGCACCCACAAATTTCAAGATACTTAGCAGAATATAAAGATTTTGTGGTTCATTCCTTCTAAAATGGTAACATAATTTCAGAAGAAAAATTGCGTAAGGGGGACATCAGCATGAGTGTGTAGCTACAGGAGCACAGCGAAAATTGCCACCTCTGCCCCAGTCTGATCCCTCCAGTATTGCCTCCTTGAAGCTTGATCATATTCTAGGATAATATGCACGACCCTAATGCTTGCTACCAGGGGCATGATATGATTTTAAGAAATTTCCTTATCTCAACTTAAATATTAAGGGATACTAGTCAGAATTCTTTTGGATTATCCTAGACAGAGTGCACATTTATAAAAAAAATATTGGTGGCATAATGAATAGAGGACTGGTCCTGGAGTCAAGAGGACCTGAGTTCAACTCCGGACTCAGATGCTTATCTTCGTGACCTTGGACAAGTCCCCAAAAGCCTCCAAAAAACATATTGATTTGAGGAATTTTCTGTGCTTTCTGGATAGGGCTATGGATCTGACTAATAAAAAAAGTTAAAAGTATGTTGATTATCCCTAGGCATAGTGCAGTCTCAAAAGACAGTGATAACTCTGCCTTTTGAGGGAAAAGCTACAGCATCTTCAGGCAAGCCCCACAAATGGACACAGTTTGGTGGAGAGGATATCTAGCAGTGGAGGGCAACAACATTTCATCACAAGTGAAATATCCTAGCAGTAGCTCTAGGGAGACAGAGGGTTAGGGTCAGGCAGAGAGGGATAGAAACCAGAGAAGATGTAGTAGAACATAGGTGGTAGTTCAGAAAGGGAAGTATGAGAAGTGTTCCGATTGAGGTTTTAGCAGTAGGAATATAAGCTATCTACCTAATGGTATCTGTGGGCGATTGTAGGGAGAATGTTATTTACTTTGCTATTCTATCCCAATTAAAGGCTTTGCCATTTGTTATTAAAGAATGCACTAGATGGGGGTGCAAATCATGTCTATAGAATCCATCTTATTCAAAAAGCTACATGCCCAACTTGAGGTCTACTAGTGTTGCTGAATAACTTGTGATGTGTAAGTCATATATTTCTCAGTCACAGAAAACAATTTACATTTGTGGTCTCTGGGACTCTTCAGATATAGGTAAGAGGTTAGAAGATACCTTAAATTATTTGGCACTTATTGAATGCCCATAGTATACCAGATATACCCTCCATAAGTTCCAGTTTAGATGCCCCACCAAAATAGGTGACTGAGTTTTCAAATGCTATGTAACAACAGTGGCATACTGATGGAAAACAGAGTAGAAGGCACTAAGAAGCACTGTTTTTAGACCATCTATAAATAGGAATTTGATTGTGGTTCTTTACATGTGAGCACCTTTTCCAATGACCAATACATGGACATGCAACTGGAGGAAATGATTGTATTACTTTTTGCATGGGCACAATAAGCAAAATCAGAAGGAAGTTGCAACTAAATGGATCACAATTTCTCCTTGGAGAGGCAAGTAAAGAAGTGGGAAGAGTTCCTTTTATCATATGTCCAAAGGTAACAAGAAATTTAATTTCAGAGAACACTTGAGTATCTTATAGTGCTCATAAATCTCTTTACATTTATTCATAGCTAAGTACTTTTAAAATTTGAGCTTTCAGAGTTCTTTCCCCCCAATTAGCAAGCTCTTATTTTCTCTCCCACTCCCAATTTAAAAGAGAAAAGGAAAAACAAAATCCTCACAACAAATATGCATGTCAAACAAAACAGATTCTTGAGTCAGGCCTGGCCTACAGCAATAGTAGACCACCTCTTACCATTGTACGCTTGATTGAAAAAATGTAAAAATATAGTATTCCACTGGACTTACTGTTTATTGAATCTAAAAAAAAGTATAAAGATTACCCCTTTGGATGATGGCTACAAGGTTTGGCTGGAAAGTAGAACTGGTAGTCTGAGATGGTGGAGCACTGCTCTTGAGCTTACCTGCCCATAAGTGATTATTATTTGGTAGCTAATGGTGGGGCTAGGGGGGCTGACAGGCTCTTTCTTCATAGTAGTTATTCCTTTGGGTCACAAGTTGATAGAGGCTGTTGTTCTAAGCCTGTGAATCTCATCAAATGAAATAATCTATGCCTGGTACTCCATGTTCAAGGATGGTTGAAAGATGTTAATTTGGCTATTAACAAAGGAGTTAGACATAGCATGGAAACAATATTCGAGGATACAGTTGAGTGCAGCTTTCTTGACTCTATGCTGTCAGTGGTGGGCCAAGAGCAGAAACAAGGCCCTTTTTATACTCAGATGACCAGGAAGCTACATAAGTGGTTGAAGCCATAGTCTCTAGAGCCAGTCATATCTCAAGGACAGTTTCAATGGCCTTTAAGGAAAAACTAGCATTGCCTGAATGGAGTATGAACTTAGAAATAGCTAGCCTAGTCTATGTGGCAGTGACCTTAGAAATACTGCTACTATCACACCTCCAAAGAGCATTGGAAAAGCACATGATGGTTAAGACCAGGCTGCCACCATTATAAAGTAACTATGAAGAAAAAGTGATATATAGGATATCATTAAAGAAATGTAAAGAAGATAGACTGGGCACATGGTCAGAACAAAGGAAAACTGATAGGTCCCATGGCTCATGTGACATCCTATCACACGATGGCAAGACAAAGTCAGGGAGGCCCCCAGCACATTGGGTGGACCCCTGTGGCAAATGTATGGGACCATAGGGATAAGAGTTACATGAGATGGGCAAGCATAGATGGAGGGAAATACCCACATTGATGAAATCACAGGACCATCTAAATATTTAAATACATCAGTTATACTAAATAAACTATGCTGGTTAAGTCTAAATTTCAAGTAGACAGGGTCTCATTTCTCTAGAGCGGATTGAATTGTTTTTCAGTCATTCAGTCACGTCCAACTCTTGTGACTCCATGAACTGTGGTACGCTAGTAGGAAGAGTTTCATCTCTCTAGAGTAGACTGAGTAGCCTTGCTAAAGAGAAGTGGAGTAGATGCCTTAAAAATTGCTTTTCTTGATACATTTGGTTTTCACAAATACATCACTTCACTGTCTCATATGCTATAAAATAAAATATATTAAGAAGTAAAAAAGGAGGGGAAATATAGCATTTTGGGGGAAATATAAGGATAATATTTATAGGTTTTTGTAGAATGTGATCTCCTTGAGGACAAAAGCAGTGGCTGGTATTTTTCCTAGAGAAGACAATAAGTCTAAAACATTGTGTTCACTCTATAAATATCTGACAGTAAAGAAAAGACTATTCATCTCTCCTACCATTATAATTTGTAACTGAAGAGACCCTTTCTTATTTATATACATACTCTTTACTTTGTTATTCTGTTCAAATTAAAGGCTTTGCTATTTGTTGTTAAAGAGTACACTAGATGGCAGCTCAAATTATAGTTACATAAACCCTCTTATTTGAAACGTTCCATACCAGATCTGAGAAATGTCACTGGCTACATTTGTCATGGCTAAGTCATGTATTTCTGAAGCTCCGAAAACAATTTACATTAGTGGTTATTGGGACAAAAAAAAAAAGTATTTCCTAAAATTCTAGAAAGAAAGGTAGTAAAATATTATTCAAAAAAATGCAGTCAGTATCTTCTCAAGCTATATACCAAAGTAATGGTAGTAAGGAAAAGGAGATCAGGTAAAGGAGAGCAATGAGGGGTATATGTGTAATAATAATTACTATTATCTAGCATTTACATAGCACTTCAAGGTTTGAAATGGCAAGCTAGGTGGCACAACAGTTAGAACTCCAGGCCTGGAGTCAGGAAGACCTGAGTTCAAATCTGACCTTAGATGCTTATTTGCTGAGTAACCTTGCGAAAGTCACTTAACTATTTGCTTCAGTTTCCTCATCTGTAAAAGGAAACAGCAAACCACTCTAGTACCTTTGCTAAAAAAACCCCAAAAGAGATCACAAAGAGTTGGACACAATTGAAGAACAACTTAAAGCTTACAAAGCACTTTACAAATGGTATCACAATAACCCTTTGAGATAGGTGTTATTAATATTTTCACTTTACAGGGGATAATAGTTGAGGAACAGGGGATATAAATTGAGGAAACTGAGTCAGAGTAGAAAGTGTCTGAGGCCAAATTGAGTTCAGGACTTCTTGACTCCAATGTGCCATCTAAGCAGCCTACATATTTAACACTGACATAGTATTTATGAGTTTTAAAATATTTTCTTAAGGAAACCCCTGTGAAATAAGTATTACAAAGAATTGTTAACATCGCTTAGTCCCAGAAAGGTGATTCAGGGCATGATTATGGAGTGGTTAAGGAGTGCTTAGTTCTTAAAGGAACATGCACTTTTAGTATCTACTGCGCAGGTATTTTACCCAGAGTTCATCTTGAAATAGACTAAGGTGGAGCTACATGGAGGTGTGGTTTTAGGCCTGAAACATCACTAAGTCAACTATACCAGACTGCTCTCATCAATGTCTCGTTAGACAAGATAAATGAAGGGTGTATATGTACATCTAAGTCTAGGATACATGTGATTGGCAGTGGTCAGTAAATTTGTTCAGTGAATGTCGTTATGACCCAGTACACAGCCAGTTCAGCCAGGACACAGCTGGTTCAGACTAATAAGTTCTACAGGTGCAGCTGGCTGCTATAGCAGGAAGTGAGATAATGGTTGTTGCTGGGGTAGACTGTGTCCTTGGGTTGAGGAGAAACTGGTTGGGATAGTGTTTTGAGAGTAGGGAGAAATGTGATTTTAGAAAGAAATGTGATTTTACGATTGGGGTCTAAGCACATGCACCCAAGCACCCCATCAGGACAGTCTCAATTTGGTGCTCATTTAAAAATAACCCATTTCCTTGAGATTTTAGACCTCTTGACAGTCAGCTGGTTCAAGTTCTTAAGGTACAGAAATATGGTATGGATTCTCTGATCATCTGGCATATTTTAGTGTAATGTCATGTTGCTTTACAGTTTAGCAAGCTGCTTTTAGAATGAGGGAGGGAGGAAAAAGTAAGGGAAAGGGATACTTCCATGTTGACTTTAGGCTTATTTACCCTCAGTAATTAATATTTATCCAATCTTGCTGATTGGATGATGAAAAGATGATGACCTTTTGGCATAGACTGATCAGGTCTGTGTTACTAACTCACAGGAGGTAGACTGACATAGTAAACAAACTAATTAATTTGTAGTTGGTACTTTAAATTCCATCTGGATAATTTGAAATTGCTTCATGAGATGGGTTTTTTTGATTATTAAAAAAATTAAGGAATAGGATCTCACTGTTGATTTTGTGAGGAGACAGTGATGGTGATAATCTTTACAGAAATAAAATATAGTAGTTTCCTAGGATAGCTTATTATGACATTAATTAGGTAATCAGATGCTCCTTGCACAATACAAATCTAATTCTTGTGAAAGGAGACAGACTAGAGGGTAGCTAGGTAGTACGGTGGACAGAGACCTGGAGTCAGGAGGACCTGAGTTCAAATCTTGCTCAGATGCTTACCAGCTGTGTAGCCCTAGGCATGTCACTTTATCCCGATTGTCTCCAAAATTAAAAAAAAACAGGGGAGAGGGACAGACTTAGAGACTAAAAGTTTTTGTCAATAAGACAGATTTAATTATCATAATGGAAACACTTCCTGCATATCACTTACTCTTTTACAAGCAGGAAAGAATGGATGTCCCAGGAAAGAGTAAAAGGGGCATTCCAATTTTAAAAAATAATTTTTCATTTTTTTCAATTCTTAAGCATTTTTTTCTCTTCTTCTCATATCCCCCATTTATTTAAAAGAAAGAAGATAGAAATACAGAAGCTTTGTATCATAAAGACATAATCAAAGACAAAATTCCCACGTTGGTCACATCCAAAACTGTTTCTTATTCTGCATATCAGTCCGTCATTTCTCTGTCATGAGGTGGGCAGCACCCTTCTTCATTAGTCATATGGAATAATAATTGAATACTTATTTATGAAGAGTTCTTAGGTCTTTCTTAATAATTTGAATTTAAAATACTGATGTTATAGTTTAAAGTATTGCTCTAGTTCTGCTCACTTTACCCTGAATCAATTTACATAAGTTTTCCAAGATCTCTTTGAAACCATCTCCTTTTTCATTTCTTAAGCACAACAGTATCTCATTACATCGATGTACCATAATTTATTTAGCCATTCCACAAATGATAGGCACTCCCTTACTTTCTAGTTTTTTGCAACCACCAAAGAGCTGCTATAAATATTTTTGTACATACAAGGTTTTTTTCTCTTTCATCTTACTGGGTTATGTCTAGTGATAGTATTGCTGGGCCAAAAGATATGCAACATTTAATAAATTTTTGGGCACAATTCCAGCATACTTTCCAGAATGGTCCAATTCGTAGCTCCTGAAACAGCGTTATTAGTGTACCTGTTTCCTTGCAGCTCCTCACACTTGTCACCTTTTCTTTGTCAGCTTTGTCAATCTGATGGGTATGAATGGAACCTCAGAGTAACCTTGTATTTCTTTAGTTATTAGTGATCTGAAGGATCTTTTTTTTCATAAGGGTATAGATAGGTTGGGTTTCTTCTCTTGAGAACTGCTTGTTGATATACTTAGACCCCTCATCAACTGTGTAATGGTTCTTATTCTTATAAACTTGAATTAGTTCCTTATATATTTTAGAAATAAGAGCTTTTCCAGAGAAACTTGCTGCAAAGATTTTTTTCTCCCAGTTAGTTATTTCCCTTCTAATCTTAGCTGTATTGGATTTGTTTATACAAAAACATAAATTTTATGTAATCAAAATTGCCTGCTTTATCTTCTGCTATCCTTTGTGTCCCTTGTTTGGTCATGAAGTTCTGCCTTATCCATAGATCTGAAATATAATTTCTTCCTTGATTCTCTATCTGTATGATATGTCCTTTCAAATCTGGGTCATGCACTCATTTGAAATTCATCTTGGTGAGAGGTGTTGATCTAAATCTGATTCTTGCCAGACCTGTTCAGTTTTCATAGAAGTTTTTGCCACATTGTGAGGTTTTGGGCTGCTGGGCTGCTAGGCTACTAGGTATTTTTTCTTCCATAGGTTGAATACCTAATTTGTTCCAATGACTGATTTGTTTTTTAGCTAATACAAAATTGTTTGGAAAATGACTGTTTTGATATAGTTTGTATAGTTTGAGATCTGGTACTGCTAGGTCTTTTTCCTTCCCAATGTTTTTTGTTACTTCCCTTAAGATTTTTGGACTTTGTTATTACTGAATTTCATTTTTCTTCTAGTTCTATAAAGTAAGCCTTTGATGGTTTGATATGGCACTGAATAAATTAATGATAGTATTGTTATTTTTATATTGGCTTAGCCTATCAATGAGCAATTAATATTTCTCCAGGTATATAAATCTGTTTTATATCTTTAAAGACTATTTTGTAGTTGTATTCATATAGTTCCTGTGTGTCTTGGTAGGTACACTCTGTAGTTATTTTCTAAAAGATAGTTATTCTCCTTTTATTTCTTCCTGCTGAGTTTTATTGGTATTATACAGAAAAGCTGATGACTTGTGTGGTTATTTTTATATTCTGCAACTTTGCTGAAGTTATTGTTTCAATTACTTTTCTTTATTAACTCATTAGGGTATTCCAATCATCATAGCATCTGTGAAGTGATAATTTTCTTTTTTTATCTATGCTTATCTCTTCTATTTTTTTCATATTTTATTACTATAGCTAGCATTTCTAGCACTATGTCAGATAGAATTGGTGAAAAAAGACATATTTGCTTCACCTATGATCTTACAAAAAAAAAAAGACTATCACTATTACATATAATTCTATCTCTTGTTTTAGATATATACTATTTACCATATTAAGATATTTATTCTTTTATTTCCTACGTGTTTTTTTAAACAAAAATGGATGTTTCATTTTGTCAAAAGTTGGTTGGAGCTTTTTGCATGTTGATATGACATGTTTTATTATTTTTGTTATTAATATGGTCAATACCATTTATAATTTTCCTTTTATGCCAACCCTCAATTGTTGGTATATCCAACCTGTTCATATGATCTTTGTAATATGTTGCTGTAGCCTCTTTATTAATATATACTTTAAAAATTTTTGGCAAGTGTTTTAAAGGATATTTAGGGTTTTCTTTCTGTTTTGACTCTCCATGGATTAAGTATCGAGACCATATTTGTGTAATAGAAGGAATTTGGTAGGATACTTCTTGTGCTATTTTTACAGTTTGTATAATATTAGAATTGTTTTTTGAATGTTTGATAGAATTCATTTGTAAATCTATATGATCCACAGTTTTTTTCCCCCTTCAGAGTTGATTTATGGCTTGATAATTTTTTTTTTGAGATTGAAATCCTTAAATCTCTATTTCTTGTTCTATTAATTTGGTTATATGTATTACAACGTAACATTACATTATTATTTTTACCCCAGCTAAAGCAAATTTTTTAACACTTTAAACAAGTTTTGAGCTCCAAATTCTATTTCTCTCTCCTTTCTTCCCTTTCTTTGAGATAAGGTTATTTTATATTTTTTATAAGTATTCATCTATTTCATTTTGTCAGCTTTACTGACATATAGTTGGACAAAATGGTTTCTAATAATATCCTTCATTTCTTGGGAATTGTTCTTTTTCATTTTGATACTAATAATTTAGTTTTCCTTTTTTTTTACATCAAATTTGCTGATGGTTTAGCTATTTTGTTGTTCTCTCCCCCCAAGCAAAAAAAAGATCTTAATTTTATTTATTCATTTAGTGATTTTTTTCCTTTTGTTTTGTTAATCTATTCCTTAAACACCATTTTGGTGTTTAATTTTAAGAAATTTGTTAGTTTTCTAGAGCTTTTAGTTGGATACTCAAGTCATTTATTTGTTCTTTTTTCAGGAGGCAAAGCGATCAGGGTATTTTGTCCACTGACAGCTAATAAGCGTCTAAGGCTAAATATGAACTCAGGTCCTCTTGACTCCAGGACTAATGCTCTATCCACTGCTCCACCTGGAAGCCCCTCTTTTCTGTTGAAGATAGTGCTAAGAGATATACATTTTCCTATAAGGATTGCATTCCAAAATCATTATCTTTTATTGAACTATCTATTGTTTCTGTTTTGTTTTTTGACCTACCTATAATTTAGGATTGTTTCATCTCCAGTTGGTTTTTAATACTCTAATGACCTTTTATTGAATTTAGTTTTTATTACAATATGTAATCCTTAATATTATTAAAGGACACATTTAATATTATTGCTTTTCTGCATTGTAGTTAGGTTTATCTTTTAATACACATTTGATTTTTGTTAAGGTGTCATGAACAGTTAAGAAAATATTTGAACTTTTTTTCTGTTCTCATTCAATAATCACCAGATATTTATTATATCTAACTTTTCTAAAATTCTATTCTAACATATTTTTATTTTTTAGATTTGTTTAGCTCTAGGGATGGGCATATTGAGGATCTCACTATTATAATTTTATTAGCTTTTCCTTTATGTATTTAGATGTTACATCATTTAGTGTCTATATTTTAAGTGTTGAATTCCAGCAAAAAGTTATTTTCTATTTTTGCTTTGTCATAATTGTCACACCTTTTTTTCAGTTTAGTTTCAGCATAATAGATTTTGCTTCAGCCTCTTAATTCTGTGTGAATTCTTATGCTTCAAGTATATCTCTTGTAAACAAGTGTTATTTCTGCTTTTTAAATCATTATGTTCTTCTCTTCAAATTTGCAATTGAATTCATCCCACAATTCACAATTATGATAGTTGTTTATTTCCCTCCATTCTTATTCTCTTAAACTTTTTCTTTTCTTTGTTCCCTATCCCTTCATTATAGATTTTTACCCTTTGTTTCTTTCCTTTTCACTCTCTCGTCATTATTCCCTCTCCAAGTTTAGATTTGTTTTGCAAGATTAATCAGTCCTTTAACCTATGCTCCCTCTTATGTCCCAACTTTCCTTTCTCCTGTTCTCTCTCATATCTATGCTGAGTTGAATGTATTTCTATACCAAACCCTTTATGTGGATGTTTGTTTGTGTTGTGTGTGTTCTGCTCTTTTTAACCAGTTCTAATGAAAGTGAAGTTCAGACGGCACCATTTTCCCTACACCTCTTCCACATTGTATAAACTTTTACCTGAGCATTTCAATTATATGATAAAAAATTTCTTCAAGCTTGTTCCCTTTTCTCCCCCTGTTGCATCCTTTCCTACTTTTCTTTATTTTTTCAAAATTGTCAAAATATAATGAAAACTACCTCTAGGCCCTCTCATTTGACTCCATCATCCTTGATGACACCAAGGTCCTGAAAGGAATTTTATATTATACTCTCCCCCATTAGAATATAAAAAGATAAAATCCCTTCCAATTATCCATTTGTGTTTACTTTTTTATGTTTCTCTTGACTCCTGTATTCATATTTCAAAGTTCCTACTATGCTCTGGTCTTTTCTGCAGGAATTCTTGGAAGATTTCTATTTCTTTGAAGATCCATTTTCTTCCCTTGTAGCTTTATATTCAGTTTTTCTTGGTAAGTTATCCTTGGTTTTTAGGCCTATATCTTTTGCCTTTTGGAATGTTGCATTCCATGTTCTTCACTCCTTTACAATCATAGCTCCTAAATCTTATGTGATCTTCTGAATGTCGTTCTTGAATTCCTTCTGGCTGTTTTCAACACTTTTTTCTTTCACTTGAAAGTACTGGGTTTGGACAATGACATTACTGGGAACTTTCATTTGGGAGTTTCATCTTCCAAATGATTAGTGATCATTTTGCTTTATTGATCTGTTTGGCCAGCTTTCTTTTATGATTTCTTGAAATATATCATATTTTTGGTCATAGCTTTCAGGTAGCCCACTGATTTACAAATTATCTTTCCTTGATTGGTTTTCCAACTCAATTGTTTTTGAAATGAGACAACTCAATTTTTTTCCTATTTTTTCAATCTTTTCAATACTGCTTATTATCTCCCAGTCATTAACTTCTATTTGGTGCTTTCTAATTTTTAGGGGAGTCTGTTATTTGAGTAGGGTTTTATGCCTCTCATGTTAAATTGTAGTTGTCTTTCAAAATCTTCCATAGCTTTCATTTCTTTTCCACTTTTTTCTTTATCGATTTAATTTGATTTATAACATTTTAAAACTCTTGAATCATTTCTTCTAGGAATTCTAATTGATTTTGTGGGCAAGTTGTGTTTTTCTTTGAGACTTTGGTTATAGGTGTTTTTGAGTTATTTTTCTGGGTTTGTATCTTAGGCACTTCAGGAAACATAATTATTCTTTCCTTTTTTTCTTCGTGGGCTTACTTGTTTTTCATATTGATGTGCTTGGTACTTTTTTTGAGGTAGCCCAGTCCTAGATTAACCTTATTAAGGAAAGTCCTTTCTTTTACCTCAGAGGTCTTTCTTTTGCCTCCAAGGCTTTCCTTGGCCTTTGACTGAACTCTCCTTTCCCTCAAGGGATAATACTAAGTTAGGATCCTTCCTTCAGTCTGCCTTTTCTTTTGTCCCAGAAACTGAGATATCACCTTATCTTTGGGGAGAGGGGTTTTTCTTTAATCTTTAATCATCCCCAGCTCCAAGAATAAGGAGAATTGAGGGCTGGGGCTTTCCTCCAAATAATGGCTGATTCTTCCACAATGTGCTATTCCCCTTTATTTTTTCCAAGCAACCAGCACTGAGACTTTTTTTTCTTTCCATAGATGTGCTGAAGCCCTTCACTTCATAGTGTAGTGGACCCCCTCTCTAGGCGATCCAATTCCGTCAAGTCCTATAATTGTAAGAGAGAGCTAAGCTTCACTACTTCCTTTTCCTCCAACATCTTGACCTTCTATTACATTTACTTTTAGCTAAGATTAAATGTATTTTTAACTAAAACTAAATATTAATTTTTAGGGCAGTTAGGTGTCCCAACGGATAGAGCACCTGGCCTGAAGTCAGGAAGATTCATCTTTCTGAGTTCAAATCTGGCATTTACTAGCTGTGTACAGATGTTCAGTAAGTTACTTAAGCCCTATTTGCCTGAGTTTCTCACCTGCCAAATGGGAAGACACTCGAAAAGGAAATGGCAAACCACTCTAATATCTTTGCCAGGAAAACTCCATGGACAAGTCCAAGAGGTCACTTGAACAATAACAAAATATCAAATAGGGTCTTTAAAAACCCTGGAAAGGAATTCTTATTAAAGAAAAATTTCAGACTTTACTAAAATTGGGATACCTTGCTCACAGCAAGATAATGGAATCAAGGGGCAAAATGAGACATGTTTTCGGACATGGCCAATGCAAGAACATTTTGCCTGTATTTTTCACAAGGACTTAGTTTTTCTTTTTCTTCTTTTTTCTCCAATAGAGGAGGTAACATGGAAGGAAAGGAAAATAAATTTTTATTTGAAACAATAGTTTTTAAAAGGTTTTAGTAGTATTGTAGAGATACTCTATTGTGGAGAGAACTTTTTACTAGTGATTTAATGCTAGTGCCTTCTAAAATGATCTTCTATATAATACCTTTCACCCCATCTGACTACCAGCTCCTTAAGGTCAGGGACTTTTAAAAGTGCTTTTGTTTTGCCTTGGCTTAGCACAGTGACTAACACACTTTCAGTTCAGTCGTTTCTGACTCTTCATGACCCACACTGCAGTGGTTTGCCATTTCCTACTCTAGCTCATTTTACAGATGGGGAAACTGAGGCAAGCAGATTTAAGGGTTGCACGGCTACTGTCTGAGGCTAAATCTGAACTCAGTAAGATAAGACCTCCTGACTCCAGACTCGATGTTCGATCTGCTGGTTTACCTACCTTCCCAACTGACTTATAACAGGTGGGTTGACGACCTTAAAGAGAGAAACACCTTATGATTCTTTGGGGAAATAACAACAATTAAAGAAGGATGTGGACCCTTTCACGCACACAAGACGGTCTGTAGGTTCAAGTGACAAGCGGCTTCCTGTCTTTACCCTCAAGTGTCCCGGCGGGTTCCAACACCCAGCCTGAGGTTCCCCAGTTTGGAGGGCACCCTCAGGCTTTAAGCGGGGAGAAGCCATCGTTCGCAAGCCCTAGGCAGCCTCCTTGAAACGCGGTGGAAGAGACGGGTGAGGGCGGTCGCCCCTTGTGCCAACCCTAGACCCCAGTGCCAACCTCAGGGAGCTCTGCGAGGGGAGAGGGTGAAAGCTTTGGTTTGTCTGGCACCTGCCTGCGAAGACCAAGGAGCAAAGAGTGGAAGCAGGCGACTACCCCTAGGACAGATGAACGAGAAAAGGGCAAGTTGGACAGCGCTGTCCGCGGGACAGACCCCCGCCTAAAGCCCCGGCCGGCATGGGCCGCGCAGGCGGAAGTGGGGGCGGTCCGCCCCGGCCCCTGCCCCGGTTTCTGAGGGGCAGAGGAAGAAGTGAAAAGGGCTTGAGTACTACCGTGCCTTCGGGAGCCGACAGCGCGCCTAACGCCCGCTAGGGCCCACTGTGCCGGGCCGTGCGCCTGCCTTTCCTTCCTCCGCAGCCACTACACAATGGGCCCGAAAGGGTTTAGCGTGGGGCTAAGAGGGGCCCCGCTGGGCAAGCAAGCGCGCTCCCGCGGCCTCCGTGCGCGAGCCCGCGCGAGCTGATTGGTTGAGGAGGCGCTTCCGGTGCGCGCACTGCGTCCGCGTCCGGCTTCGAGCCGGAGACCAAACGAATCCAGTAACCACGACTGGGGAGCCACGGTGTGCCCCTAGAAACGCGCTCCGGGCGGAAACCGCCACTGCCGGAAACGGCGTTCCGCCGAAAGAAGGAAGAGGGGCAGGGGTGTGGGGGAGGACTGAGGGGAGGGGAGAAGAAGGGGAGGGAGAGGCGGGCTGGGGTGTTCGCCGGCCGCTTCTCCCCACCCCCCGCCGGAGCCTCGGAGGGGCTGGATGGGTAAGTTGGGCGCGATGGAGAGAGTGGCCGCGGCGGGCGGCAGCGGCGGCGGGGGCAGCGACAGCGACGGCGGCAGCGGCAGCAGCAGCAGCAGCGGCGGCGGCGCCTCCTTCTCGCCTCCTTCCCGGCGGGGCTGAGCCGCGGAGCTACCCCGACCCCGCCGCCCCGCGGCCCCCCATGAGACTGTTCCTGGGCTGGCTGGGCTTCACCCTGGTCTCGCTGTGGCTGGCGAGGAGGATGTGGACGGGCACCGGCCGGTCCCTGCGGAGTCCCCTCGCCCGCTCCCTCTACATGAACATGATGAGCGGCGGCCCCGGAGAGCCAGGCGCCGCGGGCGGCCGGAAGGACAACCACCAGGTGGGGAGGGGCGCCCCGCGACCCCCGGGCGGCTGTCGGGGGGGGTGGTGCGTGTGCCCGGGCGGGAACCGGGGGAGGGGACCGGGGGAGGGAGGGGAGGGGGCGCAGCCATTGTGAGGGCCGGGGGTGGGGGCACCCGGTCAAGTTCAACCCCGCCCCCCGCCGCCGGACCGAGGAAGGGGCGGGCCCTGCCCCCGCCGCCGCTCTCCCCCTCCCCAGAAAGTTTGACGAGCCGACTCCAGACTTCCCACGGGATACCGGCCGCCTTCCCCCGCCCTTCCTCGGAGCGGTTATCCTCCCATCCCCCCAAAACTTGGACCCCTGGCAGCACCCTCCTGTGCACACACACTGCTCCCCTTCCCAAAATTCGGATCGGCCCCCCCATTTCCCTCCTCGCGCACACGCAGACACACACCCTCTCTGTCCCCCCCTAACTCGGACGTCCCCCACTTGCGGCGCCCTCCGTACACGTAGGTACACACAGACCCCTCCCCCTCCCCAAACTCTTAATGCCCGGACCCAAACCCTCAGTACTAGCCCCAGGCCCCCTGCTGGGAGGGGACCTTTTGTTAAGGAAGAAAGTGGGTGTTTGGCTGGCTGGAGACGTTGGCCTGCGCAGAAGAAAAATGGCCTTTTCTTCCCTTCTGCCACCCCCTCTCCTCTCGTCCTTATCTCGGCTTGGCCCCCCTCCGCCCTGCCCCACTCCCACTCAGCCCAGCACTGCCCGCGCTGCCGTCCCTTCCCCCCTCTGTGGTTCCGAGGCTGGAAGGAGGGAGTAGGTGGTATGTTTACTGTGAGGGCTTCGCCCCCCGTTCACTTTGGGGACCCAGGTATTCCCAAGCGCGGCCTCCCCTCTCAGGTTGTAAGATTGGAACTAAGGGCCGGGGCGCTGGAGCCTCCCCTGTCCAGGCCGCTGTCCTTGTCGTATTCCCGTAGTGTGGTTTGGGGTGTGATTCCTGAGGGGCTGAAGACTGCGGGGTTTCAAGAAACTTCAGCAGTCCAGCGTGAGCCACAGAACGCAGCACTTACTCTGGGAACGCTTTCGGACCGTGTGTGTTCTGAAATACGTGTAAAGGGCTTGAGACAATGCAGTCTCCTCTGGAAAAATGAGAACTCGTTTAAACTTCAGTATACGTGTTCGCCAGAGGCATTGTGAGAGGGAGAAAGGCGAAGTTATGGAAATGAGGCCTCTTAAAAGAACTCTCAAGTGCGTTTTTCAGATTTGTGTTCAGTATGACCTCTTACTGGCTGACACCGACTGGTGAATGGAACTGAAGTCTTTAAGATTTGCCTATATGGTGGGGAGAAGTTAACATTGCACCTATTTTAAAAAGAGCCCTTAGAACCCTTCCAGAGATATTATTGATAAGTATTAGGTAGACATCTTTTTGTCTGTTAAAAAAAGTTGCCAGTGTAATAAGACATCGTTGTTTTATGGTGTTGTAATTTACTATCTTGTCCTTCCTTGTCATATCAGGGAAGGAGTGTAAATAATTTTTATTAAAGGCATTTGTACCCGGGTACAATTTTATTTTCCTCACTGAAACACATAAAAGAATTTTGTGAAAAAGTAGATTGTGGTCCCTGACTGATGAAGCAGCTCTCCAGAGAAAGATGTGCATCTTTGACTTCTAATATTTGATTTATCAAGTATTTGTAATGATTATTATTTTTTTAAAGATGAATTCTCTTTTTAAGTCCTGGTTATCCCATTTTCATTGTTAGGTGATTACCATAGGCAGGAAAAGTTAGGATAGGTACTTCTTAAATTGCAAAACTATAATTATTGGTAGTGATTGACCTTTTTTTCTTAAAAAGGATGGTCTACTGACTACAGTAAAACTGTTAAGTACTATATGGATGACTGCTCTGGAAGCATGAATAAGGTAGAGAATTATGAAATAGAAATGACAGACAAGTGATAGTGCCTTAGCACTAGGTAGTTGTGGATGAATCTCTTAGGCTTGGCATGTTTATAATAACACTTGTAATAATTGTGTGGATATGTTTGTAATACATATTTTCATTGTCTGTGAAAAGCTACTTAATTTCCAAACTTATAAAAAATGGTTAAGCAATTCTTGTTTTATGGGGCATAGTTAGAAGTATAACTTCAAAGCAAAAAAAACCCCACAAGCTGTCAGCAGATGTTTGTTTTGCAGTGAACTGCTTTCAGAACTGAAATATTACAGGAACAATGTTTCAGGTTTCAGGTACTACACATTTAAAAATGATTCTCAAGTTTAAAGTTATTTTCACTAAAATTGCTCTTAAATTTTTACTGATAATTTCTTAATGTTGAGAAGTGATCTAGTGCCCTCTGATTGTTGAGGGAGAATGTTGGTTTACAATACTCTTTTGAGATGAATAAATGTATATAATGGAAATTCAAACTCTTTTAGTGCTTTCATGAATAAAAATTAAAGTGAACCAAGGAATTGGGTGTGTAGAAAAGAGTGAAAATGAAGTGAATCTTTTAAGGATTTCAGGGTAGGGTTCATCTTTCTTACATATTGTAAAGACTTGCTTGTTTAGTCCATATTGGTATGTAACTCATTCTGCACATTTTTATGAATTTGAAATGTAGCCTCATGCAGTTTCAGATTCTGAATATGCATGTTAGCTTTCTGTACATGGAATAACTGATTGTGAAGGGTTGTGTTTTTCCCCCCTTTTCACAAGTTAATAGTGTTTTTATGAAGTGTTGTGTTTACCCTCAGATATATGTGCTCTGCACTTGTTCGTATCAAGGCATGAAAAAAAGTCAGTCATATCTATACTTTACATGATCTTTTTTTCTGATTGTTCTTTTGAGATTCATTGGCAAAGATATAAGAAATTTTATACAGTTTGTCATTAAAAAATGGACTCCAGGTTCAAGACTCACTCTGTATACTAAAACACCTCTAAGATAATAATACCAAAACCAATTAAGTGTGCTGGCATTGAAGACTGGGATCTTCAGTCGTTTTTTGCAAGGATAAATATGCAAGGAAGGGTATTTATAGTTAGACCTTTCCCCTGAGACTTGGTCTATAGGTGAGCCACACTGTAAATCTCCTGTGTTTATAAACTCCAGGCAGCACTACGTTCTTCTTTATAGGCTTTGGTTGTCTCAGAAATGGAGCAAACTGCGGGACACGTAGATTTTAAATAGATGTAACATATCAATCTAAGCAGAACAAATCTTTTGATCTGGATCTTTTTGATGACTTGCCCATGGAAGAGCTTAGTATTTAAAATTTATGCAGTTGTCTTGGAGCTTTTGGAACTTGAGCCTCAGGATCTAGCTACTTTGTAATAATGTTCATTTTAATGACATACTCAGTTGAAGTAATTGTTACAGATCTGTTAAATCTTCTAACTTTACCCATTTCTTAAAAAAGAGTGTTCTAAAAGAAAACAAATAGTATTCAGTGCCCCAGATTATTAAGGTATAATAACAAAATCACAAATACACATATATGAATTTTTTTCTCTTCCTCCTTTCAGGATTTCCCTTTGCTACAGCTGATAAATCCAACATATAACACTTTATTTTTTTTTTATACCTGCCTACTTTGGTGTTATTTTTTCAGACAACTTAGAAATCACATCTAAAGGTCATCTAGGTTGTTCCAAAAGATAGTTTGGGGTTCTTATAAAAATTTCCAGTGCCTGAATCTGCTTGTAGAAAACAATACAATTTTTCTCCAAGTTGGCATGAATCCATAATACTACAGAGCAGTCGACCAAAAAAAAAAAATCTAGGTTTTTGTTGATAGGTTTTCATTCTTTTACTCCTCCTTGCCTAGATTATTTCATTGGCTGATGGCAAAACTGCAGCCAGACATATAAAAGATTTTGGAAAGCACATCTTAGCTGTGTAGAAATTCTTGAAACTCCAAATGAAGAATCTCTTCCAGTTATGAAGTACAGTAAGGTCACCTCTTCAGCCCCCTTACTGATCAGTATTTCAGGGGTCCACATTTTTCTCTTGGGCGTTGTCATTAAAGACTTGAAATTTCCAATAAAAGACACTTGTTTATGTCCCAGCTGCTCTCGAAGTCTATGTTAAAATCTTAGTACTGGATTAGTTGCAGCAGTGAGTGAATATCCTAAGTGAGACTGCCAGTGAACCACATCATTATTTTTTAAGATAGTATTTTTTCTGTAATTGAAAGCCTATGCAACTTACTCTTAAGTATAAATGAATGTAGGGTCATAGATTTAGAACTGGAAACAGCTTTTAGGATAATCAGGTCCAATCCTTTCATTTTATAGATGAGGAGACTGAGGCTTAGAGAAGTTAGCAGCTTTCCTTAAGGTCATCCAGGTTATTAAGTGACAGGGAGAATTTGAACTGAAGTTCTGGGACTTCATAGCTAACATTTTTTCTGCTGTACCAGGCTGCACTTCAAGCATTATCAAAAGTGAGAGTGCCTTGGTACCTCTTCACACTGAAATTGCAGGACATAAAAAGATTACCAGGCTTGTACAGCTCCAGGACTGGTCTTTTTACATCATTTAACAAGCATTAAGTGCCTGCTATGTCCTGAGCCCTCTACTAAGCATTGGTGGTACAGAGACAAAAATGAAATAATTCCCAGCCTTAAGGAGCTTATGTTATGTTGGGGAAAACAATATGTGAATTTAGAAATAAATACAAAATATAGACGAGGTAAGTTGTAGAGCCAAACAGATCTTCTTGGTAAAGGATATTTCCACCTCCAGATTTCCTTATACTAATGAAAACACAGATTTAGTCTAAAATACAAGGTAATTTTTTGAGGGGGGGGGAAGTGGTGTTGGGAGATTAGAAAAGGCCTCTTGTAAAAAATGTAAGAGAGATCCAGGTGAAGTGCTAATAACTCTTCTCTGAGTTCAGAAGATGTCAAGAAGACACAAGTACAATTGCTTACAGTGTAGGCTAGATGGCATTTATGGTATGTATGTATGTTGGATCCAGATCTAGTTTATATAGTTGAACTCAGGAGGAGAAACAAGGAAGGAAAAGCAGACAGACTCTTTTGGGCTGATGGTAAGGTATCAGCCCATTTCATTTCAATTCAATAAAAAATTTTTTAAGCTCACTTTGTGCCAAGCACAGTAATAAGCCCTGGGAATGTAAATAAAAAAAGACAGTCCTTGGCATCTTAGAGATTACTCTCTATTGGGAGAATTCTACTCTATTGGGAGAATTCTACACTCTGTTGGAAGAATTCTACACTCTTAAGGGAGGAAGCAAAGGAAGACTTTAAGGGGAATTGAGTGCTCCACCCTCCGCCCTGGTGTCTGAGGGATGAGGCAACTAAGGTTGAATTGGAAAAGTAATCCTGCGTCATTCTTCAAGTGATGAGATTTTAGGAGATCTGCTTAGCATCCCTCCCCCACCCCCACGCCCACCTGCTAGGCACATTGTTCCTTGGAGTGGAAGCCAAGACTGCTGCTATTGGGAAATGGAGAAAAGGCAGAATTACCCAATTTTGTATTTTGCTTCTGTTTTCTCTGTCAAGGAGAATGACTGTAAAGGGGGGAACAAAGATGAATTCAGTTGTGAATTGAATCCCAGAATAAGTAAAGAAAGCACACAGTTGCCCTTGAACTCATGTTCAAGTCATACTATTCAGATAAATTATATCATAGATTGAGGGTACCGAAATTACTGGTGAATGATTGCTTAGCCACTGCCAGTGATCTTTGAAATATTATGGACAGGAAAAAAGACTTAGCATCTTGCCTGGCACATAATAGGTGCTTACTAAACACATTGATCTACTGCTACAGGACTAGAGAAGGATAAAGGCCCTGATTTATTATTATTATTTTTAAGACAAGAAAGTGAATTTTGCAGAGTATACGCTAGTGAGCTTGACTTTTGATTCCTGGCAAAGTGCTAAAACATACTAGAAAAAGGATGGCTCCTGAACAGCTAATTCTCTAGGATATTTATTCGGGAGAAACAAGATAATTTTTGAGAGTTTTGAAGGACTGTCACCTGCATGATAGATTAATTCTGCTTGGATCCAGAGGGAAAAACTGGGAGCAAATCACTAGAAGTGACAGGCAGATTTTGGTTCCATGTAAGGAAGAACTTTTAAATAAAAAGCTGAATGGATCCTAGGAGGCTATAGGCTCTCCTTCACTAGAGAGAAGTTACGTATAGAGGACAGATGACCACTTGTTGGGAGTGATGTAGAAGATACTTTCTTGATGCCATGTAAGGATACTTTCAGCTCTGTGATTCTATGAAAAAAAGTGTTAGGTTTCTGTATTAGCATTATACTACATGTAGATATAGGAAGTAGCACTTGATAAAGTAACTATTGTACACTTCCTCCAACATCATAATTTTCTAGAATTCCTAAATGTAGTAAACCAAAGAGATCAGAAGAAAAAAAGATGGGAATGGTAGAATACCCATAGATGTTTTTGAACCCACAGGTTTAAGACTGACATTCCTTGAACTATCATTTTATAGACAAGTGCTTCCCAACCAGTGGCCATTTTTACTGAAGTTTCACAGTAATAGCTAATATTTGTGCATCGTTTTAGGGTTTGTGGAGTGCTTTTACATATATTACCTCATTTGGTTTTCAAAATAAGCCTGTAAGGTGGGAGTTATTCCCATTTTACACTGTGGTTCACACAGGTAGGAAGGATGTGAGTTGGGATTCAAGCCCATATCTTCCTCACTCCAAGTCCTGTGCTCATCTAATGGCCATTAGTTTCCTTTTTCCTTTTAACTATTTCTCAAACTGGAGCTCTGATGCTTTTTGGCAGTTTATGGCTATTCATTTCAGTATTACTGTTTTAAACGTCTAGTGTGTACCCAGGACAACTCATGGCAACCCCTGGGTGTCTCAGGGTCCATTAGAACTTGTCTGGTTAGTTTAATTAGACCCTGTCTATGCGCTGTCATGAGGTCTTGCATACACACTTCTGTTATGTATCAGTCTAAAAACTCATGTAAAAGGTTTTACAGTCTGAGTCAGGAGAATGTAGGAGCCACTGCTCCAGTGTCTGGAATATTATTATGCAAAACAGTTTTTGTATGTGGGATTGAGTGTGTATTTGTTTTAATTAGTAATTTAAAAAAAAATTCACTTTGGTATTTTAGAGCCTATTAATCCTCCTACTAATTTTTAATTGCATCAGTTCTTTTCCTTTTCCTATGTCAATCCAGTTTTACTGGAAGGAGAAGAGGGAAAATGGCATTACCCTTTTTGAAAATGAAGGTTAATCTATCACCTGCAGGGTCAGGAGAAACCCGTATATTTACTGAAAATATCTCTAAGACATTGAACATTTATTAAGCGCCAAATGTTCAAAACACTGTACTTTGTATTTGGAGAAGATAGAAAGTTTAAGTAAGATAATAATCCCTATCTTCAAGGAGCTTACCATTTAATGGAGGGATAAAACAAACAGATATTATAGGATGAGTATGTCAGAAATATATATGTATATAAAGGCTATGTGAAATTTGAAGGAGAAGGACATTACCAGAGAGCAAGAATTAGAGAATGTTTCATGGTGGGGTGGCATCATATGAGTTGGGTTTTAAAGGATAGGTAGGAATTTAACAGACAAAAAAGAAGGAAGAACATCAAAACAGTGTTAGCAAAGGCTTGGAGACTGTGAAGCACAGTATGTGTTCAGAGGAGAAAGAATAATTTTGATTATAATGGTGAGGGAATAACATGTGACAAAGCTGAAAAGGCAGGGTGGTTCTAGGTTATGGTGGGCCTCAAACAAAGGAGTTTGAAGTATATTTGTTTGGTAGGCAATAGAGAACTGCTGAAAAATTTGTGCTGAAGAGTAAAGATGTGACCAGATTTATGAGTTTTTAAACAATATATGTGTGTGTGTGTTTCCGTGTGGGTGTTTCCCTAGCAGTGGTATGGAGGTTGGATTGGTTAGGGTAAGGTGGAAAGTGGAGGTCACAAAGCCTGTTAGATGTCTGTAGCCATATATGGCCAGGCTCTTGGTTAATAGGGGATCACGGGTACAGTAACAGTCTAATGCTCGGAACCAAGTCAGCAAACTAGATGTGGAAGACACTATCAGTCAGAAGCAGGGTAAAAGAAAAGAGTTCATACTGAGATGGAGGTGGGGCAGCGTGGGCAGTGGGAGGTAAGGTTCAGATTTCCAGCTACAAAAGATTAGTAACAGATGATAGACAATTAAGGGGCATATCCATAGGACTGCATTACCCTTGGTACTTCAAACTCAAAGAGCACTTCTCTTTGGGAGAGAGAGGAAAGATAATCTGAGTAAAGTTGGGGCACAGCTAATCTGCCTGGTGATGAAAAATACCTCAAACTTGGCTGTACCCTTATGGGAAGAGTGTGACAGTTGTGACAGTCTACTCCTTATGGAAGGCTGCGCTCAGAATCCTAGTGGTTATGAGTTATTGACTACCTAGACTGAAGCTCTTTTACCTGGTCATCATGTAGCACTTCCTCATACCCATCCTCATCAGCCCTGCTGGGTTCCTTTCCTTTCCTTCCCCTTCTCCTTCCCTAAACCTACTTCACTTTGAAGCTCATACATTGGAGGACACTAGGCTCTTGCCTAAGGCCTGGCTTCTGGACCCTCCTGGTTTAAGAGTGAGTATCAATAGTAACTGTTGCTGTTTCCCTGATGTTTTTTTTTTCTTTGCCTCACTAAAGGGGCCATGCCCTGGCTACTTCTTAAAGAGGTCTATTCACTGAATGGGTGTTACCGCACCCCAAGTGAGTTCCTAAATAGACCTTGACCTGAAGGGGCCAAGGTCTCCCAGTGCATCCTGGGTCATCTCCAGTCATCCTGATGAATATCTGGTCACAGGATTCAGATGACTCCAGAGGAGAAGTGAGGCTGGTGACCTTGCACAGCCCTCCCTCACTCAAAACAAAGTCAAGTGCAAGTCATGTCATCATTTCTCTAATGGCATAGTCTTCTTTGGCAATGAAGGATGAACATACAACAGCTACTGTGTCCCTAACCCACTCTGCCTCCTTCCATTCTGCTCTTTGAAACAAACAAAATTTGTTTTGTTAACAAATTGTCTTTCATATCATATATATGCTCTCTAGCCGAAAATCACTTTGTATGTTTTGTATTTAATTTTCTTGTATATGTAAGGTCTTTGAGAATAGGGACTGTTTCATTTTTGTCTCTGTGTTCCTTCTGGTCCATAATATCTTGCACATAATAGATGCTTATTGAATTTTCTGGACTCTTTGTTTCCCAAAAGACTATAGATGCTTATTGAATTTTCTGGACTCTTTGTTTCCCAAAAGACTATGTATGAACTTGTTTAGCAGTAAAGGGGAGGAGAGAGTTGGGGGTACAGCCACATTGAATAGGGTCTAGCGATCTTGGGGAGACCTTAAGTATGTAAGTAGGCAAATGGGAAGGAATAAATCTAGCATTCATTCATTAAGGTGATGAAAATAACCAAGCCCCAACATATGGGATATTTTGATGTTTTTAAATTATAATTGGATCAACTTTTTGTCTCTCTAGTATGCTACTTCATGACTGATTAAGGAATGTTTCAGTTGTGTTCTAAGTACCTATAATATAGGGGAGAAAAAACAAATGAGTACAGGGGGGGAGTATGAAGAAAAGAATGAAGATACATGAAAGAGAAGGGCTGGCTGCTGGTACAGATTCCTAGAGGATAAAGGAAGGAATGGAATCCAGTGTACAGTGATTATGCCTTAATGAAGAATGTCCCACTCCTTTGATTTAAGGGGGAAGGGAAAAATGAGTGGGTGGTAACGTTAAGTTTTGAGGAATGGAGAAGGTAAACTAAGGGTACTCAGTTATGGCTTTAATCTCAGAGAAACAGAAGGCTTGGTTATCTGATGTAAATGTAGGATACCATATATAGAGTGGGAGAGGGAATGATTAGGGGCTAGAAGAGAGAAGAAAAGGTTTGGAATATTGCCAAAGAGAATGAGATAGAAATCTGATAATAGTAGATTAGAATTATTTAACAAAAGGGAGGGACCTGTTGAATTAATGTATCATACATTTTTTAGTGTTTGAAAGCTCAGTTTCATGATTTTCTCTAGCCAGCCATGAAGCAGTGGCAGAACATTGGTTGGGAGGACTAATTTATATATGAGAATTTGCAAGTCAGGACTAGTAGAATGTAGTAGTGGTCAAAGGAGGAACTAGGTAGAACGAGGTAGGTTTTCAGGTGGAAACTCGGGAAACATTATATGTGGTCAGGGTTGAGTATGGAGGTAAATGAAGTCACTGTGGGAGGACAACTGAGTGGGAGGATGTGATTGGAACAGAATAAGAGCCAAGAGTAGACCTAGAGTGAATGAGAGACTGGAATTGAGGAATTGTATAGTTAGGTTATTTGAGAGATATTGTAAGCATTTAGAAAATTGAGAGCATTTAAGGTGCCTGAGGAAGGTGGGATTGAGTGGCAATAGGATTGAACTGAGGTATACAACACTGCCTGAATGCCCACAACACTCCTGATTGTAGCCTGAACTAGATTAAAATGTAATTGAGAAATATTTTATAAAATAAGTAAGCATATAACATAGACAGTAGTACTATGTGGTTAAAATGTAGCCTGCAAAGATCTTTATATGCATGTAATGAGCAGCACCTTTTCTATTGAGTTTGATAACACGGGCGTAGAAAGATCATGAGTCTTTCTTTTAAGTTGTGAGGAAAATTTCCAGGTTTGTTAGTGGAAGACAATAACAAGGACCCCAAAACAGAAAAGGTTACTGAGGTTTGTTGGTGAAAGAATGAATAATTTAAAAGAGGGGTCCTTTCTTCTGACCCTGTGCCAGGGTGTAACTGGAAGAGAGAGAGATGGCCAGATTTCTGCAGAAAGTTTTGGTGCTTTTGCCCTAACCAGAACCTCAACATAGCAGAAGGGTAACTGTACAGTTTGATGAGTTGATTCTCCTCACCAGCCACCTGTTAGCCCTGAATTTTGGTTTTCTTTTACAAGTGTATATTTCTCCTCAGTAATTTTATGTTATCATTTTCTTCTGGAATGTTAGCTCCCTGAAGGCAGAGCCTGGATTTTTGTGCTTGCATTTTGAAATACTTAGCCTAGGTTGTCATCTGTGAATGTTTAGCAAATACCACTTGAAGGTAAGAATAATTAAAATCTTGAAGGGAGCCTTTTCAAAGGCATAGATGATATAAAACCTAGTTAATTGATCTATATGTTTATCTACCTTTCCACATTTAAACTACCATTTGAACTAAGATTATTTCTTGTTTCCTTTCTGAAAATATACTATGCCCAATTTCCTAACCAGACAACTTAACTCTAGTTCAGGCTACAATCAGGAGTGTTGTGGGCATACCTAGTGTGCATGCTTCTTTAAGTATTTTGTAATAGAATATAAAAAATGTTATAACATTGAAGAACATGGACTACTTTTAAGAAGACCTGGAAAAATAAAACTGCCACAGATATTTGGATTTGGGTTTTATTTTCCTTAGTTATGCCAGTCTTTCTACTGTGTTTGGAGATTTTTTTGGGGAGGGGCCTCTTTGCTTTGAGTGCCATCTGCTAGATTCTTCTGCAATTTAAGACAGACACATTAGCATGGACTGAGAAGGACTTGGGTTTAAACATGTATTTTCAGTGAAAGGATTTTCTTTCTCTTGTCCCATTCCTTTTTCTGCCATCTCCCCAAATCTATTTGGTTTGAAGCTTTCTTTTCAAAACACTGTTCAGTCAGGCAAAAAAGGGTAACTTAGGTGTTGTTTTAATGTTCATTTTAATGAGTTTGAAAGAGTTGCCGTTGAGCAACACCAGCATCCAAAAACATCATATGCACTGAATGGGGCCAATTCTTGATGGTTTAGGGAGTCAGTCCATTGTTTGAGTCATTGTTGGCCCTTTAACAGTGTACATTTCTGCTCCTTTACCTCTCTCGAATGTTTTCATTTCTATATTAGTAGAGTATACCTGATTATATGCAGTGAAAGTGATACTACTTATAGCAGATCTTGTAAACTACTCATTTCATCTTCATTGGTCTTTTTAGAGAATATAAACTAGATTAAGGTTAGAGTTGCATCCATTTTAGAGGGTTCTGATGGAGGAAGCAGGAAAGTGAATACAATAAAAAGAGTTATAACACACTCAGAGAGAGAAATATGGAAGTCACTCACATATTGTAGCAGATCATGTTTGTGTATGTGTATGTGTTTGTGTATCATGTTCTGATTTGTTATACGATTTCTTTCATTTATCTTAGTCTGACTACATAGCATGACTATAGTGAAAATATACTCAATAGGAAGAAAGTATATGTAGAATCTATACAGAATTGTATGCAGTCGTGGGGAGGGAGGGGGGTAGTGGGGAGTAGGTGGGGAGGGATAAAATCGCAATTGTATGGCAGTGATTGTTAAACATTACAAAATAAAAAAAAAAAAGAGTTATAACCAAAAGGCTATACTATAATGTGAAGTTTGAACAAGAAAATATCTGGTACCTGTAAGTAAAAATAATGGAAACATTTCTTAGGTATAAGGGCACAAGTACAATGTAAAAACAGTTCAAAATTTTAAGGTAGAGAAATAATGCTCCAATGTAACATCTTAATAAATTGTTTTGGTAATAGAAACTGGTCTTTATATTGAGCATTAAGGTTTGCAAAGCACTTTACATGCATTATACAGTTTGATTCTCACAGTAACTTTGTGAGGTAAATACTGCTCCAGGTCCTCATTTTACAGATGAGGAAACCATCTCAGAGAGTTTGAGTAACTTCATTATCATCACCAAATGAGAAATTACAGGAGGTGGGATTTGAACCCAGGTCTCTTCTGGTCCCAAGTGCAAAATTATTTCTGATACTCTTTCTACCCTAAATTAGACATGATGTCCAGTTAAGAATTTTTTAAAAAAGTCTTATCAAAGGTCTGCCTAAGGTTGACTAAACAAAAAGGAATAACTAGCCCATGCTTCTTGTATATTTGTCTACATTGTGCTGTGAGACTGGTCTATATATAATATTTTTTTAAAAGCCAGTATTGGGAATAAGCTGTGCAATATTTTACTTAGTATTTAGCAAGGTTACTGTGACAATAAAATTGCTTTACCAGTTGTGCAAGTGATTACCTTTTGTAGAGACAGGAAATACCTTATAGCTTACAAAATTGATGAGAAATTTGGTCATATTTTTTGTGGAGTAGTTATACAAGTTACTTTTTGAAAGAAAATGATTTGAAAGGAAATGAAAAAAGAAAACTAATATTTTTTTTATCCAAAAAAAAAAAAATGGGCTAAGCAACATTAGTCCTCCCATACAATTTGATTGCAGCATTCTAGTTTCATTCTTGTAAATAAAAAAAAGAGTAATTAGATACTATAAGTCCAAGTTGAAAGGCATCATGTTTTAGATTTTTAATGTGCTGGCATTTTGAAGATCATGAACCCATTAGAGCAAAGGAATACGTCTCTAGTTAGAACTATGTTTGGGAATCATGTTCTTGGAATGTCGTTCCTTGGTTTGCCATTGACTAAGTGACTTTGACTAAGTCCTTAACCTTTTTTTTTTTTTAAATCCGTTTGTAACAATAGAGAACAGTCTGTTTGTGAAGTCTTAAGAGAATTCTTTAGAGGTGTTTATTTAACCAGTAAGTAGAGAGCCAGCTTAATCTGGTTGGAACATTAATCTGAGTTGTATTCATTGTCCTGTTACAAATTTGTTTGGTGGTCTTGGACAAGTTATTATAATATATACCTTGCTCTCTGTCAGGATATTAGGAGACACCCTGTTTTCCAGAGCTAAGGCCTAGCAAGCAAATTGTACCCTGAATACAACAACCCCTTGCACGCACCCTCTGAATGATCTCATCCTCTGGCAAAATCGCATAATTATATTGTATTGCTTTGACCAGCACCAGGTGTTCTCTGAGGCCAGACAAGCACTGGACAAGTACCCATGTTCTGGTCATGAACCCCTGCTAATGATGGAGTATGGGCTCTGAACCTTTGCAACTTTCAACCCAACCTCTGAAATTTCCCAAATGACTGCCCAATCCTGTGTCTTTCATCCCAGAATAATCCTTTCAGCTGTCCTTTCTTTGTGACTTTGACCCAGCCCCAACCTTCAATTCTCTATTATCTCTGACCCAACTCAGCCCAGCTCTTCTTCTGGGACCACCCTAGGCTATTGGCCACTCCTTGATTCCATCCAAATCTTCCCACATTCTTTTTTCTCTATAAAAAAGGTCACTTTAGTCCACTAAATGCTCAGATCCTTAAAATCTCAATCCTGTGTTTTAGTAAACCTTTTCTCTGACTGAAAGACTTTAGTCAAATTCTTTGGAGGCAGACCTGTACCTTTTGCCCTCAAATTTCCAGGTTCCCAGCACCCCTAGATTGCAACACTTTGAAGCAAACTTGTATCATTGTTGCTGTTACCCTTCGTTGCAGCTCACTGCATAGCCATTGGTTTAAGTATTGAGATCTCTATACTGCTTAAGGTCCCTTCATTAGGGGTGGGGCCCCAGCACATGTGTCTAGATTCCCTCCTTTCTAGCACACCATTTCCCTCACTGTGAAATTAAACTACTGTTTGATTCCTGACTCTTTTGTCACAAACCTGCTCTGTTTAGCTCCGGTCATCCACAGGTTAGAGGCTGGTTTACTCTGGCTGACATTTCTCATCAGAAAACCAGGGTTAATAAGGACTAGATAGTCTTCTAACTGGTAGCATATGAAGGAGATGGTAATATTTTATAGATTCTTTTAAAGATGCTATGTGATTATATATTGTAACATTTAGACACTTCATTCCTCTGCTGGTTTTGGTGTTGTATTGTTAACTTTTTAGATGACGCCTCTGATGGCTTTTTTTCCTTTCTCTTTAGTGGTATGTGTGCAACAGAGAGCAATTATGTGAATCACTTCAGCCTATATTTGTCCAGAGTTACCTTGATCAAGGAACACAGATCTTCTTAAACAACAGCATTGAGAAATCGGGATGGCTGTTCATTCAACTGTATCACTCTTTTGTGTCATCTGTCTTTAGCCTATTTATGTCTAGAACATCAATCAATGGGTAAGTGAAATGATGGTACTCTTTCCTTAAGGTTAAAAAAAATAGTTCCTTTATGAAAAAAATTTGTCCCACTTCACATTGCTAATGGAATAGTTATAATGCATTAATTAGTTAGTCAGAATCTAGTCATTATGCCCATGCATTGGCAAATAGATACAAATAACCCCCATCCTTCTTTATTGTACTTTTGCCAGAATTGATGTTACCTGGTCATCACCTATTCTAGTAGCAGTAATCACCAGGTTACTTAGACTTTTCAATGCAAGCATTTACCACTAACAGACTGAAGTAGAATGGCAAAAAGATTATTTTTACCTTCACTTTTTAACTACATTGGGATCCAGTCTTCCGGAGTCCGAATAATCAGTTAAAAATAGGGTGATGGCCAGTTTAGAGAGAGAGAGATTCTGTACACACTCTTTCTGAAACCTCTGCCTGAGGTTAACTAGAGTTCTGTAGGCTCTTATTCCATAGCCTATCAATTTTGTTAATCTTGAAAAAAATCTCAGTAGTTTTTTCTTGTTCTTTCTTGACTCAATTTTCAAACATAGTTATAACTCAAAATTGGAAAACCAAGGAGAGAAAAATAAGTTTTAAATGCTGAAAAGTACTGTGTGGATCATTTCAATTCTGTGGTAGTGCGCATATACTTCTTTGCCACTAAAACCTTAAAAACAAGTTCTCATGGTTTATGTCTGTTTTCCCAGCCTATCATCTGATCCTTGAATATGTCCCCAGGCACCATAAGTCATGTCCCATGATCCTTTACTTGATTTTTTTCATTGTTTCCAATGAATCACCTGAGGTTTCTATGACTTCAGTAGTAGAGCTGTAAAGTTGTAAGTTGCCTATTCTTAGTGCTGTGTAAGATTTCTATCCCATGCAGGCTTTTCTTTCTTTTGAAAGCAGCACTTCACTTAGGCAATTTAATCAAAATCCCTATGGCATAGATGGGAAAACCCCTCAGTTTTAAGAAAGTGAGGAAATAGAGTGTTGAGAAAATCCCTTAGATTTCCCTGACCCCTCAGATCCTTGGTATAAACCTTTTTAAAATCACTTGCTTTAGTTACTGCTTCTTCTATTGAAAACTCAGTTCAGACTTTCCTGTACTATTGTTTCTAGAGAAGATTTTACTTAAGTTACCACTAAGCACTCCCTCTAGGGTTTACTCAAGAAATAAAGAATATCTTTACATAAGGGTTTCTATGGCACTTTCTTCAAGAAGTCAAAGGATGATGCCAGAAAAAAACACTGAAAAAAGGAATAGTGCAGTCTTTAAACATGTTAAGAGATATTACAAGGGAGAAGCAGAACAATTATTCACCTGTAGAGGACACCAAGAAACCAAGTTGTTTTGGGTTTTCTTTTTTTAATCTTAAATTGTGACAAGAGTTTGTCAAGAGAATTTGTCATTTCAAAGGGTGATTAGATACTAGAATAAGAATTAGCTGTGTACTATTGAGTCATCAACTAGTTGGAAGTAGAAGTTGAATCTTGGAAGTTGAAGGATGACCATCCTTTTCTACTATCCATCCGTTGTTTTCACTGTCAGAAAGAGGATACTGAACTGAATGAGGCATGGCAGTGGTGGTAGTTTTGAGTACCAAAAATGCCAGGAAAAACACCATTCCTGGAAAGGTTTGAAAATGGGTCTTAAATGCTTTAAATATAGATCCATCAGAGGACCTCATAAAAATCCATTTTAGCTTTGATTCTCTGATTAGCTAGTTAATTTATATGCTATCTTTTTGCGTGGCTAAGCATGGTATTAAGCCTTCATGGTTAGGGAATCTCTGCCTAAGTTGTATTCTGGTTTATCAAGCTATGGCAGTGACCTTGATTTCTATAAGATGAAAGGAGACTTTGTGCTTTATAGTGAGGTGCAAACTCTGGTGAATATCCACCCAAGTGAGGAAATGCTGTACAGTGTGGGCCCAGCAACAGATTGCCATCAGGCAACTAGCCTTTATAAGTTCAGCACCAGAAGGTTGGCTACTAGGTGATTTATTTATTTATTTTGGCCATGATGACTGATGAAGCAAATAAAACACAAATCTCAGTCTTTACAATTTTTCCTTTACTTTCAAAATTAAAGTAGTGGAGTGATGGAATACAGGGCAGAGAGTGCTAAGAATCATAGCAGAATTTAGATTTTCTACAAAGAATTTCACTTTTGGTACTTATTGTATAATCTTTGTTTAATAACTGCTTAGTCACTAAAGCAACTGGACCATAACCACATTGACATTTTCTTTATAAATGGTATCAGAGGACATCAAGAAGTTGCAGTTAAAATAGGACAGTTCATTCAGAAGGAAGTATATCGTGGATGGGTCCTGCAGTTGGAGATGAATTTGACCCAGAATTGAAGAGGAGGAAGAGACTGGTCTGGATCACTTGTTGGAAATTGTTCAGTGCTTACAGTGATCCCAAGCTGACTGTTACCACAAAAGTTTATCTTTTTAATGTCACTGTTCTCCTTGTAATAGTATATGGCTAAGAACCATACAACATGATCTCAGAAGAATCATAACTGACCCAAAGAATACAGGAAAGAAATGGCATAAAATATATCATCAAGCACATGTATATCTGCAAAAAGAAAAGAGGCTGGTCCCCTAGCAAGTGCAATTTGTAACAAATTGCCAGCCCAAATAATGCACTGGTGCTCATGGATTATCAAAAAAATTAAAGGAAGGTCTATTATGGAAGCTAATGAAAAAAGAGGCAGAAATTGTGTAAGATGAGAAGGTATATAATTCGCATTAATGCAGGCACATATTCATCAAATAACAGCTAGAGACATTTCAGGAAAGGAAGTAGATTATGACTTTTTCCCTGGTCATATATAGCAAATTAATGGTGGAATTTGAAATAAAAGTGTATGATTCACCTCTGTGATGTCTTTAGGTTAGGCATCAACCTCATTATCCTGGGGTGAGGCAAGGGTCTTGGCACTGTGAGTCTAGTCAGGTCTCCATGGATCTGATTATTAGGAGTGACCCAGCACAAACCTTATTTTTTTTCCTGTATTTTACTCCCTCAGGTTTCATTTGAATTTTAAGCATACTGATCTCTCTATTATTATAGGGTATCACCCTGCAGGGTGAGGGGCCAGAACATTATTTTCCCTACCCTATGGTAACACGCTCCTGTCTTCACTTTCCTTCCACTTGTAATTTAGCCATCATCTGCTGAAGTGAGAACCCCTTTCCTCTTTGCTGCTACTTCTGTCTCTAAAAACCTGTCCTGACTTAATTTTTTTGCCTTTCTTTCCATTATGTGATCTGCTTAACCAACTTCTCTTCATACTAGACCTTTTCCCCTCATGCTCTTCTCTGTGTGTGTGTGTTTGTGTGTGTGTGTGTGTGTGTGTGTGTATAGACACACACACCTAAGTATTACCTGTCATTATTGTTGTTATTGTCTCATGCTTTCCTCTGAAAGACACTGGATCCTTCTCCTCACCAGTACTAGGTGCTTAACTGTACTGACCAGTATTTGCACTCATGATGTTCTGGGCCGGGAAAAGGAACTGCTTGTTCCTCATTGCTGCTTCCAAATACCTTTACCCCATGTCACTCAACAATCTTTGCTTCTTTGAGAATCACTCCATTTGTCCAAATGAATCTCTCTGAATTCTTGTCATATGAAAGCTTTTAGGTCACTCCACCTTTTCAGAGTGCAGTATTTGATTGAAGTCTTCCTTTCCACATGAATCCTGACTGTAATATTTGGGGACTCTTGTACAAGTTGATGTCCCTTTAAATACTTTGGCTTTCCTCATCTACTTTAACTCCTATGTCCTGTGTCTAGAGCTGGAAGGGACCTTTTCCTCAACTTTGGCCACCCACATGATGGTCTCACCATCACCCATAAGTGTTACATTCATGATCTTGAGCATTGTTGGACAGCAGTTCCATCTCTCCGGTGTCTCTACCCATCTCTGTTCTAAAGTAAGGCTTTGGTGGCCTTACTTTCCTCCTTTCACAGAATCAACCTTACTATAGTTGTCTACTTCAGCCCTACACTAAAATCTTTCCTTCTAAGCCTTTGCCTTGTCAAATCCTAATTTAGGGTTATCCCACTCATGTACTGGTGAACGTTGTTTGCAGAAGTCACACAATCTTGCCAACAGGTTCCACCCACAGATGCATATTTTCTAAACTCATCTGGTTCCTCAGCTTAGCAGTTCTTTGATTGTCACCTGATGGACTTTGTGTTAATACCTGAAGAAACTGTCCCACACTTTCTCTTCTTCAAGCCACCTAAGCCACCACCTTTCCCATCCCGTTCTCAGAACAGAACCTTATCTCCTACTCTGTTTCGATAAAATTGAGGTTGACCCTTTGACCCAGCAATATCACTTCTGGGACTCTATCCCAAAGAGATTATAGAAATGGGAAAGGGTCGTCCCACATGTACAAAAGTATTTATAGCACCTCTCTTTGTGGTGACCAAAAACTGGAAATCAGGGGGATGTTCATCAGTTGGGGAATGACTGAACAAGTTGTGGTATATGAATGTAATGGAATACTATTGTGCTATAAGAAATGATGAACAGGAAGACTTCAGAGAGGCCTGGAAAGACTTATGTGAATTGATGCTGAGTGAAAGGAGCAGAACCAGCAGAACTTTGTACACAGCCACAACCACAGTGTGGGAGGAATTTTTCTGGTAGACTTAGAACTTCCTTGCAATGCAAGGACTTAAAAAATTCCCAATGGTCTCTTGAGGCAGAACGCCTTCCACATCCAGAGAAAGAACTATGGAATTGGATCACAGAATGAAGCAGACCATTTTCTTTTGTATTATGTTTGGTTTTGTTTTGTTTTATGGTTTCTCCCATTCATTTTAATTCTCCTATGCAATATGACTAAGGTAAAAATGTATTTAATAGGAATTATGTGTACAATCTATATAAGATTGTACACCATCTCAGGAAGGGAGGGGGGAAAGGGAGAGAGGAGAAAAATCTAAGATAGATGGAAGCAATTGCAGAGCACTGAAAACAATAATTTTTTTAAAAAAAGATAAAATTGAGATTGTTGGTCAAATTTTTCCTTTTTTACCTCATGTCTCAAAATATTTTTACATCATTCCCTATTCCTTCTAGCTTTGTTTTCTCAACCCTGACTTTTTAACTAGCTCCTTCTGCTGAATATTCTTTCCTCTGTAGATTTTTGTATTTTAATTGTTTTCTCTTAGTTCTCCCTCTTCTTTTTGGCATTTGAGGCCTTTTATAATCTGTTTTCATGCTACCTTTCCATACTTACTTCACATTTCTTCTCATGTACTGTGTTCCATCCAAACTTGTTCTGTTTCCCATTTCCATGCTTCAGGCCAGACTGTCCCTTAACAATAATACTTTCCCTTTTTGAATCTCTATTTTCATTTCAAGGCTTCATTTGTTAATACTCTTTTCTTGTCTGCCCAAGGAAATGTTTGTAGGTATTTTATATTTATTTGTGTAAGTTATTCCCCCCACACCCCAGTAGAATTAATTTCCTGAGGGTCAGGGACTGCTTTTAATTTTTAGTGTTTGTATATCTAGCACCTAGAACAATGCCTTGCATAATCTATACTTAGTAAATATTTTAGTTGTTTTTTTCTTTGAGTCTCTTTAGCTTTTTATCTTAACTATATTCTGATTATGCTATCCATTTTGTCATTGATTTGAATTTTTATGTACTTAAACTCATTTCTTCTTACTCCTTCTACCTTTCCTGCTTTGTCTTTGAGATTCTTTTGCACTTTCCTTAATCTGTCTCTCATGTATTCTATTTTATTCACTTCAGAATTTATTATTCTTTGTTAACATTTTCTTAAATTATAAGTAAATCCAAGAGGCTTCCACAGGTGGGATAGTGGGTCCTATTTGTTGTTTTTTAAATTTAATTTTCACAGAAGCTTCCATTTTTATCTTTGTATTTTAGATTGCTAGGAAGAGGCTCAATGTTTGTGTTTTCACCTGATCAGTTTCAAAGACTGCTTAAAATAAATCCAGACTGGAAAACACATAGACTCCTTGATTTAGGTGCTGGAGATGGAGAAGTCACTAAAATCATGAGCCCTCATTTTGAAGAAATCTATGCCACTGAGTTATCTGAAACCATGATATGGCAGCTTCAGAAAAAGAAATACAGGTAAATATTTTAAAAATGGTATTGGGTATATTTGTCCTTGAAAAATGTGTTGTATGGTTTTTTTTTAAGTGCAAGAACCAGGAGTAATATTTTATAATCAGCAATTTTTTATCCTCTCTTATAAGTTATGTAGAAATATAAATGGAATTTTTCTTAGTGTTTTTGCTTTCCTTTATTTTAAATTAAGGGAGACAAAATCATACAGTAGAAAGAGTTCTAGTTTTAGTGTCCAAGGACTTGGGTCCTAATCTCACCTCATGCTCACTGTGTGGATGACCTTAGGCAAGGAATTTCTCTGGGCTTCATCTGAAAAATAAGAGTTTTATTAAATTTGCCTAGTAATTAAAGTTACTTCCAGCTCTGAATCTATGTTACTGTGAAGTTTAGTGTAATTTTATAGTTAAGTACAACTAGAATGTTCATGTTAAAATAAGACATAAAAAATTTAAGATCACTAACTTTAAAAATATATAAACCCACAGAAAAAAAAATCCTGAAGTGGGAAATTTCTCTTCTGTCCTTGACAGCATGTTTTAGAAAAACTTTTATTCTGTAAATCTAATTTAGTTTTACTGTAGTGTTTCCTGACAGAGAGGGTTAAAGAAAAGGCATCTATGAGGATTTCCTGCAAGCATGAACTAAAAGTAAGTCATACGGGCCAGAGTCAAGGTGTCTGAGGGAGAGGAAGCACTTAAACCTGGCTTGCCTACTGTTTTCTTCTCCACCATGATCTAGAACATGTACTTGTCTGAATTTTGATTGGGAAAGCTAAGAAAAAGTCACAATGAATATTGTTTCCAATCCAGGGCAACTTGTGGAGATAAGACAAAGAGGTCTGTGAGACCTTGGGGATAGCATCTGGCCAGCGGTGGTGACTTCAAGGAGCATTCCAGAGTCCAAGGACAAAAAGAGGGCTTAGGCAGGTTACCTTAGGACTGAGAGCAGAGAGAGATCCTAAGAAACCTTAAACTAGCACTGGACGCAGGAATGGGTGCTATCTGGCAACTCTGTTGCTCACTGCCGGGTCATGGATCCAGGGCAGAGCAGAAGTATGGTAAGCACGGGCTCTATTTGTGTACTGAGCAAGGAATAAGTTCTAGAAGCAAATGGTAGCTATTTGGCTCTGATCCCAGGAGAAGAGTGATGACTAGTTCTAGCTTTTAGCCTAACTTCTAAGCCTACAGTGAAATAACTAGGGCAAGAGTCCCAGACCAAACAGGAGAAAGCAATTCAGTCATTCCAAACCTGTGGAACCTTCTGGTATAATAGTGAATGAATCCACCAGCAATTTAGTGAAACTCAACCTTGCAAAAGCCAATAGACCAAAACGTTGATCAGGAACTTCCAGAGCTCAGACCAAGAATAAAATGAACATTGCCCTGGATCCCGTTACATTGGAGACTCTGAAAGCTGCAGGTGCCTAGACTGAGCCACGAAAGCCACAGAAGGACTTAAAAAGACAGAATCTTAGGCTGTACATCCTCCCCACCCTGTGAAATGTACAGAACCCAGCAGCAACATAAAATACAAAGTCAAGAAGTAGGCTGTAAGAATGAAAGAACAAACAAAAAAAACCCCCAGTTACTATGGTGACAGGGAAACTCAAGACAAGTACAAAAGAAATATCTACAAACAAAGCCTCAAAGAAGTTTAGACAAAAGTCCAATAAGAATTCACGGAAGAGTTAGGGTTTTTAAAAATAGCTAAAAAGAGATCTTAAAAACCAAACTAGAGCTATGGAATAGAGATATGCAAAGAGAATTGAAGGCTTGGTAAAAGAAGTATAAAACCTCACTGACGAAAATAACTCCTTGAAGATTAGAAGTGACCAAATGGAAACTAATGATTCCAAGAGACATCAAGAAATAATAAAAGTAAAGCCAAAAGCCTGGGGGGATATAGAAGAAAATATGAAATAATCTCATGGGAAAAGAAAAACCAACTTGTAAAACAGATCAAGGAGAGAGAATTTAAGAATCACTAGAGTGCCCAAAAAACCAAGAACAAAGAAAGAGCCTAGACATCATATGTCAAGAAATTCCAAAAGAAAACTATCCAGCTAACTTAGAACCAAAAAGAAAAGTAGAAATTGAAAAGATTGACTTGTCACCTCTCGAAAGAAACCTCCACATGAAAATTCTCAGATATATTATAGCCAAAAACCAGACCTCCCAGGTTAAGGAGAAAGTACTGCAAGAAGCCAGAAAGAATTCAAGTTTCAAGGAGCCACATCAGGATCTCATAAGACCTAGCAGCTACCACCTTAGAGGAGCATAGATGTTGGAATATATTTCAGAAAGCCAAGGATCTAGGCTTATGACCAGCAAAATTGAGTATAATTCTACAGAGAGGAAAAGTGGATCTTTAATGAAATAGGACTTTTAAACATTCCTCATGAAAGGACCAGAGTTGACAAGAAAATTTGTTATATCAAGCATAGGAATTGAGAAGCATAAAAAGGTAAATATGAGTGAGAAATCATAAGGAACTGTTTATATTCTTAGATGGGGAGATGATATATGTAACCCCTCAGAACTTTATTATCACTAAGGGTCTTAGAGCTTAATTGGACAGCCTGAGTATGAGGCTGTTACCTTTGAATAATCTCAGAAGAATGGAAGTGTGAGGTAAAGGAATGACCTAGGAAAGAAAAAAGGGAATTAAACAGGGTGCACAAGGAGGAGTTTAGAGAGGAGAATGGTGGATGAGGTGCCCCCTCACTGAATTGGTTAGAGGAGGGAATACACATTTATACATAGGTGAATACAAAAATACATTTTAACCAAACCGAAGAATAGAAGATTAATGGGTCAAGGGGCAGAGGGGGGATAAAAAGACTACAGTAGTCAGAAGCAAAACAGACTCTTAAAGAGGGGACCAGGGGAAAATACAGAGAAGCAAAATCATAAGAGAATAGGATGGGGGAGTGTAATGCAAGTTAAAGATCTTCCCTTCATTAATAGGCCTCAGGTGAAGTCCATTAAGGGAAGCTTGATTAGGAGAGGCTTGTTTTGTAGGAAGGCCCCACACCTTTTGTTAATTAATGAGGCACTGGGTCACAGGGTTGTGATGCCCTCTGAAAAGTGTGTATGTACTCTGAGCTGAGATTTTGCTTTGGGAGCTTTTACTCTTTGTAAGAAGGTTCGTGTGCTAGATGAGACTCTGGGTAGCTGTTAAGGAGTGCCCCTTGCTTTGAAAACCCAGTTGTTGGTGTTTCTCTCTCTGGTAACTATGTATGTATGTAATGGTCAGAGAGTTGAATCTGTCTGTTGATCTGTGATGAATGTGTTGTTTATGGTCAGACAATAAGAAGCCCTGTCTATTGGTCTTTATTTCTCTGCTTGTATTTTCTCTGTTGGTATATATGATTAAAGCAGATTGTTTTCCCCTCAAAAGATGCTTTTCATTTAAAAAAGCAGATCTAAGAACCTGTGCTAGCAGGTCCTCCTGGATATGTCAGGGTGCTTGCTGCTACAGGGAGAAATAATCAGCAATCATAACTGTGAATGTGAATGGAATAAACTCACCTATAAAATGGAAGAAGATAGCAGAATGGATTAGAAACCAGAATTCAACAATATGTTGTTTATAAGAAACATACTTGAAACAGAACAATACACATAGAGTTAAATGAAAAGTTGGCACAGAATCTGTTATGCTTCAGCTGAAGTAAAAAACATAGGGGTAGCATCATGATCTCAGACAAAGCAAAAGCTAACTTGAACCTAATTATAAACAGGGAAAGTTTATTTTGCTAAAAGGCACTACAGTGAATTAATAGCAGTATCAAACATAGGTACCAAATGGCATAGTATTTAATTTTTTTTAAATTTTGAGTCCTGCATTCTTTCCCTCCCCTCTTCTTTAGAAAACAAGCAGTTTGTTATTTTAAACATGCACAGTCATGCAGAACATTTTCATATCCATGTTGCAAAAGAAAATGAGAACCAAAAAAGATAATAAAGTTAAAAAAAAGTATGCTTCAGTCTGCATTCAGACTCCCATCAATTCTTTCATTGGAGGTGGACAGCATTGTTCATTATAAGTCCTTTGGAATTTTCTCAGGTGATTGTATTGCTGAGAATAGCTTAGTCATTCACAGTTGATCATCATTACAATATTACTTTTATCATGTACAGTATTCACCTGGTTCTGCTCATTTCCCTTTGTATCAGTTTATGTAAATCTTGCCAGGTTTTTCTGAAAGCATCCTGCTCATTACTTTTAGCACAATAATATTCCATTACAATCATATACCACAACTTGTTCAGCCATTCCCCACTTGATGGGCATCCTCTCAATTTCCAGTTCTTTGACATAATATCTAAATTCTTAAAAGAAAAGTGAGTTACAGGAGGAACTAGAAAGTAAAAGTATAATAGTGGGGAATCTCAATTTGCCTCTCTCAGGCCTAGATAAATCTAACCATAAAATAAATAAAGAAGTTAAGGAGATGAATAAAATTTTTAAGAAGTTAGATATAATAGAACCCTGGAGAATGTTGAATGGAAACAGAAAGAATTATACCTATTCCTTAGCCTTGAATGGCACCTTTACAAAATTGACTATTTTAGGGCATAAAAACCTAACATATAAATGCGAGAAGCTGAACTGTTATGCCTTTTTTTTGACCACACTGAAATAAAAATTGCGTTCAATAAAGAACCTTTAAAGCAAAGATTAAAAATCAATTGTAAAATAAATGATTTAATCTTAAGGAAGGGTGAGTCAAAGAATAAATCGTAGAAATAGTCATTTTATTACTCCCTTCTCCTCCCTTTCCCTTGTGTATAATGTTACTCAAACAAATGGCATGAAGAAAAGAGAATCAGATTGACTCTCCTCTCTTTCCTTGTCTTTAAAGCTTTGTATGTCACTTCGTGCATGAATAGATATTTCAGTGGCCAATAAAAATTAAATTAAATTAATAAGATTTAGCCAGAGATTACAGTGCTTGCTAAGCTATATATATATATATATATATATATATATATATATATATATATATATATATATATATGTATATATATGTATATATATATATAGTACAAAGACATGTTAGTTTTATTTTGAAGGGTTTTAAGTTTTTTTGTTTTAGTGTTTCACAAACTTCCGTTACACATGTAAAAATTCCTAGTGTTCAGTCATTTAGACATGTGACTCTGTGAACCACACATGGACCACACTGTCCATGGGGTTTTCTTGGCAGATACTCAAGTACTTGCCATTTCCTTCGCCAGTGGTTTAAGGCAAACAGAGGTTAAATGAGTGTACCAAGATTATGCAGCCAGTAAATTTTGAGGAATAGATATGAACTCAGGTCTTCCTGATTTGAGGCCCAGCTCTTTATCCACTGAGCCTAGCTATTTAGCTTCCTCTAGAAATCCCTGTACTCTTATGTATAATTAAAATTTTATACCAATTTGAGAAATGTAACATTGATTGCTGCTCCATTTTTAAACTGAGACTTTCTGTCTTGTTCAGGCTTGGAAGTGCAGTGGTCACTCCCATGTCTTACCCATTATTAGCCAGCACTGAAGCTTTGGCCTCCATTTCGGACCTAGGCCAGTTTTCCTCTCTTTAGGCAGGTTAGTGAGCCTCTCCCACCCCCTAGCTTGGGGACACACTATGTTGGTACTAGACTTAGTGGAGCTAGACAACCTATCTACTTTACCCCGCATTGTAGCTCAGAACTGTCAAGTTCAAGCATTCCACTGGGCTCTGACTTAGCTTCCTTTTGCTATTCTTTCAATAAACTAGTATAAAAGAAAAGCAGTGTTTCTAAATTTAGATTATTTTTGTAGCTTTTTATTTTATTATATTATTTTTTTAACGTTCTACAATCACTACCATAAAACTTAGATTTTTACCCCCTCACACCTACCCCCCACCACCCTGCTCCCTCCCCAAGATGGCATACAATTCTATATACGATCTACATATACTTTCCTATTGAATACGTTTTCACTATAGTCATGCTATGTAGACGAACTAAAATAAATGGAAGAAATGTAACAAATCAAAACATAATACACACATACACACACACAAATATGATCTACATTCTGTGAATGAATTCCTTAATTATTTCTCTGAGTGTAGAAGGCATTTTGCCTTAGAAAACCATTGGGAATTTTTTTTTTTAAGTTCTTGCGTTATTACAAAGTTCCAAGTCTACCAGAAAAAACTCTCGCACACTGTGGTCGTTGCTGTGCACTAAGTTCTCCCGATTCTGCTCCTTTTGCTCGGCATCAGATCTTAGAAGTCCTTCCAGGCCTCCCTAAAGTCTTCTTGATCCTCATTTCTTATGGCACAATAGTACTCCATTACATTCATATGCCATAATTTATTCAGCCATTCCCCAATTGATGGGCATCCCCTTATTTTCCAGTTTTTGGCAGCTATAAAGAGTGCTGCTGTAAATATTTTTGTACATGTGGGACCCTTTCCCATTTTTATGATCTCTTGGGGATACAATCCTAGTAACGATATTGCTGGGTCAAAGGGTATGCACATTTTTGTAGCCCTTTGGGCATAGTTCCAAATTGCTCTCCAGAATGGTTGGATGCTCTCACAGCTCCACCAACAATGAATTAGTGTTCCAACTCTCCCACATCCTCTCCAGCATTTATCATTTTCTTGTTCTGTCATGTTTGCCAATCTTATAGGTATGATGTGGTACCTCAGAGTTGTTTTGATTTGCATCTCTCTAATCAGAAGTGATTTAGAGCATTTTTTCATATGGTTATAGATAGTTTTAATTTCTTCCTCTGAAAATTGCCTGTTCATGTCCTTTGACCATTTATCAATTGGGGATGTAGCTTTTTATTTAAAATTTTTTTCAACTCATAACAAGAAAGCATTAGTTCTGTGTTTTTAGTCCCTAGCATACCAAATTTCTTTCTCCACTAAAAAAAAAAAATTTGTTAGTGGAAAATTTTCAGTTTACAGTGTAAATTTTAATTATTTTACTTAAAATGTTTAAATCTCATTGCAAATCTTAAGGGAGATTTTCAAGAAATTCCAAGAGAACAAATTTTTTTTTAAAATAAGAAATTTGTATGACTATAAACTTAATTGTAGATGGGGGAGGAGGAGGCAGAATGGTTAATTACAAACCTGAAATATAAATATTTTAAAAACTTAACATTTTGTTGTTAAAAATAGTGTTTTCTCTCTGGAAACCAAGGGGATACCTATCAATTGGGGAGTGGTTGAAAAAGTTGTGGTATATGGATGTAATGGAATGCTATTGTTCTATAAAAAATGACAAATAGACTTCAGAAAAACCTGGGAAGATTTACATGAACTGATGCTGAGTGAAATGAGCAGAACCAGAAGAATATTATACACAGTAACAGCCACAGTGTGCAAGGACTGTTTCTGATAGACTAAGCCCTTCACAGCAATGCAAGGACCTAAAATATTTCCAAAGGACTCTTGATGCAAAATGCCATCCACATCCAGAGAAAGAACTATAGAGTTGGAACTCAGAATGAAGCAGACTATTTTCTATTTTATGTTTTGTTTTATTTTGTTTTTTCTTATGGTTTCTTCTATTCATTTTAATTTTTCTGTACAACATAACTAAAGGGAAAATGTGTTGAATAAGAATGTGTGTGCAGAACTCTTCTAAAATTGCATGCCGTCATGGAAAGGGAGCGAGGAGAAAGGGGGAAAAAATTTGAAACTTATGGAAGATTGAAAACTGAAAACAAATTAATTATTAACAGAAAAATTAGTGTGTTCTCTTCTAGCCTATTTATCTTCCTAGTTATGCTTTATTCAAGTTGATACTGGAATTAATTTTTATTCTTTTGATGTTATCCATCTGGGCGGTGGTGACAAATATTTCTGTATTCTGGTATGTTGTACCAGAAAAGTTTTGACCGTCAGGAGTTAATATTCCCTGCAGGTAATCTGAAAATTGGATTGTTCATATGCAGCTAATTGAGAACTGTATATAATTTTTGTTTATAGACAATGTACATCTTCAGGAGAAATGTGGGAATTATTGGGGTGAAATGTCATTTTAGACCTATCATTTCATCCATGTACAGAATTTCCTATGGGGGAGTCATTTTAATGCCAGTTAGCAACTAAAAGAAGCACCTAAAATGATTTTAATCCCACTAATGCAGATTAGCAACTAAAATGCTTTTAATCTAATAAACCTATGGGATTGGCATCTTTTTAAACTAAAAAAGATAAAACTGGTTAAGTGAAATCAGTTTCTAAGATGAATAGTCTTTTTTCCTTCCCATAACGAAAGGATTATTTAGAATTCAAGTACAGAGCTTCAACCATTTTCACTCATCATGATGAGGCATTTGGGGTGCTTGTCCTGTTTCCCTATGTGCAGAGATGTGATTCACTGATCTGAATAATAAGACTGTCTTTTGAGTTATAATTTCCATTCTGCCTTTATTTGCCGGATGACCTTAGACAAGTCACTTTTCCAGTTTCCTAAAAAGAGAAGAGCTAATATGTTTTGACTGCTTGTATAAATGTTTTATGGGGTCTTTTTGTCATGGAGAGAAGGTTGAAGTTTAATTTGGTTCTGCCACTGGAATTGACCTGACAGATAAAAATCTTAGCATAGGTTACAGTGATAACTAAGATGATGTTGGACTTATATGAGTATAGGTCTAACCTCATTTCACTAGAGGTCTAATTTTTTTGATGTGTACATTTTTTATTTTTCAGAAATAACAACTCAAAAGTTCTCTGTTTGCAAAAGCATTCTGAGATAAATTTTAAAAGATTGTTCTAAATTAAGATTAATCCTGATAGTATTCATCAGATGCTATATTGCATATAAACCTAGAATTTTGTTTTTACCAAAAATATTATTTCTTTGTTTACATTTTGAAATGTAATCAAGTCCTTTTGGCCAGAGAGCTAATAAACTATTAGTCCTTGGTTTTTTCACTTTTATTTTAAGTAGGAACTTGATGAAACCAATAAAAATAGTCTTTAAGCACTATTGATTGGAGAAATACAAATTAAAACAATATTGAGGTACTACTATTACATTGGCTAATAGGAAAGAAAAGGAAAATGACAAATGTTAGAGGGATGTGGGGAAATTGAGACACTAAAGCACTGTTGGTAGAGTTGTGAACAGATTCAACCATTATGTAGAGCAATTTTGAACCCTGCCCAAATCTTTATAACAGATCTTTTCTGGTGACAGAATTGGAAGTAGAGGGTATGCCCATCATTTGGGGAATGGCTGAAGAATTTGTAGCATATGACTGTAATGTAATTCTATTGTGATATAAGAAATAAAGAGCTGGATGCTCTCAGGAAAACTTGGATAGACTTACATGAACTGATGGAAAGTGAAATGAACACCAACATTGTAAGATAATGATCAGCTGTGAATGATTTAGCTGTTCTAAGCAATACAGTGATCCAAGACAACTTTGAAGGATTTAAGATGAGAAATGCTATCCATCCCAAGAGAAATAACTGATGGAATCCAAATACAGATTGAAGCATGCTTTTTTTACTTTTTGTTTTTCTTGGGTTTTTATTTTGATGTTTTCTTACAACATGGCTAATCTGGAAATATGTTTTGCATGATTACACATGTATAACATGAAATTACTTGTCTTCTCAGTGAGGGGGGTAGGAGAAAGAATTTGGAGCTCAGTTTTAAAAATGAATATTGAAAATTGGTTTTACATGTAACTAGGGAAAAATAAAATAGTCTTTGAAATTGAATTGGCTATGCAGCAGTTTGACAGTGTTCCTTGTCCGGGAATCCAGTTATGACAAATGTGACATCTATCTCTATGTAACAAAATTACCCATAAGTCATTACCACTTATTTCAAGCAAGTTTTAAATAGAAACCCCAGAACAACTACATAATGAGTATAGTCTGGGGAAATTGGATTTTTTATTTTGTAGGATTATGGAATGTTAGAGCTAAAAGGGACATTAGCAATCATTCAAGTTCAGTCCCCTAATTTTACAGACGAGGAAACTAGGACTCTGGAAGGAAAATAACTTAATAAATGTTTGAAAGACTAAACAAATGGTTTTTTTTTAACCTAAAATGACCTTTTTATTACTGTGAACTTGAAAAACATGAATTTTTTTCCATACAAAAATGAATGGAAAAAAGTGCTGCAAATGATATTGGGAATGTATACATTTGAAGCTTCTTTTTTAAAATAGTATTTTATTTTTTTTACCTACTTACATGTAAAGACAATTTTTAGGATTCGTTTTTATAAGATTTTGAGTTCCACATTTTTCTCCCTCTTCCTAAAATGGTAAGCAACTTGATATAGGTTATACATTTGCTATCATGTAAAACATAACCTATTATTCACAGTTGTGAAAGAAGAAACAGATGAAAAGAAAAACCCATGCAAAAAAGAATAAAGTAAAAAAAAGTATGTTTTGATCTGCTTTCAGAATCCATAATTTCTTTTTCTGAATGTCATAGCATTTTCCTTCATGAGTCTTTTTTACTTGTGTTGGATGATTGTGTTGTTGAGAAGAGCTGAGTCATTCATAGTTGATCATGATACAATGTTGCAGATACTGTTTACAATGTTTTCCTGGTTCTGCTCATTTCACTTTGCATCAGTTCATACAAGTCTTTCCAGGTTTTCTGAAATCTGCCTGTTGATCTTTTCTTATTGCACATTAGTATTCCAGTACATTTATATAACCACAGATTATTCAGCCATTCCCCAATTGATGAGCGTCCCTTCCATTTCCAGTATTTTGCCACTATGAAAAGGGCTGCTATAAATATTTTTGCACATATAGGTCCTTTTCCATTTTTTATGATATCTTTGGGATACAGACCTAGTTGTAGTGTTGCTGGATCAAAGGAATCACAATTTGGTTGCCCTTTGGGCATAGTTCTGAATTGCTCTTTATAATGGTTAGATCAGTTCACAATTCCACCAGAAGTGCATTAGTATCCCAGTTTTCCCATATACTTCATAACATTTATTATTTTCCTTTTCTGTCATATTAGCCAATCTGATAAGTGTGAAGTAGTTTCGTTTTTTTTTTAAAGGTTGTTTCAAATCTCATATAACTCTCTAGTCCTGCCCTAGTCATCTGTGTCCCCTTCTAAACTTTATTTCTGCATTCCTTTATATATTTTAAAAATTATTTAAATGAATTTTCAAAATCTAGATGGAAAATGATATAAATTAATTATTTAATTTTTTTTTTCATTTTTTTCTTTCCTGAAAATATTGTAAAATATTAGTGGTTAAAGTTACTTACAGGAAATCTGGTATCTATTTAATATCTGAAAGACTTATTCACTGCAAATGCTTTTTCATGTATCTATCCTTAGCTGTTTCGCTCATGATGTGTCTCATGTACCATTATCACAATTACAATGAAACAAGAATAAATAATCTTATGGAATGTCCTGAATGATATTAGTAACTAAGAACCATTATTATAAAAATCCCTTTTGTTGTTAGAATTGTGTTATCAAACATTGGAAATGTGTTTAACTTTATTTATTGAAAAATGAGAGTGGATTAACCCTGCCCTTCATTCAACCGTCATAAGTTGCTCTGTATTTTGTCTTTATGGAACAGCATCTCTCTCTCTCTAAGGAGCAAAGTTTTGCTTAATGGATTGTGAACTATAAGTGGAAATCATAGTCTCAAATCTATATCGCCATTCTTTAGTATAGAGAAGGCCTTGGAAATGAGACATAGGGGTATCTTTTATTGTTCAGTCCTAATACATGTTTTTATAAACAGGTCTCATTGCCCTGAGTACAATATATGTGATGTTCAAAATTGTGTGATGCACTAGTTTCATAACCATTTTATGATGTTCTTTGTTTATTACGTGTGTAATGATTAAAACTGATAGACATCATTTATGTGTTAGTCTTAATTAATTTGCATATCTTGATATAGGCCTTAATTTCTTCTGTTGCTAGAAATCAATAAAAATGTACCCCCTGTTACCCTTGGCTTACTGATCTTATTATTATAAATAACAGTTATAAACAAAGATCTCAAATGTTTTGAAGCTGCTTTGTTTTAAAAGACAAAAATAAGTATATATTAAAATGGGATTTTAGCTATTTAAAATATTTGTTTAATGAGTTTGTCTTAAGTTTACTGTTTCTGTTTTTTTTCCCAGAGTGCTTGGCATAAATGAATGGCAGAACACAGGATTCCAGTATGATGTTATCAGCTGCTTGAATCTGCTTGATCGTTGTGATCAGCCACTGACTTTATTAAAAGATATTAGAAGTGTACTGGAGCCAACTAGGGGCAGAGTCATCCTTGCATTGGTTCTGCCTTTTCATCCATATGTGGAAAATGGTAAGCTTATTCTAACTAAAGTGTTGGGAAATCTTGAGATTTTAACTCTTGATGTTCTATTTTCAATAAACATTGAGTATTGTATTGTTTGAGTGGCCAGCCATTTGTTCCTTATTTTATTTCTCTTGATATTTTTGTTTTTATATTACCTTGATTTCCCAATATATCTCTTCGGTTATCCCTTGGAGGAGAGCTTAAAAAAGAAAAGAATAGTCGGGCATCATCAGCTAACCTTGCTGTACTGTTAACCATGTCTGATAGTATAGCTAATATTCCACACTGATTTCCCTACCTCTGCAAAGAGAGGAGGGAGGTGAGTAGCCAGTGATTTAAAATATCTTTATTGACCTCTGGGTTAGTGTAAAAACTTTGTCCAACATAAATTTGGTTAATTTTTATTTTATTATGGATTTTACTGTGATCTGAGTGGACCAATACAGTAGCCACATTTAATCTTAGAATAAACTTTAAATTGTCCTTTGCAAATGATTCCTATACACTTAGTGATTGATCTGTTTGTTGTTTTGTGATATACATTTCTTGGCATAGACTCTAAAAGATTAATTTCTTTATCTTATTTTTCTCTGTGAAGGCCACTAGTATACTGACATGTATCATTTATTCCTATAACTTTGTTTTAACCATATTCCTCAGAAGCATTAATATTTCTACTTTCAGGATAAAGTGTGTATCAAAAAGATTAGTTTGATTAGATCTTACTCCATGATGAACGTGACCTCTAGCAGCAACTTGATTACTCCCCAATCAGATTTCCAGCTATATGTCATTAGTATTTCAGTACCTGCTGAAGGAAGTAATGATTCTAAATGAATGTGTCAGCAGTCATTCCCTTAATATACTGTCATGGTCAGCCTTAGGTTCAAAACCTTTACCGACTTAGAAACATTTTCTCTAACTCTAATAGTATTTGCCAGTATCATACTGATACTATAATTGGGGAAAATGTATGGCCTTAAGACCAACAACAGTGTGTAGCTGCAGACTTTGAATTACATGTGACTTTTTATTACTTAATTACCTCTTCCCTGACTGACTTACTTTGATTTTCATTTTCCAGTCTTGGTTTTTCCAGTTTTCGCGTTTGAAAACATTTATGAAATGCTTTAAAATTTTAGGGAAAAGGACTAGGTAGAAGAAAGGAGTCACCAAATCTACATCTTATCCTTCCCTCTCTTTTCACATTCTTGTTAATAATGGAATAGTAGTTTATTATCTTAAAGAAAAAAAATGTTGAAAGTCTGGGTAACATTGGTGTTTAACATACCACTGGAGAATGTGGTCTCACATGTATTCTTACTGAGAGTGCACTTATTTGTCCTTGTTTTAATTTTAATAGTTTATATAATTAGACTACAGTTCTTTTTCTCTGTGTTTCTTCTCGCTAGTTGTGCTCCTAGGGGTCTTGCTTTCCTGTGTCCTGTTGAATGGTCACATGATAGAACTTTAATGCCAGAGTCCTCTTTAGCAGGCTGATCCTTCACCCAGAAGATGGTCATCTACCTGAGAGCTAGTGTGGCTTCAGAAAGGCCAAGGAACAGTCAATATGTTGTTTGCTGCCTAACAACTCCAGAAATGCCAGGAGCAGAACAGAGGTCTGTACACAACATTTGTAATTCTGACCAAGGCCTTTGATACTATCAGTCATGAGGGCTTATGGAAAATTATGTCCAAATTGGATTGCCCGGGGAAGTTCATCAACATTATACGTCATTTCATGATGGCATGCTTTCCCGGATTCTGGATACTAGACAATATTCTCTTGCTTTCCCAGTTACCAGTGGAGTGAAACAAGTCTGTGTGCTTGTTCCCATGATTTTCAGCGTGATGTTTTTAGCCATGTCATCAAATGCTTTCAATAAGGATGAACATGGCGTCAAGTTCAGTTACCACACTGATAGTAAATTCCTCAACTTGAAAAGGCCAAAGTGAAGGAAGTATTGGTACATGATTTTCTGTTTGCAGATGATAGTGCACTCTGTGCAGCTTCTGAAGCTAAGATGCAACAAAGTATGGATTGATTCTCTGCTACTTGTGCTAATTTTGACCTAACCATTAACACCAAGAAAACACAGGTCCTTCATCAGCCACCATCCATACGCGGAACCATCACAACAAATGGAGAAATTTTGAGTGCTGTGTATAAGTTCACTTACCTTGGTGGTGTACTTTCCAGGGATGTACACATTGACAATGGGGTTGAAGCACGCATTGCCAGAGCTAGCTTAGTGTTTGGGAGGCTCTGAAGGAAAGAATGGGAGAGAAGAAATATTAGACTGACTACCAAACTGGCGGTCTACAGAGCTGTTGTGCTGACCTCATTGTATGCCTGTGAAACTAGCTCCAGGCCAGGAAAACTGAATTGCTTCCATTTGAATTGTCTTAGAAAGACTCTGAAGATCACCTGGCAGGATAAACTGCCAGGCATTCAAACTGTGCTTCAGAGAACACAGTTCCAATGAGCTGACCATATTTGAATGCAAAACGTACACTTGCGAAAAAGACTATTTTATGGAGATCTTACACAGGCCAAGCATTCACATGGTGGTCAAAACAAGCGATACAAAGGTATCACCACTTTCAAGGTCTCTCTTAAGAACTCTGGAATTGATTGTGTAACATGGGAGACACTGGCACAAGACTGCTCCATGTGGCATGCCCATATCAGAGAAGGTGCTGTGCTCTATGAGCAGAATTTAAAGTAGCTCAAAAGAAAAGCAAGATGTATAAATTTAGAGAATCAACCCCAAATGTTCATATAGACTCTCTGTGGTAAGACATTCTGAGCTCATGTTGGTCTGATCAACCACAGTTTGACTCTAGCATAGAGTCTTCAAGAACAAAGGACAACCCACCAACCTGGCATACCAAGGACAACCCACCAACCTGGCATGCCGGTCAGTGGAAAAACAGAAAAGAGGCATAAATCTAAACATGGACCTCTCTTCCTCATGCTTCCTACCCTAAACTTCTAGAGGAAGTAGAATTGAACAAGAGGGCAATATATCCTATCAATGGAAAACAAGCTCTTTATTCTGAATTCACAGGGTGTTGTTGCTTGTTGAGTATAAGGTATCTGGTATATGATATGTTGTAAACCTGAAATTAGAACCTTTGTTGGGGTGACTGACCTCTGGTGACCCATAAATCTTGCAAACTACTCTGCTGCCCTCTTTTTATTACCATTTCCTTTCTCTAAATCACTAATTGGATCCTCCTGATTTTTGTGTGAAATTTTCAGAGGCCTTTGAGTTGTAAAGTGACGTATATGCATGAATTCTAGACCGCTTTTTTGGACATCTGAGTGAGGAAAAGTAATTTTGGATTTTTGGTTTTGAATTGAAACTGAATTTTTTATTTTAACAAAAAGCAGTTATGGATGAAATGATGGATTTTTTATATTAAAATTAGGCCATCATGCTCTATGAAATTAGGCAGTTGTCTACAGGAATCCTTTCCCAGCCCTTCTTAATTCAACTACCTTCCCTTTGAAAATTTTTCTTTTTATCCTGTATATAGCTTGTTTTTAAATATTTGTTTGCTTATTTTCTCTTCCATTATGTTGTGAGCTTCTTGAGAGCAGGGACTTTCTTTTGCATTTGTTTTTGTATCCTTAGCACTTAGCATAGTTCCTGGCACATAGTAGGTACTTAATACATGCTTATAGACTGAATTAAGTCACTGAAAACATTGAAGTTTAAAAGCTAGCCTTATAATGCTGGGTTGTTGAATCAAATAGTGCATCTTGACTAACAAGAATGTCTTTCAGATATTTTCTCTAAATAATTATTTTACTCAGTAAGAAAAAGAAAAAATAGGTGAAATGAAAAAATGATATGAGCATCAAATTAGTCTAACGGGATTAATATTTTCTGTAATTTTCTTAACCACTTTACCTTCCTTTGCTGTCTCAATCATATCTATTTGCCAGTTCTTTCTGAATTACTGGTCAGTGTCTTTAAGTCTGTTGAAACAACAACAAAAAATATTGAGTTTAAGTCAATTCATTAAAGCATCTGAACCATTTAGTGGTTCATAATCTGATAATTTTTCATCAGATTTTTTATTTTTTGAGTGCAGGTTAGAGAAGCTCTCATCAAATGGTAAAACTAGTCATTTGGATCAGAATTTTAGAGGTGTAAGGGTCCTTAGAGGTCAGTCAGTCATTTAACAGATCAGGAAGCAGAGAAGAAATGACTTGCCCAACATGGAAGAGCTGACAGGAACCCAAGGGTCCTTATTCCAGGTCAGTGGTCTTTTCCTTACATTATACACAAGTTCCTTGAGGGCAAGGACTATTTGATTTTTGTTTCTGTATCCTCATTATCTGGCACAGTGCATGGTACACAGTAGGCACATAATAAATGCATGTTGATTGATAACACATTTCCTCTCATGTTTCTTGAAAGAACCTTGACATTTTGAATATTTGAATGCTGTTAAGTGCTCTACATATTGATGTAACTAGGGCATTCTCTCTCCCCTATGTTTCCCTTGCTTACTCATTTCCAGTGTTATTTCCATTTTATGTTATGGGTAGTAGTTGATGAAGCAGCCAAATTCACATATGGACAACAGCACAATTTCTCCAATGAAAAGGTTCCTGCATATGTAAATTCCAAATGAATTCATTTCAAAATGGATTCATCAGGACAAGCTTTCAATCCTACTTTAGGACTTAAGAAAGAGAAAATTGTTCACACGTAATTTCCAGCTTGACCTTCACACATGGCAACAGGTGCTCCTTTTCTTTTCCTCTTTGGGGCCACTGGCTTCCTAGTATGCCTTGTTCCCCAAAGCCCTGTCTTTGTGCCCTCCCTCCCCCATGCCCTTGGTGCCCCACAGCTAATGTAGGAGAAAAGGGAGTGCACGGAGGAACATGAGAGAGAAGGAGAGGATAAAGTGAATTCTGCCATGGTTGCAGGAATTCGGCTACTGCTTCTTCCATTCTCCTTTCCCCCCTCCTCTAGTCTGTTCTCATCAGGAGGAGGCAGTATAGAAGGGGGAAGCAAGTTGGGGAAGGTCATTTCCTCGCCCTCTCCTAGGACCCTGCTAAACCTTATCACAGATGGTTTGCACTAGGAGAGAGGGAGCCCCATCAGATGAAGGAAAGGGAGCTTTTCACTTACTTTACCAGGACTTGAGGTCTCTGGCATCTCAGGTTGAAAACCGAATAGAAACATTATGTATGGTGCCTGGGCTCTACAGTACTGTTTGTAATATACTTCAGGCTTAATCATGACGTACCTGCTGTATGCCACACATTGTGCTTGGTTTTGCTGGGAGTAAGAGAGACAAAGATGAAATAGTCCCTGTCGCTCACGCATTTACATTGTGTGTGGGGAGACATAGACAAACGTAAGTGTATGCACAAATAAATTGAAAGTGATTTTTATGAAGGAGGGAAAGGGATACACAAGGTGGTGCTCCAGCGGCGTCTGGAGGGAAAGTGAGGGGTGAATTCCAGGGCATGCATTCCAGGCAAGAGACAGAGTGAAGGTGGTGAGAAGACCGGAAATGGAGTATCTCTAGTGAGTAACAGACAGTGCAGGAGAGGGAATGTCAGAGCTAGGAAAGGAGCTCAGGGGCAGGCTGTGAAAGCCTTTGAAGATCTGGAGCCACACAAGTTTCTAAGCAGGAATGGAACATGGTTAGAGCTGTACTTAAGGGAAAATCACTTTGGCAGTAAGTAGTGTGAAGGATGGGTTGGAGAGAGGGGAGAGACTAAAGGCACAGAGACAAATTAGAACCATCCTTGCCAGTAGGAAGTAGTGTTTGTTTCTACCAGGGAAAAAACTTCTGAAACTTGCCAATTAAGAACACAATCAGTTTGGTGGTTGAGGATTTTCATGTTCTTTAAATCAAGTGCCGTTTTACTGTAGGAACTTTGTCTTCTAGTCAGTGTAGCCCAAGAGCAATCATTTCAAACAATCCCTGTCAATAAAGATAGAAAATTTAATAAATCACTTGTAGAAAGGTATATAGTAAAGTAAACGAGCTTGGCTTCCTGTTTTTGCTCAGTGAGCTTGTGCTGTGTTATGTCTTATTTAACTTTTGTTTAAATAACTCAAGCCATCGATGCAGTATTGTTCTCTTATGGTTTTTTGTTTTCCACAATCTAAAGCATAGATTTCCACCAGACTTCAAAAAAAATTACACACTGCAGGATATCAGTTTGCAAATAAGGGGAAAAACTTATTTAGTTTAAAAGAAATATTTAAGAGAAATACATAGTAAACTTTTAGTTATCCATTTTAAATTTGCAATTCTTGCAAAGCTTTTGTTTCTAAAAGATGCTCTTTGTAAACTGAAACAGCTTCTGAAGGAAAAGCCTCACTGTTCGTTGCTGAAGTGCTAGTAAATACAGTAAATGTATTGCCTTGCGAAACTTTCCGGATTTTTAAAACGACACATGTAAGAAGACCCAGTCCTTTTCTGCTATGATACGATGCAATGGTGACACCTACAGTTGAAGGTACTCATGTCAGAGGTTTTGTTCTAAGAGGAGCCTTCAGGAGTCTGTATTCATAAAAATGCAGTAGGCACAGAGCATTGGAATGCGTGATTCTGTGGTCTACTTCATCACAAAGTAGTGTGGTGGCTTGGTAGATGAATAAACACTGCACTATCACCCCATTGCTGTGTTACGGAAAGCAGTGGGTTTAGTTCAGAAGTGATGTGTGGGGTGTATTAAATATATGTGTGGAATTGATACTTTTTTGCAAGTGACATTTCATTAGTTCATATCTTGGTGCTTCAGGCCTTGTTTCTTTTTGCCTTAATAGCAGTAAAACTTACTACCACAATACTTGCAGTCAAGTCTCTAGTGATGTGCCTAATAGATCTAGATGGAGAGATGATTTGAGTTCTGGCCTCCATAGAAATATTAGGGGGAAGGACATTTGAGCCTGGGATTTCATTGGTGTAGGGAATGCAAATCAGCAACTTTTTTGGAACTTACAGTCTTGGAAAGTTTCATGAGGCCACAGAGAGGTCAAATGCTTTATTCAGAGTCAAGCTATGTATGTAATCAAAGTTGGGATTTGAGTCTTCCTGACTCAGAGACTAGTTCTCTCTCCTCTTTCTGCCGCCTTAGAAGTCCCATATACTATGTAAAATAAATACAAGCATACTATTGGAAGTATGCCTTTACTGTTTCTTTTTGGCAATAATAAAATTGATACTTTTGCCCATTTGTGCCATCGTCTGGCAAAACTAATTTGACTGTGTTATATTGTTTCACTTAGCATTTCATTTTCTTAAAACGTACTTGGGGAGAGTGCATGGAATATAGGAAATATAGTTTGTAAATAGACTTGTTTTTAAAAAATCAATCATTCAGAATTTTTTTAAAAAAAATTCATGGTAGAAAATATTTGGGTTTTTTCCCAGTCTTTTTAACTTATTTCTCACTAATTCTTAATATTACAGTTTTTTTCTTCATCTTCCAAATGCTTAATTAAATACTAACTTGGTATTTTGTAGTTTGGTTTGTAAAACTTTCATAAAATCTCTGATCAGTGAGGCTGGCTTACTGCGGTCGTAGCTTCTGGAGTAAAATTTTTGTTGGCTCCATTGAAAACCCTTTACTTTAAAAGGTGAGAGTCTCTATGGTCTTTCTTTTTTCTCTTTTAAATAGTATTTTATTTTTTCCATTTACATGTAAAGACAACTTTTAATATTAATTTTTTTTTATATAAAATTTTGTGTCCTAAATTTTTTCCCTTTCCTCTTCCCTCCCTAAAACAGTAAGCGATTCGATATAGGTTATATAAGTGCAGTCATGAAAAACATTTCCATATTAATCATGCTGTGAAACAAATATAAAAGGAAAAACACACAAAAAAATGAAGTGTCCATAGTATGCTTCAGTCTGCATCTAGATGCCTTGAGTTCTTTCTCTGGATGTGAATAGCATTTTCCATCATGAGTCTTTTGGATCTGTCTTGGATCATTGTATTGCTGAGAAGAGATAAGTCAATTACAGTTGATCACTGCACAGTGTTGCTGACGTGGTGTGCAGTGTTCTCCTGGCTCTGCTCACTTCACTTTCTTCCCAGGTGTTTCTGAAATCTGTGTTTGCCATTTCTTACAGCACAGTAGTATTCCATTACATTTATACACCACAGTTGTATTCCCTAATTGATGAGCGTACTCTAAATTTCCAATTCTTTGCCACCACAAAAAGAGCTGCTATAAATATTTTTGTACATGGTTTGTTTTCCTTTTTTATAATCTCTTTGGATAGTGGTATTGCTGGATCAAAGAGTATGCAGTTTGCCCTTTGATTCCAAATTGCTGTCTAGAAAGGTTGGATCAGTTTACAACTCTACCAGCAGCGTATTAGTGTTCCAGTTTTACCACATCCTCTCCAGCATTCATCTTTTGTCTTTCCTCTCATATTAGCCCATCTGATAGGTGTGAGATGGTACCTCAGAGTTGTTTTCATTTGTGTTTCTCCAATCAGTAGTGATTTAGAGCATTTTTCCATATGATTATAGATAACTTTGATTTCTTTATCTGAAAATTACCTGTTCGTAGCCTTTAACCGTTTGTGAATTGGAGAATGACTTTACTCTTATCACTTTGACTCAGTTCTCTCTTTGAGAAATGAGGCCTTTATCAGAGATCTTTGCTGTAAAAATTGTTTCCCAGGTTTCTGCTTTCCTTCTAATCTTGTTTGTGTAAAACTTTTTAAATTTAATATAATCAAAATTATCCATTTTGCACTTTGTAATGCTTTTTATCACTTGTTTGGTTATAAATTCTTCCCTTCTCTATGGTCTTTCAAAGTTGGACTGTCCTCTTCTGTTTTCATAGATGTTTTCATCTCCCTCCTAAAGAAAAATAAGGCACTTTTTAAGTTGATATAATCACTTGCTGTTGTTAAGCAGTATCTAAATATTGGTAATATTGGGAAATGACAAACAAACTTTCCGATTGTTTGTCACCAGAGAGGTACAAAAGGGAAAAATCTTTGGTTTTTCCATTTACTAGAATGAGACATGGAAGCAGAAACATTCTTAACTTGTTCAGGTGTCTTTGTTGGAGTAGAACATCAGAAATCCTTATTTCTAATGGTATCCTATCTTCCCCCTTCCTTACAAATACAATCTTTAGTAAGACAAGATTATGAAAGCACAATTTTAAAAAATTATGGTTTGTACTTGTTTTACCTTTGAACACTGAAATATCTTCATTTCTGCTACTTTAAATTACTTGAGAGTTATATAAACATAAGGAAGAAAAAATTCAAGTATAATTGACATTAATAGCACAATAATCCTTCCTGTTTTAAAACTATGGTATTTTTCTACGTCATCTTACCATAGCATACAGACAAGGTCTCTTGACCCCAAAAGAAGAGGGTCATGGATATAAAAGTGAAAAGGTTAGTTGTCGTTTAAAGTAAAGTATCACTGCTGATGTTTTAAAGTTATAAAGTGCCTAATTCATAATATTGCATTCCATTCAAACAGAAAGAATTACTCTGAATGTCTGCTATCAGTTTTAAAGTTGCACTTTGTTTGAAAGGCCTGCTTTTGTAACACTCTTAAGAATTGTTATAATTTATATGGATTTGGTACTTACAGCCGTAAATCCATATTTGTAAATTGCCTGATTTCTTTTTAAAAAAACAGTTTAACTTTCTTTCCCCTTGGTTGAAAAACTCCTAAATTCTCAGTTAGAGCTGTTTATCCACATTGTTTCTTATGTGAATCTAACACAGTCTTTTTTTCTAGGAATTTTTTTGTTTCCCATTTTACACATATGCTAATCTTTGACTTGTTAATCCTTTCCTTCTGGCCCTAACAGTTCATTTCTTTACCCAATGAAAGAAGTTATTTCATTGTACCTCATTTTCCTCTTTGGAAATAAACAGCAATCAGTGTGACTCCTAGCAGGCACCTGTTTCTTACTTTTGCTTTCCTTGAATTCGCTTTATCCCTTGAGCCTTGGTAAGTTCCACATGATAAGTCTTATTCTGATATATACTCTTTGATTTATGAACGAAGAGACATTTCATCATCTGAATTTTTGTTTCTAATTTGAAATTTCTAATTTGGGGCCTATTAAAGCAAATTTATTTCCCCAATGAGGGCACAAATTTTAAGGGTAGTCTTTATAATTATTCACCCAAAGGTTATTATTTTTCAAATTTCCTTTCTATTTAGTGCTTCCATATGAGCACAGTACTAACTCATGTGGAACTGACATGAAAATGAGTCCTGAGTTGTTTGAGGGTGTGGCCATTCCCAGACCTTTCCACATAATGCATTTGGAAATAAGTAATTATTTTTCATTGATTCACTGAATATTTATTAAGCATTTATTCTGTGCAATGCGCAGTGAAGTGAGCAATATGAAAAAAAATAAGACATAATCCCAGACCCTTTTGGAGTTTGCAGTCTGATGCACAAAATGTCCATGTCTGTTGAAAAGGTTGTCTGTGATCCAGTGGTCCCATGAAAGGTTGTGTTTGTCTATAACATTTATTATTCCATACAGTGTTACATAGTACATGAGAAAGTTAATTCATTTCTTTGAGACTCCTATTTTAGGCTTTTCTTAAGAAAGCATAGCTATTTACTGTAAGCTTTCCGTGTTAGTTTTCATAAAATAAAGACTTTGCAAGTTTGCGATAGCACATACTTACTTCTTGTTTTGTTTCCACATATCTCTTACGATATAGTTCTTGTGCAATTTCCTGAAAAATACGTCGAGCACTCCTCTTCTGTAAAGAAGGGTATGAAAGTTATTCTCTCTTTTGTAGCTTAAATTAGGACAGAGAAAAGGATTGTTACTCTCTGTATTACCAATGTTTCCCCTTCCCCAGAAACTTAATTTTATTGTGTACTTTCTGTAAGTACATCAAATGAAAATTATGGCTGAGTAATGTAAAAGTATAGAACATTTTGTGGATTAAAGAGTGACTACTGAGTTGTCTAATCTTTTGTTTCCAGTGACAGGGATGTTGTGTTTTCCCTCAAGTCTAAATATTGGGATTATGTCACAGTGCTTTTATGGGGGCAGAGGGGGTGTCTAAATACTGATTTAAAAAATATATTGAATTTAAACTTATTCTTTATAAATAGCCTTACTTTTAAAAATGTTTTATAAGCATTAATGTATATTCTGTACCTTCTGTGGTGCTTCATCAGTTCCTGTTTTCTTTGGTGTTTTCAGTTTTAACTGCTAAGAAAGGAACATTTATAAAAACATTTTTATATATTCTAAAGAATTATGAGAGTTTATTTTGCCCTAGCGCTAGGGGATCGTGAACTTTAAAAAAATTTATATCTGTATTTCAGTGTGATTGGTTTCCTTTGTAATTTTTCATGCATTGTGCATTGTAGTATTTTATGCATTTAAAACACTTTGATGAGAAGGGGTCTACAGACTTTACCAGACTACCAGAGAGTTTCATGACACAAAAACATTAAGAATCCTTGACCCAGTAAGATCTAAGTTTTTCCATGATATTCAGTGTAATATTTAGTTAATAAGATAACAAAAAATCTAATGTTCACATCATTTTCTGAAATGTACACATAAATATTTTAAAATCATTAATAAAATAAATTGAACAGGTCGGGTTGATATTAATGGTAAGATTTATTCCAGTAGAAAGTGTAATGAATACACACAAGAGATATGTCATCCCAAGTTCTTTGGGCTTAATTAAATGCTTCATATTAGCTTCTAATTTTTTCGTCAGCATTGTCTCTGTTAATAGACTTTTACTAGGACACCGATATATGTCTGTATACTTCAGTTAAGACCATGAGCTTATGAAATTGTTGTAAGAATAGATTATATATAGGTTATTAGGAGGTCCTTTGAGATGAAAAAAAAAAAGATCCTTATAAATCTATTCCAGTTAATGATATTTAGCATTACTATAATTTAACATTAAAACTTAAAAAAAAAAAGTAAGTTTTACTTACTTTGGAGATGACTATGAAGATCACACTTAGAACAGCAATGTAGAACGATAGCAGAGATAAGAGAGCTATCAGGAGATTCTCTACTTCATGGCTAAGAAGCTTATTCCCTTTATTAATAACAAAAACAGCCATCATTACTGTTGAAAAGATTTTTTTTTTTTACAAGACTATAAACCAAGTATATAACTTAAGTTATATGCAGGAAATGTCAAATATAGGGGAAAAAGGGAAACTAAATTTACTGTGCTTGAACATTTTCATAAAAGAGTTATTACAGGTCTTTTGCCTCAGTGGACACCCAAACATAGAAAGGTAATTATTATCTCCTTAGGCTGTTTGTCTTGAAACTGAATTTGCCTGAAAAATTCAGAGTTTACAAAATTTAGAGTAATCATTTGTTGCACTGATCTTTTTTTAAATTAGTGTTAAGCAAAGAGTAACTTAAGACAAAATTATCATTTCAGGACATTTTACAAATGGGTGTTTAAAAACTATTTTGATTTATTCATAAGTAACATAAAAATAACATTTATAAGACTGTACTTTTTACAAAGCTCATTCTTCACTACAACCCTGAGGGGTAGGTGGTCCAAACAACTATTATTATCCCTATTTTGTAGTCAAGGAAACAGACTCAGGGAGCCTATGTGACTTTTCCATAGTCCACCAGTATTAGTAAGTAGCAAATCTGGAACTTGACCAAAGTCCATGGCTCTTTCCACAATGCTCACAGAGGCATTCAGCCTTCCACCAGGGTTTTACACTTGTCATATCTATGTTTTAAATAAGATTTCAAGAATTTGTGGTTTTGTTTCATTCTTCCTCTGCCTATACAGATTACGCCTCTCCTGTCACTTGGTAGAGTTTAAATATTTATGTCACCCAAATTCTATTAATAGAATCAAAACGACTTTGTTAAATGAAGGTATTGATATGTCAGATGTGGATATTGTATCTGTATCAAATCTTCATTTCTATTCTCCAAAAATAATTTCATTTTTAGATGAGATAATCTACTTATTTCTTTTCTTGTAGCGAACATTATACTGCAGTGTAGCTGTTCGATATATACAACTGAATGATAGGAGTCTGCAACAGAGGATAAAAGCAATGAGTAGGAGTTTTTAGATTCTTTCTGGACATAGCTTTGGAAGACTGGGACTTCACAAAATGTACCAGTTACTCCTAATTGTGAAATTCTGAAAGCAGTAATATAGCCTATTTCACAACTTGTGTATTTCCACCCTTCCAAGAAAAAAGGGTCCTTAGCCAACAAAATAATCAGCGATGGAAGTCAGTAAGATAGAAATCTGAATTTAAGGTTTTTGAAGAACTCATAAATTACATGCCTAGCCAGGTAAAGCAACAGAGGTGGAAAGCCCCCATTTTTCTCCAAGAAGTCCTCTTGTCTACCTGTCCCTTGTCCTTTTCTTGTGAGCCGGTATTAAGAGAAAGTTAGCGCATGATGAATAGTGAGGTACACAAACTTCAAAGCTGATTTTACTTTTGTCATTTCTGTTGTGTGATTTATATAATGTATAACTGTAATAAAGTTCTCCTGTAAATTTCACTGTTACCTACCTGCCTCTTGGTAGAGTACATGAACTGCTATGGTGAAAAATATTCATCAGCCTGGCCACCCTAACAGTTCACTTCTTTGAACTTATCTAGACTGATTCTTAGATGACAGACAGTCCAACACTGGGCCTGTCCCTGAAGCCTTTATGTATTTGTAGGACATGCCTCTCTTTTGGTGAGGAGCCAGAGATAGTTACATGCTCTTTCAGGCTGGATTTCATTCATTTTTGTGGATTGCGATTGAGAATTTGGGTCACCTCCCAACATTTTAGTAAAACCATAATAATATACATCAAATAAAAAGGAAAAGGAGTCTTCTTAGAAATTCTTTATCGAAAGTGTAATCATAGGAAGTGGGGAAGGAATCTCCCCATTTTCTTGCTTCTTCAGAGCACAGAGGCCAAACAAAGGAAACCTCTTTCCTGGATTGAAATAAGCTTGTTAAAAATAAGAGTATCAGTATCCCATTAGTAAACTACAAATAATTTAATGTCTGCAGTTAAATATTTTTATGTGCTTGTGGTTTTTTAAATGAGTAGAAATAATTTTGACTATATCATTTGATGTTTTCAGCACTATTGTCCATTCAGCAAGAGGGATCAAGGAAAATAGGGAAGTAGTTGTCCCAGTTTCTTTCCTCAGAACATAGAAACCTCATCTTGTTCTTACAAAGAAGGCCCCCAATAGACTACTTGAGGTAATAAGAGAATTGATGTTTGCGATTTTACTTTCAGAATCCCAGATTGGCAAGAGTGGAGTAGGGAATAAGTCAGCATTTTCTAGCCTAGGCCAGGATTGCTAAAGCTAAGATGTCCTTCCTATTTCTGTTGTGATCTGAGGAGACCTGGATTCTCAGCCTCAGCTAGTAGGTCTGACCAAGCTGGAAAGGTTCCTAGAACCAGGCGGGTAATGGACTTTATGTCTTGTCTAAAGTCCAGCCTGAGCTGGGAGAGGCTGCCGCTTTGGTCATGGGATGAATTTTTCAGCCTTAGCAACCCTCAGAAGTCATCTACTAAGTTATATGGGGGTCACTATCCACACCAATGGAGGAAGCGCCCACACAGACAGAATTACAGGTTCACGGAGTATGAACATATTTTGTTTTTTTATATAATTACCATTTATATGGTACTTTAAAAGTTTGCTGAATGGTTCCAGCACAACAGCTTCGTACGGTTGGTACTACAAATAGTGAGGATTACCCTGCTTTTATAGATGAGAAAGCTGGACTCTGAGAGGTTCAATGACTTTATCTAGGATCACACAGTTTAAAAAAATACCTCAAGCAGGATTTGAATCCAGACTCATGACTCCCAAATCCTAGAGTCCTTCCAGTAAGACATCTTACTACCTTTATTTTGACATATAATAGTTAACAATAATTTGGCATGGTGGTAGAAGGGTTTGGTCAGTTTTAAGAAGTAAAATTTATTAACACCTACTAAAAATATGTGAGATGTAATTCTTAGAGGAGAGTGGTAGAGAGAGGGAGAAAGGAAATAGTGAACATGAATGGATAGTAGTTCAAAAATGGCTAGCATTATGTTGAGCCCATGTGTTGTTAGTTATTAACAAGTCCAAATTATTTTCATTAATTTTTAGATGTTAAACAGAGTGGAACATTCTAGTGTTTTGAAGTAAAATAATAAATGTCCTACCTCTTACCACCAGCATTGTTCCTGGCCCAGTTTGCTTAGACTTTGGGTCAGTTGATTGTGAAAATGCTATTCCACAGAAGTAAATTGCACTGTCATTTAAAGCTATCATATTTAGGGTGAGAGAAACTTGATTTTCTGTCTTTGATTCGGTCACTGTAAATTTGCCTCCATCACCTAGGCATTGATGTGGACACAAGCGTTCAGGCTGATAGTGAGCATTTTGGCGAAACCATAGAACTTCAGGCTGGGATTTAGGGCAGTTGCGAGTAGAGAAATCACATTGTATAGTAATTGTTTTATAAGTATAGTCAACTTCTAGAAGGGAAGGCTGTTTTATATTAACAATACATGTTCGGATAGCACCTGTTGAAAAGAAAGAGATGAGAAAATTGAGATTGGTGTTGTTCCCCCCCTCCCCTCCTATCTTGATGATATTTCTGATTTTCTTCTGGTGTTGAGCTCTGTGATCCTATTTATAATGACTCCTTTTTCTTCTTAATTCTTCCAACCACAGTCAAAACATTTGTTAACCTATGTCATTTCACATAGCTTATGTTTACGTAGTGCTTTGCAGATCAGTTTAATGCCACAAGAACTCTGAAGTAGAGCAGATCTCCATTTTATAGTTGAAGAAACTGACACCGGTTTAGACTTTACCAGTCACACAGTAAACTGGTAGCAAGTGTGAGATTAGAATCCAGTATTCATTCTCCCTCATTTTTCTCTCTCTCTCTCTCTCTCCCCTTCCCCCCTTCCCTTTCTTTATTCTCTTCCTCTCCCCTTTTTTCCTCCTACTCCTCTCCTCTCCCTTCCCTCTTTTTCATCTCATCTTTCTTTTCCTTCAACAGAATAGCAGATGGTACAGATTAAACACTTCACAACTCTGGGATGTAAGAGGACTATTTCCTTTTACTGAAAAAGAACCGTGGGAGAAAGAAGAAAATGAATTTCAGTGGTTTCCTATTATCACATTGTTAAACATATTAAGCAATACATTAACCAAAAGGGAAGTTTGGATGAACTGTTACACCACAATCTGCTCACATGAAAGTTCTCAGAAACTAAGTCATATACAAGTATAACTTTTTTTAAAATTTAAATTAGCATTTTAATTGTTTAGTGTTCAAGTTTTTAAAGAACACTAGTATCCAAAGTGAAATTTTGTGACAAATATTTCTTTCCTATTTTTAAAAAAAATGTGATTTAAAATCATTCTCTAATGTAAATATAATGTTTTATGAATTCAGATTTTATATGTTAACTTGTCTACAGTGTAACCAATGCAGAAAAACGATTTCTAACAGCTGAAACAAATCTCCAATCTACTTACAAAGATGGGGGGGGACCTACTTTCACAAATAAGATTGAGGAAAAAAATTTTTCAAAAGTGGTTTTTCCTCCCTTTGTGAGATCTGAGATTTATTTCAGGTATTAGAAATGGTTTTTCTCCATTGATTTAGATCGTAGAAAAGTTGACATAAAATCTGAATTTTATAAAGTGGATTATATTTACATTAGGAAATGATTTTAAAGCACAAGCTTCTTTGGGAATTTAAAATACTTGACTTCCCTAATTTCACTTTATATACACAATTCTCAGGAGCACATCTTTAACATGTTTACTGAATACTTGCTGTGTGTAAAACAAAACAAAACCTTGATTAGTGGCTAAATTATGGTTACTACTACAAATTAAATCTTTGTTAAATATTTCTATTCAAAATTGAGGGAAAGGAATTTTACGTATAAATAGAAAACTCTAACCCATTTTTAACTTTATCTTTCTAGTGAAAATTGCTATACTTTAGACAATTCCCATTATGTTATATGTTTTAAAATGAACTTGTAGTAGCTTAAAACCTAAATACATTGAAATAAAGAGACAATAAATAGGTCAATTAAAGTAGAAAAAAAAGAGACTTACCAAGGTACAATAGAATCAAGTTAAATTCCAGACTGATAGTGGTGATAATTCTGTTTGGGGTTGCCATCTTGTTGTACATATGTTTGAAAATGGATCTGAACTTTTTTTTTTAAAGGAGGAGCTAGGGAGAGGAACTATAATCAGGAAACTTAAAAATTGCATCAACTTTTTTTGCAGCTACAGAATTTCATCCTTCAGAATAGAAACTTTAGTATGTAACTTTGTTGGGGGTGTAAGCTCAGTTCCATGTGGACAGTCTCAGGCGGGTAAAGGTGAGGACTTCTAAACCTTAGAGTTCTCATGAGGCCCCCCAGGGAACAGCAGGGAATTGAGGTGTGAGACCGAGCTATCTCGTGCATTTCCGCCTCTTCCCGTGAGAAAAATGCTGGGAGAGAGCATCCCCGCCCTGAGATTGGCCCGGGTCTGAGCACACCTATTGTTATCTAACAGGCACGGTATTCAGGTGCAAACTATGTGGCGGGAGAGCTTAAGTAGGGTCAGGAAAGCCTGAAGGCGCGCTTAGCGCTGAGGGGCCCTTAGAGGACAGAAGGCCCCTCTTCCTTCTTTCCTCTCTTCGCTCTTCCCTCTCCCCTCTCTCCCCACTTCCACTTCTGCTTTCATTCTCTTACTGTAAGATCTTTGCCTCCTTGGGAGATTTCTCTCTCTCTCCTAAGGAAGAGTTCCCCCAGCACATGTAACCAAGACCCTGAATAAAGCCTAACCCTTGTTCGACTCTGGAAAGTCTCTTCTCTCATACGTTTATCCGGTTTGCCCAGCCGAAGACCTGCGATAGGTAAGGTAAGACTCGGGTAGCCCTCAGGCCTCTAGGCCTGGCATAACTTATTCTCAATTATTAAATGATACTTTGCATGATATCATATATCATTTGTTAAGGAGTTTTGACTTAGTTTTAATTAAATATGAAAGATAATCAAATTAATCAGAAGCCTCAGATACATTCAACATTGTGGCAGACATGGTTTTTGTTTGTCCTTCATTGTCAAAGAGGACTGTGACATCAGGGACGTGAAGCCCTGACATGCAAGTGAATTGGATTTAAGTGAGGGAGGGCTGTGCAAAGTCTCCAGCCTCACTTTTTCCTCTGGAGCCATTTGGGTCCAGTGGCAAGATTAGAACAACTGGAGGTGACCCCCACTACACATGGCAGAGTGGTAGTAAATGGAGAAGACTTTTGAAAAAATTTTTTTCTCAATCTTATTTGTGAAAGTAGGTCCCCCCATCTTTGTAACAGTATGTCAATGGAGTGACATAGTCACTTTTCCTAGTTTGTACTAGGTGACTTCTGATATCAACTTCCAGCTTATGATCTATGATCTTTTGCTTACAGTATATTTGAAGAGACATGATACTGTGTGTTTCAAACTGTGTGTGTAAAAGAATTGCTGTACTAAGGCCATATTCACGATCCACTACAGTATTCTTTTCTTACAGGAACATCAGGGGATGTTTTGGTAATGGTAGTTGTCTTCTGGGATACTGTTCTCAAGTTAGAAATAATGCCTTAGCTTTCTTTAAGTAATAATAATTCATGGATTTTTAAACCCTTTCCAAGATGATTACTATTAGGATAAATCCTAATAGCCATGAGTCCTACAAGTTTACTATATATAGTGGGAAAGTAAGCACTTTGTATTTGTGTTAAAACTAACTTGTACATTTTGTTCTCTCTTGCCACTCACTTGCAGATTTGGTGATGAAATTCATGTTGCTGTTCAGTATCATACAACACACTGACAAATCATAAAGAATAGCATGTATGTGAAAGAGACAGAAAGGTTCAGAGACAGATTTTGGAATGAAATGTAATGAGAGGCACTGGAACAGCATAAAAACAACCTAATAATAAGTGGAGCATCAGAAAGGGATAGATCTTTTTCAGATCTTGACCTGGCTCTTTACTGCTTACATAGCCGCAGGCAAGTCCTGAGTGTACTCATCTGTAAAATCAGGATTTGGACTTCCAAGCTCCAGTGCTAAGATCCTAAGAACTCAGAATCTGAAAGAAGTACTGCTATTTTTTTTTTAATTTTTAAAATAGTTTTATTTATTTTTAGATTTCGACATTCATTTTCACAAAATTTTGAGTTCCAGTTTTTCTCCCCATAACACCTTGCATTCTGATTACCCCTTCCCTCAATGTGCCCTCCTTTCTATCACATCCCACCCTTCCCTTATCCCCATCTTCTCTCTTTTCTTGTAGGGCAAGATAAATTTCTATTGCCCATTACCTGTATTTCTTATTTCCCAGTTATATGCAATAACAATTCTCAATATTTGTTTCTAAGACTTTGAATTCCAACTTCTCTCCCTCCCTCCCCACCCATCCTCACTGAGAAGGCAAGCAATTCAATACAGGCTATATATGTGTTGTTTTGCAAAAGACTTCCATAATAGTTATGTTGTATAAGACTAACTATATTGCTCTCTATCCTACCCTGTCCCCCTCTTTTTTTTTTTTCTATTCTCTCATTTGACCTTGTCCCTTCCCAAAAGTGTTTACTTCTAGTTACTCCCTTCTCCCATTTCCCCTCCCTTCTTTCATCCCCCTCACTCCATCTGTCCCCTTCTCCCCCTACTTTCCTGTAGTGTAAGATAGATTTTCATACCAAATTTAGTGAGCATGTTATTTCCTCCTTAAGTCATATGTGAGAGGAGTAAGCTTCACTTTTTCCCTCTCATCTCCTCCCTTTTCTCCTCCATTGAAAAAGATTTTTCTTATCTCTTTTATGAGTGATAGTCTACCCCATTCCATTTCTCCCTTTCTCCTCCCAATATTTTCCTCTCTCACCCCTTAATTTAATTTGAATTTTTTTATGGATATCATCTCTTCTGATTCAACTCAACCTGTACCCTCTGTCTATATATGTGTGTGTGTGTGTGTGTGTGTGTGTGTGTGTGTGTATAATCCCTCCAAATACTGAGAAAAAATCTCAAGAGTTACAGATATTATCTTTCCATGTAGGAATGTAGACAGTTCAGCTTTAGAAAGTCCTCTATGATTTCTCTTCCCTGTTTACATTTTCATGCTTCTCTTGATTCTTGTGTTTGAAAGTAAAAAAAGTAAAGTTTTCTATTCAGTTCTGGTCTTTTCATCATGAATGCTTGAAAGTCCTCTATATCCTTGAATGATTATTTTTTTCCCTTGAAGTATTATACTCCATTTTGCTGGATTAGGTGATTCTTGGTTTTAATCCCAGTTCCTTTGACTTCTGGAATATCCTATTCCAAGCCCTTCGATCCCTTAATGTAGAGACTTCCAGATCCTATGTTATCCTGATTGTATTTTCACAGTACTGGAATTGTTTCTTTCTAGCTGCTTGCAGCATTTTCTCTTTGACCTGGGAGCTCTGAAATTTGGCCACAGTATTCCTAGGAGTATCTCTTTTTAAGTCTCTTTCAGGAGGTGATCTGTAGATTCTTTCAATATTTATTTTACCCTCTGGTTCTAGAATATCAGGGCAGTTTTCCTTGATAATTTCATGAAAGATAATGTCTAGGCTTTTTTTTGATCATGACTTTGAGGTAGTCCCATAATTTTTAAATTGTCTCTTCTGGATGTATTTTCCAGGTCAGTTGTTTTTCCAGTGAGATGTTTCACATTATCTTCTGTTTTTTCAAACTTTTGCTTTGCTTTCTAACTTCTTGGTTTATCTCATAGTCATTAGCTTTCCTGAATTTGATTCTCTCTTTTAAAGAACTATTTTGTTCAGTGAGCTCTTGGACCTCCTTTTCCATTTGGCTAATTCTGCTTTTTAAAGCCTCCTTCTCTTCATTGACTTTTTGGACCTCTTTTTCCAATTGAATGAGCCTCTTTTTAAAGGTATTATTTTCCTCAGCATTATTTTGGTTCTCCTTTAGCAAGTTTTGCTGACTCACTTTTCAAGCTCTTCTATGTCCTGAGCCCATTTCATATTCATTTTGGAGGTACTGGGGGCAGAAGCCTTGATTTACTTCTGACAGTATGCATTGTTCTTCCACATCCAAAAAGATGGAAGGAGATACCTGTTCACCAAGAAAGTCACCTTCCATGGTCTTATTTTTTTCCCCTTTTTTGGGCATTTTCTCAGTCAGTTACTTGACTTCTGAATCCTTTGTCAAGAGGAGGTGTTTCTCCTCCCCCCAGAACAGTGCTCAGGGCTGAGATTCAGATCAGCTGCTCAATTCCCCCAGGGGCTTTGGTTGGGGGGTGGGGCCACCACTCAGGGCTGAGGTTCAGCTCCCCTGCTGGATTCCCCCAGAGGCTTTAGGCTGAGCTGCCTGGACAATGGATCCAGGCTGCTTCTGTGGCCACTGTAGCTGCCCGCCACCTGCTGCTGCTGCTGCCTCTGCCACCACCTGGGGCCAGTGCTGGGAGGACCTTGCTTCTCTCTCACCCAGCTGGGGAAACCCTCCCACTGACCTTTGGAGCTTTCTTTGTCACTTGTGGGTTGAGGGAATCTGGGACCCTCCCTTCTGGGAATTCTGCCCCACAGGTCTGTTCAGGTCCTGTTCCTCCCAGTGCTGCGCAGCCAGGACTGGGCTCTGTTCCACTCAGCTTCCCATGGGATAGACCCTTTCTGTCAGCCTTCCAGATTACCTTTGGCTGGAAATCTCTTTCACTCTGTTGTTCTGTGGCTTCTGCTGCTCTAGAATTTGTTGAGAGTCATTTTTTACATGTATTCTGTGGGCTGTGGGGGAAATGCTAGAATATATGTACCTTTCTACTCCACCATCTTGGCTCCACCCCCAGAAGTACTGTTATTAAAGAAATAGGATCTAGTCAAGAATTTAACTTTTTCTTTCTGTTGTGTTTCAGTAGGAGGCAAATGGGAGAAGCCCTCTGAAATTCTGGAAATCAAAGGACAGAACTGGGAAGAACAAGTGAACAGCCTGCCTGAAGTTTTCAGAAAAGCTGGTTTTGTTATTGAAGCTTTCACCAGGCTGCCATACTTGTGTGAGGGGGACATGTATAATGACTACTATGTATTAGATGACGCCGTCTTCGTTCTCAAGCCAGTATAAACATGAAGGCAAAAAGTCTCCGGAGTCCAACCCAAGAAGCAGCCTCTGGAAGAGGGGTTTGATTGGATGATGATATAAAGGGAGGGAGTTTGGGGATTGCCATTCTAAATATCATGTAAGAGTTTTAAGACCAAAATACTAATGTATTTCTTTGTAGTATGTTTAAAAGGGCAATTGTGGGTTTTTTTTAAAGACTCTTTATTTGAGAATAATTTTTACCATTTCTTAACTCCAACAGTGCGGTCCACAATCCAACCATGATGATAGATATTTTTTATACTTAACTTCCATAGGGACTCATATCCAGACAAAGCAATAGTCACGGTTTCATACAACCAGTGTATGAATTGTTCTCAGTCATGTGAAGACTGGCAATAAAGCTGTTTCTTCAGTTCCAGACATTGTTTATAGTGTTGCAGCTGATAATCCCATGTTAAGAAGTTACTTTCTCTCTGTCATTCTTCAAAAAATGTTTTTAATCATGCTAATAAACCTTTTTTTTGAGATGACTTTGGTGTCATGTTTGGGCTTGATTGAAGTTTAGCCAGAATCTGGGAAACCATTTGTTAATGGCATCTTCATTTGCTTTGGCACCAAAATGAGCTGAATGAATGTGTTCCATGGAAAGACATGGTCATATATATCGTCACTGATAGACTGGCCTTTGAGTCAGTCATAGGTCAGACTAATCATGTCTTGGTGGGAAGCCCTTCCTGGATTCCTTTTAGAGAAGGAGAGAATCAATATCTACCTTCTCCTGTGATACAAGATATTCTCTTTGACTCTTGAGCGTCTTAAAGGGTGGGGTCAGATTGAAATATTGATATAGTTTAACTGTTTAAAAGAAAGAAAGAAAGAAAACTCCAGTACTCCACTCTAGTGGAGTAAAGGCCAAGGCTCTAAAAAAATTCATTCCTCTAGCTTTGAGCTCTGTGTCAAGCTCAGCATTGTAGCAAAGAATGAGAAGATGAGTAAACTTAATTGAAACCACCTGGCAGCTCTTTTGATGGAAGGATCAAAACCAGATTTCTTAATTCTGGCCATGTGAAAATTTATTAAGTTTACAAGTATGATAAGTTATTTCTTAAACAATGGCTTCCGCTTAGGCTGGGTTTTGGTGACTCATGCATATAATCCCAGCTGCCAGGCAGACCCAGGATGGTGAATCCCTTGGAATCAGGAGTTGGGAACTAAACCATTGTGTGTTTGCACCAAGTTAAGCACCAATATGGTGAGCCTCTGAGAGGGGGTACATTGGGGCTGAAAACAGAGGATAAGGTGGCTTAAAGAGAGGCAAATCAGGCCTGTGAATAGCTCCCTGCCCTTCCATCCTAGGTGAGACAGACTCACTGTTTTTGTTGTTTAGGATACACATTTGTAGTTGTCTACAACAATAAAACAAACTGTGAATGGGATCATTTAATTTTTCTTTCTGTTGTCTGGCCACTCCTATTCCTTTCAGAAATCCTTTCAACAACACCTACTTATTATTAACAAAGAACAGGGTTGATTGTGTTTTTGTCAACAGATTATGTTTCACTCCTACATTCTCTAAAATGTAAGTGCTTCTAATTATATACCTCAAAATGATATTGAGGCAGGGAGATCATTAGAGAGAGAGAGATCAATAACCATTGTGGATAACTTAAAAAGGCACAACCCCTTAACTCAAATCCCTTTATAGCTTTGAAATAATGGAAATGCCTATTTGAGAATATAGATATTAACATAAAGTTACTCTTTTCACAACTTGATTTTTTTATCCAGGTGTTCCATCATGGTGTTTTTTTCTTTATATATTCATGGATGACTTCAAATTAAAACAGTTAACAGTAACAGCTAGATAAAAAGGGAAATATAACCATGAAAAAAACTTTTTATTATACATTAAGGACTGCATTCTCTCCTCTCCAATATGCTCCTCCATTATCATGGTATTATAACCAGAGTTGGGTTATGTGCCTTACTCAAAATTGTTATTGGTGTATATCCATGTTTTATGTTTCATTTTTCAGGTATTCAAATAAATGAAGTTCAAACACTTCATCCTGCATTATAAAAATAAAAACTTGAGAGAAAAGTATACTTAATAATTTCAGTTGCATAAGGACTATCTTTGTTTCTTTATGAAGCCCTTTCTTGAGTATTGTTCCTGCGTATTGAACGTGGGTATAGTTAAAAGTTCAAAGAGGTGTTAGTATAAGTATTTGAATTTACTCCAACGAGGTCTCATGCCTTCCAAATCAAGGATGAATTTAAGATTTAATTTTTTAATTTCACAATTCTTAAAGACAAAACGTAATTGACTCAAACTTACATTCAGTATTTAAGATATAAATCAACTTCCATTCAGTAAAGAAAATATAGAGCCCTTCTGAAGATTGGCATTTTTTAAAGAGAGGGTTTATGGTGAACATTAAAGACTAGATTGTGCAAATAGTTTAATAAGAATTTCCTACAGATTGGGAGAAACATCCTTCCACTAGATGGCATTATAGTTCAGCTGTGGTCTGATAAATTCATCCACATTTTCCAGAGGAATTACTGTCATCTTCAGAATTCACTGAAGGTATTCAGCTTTTGGTTATACCATCAATAACACCATTCTCCAGAGCCTAGCAGAGTGCCCTGCACAGAGTAGATATTTAATTAACTTCCTGATGTAAACCTTTTATATTCAACCAATGAGAGAACTTCATTTATTAGGCAAAATAAGTGTAGTATTGTGAGGATATATAGTCTTCAACAATTGAACATTTATTAATTCCTTTCGTGTTTGGCAGGCACAAAGATGAAATAAAACAAATTCTGCTTTCTTAAATCTTGCAATCCAATAAGGAGAAATAAAATGATTTTTATAAAGGAGAGACCACTTTCATCTGGGGAAATTAGGAAGGGTTTCATGAATGTGGCATTACCAGAGATGAGTCTTAAGGAAAAAGAATTAGAATTGTTTCAGCAGATGCCAGTAGAAGTAGGTGGAGTGGGCAAGTCATTTTAACCTCTTTGCCTTAGTTCCCTCATTTATAAAGTGGGAATATGACACCTTCCTCCCAGGATTGCTGTCAGGATGAAATGAGATACTTATAAAATGCTTAGCACAGTGCCTAGCACATAGTACATGCTATATAACTAGTATATAGCTATTATTATTAAAGGTAGAATCTATTCTAGACAGGAGGGATTGTATAAATAAAGGGATGGAGACAAGAGAAAGATGGTAACGACAAGCAGTCATATTTGGTTGAAGCTTAGGCTATGAAGGTGATGGTAATCGTCATAATAAGGATATGTAAATAGACTCATTTCATGGCATACTATACTTGCAACTGTGTCCCTTGTGATTTATAATCTCTCTGAAGAGACAGCAAGAATAACAAAAGACTGAAGATTTTGCCCTACCAAGTATGGAAAACATGAATTTTTCAATGGCCTGCCTAAAATGTGTAGTGTTAATTTTTCCCTAGCCAAGTAACTAATTTACGCTCTGGGTGTAGGCTGCTCTCCCTCTTAGAAGAGAAGGTTAGTTGGGCTTTAGGAATGCCTCTCCACTCTTAAAGTCATCAGAGCAAATGAAATGTGGTCTGGTGAGAATACTGACTCAAGGGTTCATAAGACCTGGGTTCAAGTCCCATTTATGACACTTACTACCTGTGTGACCATGAAAAATCACTTTATCTCCCTGGGCTTCTGATTCCTCATCTGTAAAATGAAGGGGTTGGACTAGAGGGCCTCCTAATTTCCTTCTGTCTTAAGAGCTATGATTTTATTCACTCAGGGCTTTAACAAGAGAAAAAAAGTCCTTAAGTGATTTTCTTCCAGAAGTTGGAGGGTAGAAGAATGCAACAAGAACATAAAGATGAAGCTCTACACACTTGGAGGAGACTAAATCATAATATGAAGGTCTTACCAAAGAGGAGGCATCTGGGTCTTCTAAAAAAGGGAGCAACTGCTTATCTTGTGGGAATGGTGATTTGGGTCCACCAAGGTATGGTAAGATGGGGGATTAGCCAGTAAGAATCAGAGAAAGAAGAGAAGACTAGTGGCAGCTAGGTGGCACAGTGCTAGATTTGAAACCAAGAAGACCCGAATTCACATTTTGCCTCATACCCTTTAGCTGTGTGATTCTGGGCAAGTCACTTGACTCTCCCATGCCTCTGTTTTCTCATCTGTAAAATGGGTATAATAGCATCTATTTTTCATGGTTGTGAGGATCAAATGATATTGTAGAGAGCTTTACAAACTTTAAAGTGCTATATGGATGCTTACTATTTTTATAGTGACTCCCTGCTCAGGGGAACTGGGGCTGCTGTGTTGTTATTTTTTTTTTAATCTGATATCAACAGCAACGAAATTTTTCAGCTTTTCTGGGACAGGAGGGAGACACTCCCAAGATTAGCACACCTAGTGTCTGGTCTTCACTTCTGGTGACAAAGGATATTTCTAAGAGCAGTCAAGAAAGCACTGCAAAGGATTATGGGGTCTTGAGCAAGATCTTGGCAGGGAGGGAGCGGTCTAGCTTGTTCTTTTCATTCCTAATACAAATCAAAGGTAAAGGCTTCAAAATGGAGAGCCATATTTGCAAAGTGAGCTGCTATTTAAGAAGATAGTTTCTGAAAAAGACTTTGGGATTTTAGGACCCCAGAGCTTAAAATATGGGAATGATGGGCTGTTGACCACAGAGGGATTAATAAGAGCTATTTACCTATAGTCTTACAAGTTATTACTATGAAAGAAATACTGGCTTTGGAATCAGATTGGATCCTAATCCCTCCTTTACTCCTTATTATCTGCGTTGCCGTAGACAAGTCATTTAAGTTCTCTGGGTTGCAGTTTCCTTATTTATAAAATGAGGGAGTTAGATTAGATGACCTTTCAGGTCCAGTTCAGCTCTATAGAAAATCTAATAGAGTTTTAAAACAGAAAGGAAGGGAAGGAGATAAAACTGCCCATATGTCTTCCAAGCTGAATAACCGTAACAAATAGTGAAAATGTAGAAAGTATAGAAGTAGACATCAGAAGTTCACAGGACACAACTTTTTTCTTTTTAAATGAACCAGGAATTAAAACCCATGGCGTCAAACATCTATGTAAATGTACAAAATACGAATAACAAGCGCGATGAGCTGAAGATCTTATAAAAACAAATTTTTTTTCTTTGGTTTCATTTTTACTTGGAGGGAAAGGGCCTATGACCAGATGAATATATCTTATTATTCAGAAGAGGTGGGATAGGTTAAGGGTTTGGGGCCTTGGGGTAGTTAGTGACCCTGAATATTAAGATGGGGAAATCCAGGAACTCCAGTTGGAAAGCATGGGGGAGAGAGCATTTAGATAAATATCCATCAAAGAAAAAAAGATGTGATATCATCAGAATATGTACAGGCCACCTAGACAGAGAAGATCATAGTCCTGTCAGAGGTGTGTTATAATAGCAATGGGAGATTTTAGTTATCTCTACATCTGCTATATTTCTCCCTGACCAAGAAAGAATAACTAATAAGTTCTTGGTTTACCTTAGTGATAATTTCATCCTTCAAAAAGTAGAAGAGGAAACAAGGGAAACTGCTGTTCTGTACTTGATTGTTACTAACAAAGAGTAACTGGCTGCTGCAACAATGGGAACCGTTGAGGGAAGTGACCCCTCCATCTTAGAATTTGTGTCAGAAGAGAGGAAGGTTGGACATAATCTGATAATCACCCTAGATTTATTTTCAAAACAGATTCAGAAGGGTGCAGAGAATGAATAGATAGGGTCCCATAAACTAAAATTCTTTAGGACCTAAGAAGAATTTGTACTAATCAAGTAAGCATTTATCAAATACCTACTATGTGCCAGAGGTGGTATACTCATAATGAAATTCTAGAGACAAAATTTCTGTTGGAGGGAAAAGGGGGATTACCTAAAAAGATAGATGTGAATATCCAGCAATCTCATCAACCAACTTAGTTTTGGGGTTTTCTTTAAAATTGTATTTATTTATTTATTTTTAGATTTTGACATTCATTTCCATAAAATTTTGAGTTCCAATTTTTCTCCCTATCTCTTCCCTCCCCCCACCCCATAATACCTTGCATTCTGATTACCCCTTCCCTCAATGTACCCTCCCTTCTGTCACACCCCACCCTTCCCTTATCCCCATCTTCTCTCTTTTCTTGTAGGGCAAGATAAACTTCTATACCCCATTAACTGTGTTTCTTATTTCCCAGTTATATGCAGTAATAATTCTCAACATTCATTTCTAATACTTTGAATTCCAACTTCTCTCCCTCCCTCCCTCCTTCCCCATCCCCACTGAGAAGGCAAGCAATTCAATACAGGCTATATATGTGTCATTTTGCAAAAGACTTCCATAATAATCATGTTGTGTAATACTAACTATATTGTCCTCTATCCTACCCTGTCCCCCCTTTTATTTTTATTCTCTCATTTGACCTTGTCCCTTCCCAAAAGTGTTTATTTCTAGTTGCATCCTTCTCCCATTTGCCCTCCCTTCTATCATCCCCCTCACCCCACTTGTCCCCTCCTCCACTACTTTCTTGTAGTGTAAGATAGATTTTCATACCAAATTTAGTGAGCATGTTATTCCCTCCTTAAGTGATATGTGAAGAGAGTAAGCTTCACTTTTCCCCTCTCACCTTCTCCCTTTTCTTCTCCATTGAACAGGATTTTTCTTATCTCTTTTGTGAATTATAGCCTGCCCCATTCCATTTCTCCCTTTCTCCTCCCAATATTTTCCTCCTTCACCTGTTAATTTTCATTTTTTAATGGAAATCATCTCTTCTGATTCAACTCAACCTGTAGTCTCTGTCTATAAATATGTGTGTGTGTGTGTGTGTGTGTGTGTGTGTGTATAATCCCTCCACCTACCCAAATACTGAGAAAAGTCTCAAGAGTTACAAATATTGTCTTTCCATGTAGGAATGTAAACAGATCAGCTTTAGAAAGTCCTTTATGATTTCTCTTTCCTGTTTACCTTTTCATGCTTCTCTTGATTCTTGTGTTTGAAAGTCAAATTTTCTATTCAGTTCTGGTCTTTTCATCAAGAATGCTTGAAAGTCCTCTATATCATTGAATGACCATTTATTCCCTTGAAGTATTATACTCGGTTTTGCTGGGTAAGTGATTCTTGGTTTTAGTCCTAGTTCCTTTAATTTTCTGGAATATCCTATTCCAAGCCCTGTGATCCCTTAATGTACAAGCTTCCAGATCCTGTGTTATCCTGATTGTATTTCCACAATACTCAAATTGTTTCTTTCTAGCTGCTTGCAATATTTTCTCCTTGACCTGGGAACTCTGAAATTTGGCCACAATATTCCTAGGAGTTTTCCTTTTTGGATCTCTTTCAGGAGGTGATATGTGGATTCTTTCAATATTTATTTTACCCTCTGTTTTTAGAATATCAGGGCAGTTTTCCTTGATAATTTCATGAAAGATAATGTCTAAGCTCTTTTTTTGATCATGGCTTTCAGGTAGTCCCACAATTTTTAAATCATCTTTCCTGGATCTATTTTCCAGGTCAGTTGTTTTTTCAGTGAGATGTTTCACATTATCTTCTATTTTTTCAAACTTTTGCTTTGCTTTCTAACTTCTTGGTTTATCTCATAGTCATTAGCTTTCCTGAATTTGATTCTCTCTTTTAAAGAACTATTTTGTTCAGTGAGCTTTTGAACCTCCTATTCCATTTGGCTAATTCTGCTTTTTATTTTTTATTTTTTTATTTTTATTTTTTTTATTAATTTTTAACATTTATTTTCACACAATTTTGGGTTACAAATTTTCTCCCCTTTTATCCCCTCCCTCCCCAAACCCGAGCTTTCTAATTGCCCCTGTGACCTATCTGCTCTCTCCTCTATCCTCCCTCCCTGCCCTTGTCTCCGTCTTCTCTTTTGTCCTGTAGGACCAGATAGCTTTCTTGACCCCTTAACCTGTATTTCTTGTTACCCAGTGGTAAGAACATTACATTTGGTCTTAACACTTTGAGTTCTAACCTCCTTAGCTCCCTCCCTCTCCACCCCTTCCCCTTGAAAGACAGGCAATTCAATATAGGCCATATCTGTTTAGTTTTGCAAATGATTTCCATACTAGTTGTGTTGTATAGGACTAATTGTATTTCCCTCCATCCTATCCTGTCCCCCTTTAATTCTATTTTCTTATGGTCCTTTCCCTCCCCATGAGTGTTGACCTCGTATTGCATTCTCCTCCCCATGCCCTCCCCTCCATCCTCCCCCCCACCCTGCTTGTGCCCCTGTCCCCCACTCTCCTGTATTATGAGATAGGTTTTCCTATCAAAATGAGTGTGCATTATATTCTTTCCTTTAGTGGAATGTGATGAGAGTAGACCTCATGTTTTTCTCTTGCCTCCCCTCTTTATCCCACCACTAATAAGTCTTTTGCTTGCCTCTTTTATGAGAGATAATTTGCCCCATATAACTTCTCCCTTTCTCCTCCCAATATTTCTCTCTCACTGCTTAATTTCATTTTTTTTTAATATATGATCCCATCCTCTTCAATTCACTCTGTGCACACTGTCTCTATGTATGTGTGCGTGTGTGCATGTGTGTGTGTGTGTGTGTGTACTCCCACCCAGTGCCCAGATACTGAAATGTTTCAAGAGTTATAAATATTGTCTTTCCATGTAGGAATGTAAACTGTTCAACTTTAGTAAGTCCCTTATGATTTCTCTTTGCTGTTCGCCTTTTCATGGTTCTCTTCTTTCCAGCTCTGGTCTTTTCATCAGGAAAATTTGAAAGTCTTCTATTTCATTGAAAGACCATTTTTTCTCCTGAAGTATTATACTCAGTTTTGCTGGGTAGGTGATTCTTGGCTTCAGTCCTAGTTCCTTTGACTTCTGGAATATCCTATTCCATTCCCTTCTATCCCTCAATGTAGAGGGTGCCAGATCTTGTGCTATCCTGATTATATTTCCACAATACTTGAATTGTTTCTTTCTAGCTGCTTGCAATATTTTCTCTTTCACCTGGGAATTCTGGAATTTGGCCACAATGCTCCTAGGAGTTTCTCTTTTTGGATCTCTTTCATGCGGTGTTCTGCAGATTCCTTGAATATTTATTTTGCCTTCTGGTTCTAGAATCTCAGGGCAGTTTTCCTTGATAATTTCATGGAAGATGATGTCTAGGCTCTTCTTTTGATCATGGTTTTCAGGTAGTCCCAGAATTTTTACATTGTCTCTCCTGATTCTATTTTCCAGGTCAGTTGTTTTTCCAATAAGATATTTCACATTATCTTCCATTTTTTGAATCTGCGCGGTATGTTCTGAGATATCTGTCTTTCTCGAAAAGTCCTTAGCGTCCATCCGTACCATTCCAGTTTTGAAAGATCTATTTTCTTCAGTGAGCTTTTGAATCTCCTTTTCCATTTGGTTAATTCTGCTTTTGAAAGCATTCTTCTCCTCATTGGCCCCTTGCACCTCCCTTGCCAGCTGAGTTAGGCTAGTTCTCAAGGTGCCAATTTCTTCAAGATTTTTTTGGTTCTCTTTAGCAGGGAGCTGATCTGCTTTTCATGCTTCTCCCTCATCCCTCTCATTTCCCTTCCCAGTCTTTCCTCCACCTCTCTAACTTGATTTTCAAAATTCCTCTTGAGCTCTTCCATGGCCCGAGCCCATTGGGTGGGCTGGGACACAGAATCCTCGATTTCTGTGTCTTTGCCTGATGGCAAGCATTGTTCCTCCCCATCAGAAAGGAAGGGAGGAAGTGTCTTTTCTCCGATAAAGTACCCTTCAATAGTTTTATTTCTTTTCCCTTTTCTTGGCATTTTCTCCATCCAGTGGCCTGACCTCTGAATGTTCTCCTCACACCCACCTCGCCTCCTGGTCCTCCCAGCCAGCATTTGGGGACTGAGATTCAAATGCTGCTTCCCGCCTTAGGATTTTTGGCGGGGGCAGGGCTGCTATTCAGTGTGAGAATTAAGTTCAGGTGGTCAGGGGCAGGGCCGCCTCTCAGGCATAGATCCCTCTGGGGGTTTATGCACAGACCTTCCACAATGGATCCAGACTCCTGCCCGTTTGGGGAGCCCCCGTCTGCAGCCGCCTCTCAGCCCCCACCTCCCGGGGGGGCCCGAGCCTTGGGGGCACCCCACTCCCCTCTCAACCTGCCAAAAAGACTCTCTCACCCACCCCCGTCAGTCACCTGTTGGTGGGGGGGCCGTGCCGCTGCTGAAGATCCCGCCTCCAGAGCCCTCTCAGATCTGTGCCTCTCGGAGCCATGGCCACCGCCGCCGCCGCCGCAGGTCCGGGCTGGGCTCCGCGTCTGCAGCGCGACGGACCTTTTGCGAGAGGTTTGCAGGTCCCTCTGTGGGTGGGGGGACCCGCGTGGCCACTGGAGATCCCGTCCCCGTAGCCCTCTCAGATCTCCTCCCCTCAGTGTCACGGCCGCGGCAGGGCCGCACTCCGCTCCCTGTCCTGGCGCCCAGTCCGCGGCGCGAAGGACCCCCCGCAAGAGGTCCGCAGGTCTCTCCAGAGCAGGAATCTCCCTCGCTCCAATATTCCGTGGTCTCTGGGTGCAGAATTCGCCCTGGCTTGGTCCCCTCTAGCCGTTCTGTGGTTTGTGGGTTCGGAGCTATGTGTATGTGCGTCTTTCTACTTTGCCATCTTGGCTCCGCCCCCTAATTCTGCTTTTTAAAGCCTCCTTTTCCTCATTGATTTTTTGGACCTCTTTTTCCAATTGAGTGAGCCTCTTTTTAAAGGTGTTATTTTCCTCAGCATTTTTTTGGTTCTCCTTTAGCAGGCTGCTGACATGCTTTTCAAGCTCTTCTATGGCTTGAACCCATTTCATATTCATTTTGGAGGTACTGGAGGCAGAAGCCTTGACTTCCTCTGACAGTATATGTTGTTCTTCGGAGACACCTGTTCACCAAGAAAGTAACCTTCTATGGTATTATTTTTTTCCCCTTTTTTAGGCATTTTCCCAGCCAGTTACTTGATTTCTGAATCCTTTGTCAAGAGGAGGGTCTTAGTGCTCCTCCTTTCTCCAGTACTGTGCTCAAGGCTGAGATTCAGATCACCTGCTAAACTGCCCCAGGGGCCTTGAGTGGGGGTGGGGCAGCCACTCAGGGCTGAGGTTCAGATCAACTGCTCAGTTCCCTCAGAGGCTTTAAACTGAGCTGCCTGGACAATGGATCCAGGCTGCTTCTGTGGCCACTGTAGCTGCCCACTGCTGCTGCAGCCTGGGGCCAGTGCTGGGGGAACTTCATTCCCCTCTCTGCCAGCTGGCAAAGCCCTTCCACACTGACCTTTGGAACTTTCTTTGTCACTTGTGGGTTGAGGGATCTGGGATCCTCCCTTCTGGGAATTCTGCCCCAGACCTCTGTTCAGGTCCTGTTCTTCCCAGTGCTGCATGACCATGACTGGGGCTCTGCTCTGCTCAGTGTCCTATGGGATAGACCTTTCCTGTCAGCCTTCCAGGTTACCTTTGGCTGGAAACCTCTTTCACTCTGTTGTTCTGTGGCTTCTGCTGCTCTAGAATTTGTTGAGAGCCATTTTTTACAGGTATTTTGTGGGCTGTGGGGGAAGCACTAGAGTATATGGGTCTTTCTACTCCACCATCTTGGCTCTGCCCCCCAACTTAGTTTTTTTTTTTTAAGACATACAAAAACAGTAACAGCAATATTGCAATGATGATCAACTGTGAAAGCCTTGGGTATTCTGATCAAGACAATGGTCCAAGACAATGCCAGGGGACTCATGGTGAAGAACGCTATCCACTTCCAAAGAGAGAACAGATGAACTCTGAATGCAGATTGAAACATACTTCTTTTCACTTTATTTTTCTTGCTTTTTTGTGTGTTTTCTTTTGCATCATGGCTAACATGGGAACATGTTTCACGTTTTGATGTGTATAATTGATATATTGCTTACCTTCTCAAGAGCTGGGAGAAGGGTGGGAGAGAATTTGGAACTCAATTTCTTTAAAAAATGAATGTTAAAAATCTTAAATGGAACTAGGAAATATTTAACAAAATTAAATTTTTATAGGAGCTCTTTTTAAAATTAATTAATTTGTTTTCACTTTTCAACAATCACTTCCATAAGTCTTAAATTTTCTCCCCCTCTCCTCCCTGAGATCTTATATGTATATACATTCTTATTAAACACATTTTCATAGAAGAATTAAAATGAATGGGAGAAACCATGAGAAAAACCAAACCAAAACAAAACACAAGAGATAATTGCTTCATTCAGTGTTCCGATTCTATAGTTCTCTCTCTGGATGTGGATGGCATTTTGCCTCAAGAGTCCTTTGAGAATGTCTTAGGTCCTTGCGATGCTGTGAAGGCCTTAGTCTGTCAGAAACAGTCCCTCACACTGTGGCCGTTACTGTGTACAATGTTCTCCTGAATCTGCTCATTTCACTCAGGATCAGTTCATGTAAGTCATTCCAGGTTTTTCTGAAGTCCGACTATCCATCATTTCTTATAGCACAATAGTATTCCATTACATTCACATACCACAACTTGTTCAACCATTCCCCAATTGAAGGGCATTGCCTCAATTTCCAGCTCTTGGTCATCACAAAAAGGGCTGCTATAAATATTTTTGTACATGTGGGACCTTTTCCCATTTTTATGATCTCTTTGGGATACAGTCCTAGAAGTGATATTGCTGAGTCAAAGGGTATGTACATTTTTGTTGCCCTTTGGGCATAGTTCCTAATTGCTCTCCAGAACGGTTGGATCACCTCACAGCTCCACCAGCAATGAATTAGTGTTCCAGCTCTCCCACATTTTCTCCAACATTTATCACCTTCCTGTTTTGTCAAGTTAGGCAATCTGATAGGTGTGAAAATTAAATTTTTTAAAATTTAAATTCACTTTTTTTAAAATTAAAAATACATATATAAAAGATGGAAGCAAAGGTAGGTAACTTGAGAATGTATACAATGTATATTACCATTCACTTTGTTCTATTTCTGTTCAGTTGTTCCTGACTCTTTGTGACCTCATTTTGGGGTTTTCTTGACAAAGATCCTGGAGTGACTTGCCATTTCCTTCTCTAGTTCATTTTACAGATGAGGATCTGAGGTAAACAGGGTTAAGTGACTTGTTCAAGGTTACGTAACTACTAAGTGTCTGAGACTGGATTTGAACTCATGAAAATGAGTCTTCCTGATTTCAAGCCCAGTGCTCTATCTACTTTGCCACCTAGCTGCCCACTTGATTACCTCAATTCAATTCAATAAACATTTATTAAGCACCTACTGTGTGCCAGGCACTGTTCCAAGGACTAAGGATACAAATATCTCATTTCTGTTTTTTAAAAAATATCTTATTGATATTTTTGTTCTTACATCAGTCATTTCTGCATTTCTCTTCCCTCAATCAGTGACTTCTCAGTGGCCACAGAGGTAAATATCAGCCATAAGATTTGAATGCAAGTATTCCTGACTCCAAGTCCAATATCATCATGTATACCATTCACTCAGGACAGCTAGATGGTACAATGCATTGAGTGCCAGACCTAGAGTCATACTAATCTTCATGGACTCAAATACAGCCTCAGGCACTTACTAGCTGGACAAGTCACTTACCTCAGTTTCCTTATCTGTAAAATAAGTGGAAGAAGAAAATGGCAAATCACATCTTTGCCAAGAAAACCCCATATGGGGTCAGGAAGAGCTGGACACAACTGAACAACAACCAAAAAACCTCCAAGCCTTAGGAAAATGTCACTGATGAAATAAACTGAAGATTTTTGAGAATTCAGCGCAATATAGTCTTTTCTACGTGGGCCTCTTGAAGCTTTTGTTAAAAAAACAAAAACTACAAACTATGACCACATGATGTGTATGGGGAGGAAACTAGGGACTGGGAAGAAGAAACTTACAAATATTTCCCTAGATCTGCGTTAAAAAAAAATAAAGCTTGATCATAGCCAGAACTTTTGAAAATAGGTACTCAGCTCTGCCAGAATAGAAACAGCTGCAGGGGAATGTCAGGATTGGACTGGGAACGTTTATCTTGCTGTGTATAAACCAAGCATGATCACTGTTATAGTTACATTTGTAACTAACATTTATATTTTTATTTTGAATTTACATTTACCTATTTCTATTTTACTCAGCCAGTGAAGATGTGATTTAGCCCTTCAGGTGAACTTTTTAAAAATTAATTAATTAATTTTTCAGTTTTCTACAATCACTTCCATATATCTTGGATTTTTCCCCTTTCTTCCCCCTCTCACCCCCCTCCCTCCCTGAGACAGCATGCAATCTTATATAGATTGTACACATACATTCTTATTAAATACATTTTCACCCTAGTCATGTTGCATAGAAGAATTAAAATGAATGGGAAAAACCATGAAAAATGAAACAAAACAAAGAAAAACATAAGAGAAAATGGTCTGCTTCATTCTGTAATCCAATTCCATAGTTCTTTCTCTGGATGTGGATGACATTTTGCCTCAAGAGTCCATTAGGAATGTTTTAGGTCCTTGCATTGCTGTGAAGAGCTAAGTCTACCAGAAAAATGCATCCTACACTGTGGTTGTTACTGTGTACAAAGTTCTCCTGGTTCTGCTCCTTTCACTCAGAATCAGTTCATATAAATCCTTCCAGGCCTCTCTAAAGTCTTCCTGTTCATCATTTCCTATAGCACAATAGTATTCCATTACATTCATATATCACAACTTGTTCAGTCATTCCCCAATTGATGGGCATTCCCTCAATTTCCACTCCTTGGCCACCACAAAGACATCTGCCATAAATATTTTTGTACATGTGGGACCCTTTCTCATTTTTATGATCTCTTTGGGACACAGTCCTCCAAGTGATATTGCTGGATCAAAGGGTATGTACATTTTTGCAGCCCTTTGGGCATATGAACATTTTTTTCTTAAACCGAGAGAGCAGATACATAGTTACAGAGGTCTAACAAAGCCCCCAAGTAGGAGCTTGGTCTCAGACCTGTCACTGTTTCCAGTGGCTCAGTTGCCAAATTTATGGCGAAGGAAGAAGAATTCCGGCAGGGAATGTTCAGGAGGACGGCTCAGATTACAGTCCCTTATGGAGTACTTAAGGTTAAGGAGAAAAGTTAGTTCATTCTTGCTAGTCCTTTTGCAGTGGTAACCAGTAGGGGTGGGGGTGGGGGGTGCGGGGCGGGGGGAGCTCTGGGTGTGTCCGGTGCTGGTGAGGCAGCCGATCCAACCCCGTCCTGCTCAGGGCTGGCTTAGTGCGGCTACCGCAGAGGGAGTGAGCAGGTGAGACGCAGGGGACCGGCGGGGATGGGGGTCTCTGGGGAAGGGGCCAGAGGAAAGAGTTCGAACTCAGCCAATCGCTGGCACTAGTTCCGAAGGAGGTGCAGGGATCAAGGACACGAGTCCTCCCACTGAGCACAGGCATTCAGCATCCCAAGACTTCCCTCCACACCTGGACTCCTAAGGGTCGGCAGGAAAGAGTGAGAAGGGGAAAGGGGAACTGGGCTGTTTCATCCACAGAACCAGGAGGAGGTGAGTTTGGGGAGGAAACGTGTAGGAGAGAAAGACACCGAGCTATGTGATGGGAGCCTTCTGGGTCTGTGAGAACTGTGGAAGAGACTAAGTTTACGCACTAATAACTGTGGTTAGAGGTCGCACTGGGGGGACATAGGGAGGTAGGGAAACTGACCAGCTGCCCCCAAAGATGCAGCCCTGCATCTTCCTGGCCTCAACTTAGGAACCTGGCTGCAGCCTTGAGAGCTGGGGGGACGCGCCTTCATGGTTATGCCGCTAATAATTCTCAGGAAGGTTTCTTGCCTCCATGCCCTGTGGCTGGCCATCTCTAGGTAAATGATAATAGTATTTTGGGAAGAGGTATGATTCTGGGAACTAAGGGGGCTGCCTTTGGTGGGGAGGTTACCTCAGACTGTTACCGGAAACCCAGATCACCTGGAAGGTCAGCTTGGAATCAGAACCTGGACCAGCTGGTTTTGAACCTGGATTCAAATACTGCGTGCTTAGGTACCAACTTTTCTTCACTTCAGTTTTCTCCTTCCTATGGGAAATGTGAGGATTGGACTAAAATGACTTTTAAATCTACGATCTGATGAAAATTGAGCAAGTGTTTCCTGAATTTCATTAGGTGTGACTGCTGATTTTCTTGGTTTCTATGACCTCTTAACAGTGTTTGATTACAAGTTTAAAATAAAAGTGAAGTCTACTTCTCATCTAACTAGATGTTCTGTTTTGTAGCATTCTTTATTTCTTATGGTATTCTAAAGCCCCATGATCCTGAGAAAACCCTAAGGAAAAAAACTTTAGAAGATCTGTAGAAATATTGTGGGGTGTTCCCATCTCTCAGCAGTCTCCCTTCAGTGTGTTTGCAGGTTTGACAGAAATTAAGTTTACTCTTTGACTCTCTACATTCTGTAAGGAGGGATGTAATGTAGAAAAGGCCTTCACAGAACCGCCCTGTCCTCCTCTCCATACACACACACTCACACACATACATAAAAGTATTCCCTTTTGGCTTTGAGTTCCATATTGAAAAGCACCTTTATAGACAAACATAGTCAAATTGTATTACAAGGTAAAGTATGGAGATCATAGGATCTTCAATTTTAAACTGTCATGTATGTAATAACTTGTGATTACATTGCACTTTAAGGTTTGCAAAGTGCATTCTCTGCAGTCACGCTAATGAGGTAATTCAAGAATTGTGCCCATTTTACACGTGATTAAACTGATGCTCTGGGAGGCTGAGCATTTATGGTCTTACAGGATAGCCAGAGAATTAGGAAGAATTCAAACCCAACTGTTCTGACTCCGTGTCCAGTACTCTTTCTACTGTAACATTTTTTGATATAATGTTACATTTTGAACAAAGTTATTTGATGCCCGAATGTATCTTTGGTTTTTTAATTTATTTCGGTATATAAGGAAGTAGGCAGCAGTTATGAGGATATTATAATATTATAAAGACCTAAATATCTGAAGTTCATGTTCTGCTTTGTTTGTCAAATTTCTTATGTTTATTATAAAAATACATAAGCCCTTGTCTTGCTAATTCCCAAAATCCATATCAATGGAAGTTTCAAATGTGAAGAACTTATAGGTAAATAAGTGCATCATTGATTTAAATTTTATTTTAAAATAAAACATACTTTGTTTTTTTCCCAGTTCAAACTAATATTGGCTGAATGCCATAAGCATTGCTATTTGTAATAGTAAAAAACAGTATTTCAGAGATGGCAACATCTACCTGAGATTACTGGACTTTCCTAAGGTCCTTACTCTGAAAGGACATTGTTCTTTACCACTGTTTACTGCTGCCTCTACTTTAATGGAATCAAACCTCAGATGACATGTGGTAGAGTCCAGTATCTGAATACTGATGGCTGTTTGAAAACACATCCTTGCAGGAAAGTAATACAAATAAGAAACACTATCCTGCTTCTTCCATTTTTACTGGGTTGAATTTTCATCCCTTCCATGGAAAAGTGCCACAATAAGTCATCTATAGTACTGTACAAGGGATAAGAAAATCATAACCTTTCCTATGAAAGTGTAAGAAGAGTCAGTTACAGTTATGCCTCAGATTTGGCAGTGTGCTAATTATGAGGAGAAGACTGGTTATCTTTCCAAATGGACCTTTTGGAACTTTATAAAGTCCTTGTAGAAGATTTCATTGTGTGTATATAGAGAGAAAGAGGATAGGCACCTCTGTCTGTAGCCATATGTGTGCCTTTTCCTTGTTTTCATTAAATGAGAATTTCGGTGTGTGCAGATGTTCTCATGTAGCCACAGAATGATTTTTTTAAATTTAGTTTTGTTTTTGATGGGGAAGGAATGGGGTAGGGGAGAAACTATTCACTTCCAAACAACCATTTTCCTCAGGTTTGGGGGGATGTTTGCTAATTTCCTAAAAATAGAGTGACCTGAAATGCTTTGAATTAAAAGCAAATTCTATGCTGATAATCTGTTGAAGTTTAGTTTGAATGAATAAATTATCCCTGGTAGAAAGCAGTAGAAACACTTGTTAGTGTAATTTTAAACTCTCCCAGTGAAGTTAATAGGGAGAAAGCAGCAACAAATACAAGAAACCTCATTGTCTGGGAAACTAGATCTTTCTGAATGAGGCCAGTGCCCTGTTGAGCACCCAATGGAACAGCTGTCCAGGAGATTCTGTGAAATAGAGGGTCAAAAGCAAAAGTTTCATTTTTTTTCCTTCCTTTTCTTTTTTGAGGGTGGGTCTCCCCATCTCATCCAGTTTGGAAGTATAGCTGCTCTTCATGGGCTTAATCCCCCTCCTGATTCACAAAGAAGCTTTGATTTGCTCAGTTTTTAATCTGGGCTGGTTCACCCCGCCTTAGACATGCTGGTGGTCCCCTACTACTGGCAATTCACTAAATTGGATGCTGAACTTAGTATGGACATCTGCTCAAGTTTAGAAATACTACAGCTTAGAACTCCGAAACTCAAGTGATTCACCAGCCTCACCCCCACTCCAGCCCCTCCAAGGAGCAAGAATTACAGGTATGGATCACCATGTCCCACCAGAAGCAAAAGTTTCTAGAAAGCACAATTTTGAGGGATCTTTTGGACTCAAATGCTTGCTGAATGAAGGCATGAATAACCTCAAAACAAGATCTTCCCAATAATTTTTATAACCCAAGTTTAGAAGGTATGATTCTAGAATCTGAAAGAAGTTTTCCATTCATTTTAGCGTTTGACACTTAAAATTTTAGTTCTGTAACTGCAGAGTGCAATAGAATTAAAGCAATTCTTTCCAAACCAGGCTATGGAAGTCACCTTGGGAAACTCCACTTTTCCCAGTAAGTAGAGCAGAGCAAATAAGGCAACATAGTGAAGTTCTGTCCCTACTCTTGTATCCTCTGTAAGAAGCATTTTAAAATACTTAAAATACATGGAGACATTATGTGTCAGCCTTCAAGGCCATGTAGGGTTATTGCATGGAAGGTTAGTGGCCAACTTTTTTCTACTTGGTGAAACCAAAGATGATAAGCTTAAGTTACAGTATGGAGGAATTAGGTCAGCTTTAAGGAAGACTTTTGTGCTGGTGAGGATTGTGAGACCCCATAATGGGTGAGAGAAAGGGATTGCGGTTCCCCTAAAGGTTGTTAAAAAAAACTTGTTGTGTAAAGAGGGCCTTCCTGGTACCTCCCCGGCAGGACCTTGATGCTTTGCTCTAGCTGTGTTTCTTCAGAAAGGGCAAACATATTATAACGAAGACACAAGGTATCAGGATCCCCTTCTTGACAATTTCCTAGGAGTATTTAGGTGTGAGCCTATAAAGCAGGGACTGTGATCTCTCAAGAATATAGCCCTGGGATTCTGTCCTCTAAGTTATCATTATTTTATTCTCCCAGTAAAGGACAATATAATTTCTGATGAGGCAGTGTGGCACAGTGATCAGAGAGGTGGCCTAGGAAGGCTGAGTTCAGGATCTACCTCAGATGTATATTGGTTGTATGACCCAGGCAAGTCACTGAAGCTTTCAGTGCCCCTTGAACAACTTTCTAACACTCTTTAAGTTATAGAGCAGCTGCCAGTATGTATTTGTGGAAGAATTTTCCTTTCCAGGAATGTATTACACCAGTGTAGTCACAGATCCTATGAGAGACATACAGTGAGAGAGAGAGAGAGAGAGAAAGAGAGATGGGGAGGGGAAGAAGGGAGGTAGGAAGGGAGGGAAGGAAGGACAAGGAAATAGACACAGAGAGAGACACACAGGGGGTGAGACAGACAGAGGAAGAGAGGGAAGGAGGAACAGAGGGAAGGAGGGGAGAGAGTTCTTTTTAAAATTGAGAAGGCAAGCCATATGATATCAATTATACATGTGAAATCATGCAAAACATTTCCATATTAGCTGTGTTACAAAACACCAGAACAATAAAGTGAAAAAATTATACTTTAATTTGCCCTCAGAGTTCATCAGTTCTGAAAGAGATTTCTAATTGATGAAGGAGACATAATAGCTTTCTTCAAGTACTTGAAAATGTAGTTGGGGGCTCAACCCAGGGAGCATGAATGGATTTGAGCTGAGCTCTTCTGGCCTCTTTAGGGGAAGTGTGCTCAGAGCTGAAGGACTTTGGAACGATACAGCAATGTTTAGTCCCATAAGGGCACCAGACTTCCCCTTGGAGGATAGGGTGGGACAGCAATGCTATGATGCATATTTTCAGCGTTTGAGACAACGTGAGTTTAAGAGGTCCAGAGCTCTTGAGTCCCTCTATCAGAGTTGATTGGCTGCAGGTGATGCTTTCTGCTTTCTCAGAGAAGATGAACACTGACAGAAGGATGAGCCAAAACATAACCTCAAAGGACTCTGGGATTCCATCTCCAGATTGCTGTTTAGTTACCTATGCTCCGAAAAAGAAACACAAGCCCAAGAGGCAGCCAGGGACCTGAGGTCTAGGCTCAGGCTCACATAAGCCAAACATATGACTACTGCTTCCATAGCTGTGGAGGATGTGGTACAAAGGAAGATAAGGGTCTCTCTACACCACAGAATGTCCAGAAGAGAGGCTCCAAAAAGTTTCCACACATTTGGCAGATGGGAAGAGAAAGAGAATCAGAGAAGCAGAGTCACTCCTGTTAAAGTGTGCTGAGTGGACTACTCTTCCTGGCTCAGTGCTTCATCCTCTTTGATGCAGCCCTCTCCCTTGGTGCCCTCACAGGGACTGGAGGATTGCTGTGTCACCTCCAAATCCTTCAACTCCAAATGTGTGCCTGGGAAATTCAGCTCAAGTCCACACTCACTCCAGGGGAGTGGCTCTTGCTACAAAAGGCTGTAATATAGAAAAACGATCACATTTATTTATTTTAGCCACAGAAAACAGAGCTAGAAATAAGGAGAGACAATAGTAAGAGGAAAATTTAGGCTTGATAGGAAACTCCCTGCCATAAAAATATCCTAATAATTAAGGTTAGCTAAAAGGTAAAATGGGCTACCTTAGGTAATAGTAGCTACTCCCTCGCTGGAGGCCTTCCAGAAAAAGTTGGATTTGTCTGACAAGCTATAGTGAGGAATCTTTTAGAGGTATGATCTTTGAGATCCCTTCCAACTCAAATTCTGGGTGTCTAGAGTTGCACTTTGTTCAGGAAGCACAATGGAGTGTAGTAGCTTTATGGGAAATGAGGGAAATGGAACTTAGTCTTTTCTTATAGAGAATTTGTAATCTAATTGGGACATTGTAGATTAATTTTATTAATCTCATTTTGGTTTTATTAATATAATCTTAATTTTTACTTAGTTTTAAAATACTCATGACAAAATAAGATAATATCTGGCGTTTATATGATGCCTTTTAGGGTTTATAAAATGCTTTTTTGCATATTATCTCATTTGGTTCTCACAACAATTCTGCAAAGTATTATTATCCCTGTTTTTTACAAATGGAGAAACTGAGGCTGAGAGAGTTTAAGTGACTTGATCAGAGTCATGCAGCTATTAAGTGTCCAAGGCAAGATTCAAATTCAGATCTTGATACCTTGCTGTCTAAGTTAGACATGTGACAAATAATAATATAAAATGTAGGAATCAAACAAACATAATAAGGATATAGCTAACACAAATCTAGGACACCTAGGTGACAGTGGACAGAGTGCCAAACCTGGAATCAGGAAGATCTGAGTTCAAATACAGTCACAGACACTTAGAGGCTATGTGATCCTGGGCAAGTCACTTAATCCTGTTTGCCTCAGTTTCTTCATCTGTAAAATGAGCTGGAGAAAGAAATGCCAAACCACTTTCTTTGCCAAGAAAACCCCAAATGGAGTCACAAAGAGTCTAACACAACTGAAACAAGTGAACCACAAAACTCATAAATCTATGTAGAACTTTAAGGTTTGTTAGTGTACTTACTCTTCTCATAATATTGGAGCAAAGGGCTCCTGCAGGGGAATAGTGAGAATTAAAATTGGATGGGTAAGGTAGAACCTGATTATAAAGGGGTTTAATTGCCAAGCTCTCAATTTTATTTATTTATTTACTGTGTGATAGAAGGTGATAGAAGAACACTAAAAGATTTTGAGCAGGGGCTTGAGTGGTGGCAGTGTTCAGGTCATCCACAAAGGTAGTTTCATTCATTCTTCTCTGACATTCCCAGGTCTGGCAGCATTCTACTTCACAGGCGTGGGTGCAGCCTGAGGTATACAAGAGTTTTCTCTGGGCTGGCACAACATGTCCCTGCTCAAATGGAAGACAACCTTAGAGAGCCACGTTGATGGATGAGGACTTATCCATTGCTAGCAGCAAATTCCATTGGCTCGACTCATTTAATAGGTTGGTACCCTCTCTAGATTGCAGTTTCTTCCAGTATAAAATGAAGAAGCTAGACTAGATCATCTCTAAGGTCCTTCCAGCTGGAAATCCTGTAAACCCATGAAAATTCAAGATTTGGTGTGATTAAAAAAGAACAGCACAGTCTTAACACTCATGGGTGATCATTCCTTGAGAGCAGTTAAACCTCAGTACAGACTGAGGCAATGACTGCTATGAGACAGAAAGCATACTTGTAATGTCACTTAAGACCACATTTATTGAGCTGTGTGAGTGACACATTTAGTTCCTTGGTGATTTTTATATAGTTTGTGAAGAAATAGCCCCTGCCTTCAAGATGCTTAAGATCACTAAGGGAGACAGGGATATTATCCAACTGATAACCTAATTTACCCAATAAAAACTAAGTTGCTAAACATTTGGAAACTTTATATAGGAGATCAAAGATCATAGGAATTAGAGTTGGACAGGGACATCAGAGATCCTCTAATTCTCTCATTTTACAGATAAGAAAAACTAAGGCCTAGGAAGGACTGCCCAAGGTCACATAACAGGTAATCAGGCAAGCTGGGATTTGAACTTTGGTTGGCTAACTCCAAAATCAACATTTTCCCCCCACATCTATATATTTGTGTAAACACATAAATGGTGCACATGTGAAAAAGTCTGGCTTATATTAAAAATAAAAATTTCACTGTTTATTATAATAAAAGTTTAAGGGGCATGTGGTCATTTGAAATTCTTTCCTTTGTCTTCATAATTTTCTTTCTTTCTTTGTTTCTTCTTGCAAACCTAAATGTCTCTTTTACCTGAGTCAACCACAGAATGATGTTCAGCAAACCCAGAATTTATTTCCTGCTTCTTTTCTTGATGGGCCGTTCGGTGGTAGCTTTGAAATCTCCAAATTCTAGGCAAGGTAAGTCCTAAAGGAGACGTGATTTTCCATGCCTTGAGAAAGTTCTCTGGAATGTATTATAATAAGTTTAGATCAATAAGATGGGGGGAGAAGTTTGTGTCTAGTCATGTGGATATGTTTCAAGATTTCAGAGTTATACTAAATGTCTCATCCTACGTACAGGTTGGTATTTGTGGTGATAATTCATCAAAAATTACCCTTATATGTCACTTCTTGCTCTTCACTTATGGTACTCATATTTTAGAAGGTTGAATAATCTAACTTTATAATGCTCACTGGATTTTTTTTAAAACAGATTTGCATCCATTACTGCAGAAAATGGCAGTGAGTATTCAATCTTCTTTTAACCAAAATTCCTTCTACCATAACATACTAACATTGGGGGCTAATACTTGACTTTATCTCTTGTGCCTTCTAGGAAGAAATAATAGAGGGAAGATATCTGAACGGTAATATGTTCCATAGGATCTTGCTTCTCATTTTGGTTTCAAACGTAATTGCAACATTGATCTCTCTGCGGTAATTCCATTTTAAGCTATCTTTCTGTTTTATTTCCCTGTGCAGCTTTCCTGGATTTGATCCAGTTTCAGAGGTAACACAAAGAATACCAGGTTCTATACATTCCAGAACATTCCTCTAAGAACTGTGGGTTTGGGAGAGAAAGATGAGGTTGGTGCAGGTTAATGTCTTTCATAGGATGCAGAATATCATGGGAGCGTAATACATTTTTAATAATAGTCATAAAATAGGATCATAGACTTGGGACTGTAATAAACCCCCCAAACAAGATTCCCCTGAAGTTTTAAGGCTTTTATCTTAATTTTGGTGGATTATTATTGTTATTGGATATTTGGTGAATTATCATCCTCGTCCTCACTCTTATAGTATTCTACTACTAATTTATCTTGATTGCCCATTTTCTTCACATCCCTGTTTCTCATTAACTCAGGCAATCAGTAATTGACCACAACAGATCCTTTGACTTCTCTCTTCTCTCTGTTTCCAATTAAAGTTCTAACGTGTGGACCTCGGACCTATCCCAAAGACTCATGGCCTATTTCCATTCACGAAACGTCACGTTTACTGTGAGCAGTCTTCAGGTTTGTGCATTCTTACCTTCAAGGCATAGTCATATCACGAGACCTATTTCTTTGTCCTGGATCCTTGAAAATTTTGTAGCTGCCGCTGCCATTAAAAACATCTCTTGGGCTCTCACCCTGGCTTCCCATGGACTCAGGAAGATTGTTCTAGAATTGTTTATGGTAGTGATTGTTTGGGCTGAAATCAATCATTCAGCAAGTATTGATTAGCATTCTGCCAAGCTATAGGGAGACAAACACAGAAGTGAGAAAATCTTTCTTCTCAAGAAGCTTATGTTCTAATGGGGGAATACAACACATAGCATCTCCTTCTCTTTTCCTACGGTGACCCAAAGTGGGCCTAGGCTTAGGGAGGATCTTCTGGCAGCTCCATAAGAGTAGTGTTTCTGATTATATGAGTGAGGTGTCAGATGTGGCTTTTTTTTGGAGTTGTTATGTGTGCATGTGTTTTCCTATATGTTTAAAGGGTAAACCCCCTAAGGCATGGAAGCATGTTTGCTTTTTCCTTTGTATTCATCCTGTGGGGATGGGGGGGAGGGGGTTGACCTGAAAGAGTGATTGCTGGAAAGGCAATATTTTCTTTGTGCCCTGATTGATTTGAACACTTGTGAGTAGTTGCACAGCCAGTTTTCTTGGCTGTTGTCAGTGTCTCTGCAGGGAGGAATCCAGAACAGAAACCTCTACAATGTGAGCTTCTCTCCCCAGAAAGCCCAGGAAGAATGAGGTGCCCTGTCTAAGCAAGACTCAAAACCATCTCCCAAGAAGTACCCATGTCAACTAGAAGGACCATATTATCCCAAGGAACAGGGATTCATGTTTGCTCTCTCCAGCTCCCTACATCTCTTGTTGGGCTCATGTGATGGGTTATGAGACAGAAGCTTCTAAGCTATCCCTGATTCTGGGCCCTGCCATGCTTGGCAGGCCTCAATGGCTTTGTGTTTTCTTTAAATGTAGGCCTCTAGGGAAACTGAAAAGCATGGCGACCAGCCAAACTATCTGAAAGGCATCCTTGCATCCGTCCTGGGTCAATTTTCTTTTATCCCCTTTGTTCTCAGGCTACCATGGAAAATTACCTGGAGAACCTTCCGTACCAGCCCCAGAAGCTACTGGCAGATTTCCGACAGACTGATGACCAACAATTCCGGACTGCCATGAAATGCCTATTTGAAGACAAAAAGAGCCGATTGGTAAGGGGACCTAGTGGACCTGGAGATAAAGAGGAACTAGGCCCTTCAAACAACTCAGTCTGCCTCAGTACCAGGGATGCTGCAGGCAGTCGATAAGGTTTTATTATTAAGCACCTACTATGAACTAGTCGTTGTGCACTGTGGTGGGCATATGAATACCTAACTGACACAATCCCTGCCTTATCCCTTGAGGGAATAACACCCAGCATCTGCCTTCTCCTTTTCCTACAGTTACCCAAGTGTATCTAAGGAGAAACAGCTACTGGGTTTTCCTCTTTCCCCTGTCCTCAGGAACTAAGAAAAACACCAGAGGAGGCTCTGATAAGGAGTGGAATAAGGAAAGGAAAAGACAGGGAAACTTTACTAGCCCTAGGTCATTCCAAAGTAACTTGTGAATGATTTTCTTGTAGGCAGTAAGGAGTAAGTGAATATGAGGGTTCTTGGGACTCAGAAAGATAGAAATTTTGAAAGATTTCCTATTTTGAAGACAGACGTTGAAGAGGATAATTGACCATTCAGATTTTGAGATATCTCAGATCTGTCTGACTGTACTGTAATGAAAGCCACCTTCTTCACAGATAATCTCCTAGAAGTGAGTTAGCTGAAGATGATTCAGTTTTTGTCTAAATACATTGTGGTGATGATTACAGAAGACTAATGCTTAATAACTATCCCATTATTTTGATCAGATAAAAAAAGATGAAATAAAAGTTCTTCGCAAGGCAAAATTAGTTGACTTCAGAGCTGGCTAATGAGAAGATATCATGGGTCATGAACATATTTTAAAACATATTTTCTCAAAAGTTCTTGAATTCCAATGTCAGAAGTACATAGAAACACGTATTATCTAACAAAGCCAATTATCATGAAGTATAAGCAACAGGCCATCACCATAGAAATAAATTGAGGTACAAAGTTCCAAACAGGATCAACTTATTAGCAAAGCATGAATTTGCCAATAAATAGGATCTCAGTCTCCTCAGCAAGCTAAGACCCTGAATAAGGGCTGACAGATCATTTTTATAGGCAAAAGGAGGAACATTCAAACTAGAAGACAGCATCTAAATGAGGAAAATCATTTGATTGATTACAAAGTCTGTGTCATCATGGAGAAGACAAAATGAGTGAGTGGAAATCTAGACTGTGGCCCTAACAACAATCCCTCCTTTCATCTTGTCACTAGGAAATGCTGATTGAGTTCACCTCCAAGACTAACTAATGGTATATGGATAGCAGAATTCCTCTAATGGTATAAGGACAGCTAGTGGTATAGAGATAACAGATTTTCTTTCAATTAAAGTGATTTATAGGGCCCTTCCCTCAGGAAAAACTGAACTTACCTCAAAAACAAACAAACATGACTTTGGCAGTTATGTAAAATGGTGACAGTGGTACAGAATAGATTCAGTACCAAAACTGAATCCATAGAATCAATTTGATTTTCTCAGTTTCTCAACCCCTAGTCATCAATCAGCAAGCATTAATTCCCTGCTAAATACCAGGCCCTATGCTAGGTGCTAGAGATACAAAGACAAAAGTGAAAAAAGTCCTTCTATAGACAGGAAATAAGGTGGTACAGGTTAATGGTGGCCATGCAGTGGAACATGGGATAGGCTTTCTTTCTGGGGGCCCCCATGTGAAAGAGCTGTTGAAGTTTTAAGCCACATGCTCAAAAGAGAATGGGAACAGAAGTTTTTCCTCCCTTTAAAGTATACTGAGTGACCCGTTATCTCTTTATTAAAGAATCTGCCAGAAGGGACAGAGCCAAGACTTATTTATTTACCCCATACTTACTCCATGAGGTAGCTCTTGTGTTACATGTATTCATGACCAGTGCTCTGCTGGAGCTGGCTTGTACTGGCTGAAGAGCCCGTCATTAAATTTTCACTGTTAACATTTATAGCTCAAAAATCAGCAAACTACAAACAAGGCTTGATTTGTTGTTTTGCTGATTGTCTAGATTTAAGAAAATGATAGTGAAAACAATAATGCAAATTAAACTTAGAAGTGTGTTGCATGGGGAGAGTTGGTTATTAAACATTTAGCAGCACACACATGCCTAGAGAAAGGAGACCTTAGCAACTGGGGCCATCAGGAAAGGTTTCCCATGGGTCATGGCTTTTGAGCTGAGTTTTGAAGGAAAACAAGTATTCCAAGAGGCAGAGGTGAAGAGGGCATGCATTCCAGGCTTGGAGGACAGCCAACACAAAAGCATGGAGGTAGGAAACAGATTGTTGTGTTAGAAACAAGAAGTAGGCCAGTTTTGCTGAATTCCATCACTCAGCATTTATTGAATGCCTCCTACAGGTCAGGCACTATGCTACATGCAGGGCATACACAAAGAGGAAAAAGATAAGCCCTTGCCTTGAAGGGGCTCACAAGCAAACAAATATGTTCAAACAAGCTATGTATAGGATAAAGGAAATAATCACTTCGGAGAAGGCATTAGAATATAATGAAATTAGGAAAGACTTCCTGTAAAAGATGGGATTTTAGTTGAAACTTAAGGAAGCCAAGGAGGTTAGGAGATAAGGAGGGAGAGCATTCTAGGCATGGGGGATAGTCAAAGAAAATAGTTAGGAGAGAGAGAGTATCTTGTTCAAGGAACAGCCAGGAGGCCAATGTCACTGGATAGAAGAATATGTAGTGGGGAGTGAGGCATAGGAAGACTGGGCAAGGTTATGAAGGGCTCTGAATGCCAAACAGAGCATTTTGTATTTGATCATGGAGGCAATAGCGAGCCACTGGAGTTTATTGAGTTGGGGAGGGGGACACAATCAGATTTGTTCTTTAGGAAAATCACTTTAGTGGCTGGATGGAGAATGGATTGGAGTGCAGAGAAGACAAGGTAGGCAGACCCACCTGCAGACTCTAGAAAGAATTGAGGAGGAGGTGATGAGGGTTGGTGTTAGTGTCAGAGGATAGAAGGGTGCAATCAACAGACCTTGGTAACAGATTAGATATGAGGGCTAAGAGATAATGAGGAGTCCAGGATGACTCCTAGGTTGAGAGCCTGAGGACCTGAAAGGATGATGTTACCCTTTATAGCAATAGAGAATGTAGGAGGTGGAGAGGATTCAGACAGAAAGATATTAAGTTCAGTTTTGGACATGTTGAATTTAAGATGTCTATTTGACCTCAAGTTTGAGATGTCAGAAAGACAGTTGGAGGTCAGCAGAAGTTGAGTATGAGTAGAATACATGAAGGGGAATAATTATATAATAAACCTAGAAGGCTGAACGGATTCAGGTTTTGAAGGACTTCAAATTTTTGTCTTGTGTTACTCTTAAGACTTGATGCTGGTAGAACTGAGATATCTCTAAGCCAAGTTGCATTGATTTTCCCTGTTATTTCCATGCCCACAAAGTATTGTTTCCCCAAGAGTTCTGATCCAACTAATCACCCTATCTCTCCTTTCTTGGTTTCTGCAGGAGCTAGACAACATAGTGATTGATCTGGAGGAAATCCAAGACCATGCCTTACAGACACCTGGGGTGAACCGAACTCTGTTCCTCATCACCCTAGAGAAATGCTTCCTGGTCATGAGTTCCATTGAGTGTGTGGATATACTAGGCCGGTTACTAAGGGTTTCCCCCGGAAACTTTCTCCAGCCAGAGATCATTGGGAGCCTTCCCACAAACCTCCAGGAAGATTCCTTTAAGAATCTGTGAGTGCCTTGTAGTTTTCTTCAGTGGATGGTCTTGGGAGTGAAAGAAACATAAAGCATCTATTAAGCACTTACTGTTTATTTGCCAGGCACCATGCTAAATGCTGGGGATACAAATACAAACAGACAAGACACCTACACTCAAAGAGCTTATATTATAATGGAGGAAGATAAGACATAGAGACTATAAAAGTTGAGGGGGGCAGCAATTTGGAAATGACTGGAAAGTGATTTGAAGACCTGATACTGCAGAAAATACAGTTATCCCTTCCACAATGGGATGGGGGAGAGGGATTTAGGGGTATGCCTCCCTCCTAATCTGGAAAATCCATGTAAAATTTCTTGGCCCTCCCTTTGTACCAGAGAAGAAGTCTGAATTATTTCTTTTTTTAATGGGGTATTTATAGTATTTTATTGTGCAACTTGAGTTAATATTATACAATACTATACATATGTTTTGTGCATTTCTGAGTTTCTAAACTTTTTCTGTGTCATCTGTTGGCTTTCACATGATATCTGCTGCTTTTGTAAAACTCCTCCCAAATTCCCATTTAATTTCTTACACCAACCTGCAATATATGGAAAATATGATGGGGAAAGTTGTGATGTGGAAGGGATAACGATGAAGTGGATACATATTTGTCAGGGCAGGTGAGAAAGAGATGAGCATTGTGATGGGGAGTTTAGGCTGGATAGGAAGTGCCTTTTGGAGGATAGAGGGTAAATTAAGATTCAGAGGGGTACTAGATATACAGTAGATTTCAGTAAAATCTGTAAGCTGAAATAGTTTTAATGGAAGATTCCTGACCATATATAGACCTTATGCTACTGACATCATCATAACATAATACTGGAGTCCTTTTTATGGAGTTCTGTTGTCAGTACTTATTTATCAGATAGCTGAATGAGACTGGGTGTTCAAGCTACAGTAGCTGTATAAACTTAGTATGATTCTCATTAGCATGGTACTATGACAGAGTAGATGATACCTTCATACACTTATTAAATAACCCACCGTGCAAAAAATTGTCCTTCTTCACCAAGTACAGTGACATATTAGATGTATAAAACATATAAGTTGTTGAGTCATTTTCTAGTTTTGTCTGACTCTTTGTGACATCGTTTGGGATGTTTTTGGCAAAGATACTGGAATGGTTTGCCATTTCTTTCTCCAGCTCATTTTACAGATGAGAAAACTGAGGCAAACAGGATTAAGTGACTTGCCCAGGGTCACGCATTTACTCGATGTCTGGGGCTGGATTTGAACTAAGGAAGAGGAGTCTTCCTGACTCCAGGTCCAGAGCTTTATGTATGGTCCCAACATACATACAGTTTACAGTTTTTGGGAGCTTACAGTTTAGGGAAGAAGGGAAGACATATAACGATTGCCTAAGTAAAGTTCAAACAATTTGTTGTTAAGGTGCAAAGAGTTTGTAAAAGTACTAAAAATCAGCTCATTTTTGTAGAGAGGCCCAACAGTTCCTGAAGAGGTTAATGCCTCCAGCTCACCTGCCCCAGCTGATTGCTACTTCTGGATTTATGTCAGTGATGAGGGAGGTTAGGAGTTAGAGGCTTCCAAACAGCCTTGTTCCTACGGCCCTGTCATTCTTAGCAGATTCCTGCTGCTTTGTGCTTTCTTAAATAGAAGCCTGTGGGGAAAATGTAATCTTTTCACTATTTGCTTAACAAACCGAAATCTAAATTATCTTGAATTCCAAACTAGGAGAGCTGAATAAGTGAAGTTTCATTGCACTTAGAATGTTTTTTGTGATGAGAAGACGTAGAGGAGAACCATTCTACCACAATGTCCTTCCCAGAGCAGGGGCTCAAGAGGATGATGATTTCAGGTCTAGGCCAAATTACAAAGTAGGGATAATTAATCTAGAACTCATGGAACATTACAGCTCTCATGGATCTTAAAGATCATCTTGTCCAATCATGTCAGCTCCCTGTCCCATTTTACAAATGAGGAAAACTGAGGCCCAGAATGGTGAAGTGATTTGTTCATGGTCATGTAGCTAGGAAATGAAGGAACTTGGAATCGAAACCAGCTCTTCTGCCTTATTTCACCTTTTTTCTACATTGACTTTTCTAGCTATTGCTTTTCCCTTTCCTGAAGGGTTTCCCTCTCTGATTTCCCTTAGGTGATCAGTGCCTCAGTCCCTCCCCTCCAGTTAAAGTCTAATTTCAGTAAAGGATCTGAAACTCATTTACAATGGAGGAATAACTGACGATGGTTTAAAGTGTTCCTCTAGGGGAGAAAATGGATTCTTTCTGTTGAGGCTGACTTTTATATTCACTACCCTTCTAAGTTTCCCATATCTGTTTGTGTACCTGCTCTCTTCTCCCATTAAGACATCATATGACCTTGGGCAAGTCATTTTCCCTCTCCATCTCACTTTCTTTAATGATGCAATAAGAAAGTTGGACTAACTTTTCTCTAAGGTCCCTTTCTGTTCAATGAACCTATATAGTCAATCAGTAAAAATTTATTAAGAACCTACCATGTACCAGGTACTGTGGCAATAGCTGGGGACACAAAGAAAGGCAAAAGATAGTTCTTGCCCTCAAGGAGCTTATAATCTTTGTGTGTGAGTATGTGTGTTTTCATTTATTCCCTGTATTTTGCCATCTTATTAGTGTTTTGCTTGTCTACACTAAATAACTTTTTTGGGGAGCTATATTTATGTTTAACTTTTGTTTTTTCTCAATTACATGAAAAGAAACATTTTAAACATTTTTTTTAATATTTTGAGTTCCCCTCCCTCTCCTTGAGAAGGTAAGCAGTTTGATATAGATTATCCATACGCAGTCATGCAAAACATTTCTATGTTAGCCGTGTAGCAAAAGAAAACCCAGCCTTAAAAAAAGTAACAAAGAAAAATTTTTAAAGGTTTCAGTATACATTCAGACTCCATCAGTTCTTTCTCTGGAAATGGATAGCAGTTGTCATCCTAAGGAGTTTATAATCTAATGGGGAATGGTGAGGGAGGGAGAATACCCAGCATGGGGGTCATAATGAAGTCCTAAAGTCAGATAGAAAATGATGAGATGGCTGCCCTGGGCACAATCCTTAAATGGAGGATCTTCAAGGAACTCTCCATTATTCAATATCCATTCTCATCAGAGGGAGGGAGGGTGTTTAGGGAGTACTGAGAGAGGTATGACTTTCAGAGTTGATATGATCTTGCAGGATCATGAATTTCTAGAGATCATGGTGAAGTCCAGGAGAGCAACCTGATGGGAAATGAATCTCCATCTTTTTCTTTCCCCTCTTGACATTTGTTTGGGTCCTTTAGGTCTTCAGTGTTTAAAGATCTCTATGACAAGACCTCTGCTCATTCACAAAGGGCACTCTACTCCTGGATGACTCAGATTTTACAGAAATCTGCCAACTCAACTGGTAAGACCAAAAGTCTACAGAACATTGCCATGGGGTTTGTCTTTGTGTTAGGAAGAGGGAAAGCTTTCGAAATACCAGCTTATCCCCTCTGTGGAAGGGAGAGAAAAAAAGGACTTGCTTAATACTTTGTTTGCATGACCTATTAGCTAGCCAAAGTCAAGACCCAAGCTTTTTATACTTTTTTTGTATTTTCCATTATAAATCAGAAATAATGGGACCATTTCTACCAGTGATTAAAAGAGCAAAATTCTCTGTAGTTAATGAGTACATTCAGAAGGTGTGGGTGTCTGCTAGGGCAAAAATGTCATAGCTAATGTATCATTTGTAAATTAATTAAATCCTTCGTATAAGCTGAACTGCTTTAAAGAAGGTGGGTGTGAACAACTTTTCTCATGCTGACAACTCATTTTCTGTCTAAACCAGCAATTCCAAAACTTCTGGGAATTATGACATTTAATTGCCTTTGATTTTAGGAGATTTTGACACTTTTCTCTTAAAAACCCTTCACAGAACATATTTCATCTTTAACCAAAGTTAATTTAAAACAATTTACTTTGCACATTTGAGTCCTGTTTCTGCCACCAATGAACAAATCATTTTTCCTTTGCGAGCCTCAGTTTCCTCATCTCTAAAGTGGGAATATTAATAGTTTCACTGCCTATCTCAAAGGGTCATTATAATAGCACAATGAGGAAATGGATATAAAAAGTTCTGTAATTGTAAAGCATAATATAGATGTATAGATATGTCACTATTATTTTTTATTATTTTATAACATCCCTGAGATCAGTGGAGATACGTTAGAAAGTCACAAAACTGGTCTCTATGAAGACAACCTAGTGAGAATTGTAGTTCCAATTAATGAGTAGTTGGCTTTGGTCACATTGTCAGCAACAGGTAGAATCTGGGATCTACTGACTTGAATTTAAGGATGCTCGGTTACAATTAATACCTTAATGAATCAGAAGAAATAATTTTCATGGTGGACTCTAGTGTTCCAAGTGGATGGATATCTCTCGAAAATCTAAATGATGATCAGTTAATGTCTTCCTTACTAGAAGGGTCAAGTTCAAGAATGTTTGCTCCTAGAATTTCATAAGAGCAGACATTGTGAAACATGCTACATTCATAGACATCTTAACATTAACTTTGAGTTTCCAGATGTTCTTACCTGAGAAAAGAACATGCTGATACAGAAATATCCATGTAGTGACATATTACCTTTCCTTTAAGTGTCTATAAAATTAATGATAAGTTGTAAATACCATAGGGTCATCTAGTCCAATCCCCTTGTTAGATTCATGAAGCTCTGATATTCCATTGCAGATGAGTGTGGCTCATAACACTAAAAGGGTCTAGAATGGGAGAACTGAAATTCCCTGAAGTGTTGAAAACCTGTTATTAATTTTACCTATGGCAATGCCTTACCAGAACATTTGGCCTAGATTTTGTTGTTATTGATCAGTCATTTTCAGTCATGGTTAACTCTTCATGGCTCCTTTTGGGATTTTCATGGTAAAGATACTGGAAAGGTTTGCCATTTTTCTCTTCAACTCATTTTACAGATGAGGAAACTAAGGCAAATAGGGTTAAGTGACTTGCTCAGGATCACATAGCTAATAAGTCTCTAAGGCCAGATTTGAACTCAGGAAGATGAATCTTCCTGACTGTAGGTCCAGCACTCTTATCTACTGTACCACCTAACTGCACCTAGAAGGGATCTTCAAAAACATCTTATCTAACCTTCTTATTTTAGAGACAAAAGACTGAGGCCCAAAGAAAGGAGGTAACTTGCCACATAGTTAAGTGGCAGAGCTTGGACTTAAACCCTTACCACTCTAAGGGCAATGCTCTTTCAACTGTGGCTCACTGACCCCTAGTGAATGCATCCAGTAGACTCTTAGTAAATTTTAATTGAATATATCATTGGCAGCAAAGATGTCTGTGAATATTCCAAAGCTGTGTGAATATTTTTAGTGTTTTCTTTTACTGGGCAGATGACTCTATGTCATGGGTTAGTGCGGAAAACCTATGGATTTTGGGAAGATACATGGTTCACCTCCCATTTGAAGAAATTACAAAAATTAGTCCTGTTGAGGTAAGTGGAAGATTTCATTCATGCTGTCATACCCATTTTGATTACAGTGAGAAGTGCTCTAAACCCCTCAGTTCTCTGTCATTAGTGGATTTAGAATAAGAAGGATCCCAGAGTCAACCTTGTCCAATCCCCTTGTTTTACAGATGAGGCAGAATGGGCCTATAGAGGTTAAGTGTCTTGACCAAGGTCACTCAAGTACTAAGCACCTAAACCCAAGAGAGGCATCATGAGGTTGTAGAAATAGCAATCAATCAGTGAACACTTATTAAGTACTTACCATGCGTCAGGCATTGTACTAAGCCTTGGGGAGACAAAAGAAGCAAAAGATAGTCCTTGCTTTCAAGGAACTTATAGTCCAATGGGGGAGATAACATGCAAACAAATATATACAAACCAAGCTAAATACAGGATAAATAGGAAATATTAGCCGAGGGAAGGCACTAGAATGAAAAAGGCCTGGGGAAGGCATCCAGAAAATGGGATTTTTAGTTGAGACTTAAAGGAATCCAGGAAGGTCAGTAGTCAAGAATGGAGGAGGGAGAATATGTGCGCCAAGGACTTCCTGCTTCCAATATTTACTTGACATGTGACCATGAGCAAGTCGCTTAATCCCATCAAGCCGCAGTTTCCTCAGCTGAAAAATGGGAGTAGTCATTCTTGTTCATATTTACTTCTTGGGTTGTTATGATGATCTAACGAGATACTGTGGGTAAGGAATTTTACAAACGATAAATAGACATTATATAAATTATTACTATAAATATAAATGAATGTCATCGTTGTTACAGCATTTGGGACCTCATGACCTGCTTTCTGATCTCTGTCCATTAGATTGGGCTGTTCATCAGCTATGACAATGCCACCAAGCAGCTAGACACAGTTTATGACATCACACCAAAGCTGGCCCATGCTTTCCTGGAAAGGATCAACTCTTCTAGCTTTGATATGAGGAATACCTCTACCATTCACAGGTGAGAACCAACCGTTTTCTAATTCTCTGAAAGTACCAGCTCCTCACAGATAGTCTATAAGCACAAGACAACCTTTTCTTTGTAAATAAGGGGGTTTTATTCTGGCAAAAAGGGAACAACTGTAGTTTTGTTCTTTTAGTTTACCCACAAAATATCGTGCTGGTATCATTTTCTCCCTCCCTTTCCCCAAGCATTGCTTTTTGGAAGTGACATGAAGGAGATGACATTTGCTAGAGGAAAGATGGCCATGTCAAGAGTAACAAGAGTAAACAAAGAAAAACCCTTGAATGCCATATGGTTGTAATGACTAAGGTTGGCCCTGGGAAAAAAAAGAAAGGAAGCGCAACCCCCTCTCCTCTTTCCGGGTTGGAGAATATTGAGATAGAATGCGGTTTATGCTGTCAGATACAATTGATGTTTGGTTTTGCTGAACTACATTTCCCCCTCCTTTTTTTTTTTGTTAAAATGAAAAGCTTGTTGACCAAGGGAGGAAAAGGAATACGTTCAGAAATGAAGGTAATATAAAATAAAAGATGTAAATAAAAATAGATCATTTATCCATTCATTCGTTCATTCATTCATTCATTCATTCATTCATTCATTCATTCATTCATCTGTTTGTTCATTTGGACATCAGTACGCGTGGGTTCTAGTCTTGACTGCCACTAGCTGGATGTGTAACCATCAGCAAGTCATTTAACCTCTCTGGGCTTCAGTTTCCTTATCTGTGAAATGAAAAGATTGGGCTAGATTACAAATTCTTAATTTTTTGTGTGTGACAGACCCCTTTGGCCCTCAAATGAAACCTGTGAAGGCTTTTTTTCAAAATAATATTTGTCAATGTATGAAGTAAAATATATAGGATTACAAAGCAAACCAATTGTGTTGAAATATTTGGCAACTATATTTCAACACAATTGGTTTGCTTTGTAATTTATGTTTTTTAAAAAGTTCATGGATCCCAGGTTAAGAACTTATGGGCTGGCTGATCACTAAAGTTCCTTCCAGAATGAGATTTTATTAGCTGTTTTTAAGCATGGCCCCGTGAACTCATTTCATGTCAGGGAAGTCAGTGTGTATGATATAGAGGTCAACTGTGGGCACAGCATCAGCTGTCCATCTGGGTGACCAGCCTAATAACACCGTTGGCTGCTCTTCTTGGAGCCAGGAACTCACAAGTGATAACAGCAGCTTCTACTATACCTGTAGTCTAAGAAATGATCTTTGGCAAGTCCCTAGAGCTGAATTCCTCAGTTTAGCTCTAGGATTGGAAAGAGCAGCCCTTCTTTGTACTTAGGAGAACTGCTTTGAGGGTAAGGCCTTGTACCCCTTTATTCTTTGGTATCTTCTCTGGAATTTAGATTCTGCTGCTGAAAATACAGCAGACTCAATTATCTATTTTAAGTTGGAGAAGCAATGGCATGTAAACCCTCTAAAAGCAGAGAGGGGGTGGTATATAGATCTACAAAACATTTATTAAGTTTTAATAGAAAGTAGGAAGTGCTTGTGGATGTGGGGGAAGGTGAGGAGCCTTTAGGAAGTAATTTGGAGATCTGGTTCCCAGAAAAATAAGGAAAAAGCCTCACCAATTAGAGGGGGAGAATCTGAAGTTTCTGATGAGCTGGAGATGATCATATAGTAGGACCATAGCAAGGAGACCACATATGACCTCCAGGTTATTTGTGCCTATTGTTGAATTCTGGTTTTCATTTTTGTATGTATGAGATTTTTTTCTTCCCTTAGCAAATTTATGTTTCAAAATATCTTGTTTGGTCTCTGTAGTACTTAGTACTTCCTGAATACATATTGACTGAAGGTGGGAAGGAGGAACTCCAGGTGACAGATGCAACTGATCTATTAATAAAATTTTGCTTAAGTAATCTACAAAGTGAATAACCTCCTTGTGGATTGTAGAGAGTTATACTGTAACTGAGCTATTAAACAGAATGAGTTGCGTCCTGTTTCCTGTGTCACTTTGATTCTTTTGGATTATTGGCCAACCTTGTCTCATTTCCTTACCTAGGTTGGGGCTGCTCGTTTGTTTCTATGGTGATCTGGAGGAGCTGGAAGCCACAGTAGCCCAAGTCTTACTACATCAAATGATTAAGTGCAACCAACTTAGAGGCTTCCAGGCTGATGTTCAGAAGGTGAAGAAGACTGGGTGTCCCCACTTCTGGCCCATGATAGTTTGTGTTTCAAACTGGTAGGGATATAGAGAAGACTCAGAAGGCTTTAGTTGATGAAGAAAGGGCAGGATCTTTTTTTGGAGGGAAGGGAGAGGGCAGGCTTGTGAGGACCCTGGGACTTGGAATGGAGAAGAATGCTGGGTTAGAGCAAGAGAATATAAGCCAGGAATCCAAACCAAGAAAATTCCAAATGAGGGGATGGAGTCTTAACTGCATGGGAATCAGGAGATTAGATCAGGGACCTCACAAAGGAGATTCAGAGCATGGGGGATGCCAGAGTTGGAGATGAGAAATAGAACACAGGAGGCTCTAGAAATGCCTGTGGCCACTGTTCATGCCCATCGTTTAGCCATCAGCTAGTTATTCTTATGCCTATAAGGAGCCACTTGCCCAATTCTCTGCATATGTTGGTGGTGGGATTCAGGCACCTTGTCTCTTGTGCAGAATCAGATGTACAGTGGTGCCCCCTCACCAGCAATATTTGTCGTTCTTTATCTCCCATTCCTTTTTTCCACTTCAGCTTTCTCTTTCTCTCTTCTTCCCCCCTCATTCCCTCTTTGCTTTCCTTTTCCACTTCAGTTCAACCATATGAACATTTATCAAGCACCTGTAATACAGTGTACAAGGCACTATGCTCAGTGCTGAGGATACAAAAAGGAAAAAGAAAAAAGTTAAATATACCAAAGGTGCGCTGGTAAGTGTTTAGCAACTGGCTTTCTAGGGGAAAAAAGTGTGTACAATACACTTTTAAATTTAATCTGTATTACTACCATTTCTTCAATACTTTCTTAAGTCTAAGCAGTCAGCAGAATAATAAATCAAGCCTTGATATGTAGTACTTGTCCCTTTCCAAGGTGTAAAAGCTTCACTCTAAAAATGTAATTTATCTGCTCTAGGCACCTGGGAGCAGGCTCCAGAACAGCCCTGAAATAGTTCCTGTCTTCACAGACCTTATGTCCTACTGATACGTACACAGATAAATACCATATAGTGTAGAGAGTTATAGGGACATAGGCAACATGTTCTAGGAATAATTGATGGAGAAAACATCTTAATCTAGGGTAATTGGAAGAGTACATATGGAGGAGGTAACACTGATTGAATTATGAACTAGAGAAGAAATTTGAAAGGTGGGAATAAGGAGGAATTACTTTCTAGGTGTATGAGATAGACTATATGAATGTAAGAAGTAAGAGATGACCAGTCTCACTGAGGAAATAGCTAATAATTCAGTTGGTATGAAGAGAAGTGATATAAAAGCAGGTGGAAAAGGTAGATTGGAGCCAGATTATGGACTTTAAATGCTAAGCTAAGGAGTATAAATTTTACCCCAGAGACAATAGGGAACTACTAAAGATTTTTCTGTTGTTTCAAATCTTTCCCATGCTCATTGCTCTTAAACATATTCCAAATTCCTGGTCTGCTTGCACCCTGAGGGATATACTCTTTCCTTGTGAAAAGATTATTGGAGGGCTCAGAATTGCATCATTCAAACTGAGTATTTGTTAAATCTCTTTGATCCTTAAGTATTGGAATCATTTTCTGAAAGGGAGACTAGCACCCCAACATGCACGCAATCTTGCTGGTTAGTTCCACAGACAAGAGGCACCTAACTCTATGTCTTTTTCTGTGCTCCCTAAATCAACGTTCACATTAAGAGCAAACTCAACCTTCTGGGGATCCACAGCCAAACACACTCTTTAAATGTACACAATCCGCATGCCTACTCAATAACATGCCATATCTTCTTCCCCTAATATACCCTCAGTCTCTGCATTAACTCAGTCATTCTGACCAGGAGGCTAAAAATTCTCCATCCACATTAGGTTCTCCCCAGGTTCTATACTCTGATCTCAACACACTCAGTCATGACTAATAAGGGATAGTTAATCTATAATCATGCTAGAATGATTGCTAGGATCAAAGGGATGTTTTGATGCTGCCTAAATAAATGGGCAGCTAGGTGGTCTACTGGAAAGAGTACCAAGTCAGAAGTCAGGAAGATTCATCTCCGTGAAATCCTATCTAGCCTCTGATACTAACTAACTTCGTGACCCTTGGCAAATCACTTAACCCTGTTTGCCTCAGTTTCCTCATCTGTAAAATAAGTTGGAGAAGGAAATGGTAAACTACTTCAGTATCTTTGCCAAGAAAACCCCAGATGGGGTCATGATGAGTCAGATATGACTGAACAAAAAAATAAATGAGGAATTTGCAAACCTATTAGCTAACTTTCCTTCCCTAAGACCTGAGTTCAAATCTAGCCTCAGATACTTACTAGCTGTGTGACCTTGTACAAGTTAACTTAACCTCTATTCACCACAGTTTCCTCAACTATATAGTGGGGATAATAAACACCAACTTGCAGGGTTGTTGTGAGGATCAAATGAGATAATATTTGTAAAGTGCTTAGCATAATGCCTACCACATAGTGAGCATTATCTCAATATTTCCCTAACCTCCCCAGTCTTCATAGCTGTCTGCTTTTCAACTCCAAGGTCCTCAGAGTTTAGCACTCAATAGGAGAATGGTATGGTTAATGCCAAGCCAAAGAAAGATTCATTTGTCTGCTGTGGAAATGATAAATTGGACAGGGAAGAGACCAGTTAAGTTACTGTAATAGTCCAGGGCTATAATGTATATTTTATCACCACCTACTATATTTCTTTAATGTCCACTCTGTGATATTCAGAACTAGACATGAGGAAAGGTAAGCAGATACCCAGGATATAACATGAAGATCAGAGCATTCAATAATATCAGCCAGGGAAGGGATGGGGACAGCAAAAGACACTTTTAAAAATGACTTTTTGTGTATTTTAATGAAAGGCAACTTGGCACAGGTGAGAGAACTGGCCTCAAAGTCAGGAAGACCTGAGTTCATCTCACCTCTGCCTGTATGACCCTGGACAACTCATTGAACCTTTCAGTGTTATAAACCACTCGTGTAAAAATCAAACAGAAAGAGGGACTGTTACGCTGTACATCCCTATGGGCTTCAAAGTGACTTAGAAAGTCACATGTTAGCATTATCTATGTTCTGTGGTGGGGGAGGGGGAGGAGGAAACATACAAAGTAAAGTGGTGCAATGGATAGAGTGCCAAGCTTGTAGTCACACGCTCATCTTCAGTGCCTTTGCAAAGAAAATCTCAAATGGGGTCACAGAGAGTCAGACTTGACTGAAAATGACTGAATAACAAAAAATTGTGTTTTTGTTTGTCTTGTTAACATCTCCCAACTGGGCCACGTTCCCTGCTGGCCTATGTTTGACGCTTCTCATCTAAGCCAGTCTGGGGCTATAAATTACACAAAGGTACTGATCAGTACTGGTAGAGGAGTTTCCTCACTGAGGAGTTTCCTATACCACAGGTTCAATCCCAACCCTTCATATTTTAATGTCATAAAATCTGATTTTCTGTAACATGTAGATATATTTATTTGTGATAAGGTAGTCATATTATAAGGAAAATTTAAAGCCTTTAGAGGACAATAATAATAGTTACTGGCATTTAAGCTGGCAACGTGTTTTCATACAGCATCTCATTTGAACTTCACAAGAAACCTCTGAGGCATAATAATTATTACCATCCCCATTTTACAGATGAAGAAATTGAGGTTTATAGAAGTTAAATGACTTGCCCATCATCACAGTGGATAGAGATTTGGGCCTGTGTCAGGAAGACATGAGTTCAAATCTGGCTTTAGATGCTTACGAGCTGTATGATTCTGGGCCAGTCATTTCGCCTCTATTTGCCCAAGTTATTTCATCTATGAAAATAGGGATAGGAATAGTGTCTACTTCCAGGGTTGTTACAGGGATCAATATAGCTGTCAAGTGCTTAGGATAGAGTCTGGCACATTGTAAGTACTATATAAATTTTAGGTGATATTATTATTATAAAAATGAGATTAGAACCCAGCTTTTCATTATTCCGGACCCAGCACTCTATGCACTACATCCATAAAGCAGGTGTCATTTTCAAATACAGAGAGGGGTATAATTTAAAAACATGGATCAAGATCTGATGATGCTTTTTCTACACCCTGGTAGTAATATATGGAACACAGAGTCCGTACTAGGCTTTTCCTCCATTTTCAAATAGGAGTCATTGTACTGACTTCCTTCCCTACCCCAAGAAACAGAAAAAGGCAGCTGTGAAGGGCCTTACCTTGGCTAGGCAGCATCTGCAGAATGAAACCTGGGAAGTAAAGGTCAGCACAAATCTTCACTTTTATACAAGGGCAACTCACCTGCCACGGCAGCTCTAAGGAAGTCACAGTGGAGAGATGTTGTCTGTACTGTTGAGCTGGTCAAATAACCTCTAACTCCTCTAGGTGGGTCTTTTTTTTTCTTGGTGTCTCTCTGATTTCCCTTCTTTTCCTCCCCCTTCCTCTCTCCCACCCACCCACTGTGGAGTTGTCAGGTAGTAGAGTCCTCATGGCAAAATAATAACGAGGAGAAAAATAATGAGGAGAGCCAATTCTAGACCCACAGCATGGATGCAAGACATGACTTCTGGGAAGGGCTCATGAGCCAGGGGAATTGGTTTCACTTAAAGGCTTGTTGACAGGGTTCTACCAAAAGTCATTCCAACTGTGGTGTTTTTTGCTATCCCTTTCAATGTGTAGTTCAGTTCCCCCCCCCCTTTTTTTTGGTTGTTTGTCCATTTTTGGTAGGTTCAGTCCTGATCAAGAGTGATAACAAATGGCTAGTCATAAATTGTCACAGAAGTGGAAGGACTGTGGACTCCTTTATTTTGCAGATGAGGAAACTGAGGCCCAAAAAGCACAGATGACACCTTAAGTTACACAGTCAGTGAGTGGCAGAGCCAGGATCTTCTGAAATCGAGGCTAGTAATCTTTTGGTTAGGTCACATTGCCTTTCAGCTACCACCTAGGCATTGCACAGAGTATGTGCATGTACATTATCTAAAATGAGTTTTAGATAGATAGGTAGATGGATAAATAAATGGAAATATACAGGGTGTCCCAAAAGTCTTGGTATACTTTTAATGTATTAAAGCTTCGTGTGTGTGTGTAGATGTAGATATAGAAAAAGATGGCTAACTGGGTAGGGATATATTCAGAAATGAATTTGATGTTAAAGTAAAAGATATAAAAAGATTTTTTAAAAAATGCTTATATATCCCCTTTCCTTCCTTTCTGAATTTGAAATGGTCAAATCCTCCCTTGCTCTGCTAGGAACTTTTAGCAAAAACACATAAAGTGATGATTCAAAGTAAACTACGACAAAGTGAAGTTAAAGCCAGAAAAAGTATTTTCTGCAGCACTTTTGCTTTGCTGTGCTTATAACACTTCCTTCTGCATGCTATTTCTGGTCATCAACATTTGACTGAGAGTGCTACAGATTATGCTGAAGAAATCAGACAGTAGAGATTTCTTAGGAAGTAAGCAGATCATAGAAGCAGTCTTGATGTTAGATTAAATCTTTCCTCTGACAGTTGTTAGCTTTATGATTCTGGCCTCCTCACTTAACCCCTTGGAACCCCTTTCTGAGACTTAACTGTTAAGTCATAGTATGTCAGGAAATCACACAATGACATCTCAGCAAACTTGCCCAAGTAGATGAACCCTTATTTTCTGTTTTATTCATTCTATGATGTTTTTGTTTCAGCTCAAGGCTGAACTTGTGGACATTGCTATGGAGAACCAGACCCTGAATGATACCCTTGGCTCTTTGTCTGATGCAGTGGTGGGTCTGACGTGCAGCCAGCTAGAGACCCTGTCTCCAGAAGCAGTGCACAGTGCCATCTCAACTCTCAACCAGGTCTCAGGGTGGGCCAAGAGCCAGGTCATTATCTTGTCCACCAAGTACTTGACCCATGAGAAGGTCAGTTCAGTTCATGACTTCTTGAATGTAGTAAAGACCATCTAAATACTGGGACTTTTAAAAACTATATGGGTCAATATTGGAATCACACAAAAAGTACTTTAAATGATAGATACAAGGAAATTTAGCACCAGCTTAAGTGTCTAGGATCCATACACTTTCTTTTAAAGCAGTTATTTTCAAATTCTAAACCAAGTCCAGGATCTTTGACCTAACCAGGTAGATGTGTTTTCAGTGGGTCCTCCCACAATTACTTTTTATTTAAATATTATATGAAAAAGGCACTGGACTAGGAATCCAGGGGTCTGGAGGTGGGGGTGGGAGATTATCTAGTCCTGTTTTTGCCAGTTTTGCTGTTTTGTCCTGTGACAGCTGTCCTCAGGGATCTTCACTTCTCTGGTACTCACTTTTCTCATCTGTAAAATTTGGGAGATGATAATGATGGCTGCCCCCACTCTCTCCCTCATAGGATTGTTGAGAGGCTGAAGTGAAATAATGGATATGATAGCTCTGTCGCTGACGCTTTTCTCTTTTTGCATTCTCTTGCTGGATGACTTCATTAATTCCCATTGGCTTAATTATCATTTCTATGCAGATTACTCACAGATCTGTATCTCCAGCCACAGAATCTCCCCTGAGTTTCAGTTCTGCGTCACTAACTGCCTATTGGACTTTTTAAATTATCCCCAACGTCTCATTCTTCTTTGTCCCACATATCCGATAAGCTGCCAAAATCATTCTGTTAATTCCTCCAAAAATATCTCTTGCATCAACAACCTCCTTATCATTCCTTACAGTCACTACCTTAATTCAGGCCCTTATCATCTCTTGAATGGTTCATTGTAATAGCTTCCTAATTGATCTCCATCTTGAATCTATCCCCTTTCCAATCCATTTCCTACATGGCTTCCCAAGGGCTTTTCCTTAAGAGCAGATCTGACCTTGTCTCCCTACCTAATTCTCCTCTGTGGGTCTCTACCATGTGAATTCCTCTGTCATTGAAAGCTCTTTGCAATCTGGCCCCAACCTACCTTTCCAGCCTCATTATACTTTACTCCCCATCCCTCATGCTGCCATCCACACAGACTGCCTTTTTGCCATGCCTCACATATGTCTCCAATCCTTTGTTTCCTGTCTTCCATTCTTGCAATGCACTCCCTCCTCCCTTCTACTTCCTGGAGTCTCTTCCATCTACACTCAGCTCAGGTACCACCTTTGCCTTTTCTGAAGGCTTGTCTCCCCTCTCTCCACCCCTATAACTACGATGCATTTAACAAATGTATTCTGTATATACTTAGACACACATTTTGTCTCTCCTAACAGAATATAAGTTCCATGAGGGTAGAACTATTCAGTTTTGTCTTTGAATCCTCAATACTTAGCACAGTGGTTGGCATATAATAGTCACTCAATAAATGCTCTTTGATTTATTGATTGCTATGAAAAATATCAAGCCCTATAGAAATACAAGGAGTTATTACATTGTTGCCCATTATGTTCCATTGACGTAACACTAAGGAGAATTAGGCTCCTTCCATTTTCCTTTATTGTCTTTCCTACTGTAAAGTTTAGATAGGTTTTAATGATGAAAAAAAGTGACCTAAATTCTCTCCAAATCTTCTTGTAAAGCTTCTGTTCCATGAGGCTTCTTGTTCTCTCTCCTAGGTCATATCATTCTACAACGTCAGCCAGATGGGCGCGTTGCTGGCTGGTATCAGCACCCAAGCTTTCTACAGCATGGATCCAAAGGAGCTCTCACATGTCATTAAAGGCACCATCTCCCAACATGTATCTGATTTGTCACCCGTCCAGCAACAAGGTATCCTCAGCAAGGTAATGAGAAACTCTCTGATAAATAGTCATTTCAAACCAGAGCTCTTGGTTTCAGAATCCCTGTAGGTGAAACGTGATTTTGGCTATGGGATTAATTCTGGGTTAGATGTCTCTTCAGCACAAAACGAAAACAAAAACAGAACAACTAAAAAAATCGCTTTGCTTGGGACCTCTTCTGACTCTGAAGAGTCTTTCCTGATTCCCCCATTTGTTGGTGCTACGCTCCGTAAGTTTGTATTTATTCTATATGTGTTCTCTATTTACTGATTTATCTCCGATCGTGATTTCTTGCCCCCCCTCCCCCACAGGAGCATGTCAATTCTTTGAGGATTGGACTATTTGTATCCCCAGGGTCTTGCACATAGTAGATGCTTAGTGAATGATGACTGATTAGCAATATTATCATAAAATACTAGAGCTAGAAGGGACCTTGGTGTTGCCATCGAGATGTTGCCATCGAGATGTCCTCCATCTCTCCCTATACTTACCTGCCCCCCAAAGGCCAGTATTGGACCCCTCCCCCACCACATCAGTGTTTTTCTTAGGATCCTAAATCCTAGTTTTAAGTCTTCAGGGCCCATCTAGTCATCAGAATGTTATGTACAATGGCAGAAATTTCAAGACACTAGACCTAAAAGCCTCATCATATACCTTTTGTACTATGCCTGTCTTTTTCTTGTTTTTGGTTAGATGCTTGAAGCAGGTGATGCTTCTTCAACAGTCATGGATATACAAGGAGTTTTCTTTAAGGAAGTATCTCTCTTTGATTTATGGAAGGAACCAGGCTTTAACTCTACAGTTGTCAAAGAAAAGGAGCTCAGGAGAAGCCAGGTAATTAGTAGTAGACATGAGTCTGCTCCTCTAGAGAAGTTCATGCTGGCAAAGTGAACTGTAAGTTGGCCTTCTGAAGGATAGCACTATTTTACTATTGCCATACATAATGAATAGAGAGCTGGTGTTAAAACCAGGAAGACTCTGGAAGATAAATTTAGCTTCTGATAATACTAGCTATGTGACCCTGGGCAAGTCCCTTAACCTCTTGGTACTCAAAGTAACTTTCTAAGGTCAAGTGGCAATTCATTTCAACTTTGGCACCTCCTGGTGCCAACTTACATTGGTAATAGAAGTTTCTTCACCTAGGTATTACCTAGCCCTATGTAATCAGATTAGATATATAATCCACTACAGCAGATTAAGATGGATATTTATAATGAGAAAAGTTTTAATGAACGCTGTGGCCATCATTATGGCCAAAGTGAGTATAGTGGTATCAGGAATGTCAAAGCAAAATTTTGCCATATTTTTTTGACTCAGGAACCTCTTTGTAAAATGTATAATATTATACATCATATAATACATTATTATATATTGTATTATATATTAATGTTGTTGTATTATATCATATGTTATATGTAAATAGATCTCGAAATATTTATTGTTGTTCATTTGTTTGTTATGTACAACTTTTTGTGACCTCATTTGGGGTTTTCTTGGAAGAGATAGTGGTGTGGTTTGTCATTTCCTTTTCTAGCTCATTTTACAGATGAAGAAACTGAGGCAAACAGAGTTAGGGGCTTGCCCAGGACCATACAGCTAGTAAATGTCTGGGACTGGATTTCAACTCAGGAATCTGAGTCTTCCTGACTTCAGACCTGGCACTCTATCCTCTGAAACTCTCTGACATTTCTTTTTCTCTGAGTATTTATAATAGTGATGTTTAGTCTGGATAACAAAAATTTAGAAGGGACATACGTGGCAATAATTCACACTGATAGAGCACTTCCAGGTTTGAAGCTTTAAATGTATTATCTCATTTGATCCTGGCAAAAATCCTCCAAGATAAGTCCTCAATTTATAGAAAAAGAAGTTGAGACCCTGTGAGGTTAGGTACTAGGGAGTACATAGGAGCACATGGATGGTAAGTGTCTAGGGTAAGATTCTACCACAGGTCTTCCTTACAGCATATCCAGTGCTATGCCCCTTTACAAGATCAGATATGAGAGCTGTTACGTAGTAACGGGATAACACTAGTTGTACTTAGCCCCTAGAGGACAATGAGCTGAGAAGCTAGATATCAGCTCCACTTATAGTAATATTGATAATTCTAATGATGGCAAGAATAATAATGATAGCTAGCACTTATATCACTCATTAAGGATTTGCGTAGTGCTTTACATAGGTTAAATTACTTGATCCTCACAAGAACTTTGTGAGGTAGGGAATAATGTATTATCCCCATTTGATAGATGAGGAAACTGAGATACAGAGAGATTAAATGCTTGCCAAGGGTCACACAGCGGAGGAGTGTATAAGGCAGGATTCAAACTTGAGTTTTTCCACTCACCTCACTACCCAGCTTTTGTGGAGAAAAGACAAAAACAGAACTTCCAAACAATTAGAGGTGTCCAAAAGTGGAGAAGGCTGCTTCAAGTGGTGTTGAGCCTCTTATCAAAGGAAATTTTCAAGTAAGGACTAGATATCTACTTACTGGAATGTAGTATATGAAACTTCTGTTCAGGTATTGGTTGTACTAAGTGAATTTTAAGTTCCTTTCCATCTCCAAAATCCTATAGTAGAATTACAGAGCTGGCAAGTCCCCATCTATCACATGATTTACTTGACTCTGGAAATTACTTAGGGTTAAATTACAGATTCTGTAAAAACAAATAGATGCCCTAGTCTACGAGTTAGAGATTCTGCAACTGTATTTCTCCTTGAAACAGGAGTCAGCCAAATGTATAGTTTTTGCTCTAAAAATACTGGCAGGAGAAGGGTTTGGATATAGCCCCTTGGGAGATAGGAATACCTTTCCTTAGAATTCTGTTCCGGTTTGTTTATACAAGGTTCCTTGATTTTCCTTCAAATTTTTTCTTCCTGGGGTGGGGTAGGAATGAAGGTCAAGAAGAACAGTGGAATGTAAATTGAGTCTCAGAAGAAATACAACCAGATTTAGTCCCCTTCTAATTAATAAGTAGGATGTGAAAAACAGATCCTGGCAAAATTTTGATCATGGCAAAAATCCTCGGAGATAAGTCCTCAATTTGTAGAAAAAGAAATTGAGACAGAATTTCAGACTTGTTTTTCAACATTCTGCTCCATGACAAACACACCCACACGTATTTACTTTTGACTGTTCTCACTATAGGCCTTGTTTCTATATGATTTTTTGTCAAGAACGACGAGAAAGCCTGATGACCTCCTAAGGTAAGAAAGAATAACTAACTAGTGTCCGTGGGATCCTCCACTAGGGTCCTACCCCAGTGTCTCAGAGTGATATGAAAGAGTCTCTGTGTCCTTTTAATATCCCTCTTGCCTCTAACTTGATTCCCCCCCACTTCCCCCTACCCTCCTCTCCCATCTCTCTTTTCAGTGTAGGGCAGTTGGTTAAAGGAATAACATGCCAGCAGATTGAGAGCATGAGCTCTGACTCATTTTTGGCCCATTTCAAGTATTTTGAAAACAATCTCCACCTGCTTTCTCCATATCAGGTACCATTAGCAGCCTTTTTTCCAGTTCTAATTTTGTTTCTGCCCATCCCCCATAAGTGGGTTCATGTCAGTTGCTCTGGTTGAAGACTTTTTCCTAGGAATTTTCAGATGCCAGTGATAGTTTGGGGCCAACTGTCTGACTCAAGCCAAGTTTTCTCCAGTTTCATATTTTTAAAGGGGGCAAAGTATTTGGACTTGGTGACCTTTATATCTTGGCAACCAAAGCCAGCATGGCATGGTTATTCCAAATTCATAATTGAACTAAGAAATACATTTGTAATGTGTGAGAAGAGTGATTGTTTTTAAAATTACTATATATATGCTGATAATTATTTGAATTTAAAAATGTCCACCAACCCCCCCCATACATACTACCGTCCTTTATTATTAGAGTATTTGATTAAAAACTGCTCTAAGAATATTTTTCATATAAAACTTTATCTCCTAAAAAAGTGTGAGATTATTTGATGCTGTGAATGAGATGTGTCATCAGTATACCTTATCTATCATCGTTTTTGAGAGAGTATAAATATGACTGGAGTTAATAGTATATATGTCATGAGTTGGAAATATCTGCAGAACCCAAGGCCTTGGGCACGGTACCTCTTCCTAGGTGAATATGGAGAGTAGTTTTCTTCCATTTACTCAGATATATTTGAAATTAGAATTAAAAGATCTCTATGCCATTAGTTCACTCAGTTCTTTCTTTGAGGGATGATGGAAAAAGAAGATTTATATTTGTTTTATAGCTCTATTAGAAGAGGCTGTAAAGCTTTGATGAAGGACCTGGCATCTGTTTCTTAGACGCATGAAAGGCTCTGCCCTGCCCAGTTAAATTGGTGGGGATCGGACATTCTGAGACTATGCTTTATCTGTAAAATGGGGATAATAATAGCACCTAACTCACAGAGTTGTTGTGAGATTCAAATGAGTTAGCATAATTAAAGTGCTTTGCAAACTTTAAAGCACTCTATAAGTGCTGGCTGTTATTATTACTGTTATTATTTTGAAGAAGTCAAGCTCATCTTAAATTACTTGTAACAAGCTAGGCTTGGCTCATTCAGATCTCATAAGGCTTTATTCTTTCAGGTTAATTGTTTAGCTTGGAAGTACTGGAAGGAGTCTCGCTCATCTCTGCCTCTCTTTCTCCTATCGGCACTCCCGTAAGTAAGCGTTGTCAGGATTCTAAACCTGGCTTGGCAGTTACACTGATGGGAATTTATCATAATTTATATAATATCATAATTTATCATAATTCTCCCTTACTTACCTGCATGGAGTACTTCAAAGTTTACATACACTCACTCTATATTGATTCTACCTTAGACACTAGCTGCGTGACTGTGGGCAAGTCACTTAACCTTTCTTAGCCACAGTTTCCTCCCTTGTGAAACGGGGATAATAGCAACACCTGCCTTACAAGGTGGTTTTAAGGATCAAACAACATAGAAAATGTTAAGCACTTTGCAAACTAAAAGCATTATAGAAATATTAGCTACTATTATTATTAAATAGAAGCCAGCTTGATCTGTAAGCTGCTAGTCCTTTAAATATCTCAGAGACCTCAGCAGCCTAGAAAGTTCATTTTGAACATCAAGATAGAAGTGAGAAGCACCAATAATGAACTAATGATTTAGGGGAATCTAAAGGCAGTAAGTTGGACTTTTCTTAATCTTTTGATGAGAAAAATGAATGTAATTTTAATGTACAGACTAAAATATCATTATAATTCCAGAAAAATAAAGTTCATCTTTACACTTAGGAATCTAGGATCAATATTTAAATTTTGGATCTCTGTGCAAAAAAACAAATCAGAAAGAGACTCTTCATTCCTTGTGAATTGAAGAATTAACAGATGGCTCTTCATTCTGGGTAGAATTTTACAGCTTAAGTCAGAAGCCTGGTGGAATTATAGGTGTGCTAGGCATTGTGGGTATCAAACATGGTCTCTGACTAATAGGAGTTTTTAATTAATTTGAGGAAGGAATCCCCCAGGAATCAACTTGAACATAATTAAGTACAAAACTGTGATATGGCTGATAAAGGCAGGGGAAAAACTGTATTTTTCCTCCTCAATTTCCATTTCTCTCTTTCCAGGGCCCGCTATTTGGAGCTGGTCTCAGCCTCTCAGTGTGTTCCCTTTCTGATTAGCCTAGGGAAGATCCAGCTGAACACTCTCGTTTTAGATTCTCACAAAAAGAATTCAATTATCAGAAAAGTACAGCAGTGCTTGGTAAGAAAAGGTCCTTCCTGCTCTGAAAGAGGTTTGTGTTTCACCCTCCTCTGTTGCATGATGCTTACACTTCCCCAAGTGTTTTCTGTTATCCAAAGTAGACACTGGTTATCCTTTCTGTAAAGTCTCAGTAGGGCCAAGGTCTTCCAGGGCAACCTGGGTCGTCTCCAGTCATCCTGATGAATATCTGGTCACTGGATTCAGATGGCTCTGGAGGAGAAGTGAGGCTGGTGACCTTGCACAGCCCTCCCTCACTGAAAACAAAGTCAAGTGCAAGTCATGTCATTATTTCTCTGATGGCATGGTCTTCTTTGGCAATGAAGGATGACAGCAACCACCTCTTCATCTGCACAATAGGGGAAGGAATGGATAGTAACAGTTTGGCAAAAATTCCAAATGGTATTCAAGTCTTGCATTTCATGACACCCCTCGGAAATCTGGCGTATCCCCAGAATAGTGAGGAAAATAGTGTTCTGAATTAGCATACTTTTTTAAAAAATTATTCATTTTTTTGGTTTTATATCACCTTCCTTCCACATGCATACCTTTCTGATCTCCTCCCCCAGAAAGCTATCTCTTGTGACAAAAAATAAAAATGAAAGAAGAGGGAAAATTAGCTCAGCAAAATTAATCCACATATCAATGTAGTCTGATCATACATACAAACCTATATGTTACAAACCTATAGTCTCCTTCTGCCTAAAGAGAAAAAAAAAAAACCTATGCAGAGGGAGGAGAGGTACATTTTATCATCTCTTCTTTGGGTTTAAGATTGGTCATTGTGGTTATTACATCTATTTTTAATTATAGTTACCCAGTGTTCCATTTCATTTTTTCTTGTTCTTTCCCAATACATTATCATAAACATTGTGCATGCTGTGAGCATGGTTCTGTTTACTTCACTCTGTATCAGATCATATAAGTTTTCCTATTCTTCTTTGAGTTCTTCACAATTCATTCTTTCTCAGGGTGAAGTGATATTCTTTTACACTGAAGCATCAGCATCCTAAAGAAAAAGAAAAGACCCAGTCTGGCTGATACCACACAAAATTGTAGAGGCAGCAAAGTTTATATTTGATACTCTCTGCCTCCTTATTCTTTCTCTGCCCCACCTCCTTTCTCCCTTTTGGCTTATGATTTTGCCCTAGGATACCTTTATTTCTCATATCGTCCCAGTCTCTCCTGTGAGAAAGGAAAGTAATTTGATAGATTCATTTAAAAAGAAGATTCCGTGCTGAGTATAATGCTTAATACCAAAGCATGAGTCACTAATGATGGAATGTCAGATCTCAGTGGGGAAGAGTTTGAAGGAGCAGTCTTCAAATTACAGGATGTTGACTGCTTCCCACTCCATGGATGTATGCATGAAGACCAACCATATCCATTTAATTCCTTAGAGGGATTGAAGCAGCCCATTTTCAGTGACAGTATATTCAAGCTGTGTTAGAAGGGAGACTCATCAAGTGTTCCTCTTTTTAAAAAAAATAGTTATCCAATTATCCAAATATCTAATGCATCTATGAAGCACCCACCTTCTGTTTGTTTCCTAGCCATCCCCACTCACACATTCCAGTCTCTTTAAGATTTTGTATCTTATGCATGCCAAGTCTACAATGCACTTTTCCAAAAACGTGATGCTTGCATCACTGGGATAAATTCAGGTCATGTTCCATTTTCGCCTAATCCAAGAGACTGAAGGTCTTGTAACAACCAAAGCATATGATAGGGTTGTAAGTAAAACCACCTCCTGTCAAGTGACTATAACAAAACATTCTCCTAGCTGTGCCTGGGAGACGGTTTTCCCAGCTCTGGCCTCTTGGTTTCAGAATGATTCTATTACTGATGAATACGACATTGACATCATTGGAAACCTCATCTGCCATTTGCCTCCAGCCATTATCCAAAGTGGGATTCACCCTAGGGCCTTGGCCACAGCAATGGACAGACTCAAATTCTGCACCAGCCTCAGCCCTGAGCAGAAGACTGAAGTGAAGCACAAACTCCTGGAGCTGCATGGGTGAGATGGTCAGCCTTTGGCTTTACCCACAGCCTGGGTCAGTCTGTCTTTGTTTTTCCTAGTTAATGGCTTTCACTCTGTTTTCTTGCTGACATAATGCAAAGAAACACAAATTTCTAGCAACAGAGAGACTCTTGAATTGATTCAGAAGTCCGATTCCTCCTGATATTAGATATTGGCATACCTTTCTTTCCACACCATGCTCAGGAGCCTTTGTCTTGGCTCCTCCTCTGATTCATTAGGTGGCCTTAGGGATTCATTTAGCTTTCCTCATCTGTAAAAGTGGGATAACAGTACCTGCCCTTCCTGGGTTAAAGGTAGGCAATTGTTATCAAGCTTTGAAAATTGTTAAAGGCTATACAAATCTCTGGCATTATCGTTGGTCTTCATGATGAATAGGGAAAGGGAGTAGACCAGTGATTTCAGTAGTAAAGGCAACTCCCTCTATCAATGCAGGTCAGGACTTTTTCTTCAATCTGTTGTAATTCCCAATGCCCATTTGGCATGGGATTCTCTCCTCATTGGTAGATATCCAAGGACTCAAGAGCTTGGAGAGACCCAGGAGCTTAAAGAGACTTGAAGACTTCTCTCTCTCTGTCTCACCAACTCTACTCCATCCCTCAGGCAGGCTCAGGGCACTGGTCTCCACCAGTGGGGGAAAGAGTCCCATACCAATGAGCTTGGGGTCTCATATTATGCTACAATTTGAGAGAGTTGCCTAGACCACTAAGAGGTCAAGTGGCTTGACCAGGGCCACATAGCTAATGTATGTCAGAATTGGGATTTGAACCTCTGCCTTCCTGGCTTGGAGGTTGGCTTTATCCACTATGCCATGCATCTGTCTCTGAAGAAAAAGAAAATTAATAATGTTCATTATAAAATTATTAATGAACTTTCACTTTTAGGCAAGAGAAATCTCTCTGGAAAAAACAGAATTTGAAACTGAGAGAAAAATGTCTGAGTTTTTTGGCCAGGTATCAGGGTAATGGGCAGCTAGGTGGCATGTGGATAGAGTGCCAGGCCTGGAGTCAGGAAGACTCATCTTCCTGAGTTCAAGTGTGCTCTTAAAGTGTGACCCTGGGCAAGTCACTTTACCCTGTTTGCCTTAGTTTCTCATCTCTAAAATGAGCTAGAGAAGGAAATGGCAAACCACTCTAGTATCTTTGCCAGGAAAACCCCAAATGGAGTCACAGAGAGTCACACATGACTGAAAGGATTAAGTAGCAACAGCAACAGCAGCCAGGGCAGTACTTCTATTTTTCTACTTTTCTATTTTTCAGCTATCTGAATAATAAGCACTTCTCCAGCTAAAGGATCCTATCTTTCTCCAGCACAAAGGGAGAAGCCCAATTGCCAATGTGGTAGGCTCCTTTAAAAGACTCCACCAAATGTGATGTGGTTTTTAACCACCTCTTTTTCACTTTAAATGGGCCGTCCTGCAGAATTAATTGTGGGAAAATAATATCCCATAATAAGCTATGGGCTTCTTCCTATCAAATATGAGAGGAAGTTATTTTTGAGCCAGTAAAACTCTGTCTCATACAAGAAAGTCTGTGTTGCTAACATAGACAAAACATGTGGCTTTCCTCTTACATTCTTGTAATTCCTTGTGGTTTTCACTTTTCTCCTTCCTTACCAGGCTCCCCCAAAATTGGACGGTTGAAACGACAAAGGACATTGGGCCATTTCTAATTCTCTTTTCAAGAGATGAATTGAATGTCATTGCTGCTAAGGTACCTCTCAGTCCCTGGTTTCAGAGATTTTAGGAGATTAAATTGAGTGATGACAGACAGCATATGACATAATTAATGTATCAGAGGGGTTTACAGTTAGTGAGGGTGGAAGCATCTTTGCCCCATCTTAGAGGGCCCAGCTTCTCACTAAATTTTTGGAATGGACTTTTGTGCCAGTGAAATTCAAGCAAGCAGAGACCCAGGAAGCAGTAAAATAGCAACTTAATTAAATTTGACTTCTCCACGAGGCCTTCTGGAGGGAGGTGGCATCATGGGTGACTGTTATGTACAGTATTAATAAGTACATCAGAGTGGTACAAAGCAAAGTATTATGTGAAGTTTGGGGAATTTCAGGTTTGAAAAAAAGTACATTTGTTCTAGATCAGGTATAATAGTTTCAAGGATGCTAGGAAGGCCTTTCTGCTCCAAAAGCTGGCCCTCAAAAAATGTCTTCCTCTTTGATTTGGTACCTAAAATTCTAGATTAGAGTTCATCCCCATCCCCATCTCTTTGAAGGAGGTCATATGCTGATGTCAGGGATTTATGATTTCATTTATCTGGAAGCCCTCTCAACCATTGGCAGGTAAAGTCCTGTGAATTATGGCCTTATGAAGTTGCCTGATACCTACCTCTCTTCTTTGCAGAGGTGGAGGTGGTGGGGAGACTGTGGATGTGAAACAGTACATGTACCGTCAGACTTTTTCTACACGTTGTTTAGTATATGAACAGTTTGGCGGGACTGTATTTGTTCAAACCCAGCCTCAGGCTTTTCCCAGCTGACCCTGGGAAAATCATTTTAATGTCTCTAAACCTCAGTTTCCACATCTGTTAAGTGAGGATAATAATAGCACCTACTTCCCAATATTGTGGGGATAAAATAAGGTCAAGCTTTTTGCAAACCTTAAAGCACCATATTTATATTAGCCGTTATTATTTTTTATATTCTTTGTGATAAGGAACGGCTTTCTAGGAAGTGGGGAGGGAATGAGGAAGGGCCGAAGAGAGAGAGAGAGAGAGAGAGAGAGAGAGAGAGAGAGAGAGAGAGAGAGAGAGAGAGAGAGAGAGATGAACATGATGTAAAACTGAAAAATAGAAATTTACTTTGAAAAAAAGAAAAGTAAATTTCTAAAACCTCAGAGATATTAGCTGACTTATCCATGATCATGGGTATGCAATAAGTATAATAAGCTAATAAACATCAGAGATAGGTTTCAAAAATCAGGTTTTCCCAACTCCAACTCTATTGTCTATTACTACTGTTACGACGCAGCTAGGTAGTGAAGTGGATAGTGCTGGGCCTGGAGTTAGGAAGACTTATCTTCCTGAGTTCAAATCAAGCCTCAGACATTTGCTAGCTTTGTGACCTTGGGCAAATCATTTACAATTTGCCTCAGTTTCCTCATCCGTAAAATGAGATGGAAAAGGAAATGACAAAGCACTCAGGTTTTTTTGCCAAGAAAACCCTAAATGGGGTTACAAAGAGTTGAACTCGACTGAAGAAACAACTGAACGTCAACTCCTTGGGAGTCCATTGCCTAGGGTAATTGCTAGTGCCCCACATTTATAAACCGACTGGGATTAACTATGCAGTGAGTTTAATCAATAGGAGAAGCTACTGTGGGAGAAAGTAATAGGGCTGCCATTTAAATAAAGATGAATGTGATCTTTTGTTGCGTTTATTTGCTTTAATGAATATGTTTCACTTTCCCCTCCATGCTTTCCACTCCCCCCATCCCCATCCCTCCAATCTCCCACCCTCACACAGTTCCCTGATATCCTTCAGCAAACAGCTGCCAAAATGATGGAAACCCAACTCCCTAAAGAGTTTCTCTGGACTCTTTTTGCATCCATCCAGAACACCAGCAGAAATGTTCACACATCTGATTCTAGAGATGGTGAGTGTGTTTTTGGTACCTGGGCCAATTCCATAGTAGTGGTATTTCTGGCTGAGTTCCCAGCAGGTTGAGGGCCTCTTGTTTTCACAGGGCTTGATTGAATGGCTATCAAATGAAAGAGTTACAAAAAGTCAAATGTCAAATAATTTCAACTTTTTGAAAGATATTTTAGTCAGGGCTCAGTGCTGCTGACCAGAGCTGCTGACCAGAGCTTTATCACAGATAAACAAGTTTCATACTATGTTATTTTTTTTTTATTTATATCCTCCTTTGCATAGGAAAAAAAATGCTTGGGCCATGTTTTAGCAGGGAATGAGTTTGCAATTGAAATTGGTCAACTGAATAGGTTCTCTAAGTTCCTAACATTCCCACCTAGAATGACTGTAAGGAAAATTGTGAAATCTGGAAGGTTTGTGTTTAGCCCCACTAGTTTTCCTCTTCTGTACCATTCTTTTCCCATTAGGGTCAAGATTTCAACTCCTTCCTTCAGTTCCTTAATTATCTCTTCCTCTAAGCCCAGTTGAAACCTGCTCTCAGGAAAAGGTCTGAGATTCATTTTTACTAAAAATGTAAAAGATCCATGTAAACCACTCCAGTATCTTTGCTGAGAAAACCCCAAATGAAATCACAAAGAGTCAGACATGACTGAAATGACAGAACAGCAAGAAAGATTAATGATTAAGTATTTCCCCTAAACTAGAATTTCAGGCACCAATCAGCAAAGGAAGGCAATATTTTAAGGATGCAGCAGAACCTTCCTGAAGTCATCATCCTTTTATGAATAAGACTGACCTACATGCCAGGTGGATCATTACCATGACCCTGGAGACTGTGGGAAGAACTAAGGGAGAATTTTTCAGGATAAGAATCAGTCAACCAATAGTATTTATCAAATGCCCACTGTTTACAGAGCACTGTTCTGGATGGAACCTCTTACAACAGCAACCTACAAAGATCACTGAGAAACAGGGAGATGGTGTAGAAATAAATGTATATGCCACTTCTCATTTACAGCTTCAGAAGTCATCTGATCCAACCTGTATCTCAACAGGAATCCATTCTATAACATGTCTAAGAAATGGTTGCCTGGATCTTTAGTAAGAGAGAGCCTGCTACCTCCTAAGACCCACCATCTATTTAGATAACTATATCCCTTATGGAAATATGTTTTGCATGGCTTCATATACATAATGAGTATCATTATTTCATGCATTCTCAATGGGTGGAGGAGGGGGTGGAGGTAGAGAATTTGGAACTAAAAATAAAATTTTTTAAAAAGTATACCCTTTTTTAAAAGTGTAAAAGAAAATTTTTAGATAGGGAAGATTCCTTAAGGAAGTTATTTAGATAACTATATACCTTAGGAAGTTTTTCTTTATAAATACTTCCTATGTACTGTAGCAGTACCTTAATGCCAGTTTGACCTTTTGATTGGTGATAAGCATTAGGTGTCGATGATCTGAGAAGCATTTATTCCCAGTATCTTCCAAACTTGTGTGTTTAGCACCAGGACTCTGTCTTGATATTTAATATCCTCTTACAGCTCTTAACTGCTTTCCTCAAAGCCCCCAGCGTGAGGAGTTGGTGTTTCATTTACTATTCTTTCTTCATTAGCTTACTTGACTGAATTGACTTTAGCATTGTACATCCCGGCATGATGTACCAATAGCTGAACATCATGTATAACCACTCAGATTTAGCAATATGTATAACTACCAGTATCCAGTCAAGTTGAATAGAAGAGAAATAGGTTCCACAGAAAAGGACTCACTTTCCATCTGGAAAAAATAACCACAGGTATCTACTAGAAGATGGCATTTCTAGTTGAAAGTTCCCAGGAAATAAATCCAGACTTTCTCTAAACACAGTTTGTTGGTTGTCCATTATACAGCCCATAGCTGGGACCAGCAAACACAGTCTCATTTGTATAAAAAATGGAGCTCTTTTGACAAAGGAAACCTGAGACTATCGACTATATGGGGAATTACTTTGCTTTTCCAGTCACTTAGAGAAAGCCAAGGAGGTCTGCTGGCCTGGCCTGTCTGAAAGGAGAAGCAGTCTTGTTCATTATCTCCTTTCTTAGACTTTATAAAAGTTAAGCAATTCTTCTATTACCTTATTTATCTGAGGATTCTCCTTAAGTCTAAAGGTTTAGTTTGTGTGTTAATGTGTGAGCTGCTTTTGAAGCATAGAATTTTAGAACTGGAAAAGACTTTAAAAGGCATCTGATCCAGAAACCGCCTTGTGTTTTTATATTGGGAAACTCAAGCCTTGAGAGATAAAGTGACTTACTGAGGTTCACATCGCTAACAGCAGACCAGATCTAGAACTCAGATCTCCCTAGGCTTAGTTCAGCACTTTCTTATACCAGAGTGCTTCTGCTTGGCCTTTTTAGGCCTCAGGATGCTAATCAGTCAATTAATCAGTCAATAACTATTTGTTAAACACCTACTATGTGCCAGGCAGTGATAAGCACTGGAGATACAAAAAAAGGCAAAAGACGGTCCTTACCCTCAAGCTTACAATCTAATTCGTGAGACCACATGCAGACAACTGTATACAAACAAGCTATATACAGGATAAATTGGAAATAATCAACAGAGGGAAGGCATTAGAATTAAGGGGAATTGGGAAAGGCTTCCTGTAGGAGGTAGGATTTTAGTTGGAACTTAAAGAGCCAGGAGGCAGAGATGAAGAGAGAGAGCATCCCAGGCATGGAGGACATCCCATGAAAATGCTTAGGGTTGAGAGATGGGGGGTGATGGAGATGGAGAGGAGATGAGAAAATAATAATGAGATCAGAGTACATAATTGGGAGTAAGGTATAGGAAAAGCAGAAAAGTAGGAAGGGACCAGGTTATCAAGGGCTTTGAATACCATACAGAAGATGTTCTATTTGATCTTGAAGGTAATAGAAACATATGGGAATTTAATGAATGAGGTGTGTGTGTGTGTGTGTGTGTGTGTGTGTGTGTGTGTGATCTCATACCTGTGCTTTAAGAAGATCAATCTGACAGCTGACTAGAAGATGAACTGGAGTGGGGAGAGACTTGTGGCAAGGAGGCCAACCACTGTTGCCACAGTCCAGATGGGAGGTGAGGAGGGCACCAGAGTGGTGGTAGTTTCAGAGGAAAGAAGAAAGCATATACAAGAGATGTTAACAAGGCATATGTAAGAGATGTTCCCAAGGTAAAATCAATAGACCTTGGTAACAAATTAGATATGGAGAGGGAAAGAATGAGGGGCTGAGAAGATGACACTTAGGTTTTGAGCCCGGGGGACTAGTGGTGCCCTCAGCAGTAATAGGGAAGTTTGAAAGGGAAGAAGGGTTTGGAAGGAAAGATAATGAGCTCAGTTTTGGACATATTGAGTAAAAGATGTCTGTGGGACATCCAGTTTGAAATGTCTAATGGGCAATTGGAAAAGAAGTTAAGAGTAAGATTAGGAATGAGTAAGTAGATCTGAGAATAATCCTCATAGAGATGATTACTGACCCCATGGAAGCTGATGACATCACCAAATGAAATAGTAGGAGGAAAAGAGAAGGGAGGAAAGTAGAAAAATGAGGGAAAGGGAGGGAGGTCAGGGCCCAGGACAGAGTCCTGGGAAACACTGACAGTATTGGGAGATGTGACCTGAATGAAGATCTCTAGCAAGGAGACTGAGAAAGACCAGTTAGACAGGTAACAGGAGAACCAGGATAGAATATTGTCTTAAAGAAAAGAGGGTATCAGGAAAAAGAGGGGAATCCTCAGTATAAAAGACTGCAGAGAGGTGAATAAGGATCTGGCAGTTACGAGATCACTGGTAAGTCTGGAGAAAATGGTTTCAGTCAGGTGATGAAACCGGAAGGCAAACTGTAGAGAATTAAAAAGAGAATGAGAGGAAAGGAAGTAGAAGCATCAGTTATAGATGGTCTTTTAGTTACAAAACTGGTGGAACTGGGGAGGCAAGAGTTAACCCCCCACCCTCCCATAACAGCGCCTGGGACTGTCATGAGCAAGGAGGTTGTGGTGCAGCTCTGGAGCAGCTGGGGTTAACTTTGCAACTGTTATGGACTGATCTGGCATCCAGATCTGTGGGCTCTTTGGGCAAGAAAATTATAAAAGCAGTTTTTAGGACTTGGGCAGGAGCTCCTGAAACTCCAGGGAACCTTCCTGCCAAGTGCTTTTAACCTCCTTCCTGGAGGCTTTTATTTACTTTATCTTCCTGATCAACCCCTTGGGAACCGCTTTTGCCAGGGGCATTTAAACATATATTTATTAAATGGATTGTTTGTTCAAATTCTCAGGCTCTAAGTATTCCTCTATTGTAGTGTCAAACTCGAATAGAAATGGGGCCACTAAACCATATATAAGGGAAGATAAGAATCCCTGCCAGCTCATGTTGGCTTAGAAAACCAGATATGAATTTGTCCCTCAGGAAACCTTCTTGACACCTCTAATCTACTGAACCAGATGTGGGGGGACTGAAGCCAGGACAGGGCCTATAGTCAACATATATTTGTCAAGCCAACAAACATTCAATTAAGCTACCACGTGACAATTAGATTTGGACACTTTTCTCCAAAGAATGAGGGACATATTAAAAATCAGAAAGTATAGATGAAGTTGTGGGACTGGCTAGATTGAGTTCAATTCAATTCAGCCGCCATTTATTAAATACCTTCTCTATGCAGAACACTATGCATAGTTCATACTGAGTTTGTAGTCTATAGGAGACACAATCCCTTCCCTTAAACAGTTTAATAGTGTAAAACTGGCATATACTAGAGATAGAGGGTACAAATAAGTTTCCTGCATTTGAGCTGAAGGGAGTCTTTGAAGGACTTCACTATAGTCTAGGACCTCTGAGGCTCAGTTTTTATTATTGGGTTAAGTGGTAGCAAGTGGTGGTAGTAGTTGGGACTATCACAGAGCAGGAAGCTTAGGAAGAGTTCTTAAAGATTTAACCATGATCCTGGTCCTGTTCTCACTCCCATTTTTCTCTGCTTCATGTCATGGGAAGATGTCATTTTAAAAATTCCTAGGAAAATTGTAGGGTACCTAATTGACCCTCATTAGTTCTTGTTGAACTGAATCGTCCTGAAAAAGGTAATCTAATGTCCATGAAATCAAGTTTCTTGATCCCGGTTTCCTTTTCTGGAAAATGAGGGAGTTAGACTAGCTGATTTCTCAGGTCTCTTTCAACTCTAATAGCCTGGTTGTTCAGTTGTTTTTCAGTTCTGTCCGGTTGTTCATAATCCCATTTGGGATTTTCTTGGCAAAGATACTGGAGTGACTTGCCATTTCCTTCTCCAGCTCATTTTACAGATGAGGAAACTGAGGCAAACAGAGTTGAATGACTTGCTCAGGGGCACATGGCTAGTAAGCATCTGAGGTCAGATTTGGAACTCAGGAAGATGAGTCTTCCTGCCTCCAGGCTTGGGCACTCTATCCACTGAGCCTCCTATGAATCTCTAATTCTCTGAAATCTCCCAATTCATGATAAATAGGGTTAGGACCCCTTGCTAGGTTTCTTAACTTATAATCCATGAACTTGGTTTTTTAAAAATAACTGTATTTTAATAATTGGTTGCATTTATAATCCTATATATTTTACCTTATGCATTTGAAAAACATTATTCTGAGAAGGGTTCCATAGCCTTCACCAGAAGGGTGAAGCAAAGGAGTTCATGACACACAAAAAAGGTTGAAAATGGGTACCATCGGGCCTGTGAATGAAATGTTACTTCTTTTACATTTTAGCAAAGTAGAACATCAGTGACCTACTGTCTCTACAGTCTTTTGAATGGTCCGGCATCATGGGAATGTACTAGGGCTCCCTTGTAGGAAGAGGAAGGTCATCCTCCCCTGCTGAAATTTGTGATCTCAGTGATGTGCCCCCCGCACCCTCCAAATTGCAGTACTAGCTGATGTTATACAACACTTAAGTTTACAAAGTTCTCAAGATACATACCAGGTTGTAGAAAGTCTGTACCTCATCCCTTCACACTTAACAAAGTAAATGGAATCTTGGACCTGACCATACTTACCTATAGGCTGTTCAACCTTAGCTTGCCCTTGGCTTCATTGCTATATATTTTAATTTTATCCTTTCAAACTCTATAGGGACCTAGAGGTGTAGTCATAATTTATATAAATTATTTCTCATGAATAAATTTGCCATCTTGTCCTCTAATAGCAACAATATTAATAATAACTAGCCCTTAAATCGTTTTTAAGGTTTACAGAGCTTTGTACATGTTATCTCATTTGATCCTCACTACAAACCTGGGAGGTGGGTGCGATTATTATCCCCACTGACAGCTGAGGAAACTGAGGCATTTAGCAGCTCAGTGGCTTACCCAGGGTCACACAGCTAGTAAGCATCTGAGGCAGGATTTGAATTCAGGTCTTCCTAATTCCAGGTTTATTGTTCTATCAGCTGTACCATCTAACTGCCACTAATTGATTAGCTTGAGCCCTTACCACAGTTCTTTAATATTCAATTACATAATTAAATGAATAAAACTTCTTCCTCAGTAGTAATTATTCTTATTTATCTATAAGGAAATCATAAACTTGCCAGATATTATTTATGAATAAATGAGAGCAATAATAAGCATATGAAGATATGTAACTGTCTACAGTATTTTGGCTATGACTGATCCCAGCCTGAGTCACTTCAGACCCTCAGTGTGGCCATAGTGGACTCTTCTGTGCTTGTCTAAAAACTCAATCTTACACAATTCAGGTCACTTGAAATACTGGTTAAAGTCCTTCAAAAATTTTCTCATTATTTCTCCTCAGGATTAGTGGTTTTTTCTTTTTTCTACCTCTCAGTAGTCCCAGCCAACGTCTAAAAGATACACTGTTCCTGTTACTTCCTTATAGACCCTTCATACAATTCCCTTTATATATTTTCTTCATAACATGGCAATTAGAAGGATTCCAACAAGAAAAAAGGTTTTTGCTTTTTTGGCAAGGCAGTCGGGATTATGTGACTTGTTCAGGACCATGTAGCCAATAAGTGTCAAGTGTCTGAGGCTGGATTTAAACACAGGTCCTCCTGAGTCCAGGGCCAGCGCTCTACCCACTGTGCCACCTAGCTGCCCTAAGGAAGCAGTTTGCCAAGGTTTAGAACCTTCAAGCCAACATAGCTTGTGAATTTCAGTCTGTAGTCCTTAACCTCTCCATCCAAGTAATTTTAATTGCAAGAGGAAAAATCTATGAGACCTGTCTTTGTAATAAGATCTCTGCTTTGCTGCTTTACCTCCAAGCCTGGATGGATGAGCACTGTTAGAACCCCTTCCAGCTCTTAAAAACTTCTTCCAAAATGATCCCTCTGAAGAGTGTTTTTCTTCTCTCCCCCTCTAGAATGCCAAGGAGTCACAATTCCGAGTTCAGATGACATCTGGAAGTTAGCAGAGGCCAATGCCTGCTGGTCTCCTCAAGAACTGCTGTGTATGGAAGAGGACACATTTACCAAGAATGTTGAGATGCTAGGGACCATCCTGAGTTTCAGCCAGCTGCAACTGATGGCTCTGAAGGAGAAAGCAAAACAGGTCAACCTTGCCTCATATAAGGAGTAATAAAAGCTCCCATTTACTCTAGTCAGGGTAATGGCCAAGGTTTAGCAGGAAAAAGACTGAGAGGCCATTGCTGTCTGGTCACTCACAAACTCCATGTTTGCTAATAATGTTTACAAACAAGCCTATTTCAAAAGTATGTAGCACCATAGATTTAGAACTGGAAGACTTCAGAGGTCATGTAATCCAACTCTCTCCTCTATAGATGAGGAAATTTAAGTTCAAAGAGGTTGTGACTTGGTCACAACCATGGTCAGACAGATAGCAAGAGCTAGAATTTGAACCCAATCCCAGTTTGAAGTTTCATTTTCTTTTATTTTTTACATCTTTGTTTTGGTAGAGATGATATATATAACATGTGTGTATATATATTTCATATATACATACATATATCTGCATATGTGTATGTGAGAGAGATAGATGAGAGAGAGAGAGAGAAAGAGAGAGAGAGAAAGAAGCAAAATGCATCAGTTTCCTCACCTGAAAGGCACATAGTTAGTTGTTCAGGAAAATCCAGGGCCTATTCCATGCCACTGGTTATTCCAAACCTGCCAATTTCTATTGACAGAGCTCCGTTTTACAGAAAAGGTACCCAACCTCTTCTTCAGCCTTCAGAATTAGCATTAACAACCTACATTTCCTAGGGTTACTTTTCTTTCTTCTTTGCCCCTTAGCAATTAATCAAAGAAAGCTAAGCATGTACTATGTGCTAGACTTTGGGGCAGGTACAAAGAAAAGAGCCAAACAGTCCCTGTTCTTAAGGAGCTTACATTCTAAATGACATTTGCCTATAAAAACTAAACAGTTCCAAGGCAGGGTACAAGGGGAGCTGAGGATTCCCTGACTTTGTTAGACTAAAAGAACAAAGTTCCTGTTTATAGAAAATGCCAGATTCCTACCACTTCTCTTTAAAACCTAACAGAAAGATGGTGAAAGAGGAGAGGCAGAGTTGGCTTAAATACCTTTAGGGACTCATTTTAGGGTTTATTTTAGGTCCTAAATATAAGTACTGTGCAAGAGACAATAGTACAACAGCTACCAGTTGCCAACGCTGTTGAACATTGGGAGAGTATAGTACATATTATACCAATTTACTTTGAATCTGGGTTTGTTTTCCAAGGTCTGGAATGTTCCGTCTTATTGGAAAAATCATCACATTGTCTCCCTGGGCCGCATTGCTCTGGCTCTGAATGAGAATGAGCTAAAACAGCTGGACCTCAGTTCGATTGACACAGTGGCCTCCCTGAGCCAGCACACAGAGTGGACTGTGGGACAGGTAAGCAGATTCTACCAGGAATTTAGGATCCTCATAGATCTAGAGATGGAAAGGATCTTGAACACCATTAAAGTCAACTCCCTCATTTTACAGATGAGAAAACTGTGGCACAGAGCAGTGAAGTGACTTGTTGAGGGTCACACAGCTAGTGTCACCGGTGGAATTTAGTTCCCTCAGAGAAGGAGAGAGACAGACAGACAGAGAGGGAGAGAGACATAAAGAAAGAGGGAGAGAGACAAAGAGGGGGAGAGAGAGAGAGAAAGAGAGAGAGAGAAAAAGAGAGAGAGCGCTTAATTTTTATTTTTTTATTTTTTTTATTTTTTTTTTATTTTGTAATGTTTAACAATCACTGCCATACAATTGCGATTTTATCCCTCCCCACCTACCCCCCCACTCCCCCCCTCCCTCCCCACGACTGCATACAATTCTGTATAGATTCTACATATACTTTCCTGTTGAGTATATTTTCACTATAGTCATGCTGTGTAGTCAGACTAAGATAAATGAAAGAAATCGTATAACAAATCAGAACATGATACACAAACACATACACATACACAAACATGATCTGCTACAATATGTGAGTGACTTCCATATTTCTCTCTCTGAGTGTGGCAGGCATTTTGCCTTGAGATCCTCCATTGGGATTTTTTTTTTTTTTTTTTTTTGGTAAGAAGTTCTTGTGTTATTACAAAAATCTAAGTCTACCAGAAAAAACTCTCACACACTGTGGTTGTTGCTGTGCATAAAGTTCTCCTGGTTCTGCTCCTTTCACTCAGCATCAGGTCATATAAGTCCTTCCAGGCCTCTCTGAAGTCTTCTTGTTCATCATTTCTTATGGCACAATAGTACTCCATTACATTCATATACCATAATTTATTCAGCCATTCCCCAATTGATGGACATCCCCTTGACTTCCAGTTTTTGGCAACTACAAAGAGTGCTGCTATAAATATTTTTGTACATGTGGGACCCTTTCCCATTTTTATGATCTCTTGGGGATATAGTCCTAGTAGGGATATTGCTGGGTCAAAGGGTATGCACATTTTTGTAGCCCTTTGGGCATAGTTCCAAATTGCTCTCCAGAATGGTTGGATGCGCCCGCAGCTCCACCAACAATGAACCAGTGTTCCAACTTTCCCACATCCTCTCCAGCATTCATCATTCTCCTGTTCTGTCATGTTTGCCAATCCTATAGGTGTGATGTGGTACCCCAGAGTTGTCCTGATCCGCGTCTCTCCAACCAATAGTGACCCAGAGCATTTTTTCATATGATTATAGATAGCTTTAATTTCTTCCTCTGAAAATTTCCTGTTCATATCCTTTGACCATTTATCAATTGGGGAATGACTTGTATGATTATACATTTGGATCAGTTCTCTATATATTCTAGAAATGAGGCCTTTATCCCCGAGCTTAGCTGTAAAAATTCTTTCCCAATTTACTACATCCCTCCGGATTTTGGTTGCATTGGGTTTGGTTGTGCAAAAACTTCTCAGTTTAATGTAATCAAAGTTATCCATTTTGCATTTCATAATGCATTCTATCTCTCCTTTAGTAAAGAATTCTTCCCTTCTCCATAGATCTGATAAATACACTATTCCTTGCTTCTCCAGTTTATTCATGGTATCGATCTTTATACCTAAATCATGTACCCATTTGGACTTTATTCTTGTGTACGGTGTCAGGTATGGGTCTATGCCTAATTTCTGCCACACTGTTATCCAGTTTTCCCAGCAATTTTTGTCAAACAATGAGTTCTTATCCCAGAAGCTGGGGGAGAGCGCTTAATTTTTAGAAGAAAAGATCCATCCTAGAAACAGAAGTTTCTTCCCACATGCCCTAGAGATAGTTTTAGACCAAGATTTTGATTCATTTTCATGACTTGTGAGGATCAGGTTGTTTTGTCCTAGAAGAACATATTATCCTAGGAGGAACTTTGCTTTTAAAACTGTGTGTAGCGCCACGGTCCTGAATTGGTAGACTAAGGAAATCCTGGTCTCCTTCCTGCCTCATCCAAGCTCGCTCTGCACCTTGCTCAACAGAACATCAAATCCAGCTCTTTCCTTCTACTAGTGTGTTGCATTTGAGTGGGTCTATTCAGTCCTGAAATATTTTAGGTTGAAAACTTATTTTTATCATCTGGGAATTGTTTTGCTGCTAATCTTGTTCGGCCATTTGTTGGACTCTTTACTTCTCTTTTGCCTGATCCTCCTACAGATCCCTCCCTGTAACAGGAAGTGTCCCTCAGTGTTCTGTTCGGTCGTACTACGGGCTTCACTCTCTATACTGCTTCAGTCAATGATCTCATGAGCTCCCATGGATTTAAATACTATCTTTGTGCTAAGGATTCTCAAATCTACCTATCCTTCCCCAGTCTCTCTGCTGACCTCCAATCTAGCATCCCCAACTGCCTTTCAGACGTCTCAAACCAGATATCCAGTAGACACCTTAAACATAATATGTCCAAAACAGAACTCATTATCTTTTCTCCTCTAAACATTTTCCACTTCCTACTTTCCCTATTGTGTGTTTGTCCTTCGTTGCCGAAGAAGACCGTGCCATCAGAGAAATAATGACATGACTTGCACTTGACTTTGTTTTGAGTGAGGGAGGGCTGTGCAGGTCACCAGCCTCGCTTCTCCTCCAGAGCATCTGAATCCAGTGACCAGATATTCATCAGGATGACTGGAGATGACCCAAGATGAGGCAATTGGGATTAAGTGATTTGCCCAAGGTCACACAGCTCGTGAGTGTCAAGTGTCTGAGGTGAGATTTGAACTCAGGTCTTCCTGACTCTTGTACTGGTGCTCTATCCACTGTACCACCTAGCTGTCCCACTTTCCATATTACTGTAAAGGCAACATCACCTTCCAGGTCCTTCAGGCTTGAAACCTCAGATTCATTCTGGATTCATCACTATCTCTTACCCCCTATATCCAATCTGTTATCAAGGCCTATTGATTTTACCTTTGTAATATCTCTTGAATACATCCTCTTTTCCTCTCTGACACTGACACCACTCTAGTACATTCCCTCATCACCTCATGCCTTGATTTCTGTAATACTCTGCTGGTGAGTCTACCAGTTTCATGTCTCTGTGCACTCCAATCCATTCTCCATTCAGTCACTAAAGTGATTTTCCTAAAGTGTAGGTCTGATCAGGTCAGCCCCCTACTCAGTAAACTCCATGGGCTCCCAATTGCCTCCAGGACCAAATACAAAATGCTTTCTTTAGCATTCAAAGCCCTCCTAGTCGTAGTCTTCTTACTCCTTACTCTCCAACACATACCCTTTGATATAGTGCCACTAGCCTCCTGACTGTTACATGAACAAGGCACTCCATATCTCAGCTCCAGGCATTTTCTTTGGTCCTACCCCATGCCTGGAACACTTTCCCTCATGCATTCCAATGACTGACCTCCTTGACTTCCTTCTTAGTCTCAACTAAAATCCTGCTTTCTATCAGAGGCTTCTTTAACTCCTCATAATTCCAGTGCTTTCCCTCTGTTAATTATTTTTTATCCCATGTATACATGTGGTTTGCCTTTTATACATTTTGTTTGCATGCTTTCTTCCCCATTACCTTGGAAGCTCCTTGAGAATAAAGACTGTCTTTTGCCTCTTTTTGTATCCCCAGCACTTAACACAGTGACTGACACATAGCAGGTACTTAATAAATGTTTACTGAATGAATTAATTAAATGAAGAGTCTCCATCTCTCTCTGCCTCTATGTCTGTCTCTCTCAGACTCTGTCTCTCTTTCTCTGGAAGAGTGAAATCTTTGCAACGTGATTTTGACGCATAATTCTCTTCAGCTCTCCCTCTTCCACGGGTACAGTACAGTAGATTCCACAGAGCTTGGAATCAGCAAAACCTACATTCCAGTCTTGCCTCAGACACTTTCTAACTGTGTTAACGTGGGTAAGCCAGTGAAAACCTCTGAACCTCCAGAAGGACTGAGGCTGAAGCAGGGTGATTGAGACAGGTTTGTTGTAGTCTCTTTGGGTGGGCTAAGTTTCCACACCAATAAAATCCTTGATTTGTTGATATTGACCTTTCTTCTATAGTAAGACCTTGGAAGCAGCTAATTACAAAAAAAATAAAGCCCTATTAGAGACAAGGATAAAAATATAAACCTAAGTCTCATAACTTTACATGTGAATAGATTAAATTATCCAATAAAAAAAGGGAGTTATAGATTGAATAAGAAAACAAAACCTCCTCCTAGTCCCTCAGGCTCAAAACCTAAGATTCATTCTTATTGCTTATCTATCAGTTTTGTTAGAAGGTTTTCTTTATCTATTTTTTATCCTTCAAAAAAATAGTCTTTCTTATATGGAGTGGCTCTCATAAAGGGAGAGGTGTACTAGAAGAAATTAAGCAAGTAATAACAAATTATGTCAAAAATTTTTAAAGGGAAAAAAGAAGCAGTGAAATCCACTCAGTACTGTAGAAGTTAAGCTACTACTTCCATGAGGAATCTTTAGATACAAACCACACACAAGCTGGCAAATAACATGTACCTGGCATAGCTATGGAATCTACCTTTTCTCAGTTTGAAAGAGAAATCTGTTTTCTCTTCTTGATTTCATACTGCTCCTATCCTAGACCATCTAGATTTTCTCATCCCCATGGTCCTTGAGGAGGAAAGAGTTCTTTTGGTTCTTTTTGGTGGTGGCTCCAGATAAAACCCCTGAATTTCAGCCAGTATTATTGATCCAAACAACCCAGAGTTGGCTGCATTTTCCTCGCTGATTACTATTGCCAGAAATCTTATTTTAATTGTATTTCTCTAGATGTCTGCATTCCTTTTTTCCTGCTTTTAAATGCAATTTTCTTTCTTCCTGCCACGCCTCACAGACCTTCTGCATTCTTCTATTGTGCCCTTTTGCCCTATGTGTTTGGCCCCACACCAGAAGTTTTCTGTTAGTGATATTATCCATTGTCCATTTTAAAATACCCCCATACTTAAAGCTACTTGGAACAATTCTGGAGACTGAGCCATACAGCTGTGGGCTTGTAGAAACTAGAAACTTTCTTTTTTCACTGGTCACTTGCAATATTAGAACTAAAATAATTTTGGAAATGACTGTTAAAACAAGACCATGAAGAGGCAGGGGTGTGTGTGTGTGTGTGTGTGTGTGTGTGTGTGTGTGTGTGCGCGTGCGCATGCACGCACACATGCATGGGCATACACGTTCATGCATGTACGCGAGCACTCTCACATGCCTGCATGTGTATGGGTCTCATGATTCTCTTTATTACATTAATTCTAAAATGTAATATGTTTTTATATTTAGAAACTTACTCTGACTTTGAATGTTTTTTCCTTTTGTCTTTGTATCCCTGACAGCTTGCTCGTGTGTCATAGATGCTTAATAAATGCGTGTCAAATTCTGTTTTGAGTTTCATTATTGACGCCTTTTTAGTTTTTAATATCACATTCACTTCCACATTTATGCCTCCCCATTGGCCTTTCCTAAGCAAGCTATCCCTTGTAACAAAGACAAACATGTTCAGAAAAACCAGCCAACACATGAATGCTGTTGTCCTCTACTCCGGCAATGAAGAGGAGGTGTATTTTTTCAACTTGGATCAATTGATTTTAATTATCCAGTGTGTAGCTTCTTTTTATTCTTAGAATTTACATTATTATAGTTTCTCTCTCTCTCTCTCTCTCTCTCTCTCTCTCTCTCTCTCTCTCTCTCTCTCTCTATATATATATATATATATATATATATGTACCTACATAAGATAGATGTGAATTTATACAGATGTACATGTATATATGTATATGTTACATAGTGTGTATATATGTACACACATACATATATATATAAAATTTCCTAGTTCTGTTTACTTCACTGTATCTCAGTTTATATGCTTTACCATGTTTCTCTGAATTATTCATAGTCTTTGTATCTTATGTTACAATTTATTAGAATCTGATACATTCATAGATCACAATTTGTTTAGCCATTCTGCAGTTCATCGATCCTGTTTTCCAGTTGTTTGCTACCACAAAAAGTACCTCAATTAATATTTTTAGATATATGGGACCTTTCTGTCTTTTGACCTCTTTGGGATAAATGCTTAGGGCAGGGATCTCTGAGTCAAAAGGTATGTATATTGGAGGCATAATTTTTTTAAAAGAGGCATAATTCCAAATTGCTTTACAAAATAGAGTAATTCTTGGCTCTGCTGACAGTGTGTTAGTGTGCCTTTGTTACCATAGTTCCTCCAGCATTATTTTCATCTTTCATCTTAAACCCTCAAATCTGTTTTGATTTGCATTTCTCTTATTGTTGATTGGGAGCGATCTTTTATAAGATTATTAGTAGTTTGCATCTATCTTTTGAAAACTGTTTATATCCTTTAACTGTTTTTACATTAGGAAATGGCTCTTGGTCTTGAGTTAATTCCCTATATGTTGTGAATATTAGACCTTAAAATATATAGCTGATGTGGAGATTGTTTTCCCCAATCACTTTATCTTAGTTTCATTGATTTTGTTTAGACAAAAGCTTTTCAATTTTGTCTAATTACATTATCTATTTCTTACAAACTTACCCTGTCATTTTCCACCTTGCATCACATTTATCATTATGTATTATATCTGCCCTATTACATTATAAATATCTTGAGAGTAGCTACTATGTTGTTTTCTTCTGTATCCCAGATGGTTTGTACAAAGTAGTTGCGTATCAAATGTTTGTTTAAATGAATTGAGCTGGAGGCAGCCAAGTGGTACAGTAGATAGAGGAGGCAAGCGGCAATAGGACCTGAGTTCAAATATGGCCTCAGACCCATACTAGCTTTGTGGCCCTGGGCAAGTCACTTAATTCCAGTTGCCTCCAAAAACAAAACAACAAAATAAATCAAATCTGTATTGTATTGCTTTAAGTCTCATCAATCCCTTTTGACTCAAAGTCATAATTTTCTGACATCCATTTTTCTTCCTATCTCCTTAGCTCCTTTTGCAGTCATTTTTTTTTTCTCTTTCCTACCTCTCTAGCCACACTGGCATCAATTTATTTGACCATCTATTTCTATTTCCTGAGAGTCAATTTTTGGTCCACTGAAAATTAGCACCTGTAAGGATCACATTTGAACTTAACATGCACAAGATCCTTCTGTCTGGGACAAAAAGGTATTCACAATAGGGGAAGACCCAAAACACTCCATTATAATAAGGAAACAATGGAACAATAGTGGGGCCCACTAAGTGGTACAGTGGATAGAACACTTGGCTTGAAGTCTGGAAAATCTGAGTTCAAATCCAATCTCAGGCACTTACTAGCTATGTGACCCTGGACAAGTCACTTAACTCTATTTGCTTCAGTCTTCTCATCTGTAAAATGAGCTGGAGAAAGAAATGGCAAACCACTCCAGTATTTTTGCCAAGAAAACCCCAAAGAGTCAGACAATAGTCAATGAATAAACAAAAGCAATAATGATGAAGAACTAAAGGTAGACTCTTTTAAGATTTGCACAGGTTTCACATACATTATCTCATCTGACTTTCATAGCAACCCTGTACACATAGGTGCTATTATACCATTTTTCAGAGAAGTAGGCAAAATTCAAACTTAGGCTAGCACCTCGCCTACTATGCCAGCCTTTCTCACTGAAACTAGAGTGAACAAGTAATTGAGATGTTATAATTCCTCATTCAAAAGTATCTATAAATTGTGTCAATTGAAGATGGAGAGGGAGGATAGAGGGATTTCATAGCATACCGACACCTGTTCACTAGAAACTGAGGTGATATAGACTCAGGCTGTTGTTTAAAAAAAAAAAAAGGACTTTCAATATAACCTAAACTCCTTATGTTATAGCTAAAAAAACTGAGGCTCTGAGAAATAAAATAAATTATCCAAGGCAGCAGAAGAACCAGGACTATAATTTTCGTCTTCCAACCCCTCTCCTTCTCTATTTCTTGCTAGTTCTAGGAAACCTTTAATGAATTTTTTAAGGCAGTCGGTTTGGATCATTTTTGATAGTAATATGTACTCGATTGCTGGTTTACTTGGTTGGTCTGTGGTGCTTATTTAAGCCCTGTCAAAGCCTATGATTCAGTCTCCTGATGATATAGTCAGTCAGCTTCATTCTATTCTGTGGTCTTAGCCTGTATCTTCAATTAACCCAGTCATCTTCCACATGTACCCTGTTGGGTGTGAGAAGCTTTGTGAGACAATGAGGAAGGCTAGGTGCAAATGATCCCTACTTGTGTGCTGTCAAGAGCAGTGTAGTCAAACTCAAATAGAAATGAGGCCACTAAGCCATATATACATAAGAATCTCTGGTGGTTGCTTATTGAGTTAGAAAACCACATATTAACATTATCTATGTTCTATTGTATCTTTATTTTGTTAACTATTTCCCAATTACATTTAAATCTGGTTCTGCTGTTCTAGGAAGTATTGCTGGCCCTAAGGAGGCCTGCTGGGCACAGATGCCTCTGATCTAGAACACTAGACTGAGCATTAGGGACAGAGCCCACATTAGGAATTTTTGTGTCCAGGACCCGTGATATAAGACATATCTTCAACTAGAAGAGAAGCAAAGTGGGATGGAGGAGGAGTCTGCCATCTGGCAGCTTCGTTTCTTAATTAATCATTTCTGTTAACCAGTTGCTAAGTTCTGTCTTTGTGCAAGTTCAGGGTAACCAGTGATTCAGTTGTTCCCATGCCCACACCCCAGTTATGGCTGTGGTTAGGAGACCTGAATTCTAGTGGCAACTTGACCACCACCTGCCATTTTGACTTTAGGCAAGTTATTTAACCTCTGTTTCTTTGTAAAATGAAGGAGTTGGACAAGGTGATTATGTTCCTTGCATTAGTAAGTTATTTGGTGATATGACCTCACTTCAGTGGATGCTGTTAGAGGAAAATTCAGCTTTCCTAGAATTATATTAATGGCTACTTTAGCCAAAGAACCATTACAAGAAAGAAAAGCCAAAAGTGCAGTTGTGAACAGTGATGGAAATCTTAAAATAATTCATTTCTCAGCTCTTAGTATTGCTTTCAAGGTGTTAGCATTAATTGCTTTGGAATCATTAGGAAAAGACTGTGGAGTCACACGAGGGAATACATTCTGATTTCTCTCTCATGCTGGGCTTCATTCTTATGGGTATTAATGGCAAGAACAATTTAATACTGCCTAGCAAGAAAATAATTTAACTTTGAAATGTATTGTTTGCATTCACTTTTAATTACAGGGATGTCTAATATTCTAGGAATCTGAGTTATTACCAAGAAAAGAGTGGAGCTACACTATCAAGTCCTGCTTTAGGAGGTTAGGAATAAGAAGGGGAAGGATTTCTGTCAACCTTTCTTGAATTCCATTCTAGGACAGGCAAAGACATTGATGCCAAAATTATGCAGTCTTTGTAAAAAGGAAGTTGAACTCTAGGTAATTCATGTATAGAATGGTTGACATCAATTCAGACCTTTATAATTAATTAATTTGCATTTTAATTGCATTTTTTCTTAATTTCAATAAAAAGTCCCAAGTGAAGGTACCTTATTTGAGGTAAATAGAGGGGATGCTAACTCCAACCATGACTTGAGTCCATGTAAGAAAGCATAATGGCAAGCATGTTTTAAAATACAATAGCTCAGAGGCTATAATGACTATAAATTTGTATTTTTTATTCAACTTTATTTTATTTTCAGCTCTGAATTCTCACCATCTCTCTTCCCCCTCCTACACCAATTGAGAAAGCAAGACGATAAAACCCATTACGAATATATATGATCATGTAAAACAATTTGCCACATTCACTGTGTCCAAAAAAAGAAAGAAAAAGGAAGAAAGAGAAGAAAATAGGCATCAGTCTGTCCTCTGAGTCCATCAGCTCTCTGTGTGGAAATGTTTTATCAAGAGCCTTTTGGATTTGTGATTGGTCATTGTGTTGATCAGATACTAAGTCTTTTAAAGTTGATTATTTCTATAATATTTCAGTTACTATATAAATTATGCCCCTCGTTCTGTTTACTTTGTATCAATTCATACAAGTCTCAGATTTTTTGAAACCATTCCCTTCATCATTTCTTATGGAACATTAATATTCTATCACATTTATATAATTTCACTTGCTTAGTGAATGTCCAATTGATAGGTATCTCCTTAGTTTCCAATTTTTTTGCTACCACATAAAAAGCTGTTATGGTTATTTTTATACATATAGATCCTTCTTTAAAAAAAAATTCTTTGGGATATCAGCCTAGTAGCAATATTGCTGGATCAAAGGGTATGTACAGTTTAATAACTTTTCAGGCATATTTACAAATTCCTTTCTAGAATGGTTCACAATTCCACCAACAATGCATTAGTAGTGTACCTGTTTTCCCAAAGCCCCTCTAGCATTTGTCATTTTCCTTTTTTTGTCATCTTAGCCAATCTGCTGGTATCTCACAGTTGTTTTCATTTGCATTTCTCTATTAGTGATTTAGAGCATTTTTCTATCTGCCTATTTATAGCTTTGATTTCTTCCTCTAAAAGCTGCCTATTCATATCCATTGATCATTTCTCAATCGGGGAATGTCAATTTGTATTTAAAATAAAACAATAGTTTTAGTTAGTTTAAAATGGAAGGTCAATTTACTCTTAGAAGAAGTTAGCTTAATTGTTTTTACTAATTAGGGAGGCACTACAAGAGAAATGTAGTAGGCTGGCGCTCCCTCTCTCTTGTGATTTTAGATAAGTTGAGTCATCTCGATGGGCCTTGGTTTCCTCATCTGTAAAATGAGTAGGATTGAACTGAATAATCTATGAGGTACCTTCCTCATTTAAAATTCAATGTATTTAAGGTAGCTCTCATGATGACTCAAAATATAGTAAATTTGTTTTCTCCTTTAAAAACAACTTGAATAGTGATTCTGGAACAAATTTTCATTTTTCTGTCATCCTCCCTGATGCCTGAATGTTTATTTTACCTTTTCTCTGATTGTCTTGTTACAGGCTAGTGCCATTCTTCGAGGTTTTCTGGAAGACTCAGGTCATCAAATACAGGAACTAAAGAGCTTTGATTTAGTAGGACTTGGTGCAAATTTGTGTGCCATCAGCGTTAATGAAGTTCCATTGATAAGTATCTCAGAATTTAGGTAAGAAATGACCTAAACGATAGTATATTCAAGTGGATCAAGTCCTCCAGATGTCATTTATTATCAAATTCTGCCTTTAGAGAAGTTTATCGAAGCTATCACCAATATTTGAATAAATGAATGAAAATGCATTTTTTAAAATGGGTGCCAGACACCATGCTAGGCTCTGGGGACAGTGATATTAAAATAGAGACAGTCTTTCCCCCCAACGAGTTTGTATTCTAATAGTGAAAGACAGCATATAAAAAGAAAGGTGAACAGGGAAGGGAGTTTTGTTCTGGGAAGACAGAAGAAGGAAAAGAGTGGATATGATCCAGACATTGAGATGGCTTGGATGGTTGAATGAGATGAATGTTCTAAAGCATGGTCTGGTATCTAGGGCCAGCCAGTATTTATTTTAGTATTTTTGTTTTATCATGTATTTATTTGTTTGTTTATTTTCATTATTTGGTTACTTAATTTATTGATTGATTTAATATTATATTATTATTTATTTATAAACTAAGTGGATTGGTTTGCATACATACAGTGTCACATACATACAGTTGGATCTTATGGAGCTCCAGAAATGACTAGGTTAACTGTCACAGGGAGTGTGTTCTAGACTCGAGAAAGTCTGGTAACGAGATGCAGATGGGAAGGAGCTGATGGCCTGACCAACCAGCTACATGGAATGTGAAGCTAAGACATGTTCTAGTGTTTGTTTAATATTTTTCCTCTGTGATTCCTTGTATCTAAGCTATATGCTTTTCTAAAAAATTTTTTTAATTAAAAAAAAGTTTTATAAAAACTTAACATTGAGCCTCACTACAAACAACTAAACTTACTCAGTACTTTCTCATTTAGATTAATTTTGGTACATGAAGTATCATAACACTATTTCAGGGACTGCTTCAAAGACCCCATCGGGATTCTTTATCCAGTTATTGACGTTTGATTATAAAGTAATGAAATCGATTTTTTAAAAACATACCACAACTTAAGAATTTGAACGAGTATTGAACTCTTCATAATAGTTACCTTGGAAGGCCATGTACTCATTTCAGTCCTTTGAACAACATTCATGTAAATGAGTGATTTGTCATACTAACATAGGAATACAATCATGGTTATAATCACAGTTCTTATGTACCACCCTTTGTTTTCATTGCTATTTAGAAGTTGTATTGATTTTTTTGTTTGTTTTTTATACCAGTCATTTGCTAAAATACTTCTCTCCCTACCCTGTAATTGAACCTTTCTTTCTATTTAAAAAAGAAAAAGTTAAACAAAACCTCCCACAAAGCAACTGAGCCTGACAGTGCATCATACCTTCCATATCCACAGTCTTGCACATCTCTACTGAGAAGAGGGAAGTATATTTCATTATTTATTCTCTAAATTAAGATTCCATACCATTCTTTCAATAAATAAGGAGCACATTATGACATGGGCTGTGGACTTGATTTTAGTGAACTGATCTTATCAGGTCTTGATTCAGAAATCTTTAGTGGTTTCCTAACACGTACTAAGTAAAACTCAAACTCTTTGGCCTGGCATTTAAGGCCCTCCTCAATCTGTTTCTATTTTTACTATATTTCTAGCTTTCTCATGTATAATTGCCCTCCAAACAAGTTACACTGTGGCCACATTGGACCTCTCTCTATCCCTCAAATAAATGTACTTTCCTTACCTTCTCCCTTTTCATTGAATATTACTCAAATACCGTTTCTTCTATGAAGCTTTCCCCGATTTCTCTCTTCTCTCTCCCACCATCAGCAAAAACCATTCCTTCCTCAGATCTCATCTGTGTATTTTTAATGCACTTAAGAGTGAAATTTTGTATTTGTGTTTGTGTCTTAGTACTCTACTAGACAACCATTTCCTATCCCTAGTGAAATTCTCAATAGTCTTAGCTATACAAGTTGTGTTTTGTTTTTTGTTTTTGGCAAGAAATTTGTGAAAAACTTACTGGTTTCAGAGGGGACGTATATTCCATGGGCTGTTGTCTTTTTCCAGTTGATAAACAAAATACAAAGTCAAACACGTAAATCGTCAGTCCTAGGTATTTCCCACTTCTTAATCTAGTTCCAGCTCTCAGGATGAGTCAAAGAATGGGGTTTGACCAAATCCATCTTGGAAAGGGAGACCACATTTGAAATATTTTCCTATAGGGTGCACCAAAGTAACTCTACAATTCTTCTCTTTTCCTAGCACTGTTGCTGCTAGAATTGGTACTCTGTTCTGCAGCACTCCCATCCTGGGAGCATTCAAGAGGAAGGCAGAGGCTGTTTTTGGGGATCCTACTGAGTGGAGCAGTTCAGTGATATGGGAGCTGGGTACCATTGCAGGTAATATGTGTTCTGTACTGATATTGAAGCATGGTCTTGCCATGTCTCTCCCCACCCCCTCCCAACATTAAGTATAAAAATAGAACCCTATTATAGAACACCTTGCTGGTTCATGCAACTAGTCTTGAGCTGCACTTTTCCTCTAAAGCATGTATTAATTAGAACAAGAAAATCTACCGTGTTTCAGATCCAAACTGGAGGTAAATGAATGAGATTAACTTCTGCACTGCTAAACGGTAGCTGTGTGGTATAGTGGATCTCTCAGCTTGGAGTTCAGAAGACCTAAGTTCAGATCTGGCCTCAGACACTGACTAATGTCAGACACAGACCCTGGGCAAGTTATCTAAACTTTAAGTGCCCTGTCTGCTTTGACAAAGGGAATTTACATCTCAGGAGTTTCCTATAGCTGTGAAATCACAGCTAAAATTCTACATATGTATGTGTATATGTATACGTACATATACATGCACATGTGTGCATATTTACATGTGTATATATACACACATACATGTATATGTATTCTAACATATTCTCATACTCTAATTCTAACATTAATGAGAATATCTGGCCATTAAGATATTATAATATTGTTAATTTGTTTTTCATTTGCGTCTTACTCTTCATGACCTCATTTTGGGGTTTTCTTCACAAAGATACTAGAGTGGTTTGCCATTTTCTTTTCCAACTCATGTTACAGATCCAGAAACTGAGGCAAAGTGAAGTGACTTGTCCAGGATCATAGAGAAGGAAAGGAAATGAAGGGGGAGGGGAGGGAAGGAAAAGGAGAAGGGGAAGGAACAACTCTGGAAGGTAGGTGCTATAATTATATCCACTTTACAGAGGAGGAAACTGAAGCAAATAAAGGCTAAGTGATTTGCCCAGAGTCACACAACTAGTCAGTGTCAGAGGCTAGATTTGAACTCAGGCTTTTCTGACTCCAAGCCTGGAATTTTATCCATTGGGATGCCTACCTGCCCAATATAATACACATGTGTATGTATGTACATACACATGTGTATGTATGCACAAAGATGTGTGTATATGCATGTACATATATGTATGTTTTAAATGTTTTTATACATACAAAGATGTGTATATGCATATGCATATATGTACATATGTATGTTTTAAATATTTTATGTATATATATTCAAGTTTTAAATTTTGTGATCTTTTTCAAATTGTTGTCACCTATAGTCAACATATTAATAAGCATACAGCTACTTGTGTGCCTCATAGGCAATACATTAGTGAAATGACTGAGGTTTACAATTTTTTTCTTCCCTAGCTGGATTAACAAAGGAAGAATTAAGTATGCTTGATAAGGATTTAATGCCTTATTTCCAGCCATCAGCAATCAAATGCATTCCTGAAGACATCTTCAAAGTAAGTATTCAGTTTCTAAAGAACAAATATGAGTTAAAACCATTTTTCCTCATACAAGAGAGGGATGAGGACTAGGTTCTTACCTTGGAGGGAATCTGCATAGTTCTGTGATTCTCCTAATAAAACCCAGTGATGTCATCCTCACCATCTTGAGGCACAAGATAGTTTTAATGCAACCACCCTGGTGTGTGTGTGTGTGTGTGTGTGTGTGTGTGTGTGTGTGTGTGTGTGTGTGTGTGTGAGAGAGAGAGAGAGAGATTGGTAAACTGTTAGTATCGGGATGCTAATATGGGCAGATAAAAGACAATGCTTAGTGAATTGGATTATTGGATTTAGGATCTAGAGCTGGAAGAGACATTAAAGATCATCTGGTCCAATCCTTTCCTTTTAAAGATGAGATAACTGAGTCCTGGAGAAGTTAAATGACTTGCCCACGTTCACACTTGGCAAAACCAAGATTCAAGTTTAGGTCCAGAGCTCAATTTCAGTGTTTCATGTTCATTACTGTCCACTGCCCCATGCAGTCTCCTTATTGCCCTCCAAAAGACTTTCCCTTGAACAAATTCTCATTATGTTATATCACCGGGCATTGTCACTGTCATTCTTAATCGTCAATCTTAAAAAGTAGGAGGGCAGGTCAACAAAAAACAAGAAACACTTCTGGGAATTTTCTATATGTAAAACATTGTATTAGGTCTTGAAAGAGATACAAAGAAAAGAAAAACATCGTGGTATTGTCCTTCAGATATCTTACAATCTTGGGCAGGGGGAGAAGAGTACAAAATAGTAGCTCTATGAGTCAGTAGTTACTGATGTGGTTTTGATTGCCTTTTTTGACATTAGCCTTGACTATGACCTTTTCCATTCATTTGTATAAGTCCCTTTTCTTCTTTGATATATATTTTTAAAAAGTGTTTACTTTTTAGATTGTCTTCTTTAGGATAAATTTTATTTTCTCAGTATATATTTGATCAGGTCCAGTTGCTTTTCCTAAATTTATTTCCTTGAGTGCTTCATCCAGTCCTTTATTAGCACATGAGGTATTCTGAGTTGCTAGAGTCCAAATGAACCTCTTTTCTGCCATTCTTATTGACTGACTGCCACCATTGCTGTAGAAGCTGAAGGTGATTTCATAGGATTAAGGGCTATTTTGTATTTTTGGCTATTTCGTGGACTACCTCCATACTACAATAAGGTATCAGAATAGGAATTTTATGGAGGTTATTTGTAATAACAGTAATAATTACATATAAACCACATTAAGGGATTGAAGGGCATGGGATATGATATTCTAGAAGTCAAAAGAACTAGGACTAAAACCAAGAATCACCTACCCAGTAAAACTGAGTATAATACTTCAGGGGGAAAAATGGTTTTTCAATGAAATAGAGGACTTTCAAGCATTCTTGATGGGAAAATCAGAGCTGAAAAGAAAATTTGACTTTCAAACACAAGAATCAAGAGAAGTATGAAAAGGTAACCAGGAAAGAGATATCATAAGGGACTTACTAAAGTTGAACTGTTTAGATTCCTACATGGAAAGACAATATTTGTAACTCTTGAAACTTTTTTCAGTATCTGGGTAGTTGGTGGGATTATACACACACACACACACACACACACACACACACAGAACACAGGGTGAGTTGAATAGGATAGGATCATATCTAAAAAAATGAAATTAAGGGGTGAGAGAGGAAGGAGAAAGGGAGAAATAGAATGGGGCAAATTATCTCTCATAAAAGAGGCAAGTAAAAGATTTTTCAGTGGAGGGAAAAAGGGGAGGAGGTGAGAGAGAAAACATGAAGTTTACTCTCATCACATTCCACTAAAGGAAGGAATAAAATGCACACTCATTTTGGTATGAAAACCTATCTTACAATACAGGAAAGTGGGGGAGAAGGGGATAAGTAGGGTGGGGGGATGATGGAAGGGAGGGCAATGGGAGGAGGGAGCAATTAGAAGTCAACACTCTTGGGAAGGGACAAGGTCAAAAGAGAGAATAGAAGAAATGGGGGGCAGGATAGGATGGAGGGAAATATAATTAGTCTTACACAACATGACTATTATGGAAGTCATTTGCAAAGCTACACAGATATGGCCTATATTGAATTGCTTGCCTTCCCAGTGGGGATGGATAGAGAGGGAGGGAGGAAGAGAAGTTGGAACTCAAAGTTTTAGGAACAGCTGTTGAATATTGTTGTTCATACAACTAGGAAATAAGAAATACAGGTAATGGGGTATAGAAATTTATCTTGCCCTGCAGGACAAAAGAGAAGATGGGGATAAGGGAAGGGAGGGATGTTAGAAGGGAGGGCAGATTGGTGATAGGGGTAATTAGAATGCTCAGAGTTTTAGGGTGGAGGGAGGGGAGAAATGGGGAGAAAATTTGGAACTCAAAATTTTGTGGAAATGAATGTTGAAAACTTAAATAAATTTTAAAAAAGGACTTTAGCATTGAGAGGAATAACTCAGTAAAGCAGTAGTTGAGAATGAAAAAAATAATTACATATAAACATTATTACTAAATCTATGAGAAATGATATAACTTAGTTCTATTAAATTAAGTCTTTTGAAAAATTAACAAATATTAACAATTAACAATTAAATGAACAAGTCTCCCACCACATTCTCCCTTCCCCACTGAGAAAGAAAAAGGGAAAAACAAAACCCTCATAACAAATATATGTAGTCAAACAAAATAATTCCCATATTGGATGTCTCTAAAAATGTCTCATTAGGCATCTTGACTCCGTTACATCAAGAGCTGAGTAGCATTCTTCATCATCCTTCTTCTAAAATAGTCGTTGTAGCTTAATTTCTGCAGCATCTTTTAAAAAGTGTTTTTAGACACATTATTTTATTTGAGCCTCACAACAACCCTGTGAAAGAAAATAATACCAGTAATTTTATCCCCATTTTATAGATGAGGTTCTCCCTTAAATCAATAAGTGTTCAGTAGAGTAAAGAGTATCGGGAGATTGGAGGTCAGCTATTTGTAAGGGTCTACATAACAATTGATAGAAAACAATGTGGCTCGGAAGGCTTCTAGTGTTGTTTTGTTTTGTTTTTACGTTTTTGAGGTGACATGTTTTGAGGATGTTTTCTTCTTTCCCATCTTGCAGGAACTGTCTCCAGAGCAGATCTCCAGTTTGGGTCCTGAGAATGCTGCTTGGGTGACAGAACCCCAGAGGAAACACCTCAACATGCTGCAGCTGCAGAGTCTCCAGATGGCTCTAGATGGCGCCAAGACCAACTTCCAGCTAGAGGCACTGCTAAATATGGGCACCACCAGCATGGCACATTCCCCGTCCTCTGACTGTGAGCATAACTACATTTCTGTCCCTCCTTTCTCCTCTCTACAACACATATATATGCAGTACACTGTATCAGAGAGATATTGAGAGTCTGAGGGTGGTATTTTCCACTCAATGCCCAACAAATTTCAGGCAGTTCTTTCCCCTTCTCTTCCCCTGGCCAAGTTATTCCTAAAATTAGGGTAAATACTCAGGTCCCATGTTCTGGGACTAAGGTCCCATTTACCTGTAGTGACCATTGGCTAGCTAGTGACACTAGTGACAGGGAAAGTAGCTTCTACCAGCAGGTAATAAAGCACATCTTTTTTATGAGTGTACACAAGATCAGTCCTTTTGAAAGACAGAAAAAAAAAATACAGGCTTCCATCAGTTAAAGCAAAGCAAATAGAACTGCATCATGCCCTTCTCTCATACTCATTAGAGTCCATGGTCACTGTTCTTCTTCAAGACTGTCCTCGACTTTTCATTTTAACCAGATTTCACCTGGAGGAAAGTGTTGATAAGGAGTTGTGGTATGAAATAAAAGAGGAGTGACACTATATAGTTTGCACAAGGTCCCATATCCACTTAGAATTGAGCTTGGATATCATACCCACCTAGGACTCACCTGCCCTGGCTTGATATTTTTTCCCTCTTCTTTGAATGTACATGTAGTTCAGGGGTTATAGTTCATGAATCACTGATAATAGAAATGTAAATAACATGATATAGATATCAGAAGGAGCATGATATAGTAGAGAGAGAGCTAACCCCGGAGTCAAGAATACCTGGACTCATCTCACTTCTTATGCATGCAGAGTATGTGACTATGAGGAAGTCACCAAACCTCAGTGTGCTGGGTTACTCTTTAAAATCAGAAAGTGCAAAATAGTTGCCTTTTTGCATTAGGAGAAGCACTTTTCTCACTACAGGTTGTCTGTACCAACGAAGTCACAGGTCTGGTACTATACATCCATATCCTGAGGCCATGCATTTTCACTGGGTATCCCCCAGGTCTGGAATTCTCACCCTCTTTTTGTTTGCCTCTTGGCTTCCCTGACTTCCTTCAAGTCTCAACTAAAATCTCTTTTTCTGCACGAAGCCTTTCCCAGGCACCCTTAATGCTTGTGCCTTCCCTCTTAGATGAACTCCAATTCATATACATACATACATACATACATATGTATATGTGTGTGTATATATATAAATGCATGTGTGTTTGTGTGTATGTATGTATGCATCTATATCTATCTGTCTTATTTGTGTATAACTATTTCCATGTTGTCATTAGAACATGAATTCCTTGAGAGCAGGGACTGTTTTTACCTTTCTTTGTATCCCTAGCACTTAGCGCAGGGCCTGGCACATGGTAGGTGCTTCATAAATTTTGTTGATTTGTCTGGTCAACATGGTCAAGATTAGGAAAGAAAATCATGACAATTCCCCCTTTTTTCTTTCCTGTCCCACATAAAAGAATGATTTTGTTTATTTCCAGAACACACCTACATACCATATACATGTTGATTTGATTTGGTTGTTGATTGATATGTGTATTTGTGTGTATATTCTAAAAATAACCTGAATTTAAGGTGGAGGAGGGAAGAAAAAGAGGAATTCCATGAATCTCTTCCACAGTCTTGTTCATATTCTTTTCCTCAATCCCATCTCCGTATTTAGGATTTTAGAGAAGAAGGAAAAGAAAGAGAGAGAGAACATGAGAAGGGAAAGGTGGGACAGATGTTAGATACCTACTCAGAAGCTAGAAAAGCATCAAAGCTGCTAGAAGACAATCTGGAGCTATTTCTCCTTCTTCCTCTTCACTAGCACCTTAAATATGGACTCAAATCCAATTTTACTTTGGAAATTTTATAAAGATGAACATTGTCATCCCGTATATATGGACAAATGCAAATGATACTTAACATATATTATACAAATGGACTTCTGGACTCCTTGGAATGTGGAAAGTTACTCCTCGTATATACAAATACAGATCACTTACTTAGTTCATAAGCAATATGTGTGCCTGGTGGCATTTTGAGTTAGGGGCTATTTCATTGTTGAGTACTTTAGTTGTTCCTCAAACATGTTAGCCAGAAGTAGAGTCAAGGACTTCTAAAGAGAAGAAACACATCTCCAAAAGAATCACCCTCTCCACTTCCTTTGGGAAAATGTTCCTGTAGAGAGGAACTCTAAAATCACCTGAAACAAACCTGCATTTAAAGTGCTGAACAAAGAACAAATACCATTATGACATACATATTTATGTGAACAGAAATGTTTCTAAACTCAGCCTAGTTATTTAAAACAATGGTTAATAAAGCGAAATTCTAATGTAACCTAAAAGTGAGGTTTACCCCACAGAAGGTGTACTGGAATGTGACCTGTGGGTACAATTTGCAGAGTGGGAACCACAGAGTAAACAGAGGAAAATGGAAATAGGACGAATGTGAAGAGACAAGGATGAGTCAAAAATTCTAGAGATATTATTAGAGTGTGTTAATTCTGGGTTTTTTGGTAGACTTGACAGCTTTTGTAAGGCAAGAAGAATGAGCACAGTTTCTCCTTAAGAGTAGGTTGGCACATGTACTTTTTTAGGTCCTTAAAAAGACAGAACTGTCAAAAATTGGGATTCATACAATATCCACCTTCATTGCTTCAAGTTCCTAGAGAATAGGTATTACTTCATTCTTTGTATTTGTATTTTCAAAACTATGTCTGGACATAGTAGGTGCTCAATAAATTCTTATTGATTGATTAGGTGGAATTAATGCTTTGCCTAAGAAGCAAGTGATATGATGTTGGGAGGAATGGTGGAGGTGGCTTGAGTGATATGTATATTTCTTTCCAGAAATCTAAGAGATTGTATCAGAACTCAGACTTGATCTTTTCAGGCTAGGTCTACATTTCTACAAGGAGAGAATGGGTTAGTACACTGTGTTTCTGAATAAAGAGGCAGATAGATATAGATATATATACACACACATATATATATGTGTGTATAAGAGTATACTTATATATACATATGTGTGCGTCCTTCATTTCAGAGATATAGATAGATAGATGGATAGATAGATAGATAGATAGATCTGAGCCAGAGATATCATGTTGTACCCTCTTCTGCTTTTCTAGCTTCAGGAAGTTAATAATTTACTGTGATCTGCTGTCTACCTAGGACAAATCTTCAAGCACTAAATAGACAGGAATCATCTCCAGTCATTGGCTGTACTAGAATTTGGTTGTACTACTGTTTCAGCCAAGTGGATCATTGATTAGGGTTTATAAATTTTTTAGTTACAAAATTTTTATCCTAATTGAATTTGATTTATAAAAGGAAGACTTTGGAAACAGCTTTTGTATTCCAGTGAGTTGTTTCCTTTAAGGGAGAGAAGGTTCACTAGGATTGGCTTAACATGCTCCAACTTGTTGTTAAGAGGAAGCCAGAGAGAGAAAAAGAAAGAGGGAGAGAGAGAGAGACAGAGACAGAGACAGAGAGACAGAGAGACAGAGAGCTCATCTCTGAATAATTCCCTGAAATCCTGATTGCTGGTTTCTGTTCTGGTTCCTCTGTTGTGTGATTGCATTTCAGTTGCTTTAACAATAATAGTAATGATACTTCTAAATTATTTAGATATTTACAAGATGCAAAGCACTTGAGTAAGTCTCACATGCCATCCATGTGGATAGGATGGACACACACACACACACACACACACACACAGATTCAGAACTGATTGGATAATCCAAATCAATGACTTGACAGGCCAATGTCAACTTGGAGGGTCCCAGGGATCTGAACTCAGCCTGTGTTTTCCAGTACTATTAGCCATGACAGATGAAAAGAGAGATGTTATATTTGTTGAATTTGCAGTTTGACATGAAGTTTGGAGGGGAGAGCTAACATTTTTGATGACAATAAAGATATAAAAAGGTCACTAAAACTAGAATGATGAAGTGAATTAAATAAACTGAATTTTCATAGGAATAAATGTAAAACACAGGATAAAAAAATTTCTTTACAAATTCTGTGATGTGGATAATGTGGCTATCTAGTAATTCGTGTGAAAAAAAAAACCATTGTAAGTTTTTAGTAGACCATGAGCTCAAAATAAGTTAACAGTGGATTAGGACAGAGAACAAAACAAAACTCCACAAATTCTGCATCAGAGTGGCATGTTTTGCCAGACAAGGGAGTTGATAGGATATTGACAAGGTCTGTCTGTCTGTGTTTGTCCTTCATTTTGAAGAAGACCATGATATCAGAGAAATGATGATGTGACTCACGCTTGGCTTTGTTTTGAGTGAGGGTGGGCTGTGCAGGTCACCAGCCTCACTTTCTCCTCCTGAGCCATCTGGGTCCAGTGACCAGATGTTCATCAGGTTGACTGGAGATGGCCCAGGATGCAATGGGAGATCTTGGCTTTTTAGGCTAGCCTTTTCAGGTACTCACTTAGAGGGAAGTAATGCCCATTGAGTGAATAGGCCTCTTTAAGAAGTAGTCAGGGAATGGCCCTTTTAATGAACAAAAGAAAAAAATGCCTAAAAATCTACAGACACTGTTACTAGTGATAGTCACTCTAAGCTATTAAGTGGAGCTTGGGCAGGACCTTTGTTGTCCAGCCCATGGGCTTCAGAGTGCACTGGGTTTAAGGTTTTGGGAATGAGAAGGAGGAAGGAAGGAAGGAAGGAAGGAAGGAAGGAAGGAAGGAAGGAAGGAAGGAAGGAAGGAAGGAAGGAAGGAAGGAAGGAAGGAAGAAGGGAGGGAGGGAGGGAGGGAGGGAAGGAAGGACATCCAGCCAGTAAACCTGAAAACCTCAAAGGAAGGGAAGGAGACAGAAGGGAGAGAATGAGCTGGTAGAACTTGCCCAGGGGAAGATAGCCAGGATGGGGACTACAGATCATATCATACCAACAGAGCCACAACTGGCATTTTCATGCCCTAGATCAAGCTTCTCCAAACTCATGCCCTACCCTCTTCTTTTTTTTTTTAGATGACAGATTCAGTTAGAGAATTGAGGAAGGTTCTGTCCCCTAGGGAGAACTCATTTTGTTATAGCAGCTCAACTGGGGCATGCTGACATCTAGTGGCACCTTCCCATTTTAGTCAGTTTTGATAATGGTGTTAAACTCTGTTCTTTCTATGCTTTTGTGTGGTACTATCAGTGCTTCCAACATTTTAGCACCCTGGGTCAAAGTTCTGAACACCTCAACCTAGTTTCATTTTAGCACCTAAGAAACCTTTGAAGGAACTGGAGTTGTTTATACTGGTAAAAAGAATTAGGGGGAACATGATAGCTGATATGTAGAAGAGGGATTAGCCTTCTGTGTGGCATTAGAGGTCAGAACTAGAAGCAAAAGGTCAGAGTTGTAAGGAGGCAAATTTGGTCTCTTTCCTTCCTTCATTCCTTCCTTCTTTGCTTATTCCTTCCCTTCCTTTCTCTTCTTTCTTTCTTTCTTTTTTCCTTCCTTCTTTTTTTCTTCTTTTCTTTTTCTGGAAGTTTCCAGGTGGAAGCTGAATAATCACTTGCTTGTTGTTGTTTGTCCTTCCTTTCTTTTTTTTTTTTAACTATATAATTTATTTATTTTCAGTTCTCAAGACTCACTTCCACAAGAATTTGAATTCAAAATTTTCTTCCTATGTCTCCCCATCCCCCACCCCAGGACAGCATGCACCCTATCCACCCCTTCTTCCAATCTGTCCTCCCTTCCATTACTCATCCTTCTTCCATCCCCTTCCCCTCTATTTTCCTGTAGGGCAGAATAGATTCCTGTACTCTGTTGCTTGCATAACTTAATTTCCAGTTGCATGCTAAAACAATTTTTAACATTCATTCTTCAAGCTTTGAGTTCCATATTCTCTCCCTCCCTCCCCATCCACCGTCACTGCGAAAACAAGCAATTCAATATGTCATACATGTGTAACAATGCAAAGCATTTCCATAATAGTTATGTTGTAAAAGACTAACCACATTTCCTTCTGTCCTATCCTGCCCCTCATTTATTCCATTCTCTCCTTCGACTTATACTCCCACAATAGTGTTTGCTTCTGATTATCCCTTTCCCCAATTTGCTGTCCCTTCTATTATATTCCCTCTCCTATCCTGTTCCCCCTTGCCTTCTTGCAGGGTAACATAGATTTCCATATCCAATTGAGTGTGTGTTATTTCCTCCTTAAGCCAAATCTCATGAGAGTAAGGCTCAATTATTTCCTTTCATCTCCCCACTCTTCCCCTGCATTGTAAAAGCTTTTTCTTATCTCTTATATGTGAGATGATTTGTTATATTCTCTCTTTCTCTTATTCCTAGTACATTCCATTCAACAGTAAATTTTATTTTTTTAGGTATTCTCCCTTCATATTAAGCTCACCCTGTGCCCTGTCTATGTATATGTCCATGTATATACACACATACATCCATGTACATATACATACTTACACATATATAATATACACATACATACATACCTATACCCACCTATATATATATGTTCCCTCTAACTACCCTAATACTGAAAAAGGTCGCATGAGTTACAAATAATATCCCATGTAGGAATGTAAACAGTTCAAATTTAATGTGTTCCATAAGGCTTCTCTTTCCTGTTTACTTTTTCATGTTTCTCTTGATTCTTGTATTGAAAGTCAAATTTTCTATTCAGCTCTGGTCTTTTCAACAAGAATGCTTGTAAGTCCTCTATTTCTTTGAAAATCCATTTTTTCCCCTGAAGTATTATACTCAGTTTTGCTGGGAAGGTAATTCTTGGTTTTAATCCTATCTCCTTTGACCTCTGGAATATCCTATTCCAAGCCCTTCAGTCCCTTAGTGTAGGAGCTGCTAAATTCTGTGTTATCTTGATTGTATTTCCACAGTAGTTGAATTGTTTCTTTCCGGTTCCTTATAATATTTTCTCCTTGACCTGAGCACTCTGGAATTTGGTTACAATAGTCCTAGGAGATTTCCTTTTGGGTTCTCTTTCAGGACATGATTGGTGAATTCTTTCCATTTTTATTTTACCCTCTGGTTTTAGAATATCATGGCAGTTTTCCTTGATAATTTCTTGGAAGATGATGTCTAGGCTCTTTTTTTTATATGGTTTTCAGGTCAACCAATACCAATAATTTTTAAATTATCTCTCTTGGATCTATTTTCCAGGTCAGTTGTTTTTCCAATGAGATATTTCACATTGTCTTGTATTTTTTCATTCTTTTGGTTTTGTTATATAATTTCTTGGTTTCTCAGAGTCATTAGCTTCCATCTGCTCCATTCTAATTTTTAAAAACTATTTTCTTCACTGAGTTTTTGAACCTCCTTTTCTATTTGTCCCATTCAACTTTTCAAAGCATTCTTCTCCTCATTGGCTTTTTGGACCTCTTTTGCCATTTGGATTAGTCTATTTTAAAGGTGTTATTTTCTTCAGCAATTTTTTTGGTCTCCTTTAGCAGGCTGCTGACTCACTTTTCGTGATTTTCTTGCATTGCTCTCATTTATCTTCCCAGCTTTTCCTCCACCTCTCTCACTTGATTTTCAAAATCCTTCTTGAGCTTCTCCATGGCCTGAGACCATTGCATATTTTTCTTGGAGGTTTTGGATGTAGAAGCCTTGACTTTTAGGTCTTCCTCTGATGGTCTGCTTTGTTCTTCCTCATCCAAAAGGATGGGAGAAGATATTTGTTCACCAAGAAAGTAACCTTCTATAGTCTTATCTTTTTCCACTTTTGAGGGCATTTTCCCAGCCAGTTACTTGACTTTTGAGTCCTTTGTCAAGTGGAAGGTATGCTCTAGGAACCTGTAAGTTCTCAGTTCCTTCAAGGTGGCCTAATCAAGAGACAGGAGTTTACTCCTCTCCTGGCCTGCACTCTGGCCTGTGAGCAACCACAAGCACTCTTTTGTGGCCTGGAACTGCGAGTAGGATTCCCTTTCCAGAGCCACCACCAGTTCTGCCACACCAGTGCTCCTCCTCTCCCCAGGACCGCCACTCAGGGCTGAGACCCAGCTCAGCCACTCGATTCCCCCAGGATCTTTAGGCCGAGAGCTCTAAAAGTGGATGTTGCTGCCACCCTGGGACCAGGGTTAGGGCCGGAGCTAGGGCCAGACTGGGCTCCCTTCTTACCCAGGGGAAGAAAGCTTTCTTAACCTTTAATGCTGTCTTTGGCATTTGTTCATTGAGAAATCTGGGAACCGCAGCTGCTACTCATGGTTTCCCGCCCAGAAGCCTGCTCCAGTCCTGCTGTGTGGCCCAGGCTGGGCTGCGCTCCTCTCTGAGCCTGGTGCGATATACCTTTCCTGTCGGCCTTCCAGGCTGTCTAGGGCTGAAAATCTCTTTCACTCTGTTGTTTTTATGGCTTCTGCTGCTCTAGAATTTGTTTAGAGTAATTTTTTACAAGTATTTTATAGGCTCTGGGGGTAGAGCTAGAGCTGGTTCATCCTTCTACTCTGCCATCTTGGCTCCACCCCCTTGTTTGTCCTTTCTTGATGAGGACCAGTGACATCAGGAGTCTTGGGAATGAATTGAATTGAAGTGAGGCAGAACCGTGCAAAGTCATCAGTTACTTTCTTTCTTCTAGTCACTGAAGTCTAATGACAAGACAAAAGCCAAGGCAACTGGTGATGGCCTGGGAGCTTATATTTTGAGGTTTTGGGGCTAGATTTTAAAAAATTTTAGTCATTATTCATTTATTTATTATTGGACTTTGCAGTCTCTGGGGTCCCCTTTAATTCTGAAATTCTATGACTATTTTCCCAGATAAACATTATGAAGAATATAGTACAAGTATTATTTTACCTATCGTACTGATGAAGAAATAGAGATTTGGAGATTTAAATGACCCAATCGAGGTATCATAGCTAGTAAATCTTGGAGGCTGGCTTTGGATTCAGGCCTCCTGAATGAGGATCATAGGAGTTAGAAAAAGAAGGGACATTACTGATTATTTATATAATGTTTTCAGTTTACAGATGAGGAAACTGAGGCCCAAAGAAGTTATCAATGAGGTCAGAATCTGAGTTGGAATGGACTTCAGAGGCTATCTAGTCTTACTTATACCTAAAACTGTAACTTGATCGAAGTCACTAGCCATGAGTAACAAGCCAAGCTAAAATTTAGATCCAGGTCTTATGACTCCAATTTCAGCGTTCTTTCCTCTACACCACACTGCCTCACCTAAATCAGACTTTATTATAACTTTCTGTCTGCTCCTTTAGCTTTGGCATCCCAGTTTTTTCCCTCCCATCCCTCAATCATTCGATTTTATTTGTTGCCAAGCAAGGACTCCAAACCTACTGCCCACCCCAAACTGTTGCAACTAGCTGTTAATCCCTTAGTTCCTTCCAAACACTTGAAGGAACAGTAGTGGTTTGCCACCTAAAATGGAAACTTGATGGAAAAAATAATCAAACTGATATTTCTGATAACTGGACCTCTAGACTTAGAAGAACTTCAGGGAAGGATAACTTTACCTCTCAAGATAGCCCTTTGTGAACAGGTCTGATTTCTGGGAAATTTCCTGGCCATCAGCCTAAATCTGCCACTTTGTAACTTCCACTTCCACTTTGATCTTGAGCCAAGCAAAATATGGGATCCCTCTACCCTTTGAAAGGAATTAAACTATAAGACATTAGTCTGTGAGCTCTTTGAGAGCCAAGGCTATTTTTTTTTGTCTTTCTTTGTACCCTTAGAGCTTAGTACAGTGACTTGCACGTAGAAAAACACTCAATAAATGCTCGTTGAATTGATTTTTAGATTGCTAAACCAATGTCCTGAACACTTGAGGTTAGAGTTTAGTTAAAATGTTAGTAATTAAAAACTATCACAGGATCAAAGGTTCAGGTGATGTGTGGTCACACCTTCACACTGACATGAATGAAATCAATTTCACAACTTCATACAGTTATAGCTCATGTCTGTGTACCCCAATACATTTAATTTACCAGAGCTGGACCCAGTAAGTAATATTGCCTGGTATACATTTTATCTACTTTTTCAACCTAAAACTCAACAAATGTCAACAAAATGTTGAGCAATGAATTCAAGGAGGAGGAGAAGCAAATAAGCCAAAATAATTCCCACGATGGTTTAGCAGTTTCAGAGTAACCAAGAATCTGTCTGAATGCCCACTGAGTCTGCAAGATCCACATTTTAGAGGTGCAATTTTGGGCAGGAAGCCTTTCCCCCCCCCCCCACAAAAGAGTTTCTTCATCTTTTTTTTTCCTCTTAAAATAAATATTCTTGTGGGTCTATTTTTCTGATGAAGAATTACTCTACCAATTACCAGGGTAATCTGGTTACCTAGTATACACTCTTCTGTTACTCTTTCTTCCTCCTCTGCTGACCCACCATGGGGTTTTTTTTAAAAACAGCAAGATTTCAAAGATGAGGAGGGCAGTATCATATAGGGTGGGAATTGATGAAACTTCAGCTCGCTGAACTTAGACTACCTTTCCTCTGTCTTTTCTCCATGAATGAAAAAGCATTTAATAAGCATTTACTATGTGCCAGGCATTGTGCTAGGTACCGAGAGGTAGGGTACACAGACAAAAATGAGACAGTCCCTGTCTTCAAAAAGCTTACCTTCTAACAAGGGGAGACAACACATATGAGGCAGAGGTAGACAAGAAAAGATAGTTTTGGCCTGATAAGTCACAAGGATGGTAAGTGGAGCCATGGAGAATAGATTGTCATACTCTTTCCAGAAGTGATGGAAATAGTTTTCTAATTACTATTCCCAGAACAAGTGATAGAAACATTTAAGAAGTGATGAGAATACCTGTGCATTGTGATGGGGCAGATAGCCAGATGTCCTGGTTACATGAATATGGAGCATGATTTAGGGCTGGATGTAATGTCTGTCAGTTGTGTGGGATAATAGGTGCTTGTGCTTAGAACTAGTTACTCCTTCTTGATGGGCTCCCCTCCTTTTATGTTAGTGGCACCCCTCATTCCAGACTTCTCCATCAGGCATTAGGTATGTTTTTCTCTCTAGTCTCTGCCTTCTTTTCCCCACTTTGGGGAAGGAGTTTCATTAAACCTTCTAGACTAAAAGTTACTCAAGTCTTTATTAGCACTTACCATGTGTCAAGAACTATGCTAAGCACTGGAGATGTACAGAAAGACGAAAACATAGTCCTTGCCTTCAAGAAGATTCTAATGGAAGGAGCCACCTTACGGTCAACTATGTACATATGAGATTTGTATAGAGTAGATGGGAGGTAATCTTAAAAAGAAGGCAGTAGCAGTGAGAAATGGGAATGGCCTCCTGTAGATGGTGGGATTGGAGCCAAGATTTGAAGGAACTCGGGGAAACCAGTAGACCGAAATGAAGAGGGAGCACATTCCAGACATAGGGAACATCTAGTCAAAAGGCACAGAGTCACGAGATGAAGAAGGAAGGTATTGCTGGATGGCAAAGGATATGAAGAGGAGTAAAGTGTAAGAAGTCTGGAAAGACAGGAGGGGACTAGGGTTGTGAAGGGTTTTGAATGCCGAACAAAGCATTTTATATTTCATCCTGGAGCTAAGAGTGCAAAAGAACTGAAGATACCTGAGGCAGTGGGCCTCAAAAGAGCTTAAAAAAGACTCCAAATATCTCTTCTCCTCTTCTAAATATGCTGTTTTAGGTTTAGGCTATTTCTAGGTTCATGTGGTCCAGATTCATGTGGCCTTTTTCTCTGCTGTTGGACAGTTATAAAATAAAGATTTGGAAATATCTCTTAGTATGGTTCCTCTGTATTTTTGCCATTACCTCCCAGCTATAGTTATCACACAGTTGTTTCCCTTTCGGTTGTGTTTAACCCCACAGGGAACATATACAAGCCTATGCTACCCTAAGAAGACACAGTAGTTTACAAAAACTAATTGTAAACAAATTGTAAAAGCAAACCCCTACACCTAGAAATCAAATAGACTTATGGGACAAAAATTGGGAATACAGCTCAGCATTCTCCTGAGAATGTAAGAGTGATAGTGAGAAAAAGTTTGGATATTACTAGGGCTTTTTCCCCCTTTGGCAAGAGAAATGACAAAACTGTATCTACTCAGCAACTAATCTTTTTATTTCACCATTCTCTTCTACCAGTTCAGTCATGGTAATAGTGGGAGGCAGTTTCAGCAGCAGTAGCATTCTGCATGGCATCTCTCTCTCTCTCTCTCTCTCTCTGTCTCTCTCTGTCTCTCTCTCTCTCTCTCTCTCTCTCTCTCTCTCTCTCTCTCTCTCTCTCTCTCTCTCTCTCTCTCTCCTCATTCCCACCAGCCTTTCTGACATCGTTCCCTCTGGAAATGTCTTTTTTCCCCCTACTCCCTTAGAAATGGGTAATGGGTAAGTCTTCTGAGACTCCGAAGATAAATATAGAATACCAGTTTCTGGCACCCCACTACTTTCTTCCCGAACGTCAGAATTTTGTAGTCCCTTACAAAATTATCTGTGGCATGCTTGCCATGTAAAATTAAACATCACAGCATCAAAATCAGCTCTTAATGGAAGAAGCAACATTAACTTAGTATCCTAGCTAATCATCTCAGGGCATTATTAACAGCAAACACATATCAACAGTACATGGAATATACATAGAATGGAAAAAGTATTACTTGAGAGGCAATTTTTGTGATGTAGGTTTAAATTTTGTGCAGAACATATTACATGTTATAGAAATGTGTCCATACACATGCGTAAGTGCATGTCTATATGTAGTTATATGCAAAGGATGTTAAGTTGGTAAACATCAATGAGGAACCATTTCTCCAGTTTCTCCTTCAATTTAGTCCTAAAGTCAAATAAACTTAGATATCCTTTGACACGCTGACCCATCTGCCCTGATAGGACTTGTCAGAGTTCTAGTGAGAGCTATAGTTTTCATCCTTAAACCTTTACTTGTGGAGGGCCCAGGCCGACTAACAGCGTTATTGTGTTCTGTGCCCTACTCATCTCCACAGTTGAAGTTTCAGGCAGGAAAAGTGTTTCCTCTGGGTTTCATCTTCTCCCATTATTTTAAATCTTTGTTGGGTTTTTTGTCACTGTTGTTATTCAGTCATTTTTGGTGTGTCTTACTCTTCATTTTGGGGTTTTCTTGGTACAGATATTGGAGTAGTTTGGAAACAAATTCTTCTCTTGACCTGTTCATTTCTGAGCCATAATATGATCCAGATAGTCTTTGTGTAACTTGTGGGAGGCCTCTTTTGTTAAGAACCCAGTGAGGTAGATGTCCATCAGTCTCTACCTACATATCTCAGAGTCTAAACAACTCACTTAGCAAAAATTGGTTGTGGTGAATTGCCTTTAGAGAGACCCTACAAATCTCTAGGACTATTTTGTAAAAAGGCACATTGTCCAGTCACTCCACATCCAGGAATGGAGATCTTTCCATTTATCTGCTAACTTGTATGTCCCCATGGGCATCAAGATTTCTCAGAAAAAACTGTTTTTTTGTTGAAGGTCTTGACAATGAGATTTGAGTATCATACGCTCATTTATTTCTTTTTTTTTTAAATTAATTTATTTAACTTTTAACATTCATTTTCACAAAATTTTGGGTTCCAAATTTTCTCCCCATTTGTCCCCTCCCCCCACCCCAAAACACCGAGCATTCTGATTGCCCCTATCACCAATCTGCCCTCTCTTCTATCATCCCTCCCTTCCCTTGTCCCCATCTTCTCTTTTGTCCTGTAGGGCCAGAGAACTTTCTATACCCCTTTACCTGTATTTCTTATTTCCTAGTAGCAAGAACAGTACTCGACAGTTGTTCCTAAAACTTTGAGTTCCAACTTCTCTTCCTCCCTCCCTCCCCACCCATTCCCTTTGGGAAGGCAAGCAATTCAATATAGGCCATATCTGTGTAGTTTTGCAAATGACTTCCATAATAGTCGTGTTGTGTAAGACTAACTATATTTCCCTCCATCCCATCCTGCCCCCCATTGCTTCTTCTCTTTCTTTTGATCCTGTCCCTCCCCACGCTCATTTATTTCTTAAAGCAGTCTTCTGAACTGATGTTGTAAGTAGGTGTTAAGCTTCTTTCAACTTCTCTCTCAGACAAGAAGTGTACTGGTTATGGATCCTCAGAGTCTCCATAGGTAGCTCTCACCCAGAAGGAAGGATATGGAGCCTGTGTCATTATTCCTGGTGGAGTTGTACTTGTTTACTAAGAAAATCACATCTTGCCTCCACTGAGATCTTCCCATCTGTGTTCCTTATTTGTTCAGCAGCATACAACCAGAGACTCAAGTTATGGGTCCTCTTGAGGGTAGTAAAGTGTGGATGGTTTCAGATGATGTCATCTGAAGCTAACATCAACTCAAGCAATAGGTTTTCAGGGTCAATGCCTTCTTCTAAATGGATTTTAGGAGGAAGTCTATGAACTGAGAACTATTTTTTCCCATAGCATTTTAACAATGATGACAGCTTTCTGGGTCTTGGCTGGATATGTTTGTGCATATGTTATGAAATGTTCAGTCATCACCTACATAGGATACATGTTTTTATGATCTTCCAGAGATAGGAAGTCAATGATGACCAAATCCAAAGGTTTGCTTGTGTTTGTATTCTCCAAAGATACACTATGAATTGGTAATACTTACCTTAGTACACAAAAGGCAAAGTGTCACACTTCTTGGTGATAGCAGCAGCTTATCTTAGGGTCACTACAACCTCTTTCTTACTAGTGCTAGGGTCCTCTTCTGACCCATAGATCCAAAATAATCATGTAAAGATTTCATGGCCATAGACCATGCCTACACAATTTATGGCGCGAGGAACACCAAAGGATTTCCTCTACATACAAAGGATGTTTTCCTCTCCATTTTTCACCTCCAGAAATCCTTTGGTGTGCTGCAAGAGTCCCAAAGGTGGTAAATGGTGTGCTGGCTACAAGTTATGCAGGCCTGCCATAAACTAATATGTGCCAAGGGACTCTCGATTGCTTCAATACAACTACCCTGTGTGGAATCAGAGCCAGTCCAGCATAGTAAGCTATTATACAAGTCCACCTTCTCTCATTATCCCAACAGAATATGCCTTCAAAGTCTGAAGCCTGAGTCTTTTAGCATTTTGACCTCCCTTCCTAAATTGTGTCACTTCTCTCAGTCCTTCATCAGTCATCTGCTTTCACTTCCAGTCATCCAAACAAATGAGATAAAGAACATTGATTCAGTGAAGCAAGGTTCACATAAACTGCTCACATGCTGTCTGGTAGAAATTGAAACATTCAGCTACTGGGCCATTTGCTTGTAGCCTAGATTATATATATGTACATATGTGTTTACACATGTACATGCACACACATGAATATATGTACACTATTTGCCTATATGGACAGGTGTGCATATATGTATATGTGTGTATGTGCATCTTTCACTCTTTTAGATATTACCATAGCTTTGGTGTTACTTGGCCTTTGGAGCAGGGCATTTGTACTGGCATCACCAATCATCATTCTCTTCACAAATTCACCCAAACAGTTTATGGCCATGTTGTAAGAGAATCTTTTTGTAATATCCTTTGCCTCATATCCAGAGTCTGTACTTTATGCTCATTAGAAAATAATTCATTTCACATGTAGCTCTTATTTTTCAAAATATTGGTTCACAATGACAATATTGGATTAACTACATAACGAATGTGAATTAGCTGTGTAATACTATATAACAATGATATGACAAAACAGTGCTCTCTCCTAAATAAAATGAATAAGGTAAAGCAGATGAACTACAGTAACAATAGGCAGAGTACAGTAGCAGTATTCCATTTTCACCAACAAGCATCAAAATCATATGCAGGGTCACTATGGGCATCATTGAACGCATGCTTTCTTATGTAAATTAAACACAGGAATGCAGCAAATTGAGTGCAAAGGGAAGAGGTACTGTGAGACCTGAGTGCAAATACAGCCTTAGACACTGCTGTGTGACCCTGGATAAGTCACTTAACCTCTCTTTGCCTGAATCCACTGGAGAAGGAAATGGCAAATCATTCCAATATCCTTGCCAAGAAATACCCATGGACAGTATGGTTCACAGGGTCACAAAGAGTTAGACATGACTGAATGACTGAACAACACCACCACTCTGGGACCAGGTACAAGGAGGAAGCTATAAGACCAGATACAATCAATAGAAAAACAAAACAAGAAAAACAAAACAGAAACAGTATTCAAAACAAAAATTGAACTACAAACTTCAGCTAAAGAGAAGAAATAAAATAGCAGGAAGGGGAAAAAAGACTTTTAAAGAAAACAAATTGTGTATCAAATCTGTAAAATGCAACAAAACCAAATTAAAATTTAAAAGTCGACAAGTAATTAATCTTCCTAATACTGGCAAAAGCTATTGAGCTAAATTCAATTCAAAATACAAAACATCAAAGGAAAACAAAATAGCAAACATAAACAATGGTTAAATATTTTTATATAGGTGTCTGCATGACTTGTAGCACTAGCACTGACTAAAAGAAGCAGCCAGAAAGAATAAAAATAGCCTTAATTACTGTGCTGATGAATATGAGAACTACAGGGAAGTTTGGAAAGACTTACATGAACTGATGCGGAGTGAAGTAAGCAGAGCTAATAAAACAATATACCCGATGACTACCACAATGGAAATGAAAAGAAAAAAACAACGTCTCTCTGGGAGGGGAAAAAAGCAGAACAAGAGAAAATTTAGGCAATGTAAAACCAAAATATGTCAATAACAAATTTTTAAGAAATATCCAAACTTCCAAAGCAGAGGTTAAAATTTTTTTTACTTGAATGTACTTATTCACATATTAATTTCTATGGCTAGGCTCACCCCCAGGGAGAAGTTCCAAAGATGGGGAGATTTTACTCCCTTAGAGAGGGAGGTATGATCTCTGAAGGTCTGGTCTGGTCTGTTTAAAAAAAAAGGCAAGGATGAAGGATTAAAATATTCATTACTGTGTTGACGATGATGAATACAGAAAAAAAGCATGGACAGACATGAAGTGATGCAGAAGTAAGTAAACAAAAACAAGAAATCACCAGGACCTGATTTTAAGTTCTGGATCTACTACTTACTATCTATTTGACCTTGGTCATTCTGTCAGTCAAGTGTCAGGATCAGGAAAAGCCTCATGTAAAAGACTTCAGAGTTGTGCCCATGCTGTCTTCTCGATCAGACTGGGAGCTTTTTGAGAGCAGTGCATGTCTTTCTTTCTATCCCCCAGAGATTAGCACAATGCTGGACATATAGTAAGCAATTAATCAATGCTTTTGGGCTGACTAACAAGAAGTGAGAAGAGAGAATAATGCAGATACATAGGTTGTTGTTAATTCTTTCAGTCATGTCCAGCTCTTCATAATCTCATTTAGGGTTTTCTTGGTGAAGATAATGGAGGGATTTTCCATTTCCTTCTCCAGCTCATTTTACAGATGAGGAATTGAGGAAAACGGGATTGACTTGCCCAGGATCACATAGCTAGTAAGTTTCTGAGGCCAGATTTGAACTCAGTAAGATGAGTCTTCTTGACTCCAGGTCAGCCACTATAAAGACATGGACAGGAGGTAGAGTGTCATATGTGAGGAACAGCAAATGGTCTAATATCAATGGACTATACCATGCATGGAAAGAAATAATGTGTATGAAACCTGGAAAGGTAGGAAGGAGTCGTTGCGACTCCTGAGTTACTTAAAGGTAAGTCATTTAACCTTGCTTGAAATCATCAGTTTCTTCAGAAGGAATGGGACAAGATGATCTCTGAGGTCCTTTTGAACTTCAAAACTATAATTTAGAGTCTGTGTACTTGGGGTAAAGTAGAGGTGGTGAGATATGCTTTAAATTATTTTATTGTTGTTTTTCATGTTTTGGCTCTGTCACTTTGTAAGGACCATGGGATGTTTGATGGGCTTCACATCCATCATGGTAGCCATGATACATTGTTCTTTGTGTCTTTTTTTTAGGTGCTCCAGGCTTTAGTGGCTCTAGCTTTTGGCTATGTTGGCTAATGTTGGTCCTGTTGGAACAGCATCGGTGAGCTTACTACGAACATAAAATCCTCCATCTAAACCACCAGGGGAGGCAGGAGTTAAAAGAATCTGTAGAATGAAAAAGAGAGCTTTACTCTATGAAAGAGTTCAAGATCATCTCTTTTGTTGTAAACCCTTACCATTTGTTTCCACTAGACATTTTATAGTTCCCCTACATCACCTTTTTTCCTCCTCTTTTTTTTCCTTTTCCTATGTTCCTGCATAATCCAGAAATAACCATCATATTGGAGATGTTAGGTATAGAGAGTTGTTGAAGAGCTAAAGAATTTCAAGGATTTCTTAAAAGTATCCATGATCTCAGGCTTGTGATTTAATTCTTTCTTGACGCTTCAACTCATCCTATATATTCAGTCTCTTGTCAGTTCTTGTCATTTCTACCTTCATAACATTTCTTGTATATTCCCTTTCTTTGTGCTCACACAACTGACGCTTCAGTGTAGGCCCTCATCCCCTTACCCCTAAGCCACTACAGTAGTTTTGTGGTTGGTTTCTGTGACATAAGTCCCTCCCCACTCAAGTCCATCCTCCACTCAGTTGCTAAAGTGCAAGTCTGTCTAAATCCTGCCTTCTCCGTTCATTAGACTCCAGTGGCCCTCTATTACCTCTAGGATCAAGTCTAAAATCTTCTATTTGCCTTTGGAAGCCCTTTACAACTGTCTCCTTCCTGCCTTTTCTAGTCTTCTTATACTGCTCCCTTCTGCAGATTGTATGATGCAACAACACTGGCCTTTTTGCTTATTACTTGCCCATAATGTACCATCTCCTGACTGTGCTTTTTACTGGCTGTCCTGGAATTTTCCTCCTCATTTCTGCCTCCTGACTTCTCTGACTTCCTCCAATACTCATCTTAAATCCTACCCTCCTGTCCCTGTTAGTGCCTTGCCTATGAGATTACCTCCCTTTTGCACACTGTATATATCTTGTATGTGCATAGTTGTTAACATGCTATCTCCTTCATTAGAATGTAAGATTGTTAAGGGCAGGGACCATGGTTTTTGCCTTTCTTTGTAACCCCAGCACTTAGCACAGTACCTGGCATGTAGTAAGTGTTTAATAAATGCTTGCTGATTGATTATTGATTGATTAATATTTTACAAATTATGCATCTTCCCTCGTGTTATGTGTCCATGCACTTTCTAAGAGAGTATTTATCTAATGCACTAGAAGTCTTTGTCTTACTCTCTTAATATTTAACAGATGAAAATGCTACACTCAAGTTCTCCATCTGTATTCTTCACCCGCAAAACCTAACTGGCCCATGTCCTTTTCCGTTCATGTATGTCCTTGATACTGTGTTCCACATGCACAAGTCAATGTTAATAATATGCTGCAGCCTGTTTATACTCACTAAGCAAAGCCTGTAATCATGGTTCTTCTGAGATCAAAATATTCTGCCATTTGAAACCACATAACATCAGTGGGAAAATATTGGTGTTAAAAATAGAATCTCTTGAGGCAGCAAGTTAACTTTTTAGGATCATTAAAAGCAGTGGATAAATTTCCTAATTCAGGATCTGGCTTAATCTCCCATTCTGTTGTGGATCTAGCTCATAGTCCCGACAGACTAAGTTATTACTGTATAGCTTGCTATAATCTGGGCAAGCAAGACTGAGCTCTTTTTAGTAACTATAGGTCTCATAAAGAAAGTCGTGTTGTTTTCTGGGATGCAGTCCAATAAAAGTCATCCAATCCAATCCAATTTCTTCAACACCTACAATGTCCTGGGGATATTGTCTACAGAAAGCCTTGTCATTCCCCCTAGGTGCTAGAGCTTTCCTTTCTAAGGTTACCCTCTATCTACTCTAAATGTGTTTCCATGTACCAATTTATGTTCATTTGATCTCCCCCATCAGAATGTACATTCCTTCACTTTCTTTATATCCCTGGTACTTAGTCCAGTGCTTGGCATATAGTAAGCATTTAATAAATGCTTGTTAATTGATACAAAGATGAAATGAAAATGGCCCCTTCCCTCAAGGAGTTTATATTCTACTGTGATGTGGACAGGACACAGAAAACAAATAACCACATGTGGAGGAAGAAGCTCTATTGGCTATGGGAACCAGGAAAGGATTCCCATAAAAGCTGGCATCTGAGCTGAGCCTAGAAGGAACCTAAGGATTCTAAGAGACAAGGGTGAGAAGGGAGTGCATTCCAGTCTTAGGAGGATACAAGACAAAAATATAATAATCCTTGCCCTTAAGGACATGGCAGGAAGAGGCAGAAGTTGGAATGCTGAGTTCAGGGAACAACAAATAGATCAATTTGCTGAAATGTAGCACAAGTGAAGGGGAGGGATGTGCGATTGAAAGGTAGCCTTGAGGGGTAGGCTGTAGCCATATTGTGGAGGCTTTAATTGCCAAACAGAAGAGTTTTTGTTTTATAAGTTTCATTATCATTTCTATGCAAACGAATCCCATAGCTATGTATCTATCCAGTCCTAGTCTCCAGAATTCCAGGACCACATCACCAAATGCCTATTGAATATTTCAGATGGAATGTCCTATAGGCAGTTGTTGTTCAGTTGTTTCAGTTGTATCAGACTTTGTGACCTCATTTGAAGTTTTCTTGGTAGAGATATTGGAGTGGTTTGCCACTTCCTTCTCATTTTACATATGAGGAAACTGAGGCAAACAGAGTTAAGTGACTTGCCCAGGGTCACACAGGTAGTAAGTGTCTGAGGGAGGATTTGAACTCAGGTCTTTCTGATTCCAGGCTGGGTGCTCTATCCATTGTGTCACCTAGCTGCTAGTCTCAAACTTAACATATCTAAAACTGAGCTCATTGTTCTTCCTCTCAACCCCTTCCTGTGCTGAGGTTCCTTACTATTGTTGGGGGCTTCTAAGCTAAAATATAAAGTACTTTGTTGGCATTTAAAGCTCACTACAGCCTAGTCTCATCCTATATTTTTAGCCTTCTTGCACATGACTCCACTCCATGCAGCCTGTGGTAGAGACAAGTTGGCCTTTTTTGTGTTAACCTTATTAACATCAAAGATATAGGAAGAATGTCAGACTAGACTATCTGCAATTGATCTGAAAATTTTAAAATTTTCAGTTTTCAGGTCATTTGGTGTTTTTCCCTACCTTACCCTATCTTTCTAGGTGATATGGACAATGCAGTTTTGGGTTTTGACCCATAAAATAGAGTCCTTCTCTTCCTTCATATTTTCAGAGAGACCTCACACAGGAAAAAAACAAGATTAAAAAAATCTCAGCTGTTAAACCAATTCTATAAGTAAAAGCTTCATTCTGAATTGAGAGCTTATAGACAATTATGAAAACATAATCAAAATCTGTACGTGTAGGCATTTATGTAGATAGGCATCTTTAGACCTTTAAGTGGAGCTAAAGGAGGTTCAGGACTCTGCTTGACTTTTTCAGTTACCTTTTTTTTTTTAAATTACCAACCAAGCCTTTTGTGTTTTTTCTTTGAAAAACATTGAGAAGCTAACTATACATATTGTAGTCCATAAGTAGAAATTATCTATTCTTGTTGACTTTCTCAAAGTAAGGTTTAGAGCTTTTACCTTTCTCATTTCCCCCCTTTTGAAGATATATTTTGTCCTCAAATCATGAGAGGGGGAGGATTATTAGGCAGAAAATAAGAAAATATAAGGATATAATCTTATATCTTAATATATAGTTCTTAAACCAATGGTCAGAGAAATGCCAAGTCTAATAATTGATTTGTCCTAGTTGCCTAAGTTAAGGAAGTTGAGACAAGTAATGGTCACATATTCAGAATAGTAGAAATACAAGCAATAGGGACTTTTACACCTGCATCCCATTATAGTAGGCTTAGTAATGCCAGGTGATTGTAATGATGTTTCGCTATAAAAACATTTGTAATTCTCCTGTCATGGTCAGAGAAATTTGCTATGAAAAGAGGAGGGGAGGGACATGGTTTTACAAAATTCCCTTGACTCAGTTTGATTTCCGGCGAAGGTCATAAATACCTTTTGGGAACAGAGTTCCATATTGTTCAAAAGTTCCCATAGTCAAACTCATTATCTATGAGATGGGAAATATTTCTGTTCAAAAAGGAAATAGCACAGTAAAGGAAACTAAGTCAGGAGGATCCTGCCATTACCTTCATGAGGCCATCTTCTCAACCTTCCCAGGCACCTACATTTTTCAGTAGCACTCCTTTTGAGTAGCTCTTGGCACCTTCCCTTGAATAGTGAACAACTTCCAACAGTTTAAAAATAATTCAAAGTTATTTCTGAATTCAAACTCAGAACAAATAAAATCACAATCCCAAAATGTTCCACCTCACATAGCAAGTTCCAGAGCTTACAACTTAAGAGTAGGATACAATTTTATTTCCCACATCAATAGCAATAACACAATAATGTAGAAACATTTATCCATAATACTTATTAAATACATACGAGGACTTTCCAAAAACTCTTAGGTTTCTTTTTCTCAGTTTAATATACATCCTGATGCAAAAATCGGTCATTATAAATAAAAAAAATAATCACATTTTGGAGTTTTACACATAAAATTAATATATAATTCATTCAAAACCCAGAAAGATTGACTACAGTATACTGCTTAATTCAGTAGTGTCAAAATCAAATGGAAACAAGTAACTAATCCCATACACAAGGATCCCTGTGGGCAACGTATTGGCTCAGTTTGAAAGTGTAATATTCTCTCTTTTATTTTTGTTGTTGTTGTTAAATATTTCCCAATTACATTTTAATCTGGTTCTGTGCCTGACACCTTTGACTTAATGCACTATATATCAACCTCTAGGACAAAAGGGAATAAACTTTGGTCTAGTGATCCAAAGTTGAGTCATAGATATAACACTGATATGTATGTATGTGTGTATCAATTGAATTACAATTTATCCAGTTAGTTTCCATAGATTTCATAATCAGTAGTTAGACAATTCATCATATTAATAATTCCTTTGATATAAGCAAAACTTTAAGCCACTCCCTAACCCTATCTGTGCCCCCTCCATAGGCTATGAATATGTGTTTGTGTTAAGGAAGGAGATCTTAGTTTTTCTATAAGCCAATGTCTTAAAATTATCTCCAATTTCAGGGTAGAATTTATAAGGTCCCTGTTTATATCTCACCTCTACCCTCACCTTACCCCTAGCTTCTTTCACAAAGCTGACAAAGGTTTATGATCTTACTAGGGGCAAAAAATTAGAGGCTCTTGGCAAGAGACAAAGCTTCTCAATGAAAATGGATTTCCCAAAGTACTGAGTTAACTTTAACAAATTGAATATACTTATTTTGAATATTTAAGACTGAAGGACATTGTCTTCCAGACAAAAGTCATTAATAAGTAATATCCCATAGTTGAAAAATCACAACATTAAATGAAGAGGAGCTAACAGTCCAGTATGTCTTTTCTTCCAAATCATATCTCAAACCATCTTCATAACTAATTTTCTTTACTGCAGTGAGTCTCTCATTTACAAATTAGCATATTTTCTTAATACGGTGAAATTCATTACAAAATTTTATTTTTTTCCTTATTTAGAATTGGACAGTTTCTCATTTTGTCAAATAAATTGCCTCTAATTTGGTTTCTTACTTTTGTTTTTGTTGTTGTTGAGTCATGTCTGACTCTTTGTGACCCCATTTAGGGTTTTCTTGGCAAAGATACTGGCGTGATTTGCCATTTCCTTCTCCAGCTCCTTTTACTGAGGCAAACAGATTTATATGACTTGCCTGGGATCACACAACTAGTAAGTGTCTGAGGTCAGATTAGAACTCAGGAATATGAGTCTTCCTACCTACCTGCCTGGTTTCTTACATAAAAGTCAGGAAATGTTCAGTCTCTTTTAATTCTAGCTAAGTGACTTTGCTTTTAATTTACCTAAGCAATTGAATTCTGCCAAATCCTTCACAAAAGACTACATTTGCTCACTCTTATAAGGATATATTGTATTTTTCCAAATTACTTGCTTTTATTTGTTTTCACAAGGCTCCTGTTTTCCAAGTTGGAGAGAATAATGAAAACCTCTTAGGTACTTATCAAACACCATGTTGAGATAACTTGAAAATCCAAGCCTGAAAGCTTTTTACAATGAGATCATAGGATTTAAAGATGGAAGAGGTTTTATAGATTATTGACTGTAAGCCTCTCATTTTAGAGATGAGAAAATGATGCCCAGAGAAGTTAAGAAACTTCCTTAAAGACCTCACATAGTAAGTAACAGAATTCTGATTCAAATTAAGATAATATGACTCCAAAACCAATATGCTTTTCAGGATGCCATTGCTTTCAGTATGAGGAATTTTTTTTAAGTTAGTCTGATTTCTGTTACCATATCCAGTAGTTTTTCCTGATGTCTTCTTTTTAAAATTTTTATTTTTTATTACCAAACCTGATGAACTTAGTGAACATCAACAAACATGAACATTTCAACATAATGGAAACAATTCAAAAGAGGGTCACATATAAGACTGGATTTCTGTTAACACTGTCTTTTTTAAAATGCATATTAAATTTGGCATGATAACAAAACTGCCTGTTTGTCTTTATTCCTGTCTGAGTATCTCTTTGCTCTCTCATGTACATTTTTAAACGTTTCATTAATAGTCTCTTATTTTTTCTTTCTATTTCTCTTCTTTTTTTTACATCACTATCATTTTCTTCACTCCCCATAAAAGCCCTCTCTTGTTAACAAATAAGTGTATAGTCAAGAAAAATAAATCAACACATTGATCGTTATTGATCATTACACTAAGTTCTAAAGTCTTTCAGAGTTGTTTACCTTTACGTTATTGTAGTGATTACATAAATTGCTGTGTTTTATTTTTTGTTCTACTTATTTCCCTCTACATCAATTCATCCAAGTCTTTATCAGTTTCTCAGAATTCCTCATATCCATAATTTCTTATGCAACAATAATATTCCATTACATTCATATAGCATACTTTTTTCCTGTACTACAATTTGTTCATACTTTGTTTCCAGTTCCTTGTTATAATAAAAAAAGAGATGCTATAAATACTTTTGTACATGTGGGTCCTTTCCCTCTGCCTTTGTCCTCTTTGTGATGTAAGACTCATAGTGGTATCACTGGCTCAAAGGGTCTAACTTCATTTTAAATACCATTGACACTTCCACACTTAGTACATTGGGTATCACAGTGGTTTTTTTTCTCATTGCTGATAACAATATATTGCCTATAGATATACTATTGCATTTCTCATCTATTTGTCATCCTCCAAGTTTCATTTTTACATGCTCTTAGTATGATCTTATTTTGCTGGATTTCACACCAAGATCTATGAACTCTCATTTCCTTTTAAATTACTATTTGCTACCTCATGAAGTGAGACTGCTAACATTCTTCTACCAGTAATGTTTTGCAGATGAGCTTGTGCTTTATTTTTTAAATTATATTTTACTTTTTCAATTAACAATAATTTGTCTTCTAACCGTCCCACCCCAAATACTCACCCAACTTAAGAACTAAAGAAAATCAAACCCTATTATAAACATCCAAACAAATTTCCACATTGGCCATGTCCAAAAAAAATTTCCCTCATTCTATTTTCTGAATCCTTCACCTCTCTATCAGGAGGTGGGTAGCATGTTTCATTGGTGTTCTGGAATTGTGTAAGAACCTTTTGTGTTCTTACACTGGTAAGAGTTCCTAATTCTTTTAAAGCAGTTTGCCATCACCATATCATTGTCTTTGTAGAAATTGTTCTACTAATACTATTCATTTCACTAAGCTTTAAATCATAAAATCTTCCCAGGTTTCTTTAAAACTATCCCCTTATTATTCCCTATAGTTTCTTAAAGCATAGTAGTATTTGATGACATTTATATACCACAACTTGTTCATTCCCCAATTTATAGGCAGCCCCTCAGATTCCCATTCTTTGACACTTAAAAAGAGCTATAAATACTTTTTGTACATTCTTACAGTTTGTTTTGCTTAGGACTGATGCCTCCCTTACACTACCTTCCCTCTAATTGCCTCTCCCCCTTCTCCTCTTACATTCTTATTTCCCTACAGCACGAAATGTATTTCTGTACCTATCTCTGTGTGTGTGTGTCTCTTTCTCTCTCTTTAACCATCTCTGATGAGAGCAGGTTGAAGTATCAGCCTCTCTTTTCATCCCTTCCTCCTTGGTTATATAACTGTCTGGTTGTATACCCTAATAATAAGATAATGAGATAATTTTCCCTAACCCTTTGCCTCCCTACTCTGGCCCCCAGTGTATTCCTTTTCCCTTCTCTTTCCATTATTTTCTTAAGATCATCAAGACAACCACTCCCGGGCCTTGCTTGTGTAATTAACTCCCTCTCCAACCCCTGATTATGATCAGTATCAGAAGAAATCTACGTATATCATTTCTCTACATTAGAATGTAAACATTTTAATCTTTGGTCAATTGTCATTTTTTATATTTACCTTTCTTTGCTTCCCTTTGCTCCTCTTTAAACTTCAAAGTTTCTAATCAGCTCTGGTCTTTTTATCAGAAATGCTTGGAAGTACATCATACCTATCAGATTGACTGACATGACAAAACAGGAAAATTATGAATGTTGGAGATGTGGGAAAATTGGAACACTAATGCATTGTTGGTGGAGTTGTCAACCGATCCAACCATTCTGGAGAGTAATTTGGAACTATGCCCAAAGGGCAACGAAAATGTGTATACCCTGTGACCCAGAAATATCACTTCTAGATCTGTGTCCCAAAGAGATCATAAAAATGGGAAAAGGATCCACCTGTACAAAAATATTTATAGCAACTCTATTGTGGTGGCAAAGAATTGGAAATTGAGGGGATGGCCATCAATTGGGGAATGGCTGAACAAGTTGTGGCTTATGAAGTGGAGTACTATTGTGCTAAAAGAAATGATGAGCAGGCAGACTTCAGAAAAATCTGGACTTATATGAACTGATGCTAGGTGAAGTGAGCAGAAAGAGAACACTGTACACAGTAACAACCAAATTGTGTGATGACTAACTTTGATAGACTTAGCTCATCTCAGCAATGCAAGGATCTAAGATAACTCCAAAAGACTCATGATGGAGAATGCTATCCACATCTAGAGAAAGAACTATGGAGTCTGAACGCAGATCAAACATACTATTTGCTTTTTTGTTGTTGTTGTTGTTGTTGTTTTCTTTCTCATGTTTTTTCTTTCTCATGGTTTCTCCCATTCATTCTAATTCTTCTTTACAACATAACTGATGTGAAAATATGTTTAATGAAAATGTATATGTAGAGACTTTATCTGATGGCATGCTGTCTTGAGGGGTGGGAAGAGGAGGAAGGCAGAGAAAATTTAAAACTCAAAATCTTATGGAAGTTAATGTTGAAAACTAAAATTAAATAAATTAATTTAAAGAAATAAAATAAATGTTTGGAAGTACTCTGTATCATTAAAGGTCTATTTTTCCCCTCTAGGTAAACCCATAACTTTTCCCTTTGTGGATCATATTCTAAGTTCTCTGCCCCTTTGTGGTGGTGACTGTTAAATCCTGTGTAATCCTGATTGTGGCGGTGACTGTTAAATCCTGTGTAATCCTGATTGTGGCTTCTCAGTTCTTGAATTCTTTCTTTTTGGCTGAATTCAGTATTTTTTTCTTTAACCTGGATTTTGGCTATGGTGCTCCTGGGAGTTTACTTTTTGGAGTTCCCTTCAGGAAGTGGCCAGTGAATTCTTTTTATTTCTATTTTGTCCTCTAGTTCCAAGAAATCTGGGTGGTTTTAAAATTTCTTGAAGTATCATGTCTATGCTTTTTTGGGGGTCATGGCATTCTAAATAGTCCAGTGATTCTTGAATTTTTTTCTCCATGATCTGTTTTTCAGGTCAATTATTTTTGCTGTGAGTTACCTTTTATTTCTTTCTTTCCTTTTTTTTTAGTCTTTTGAAGTTTTAAAAAAAAAGCATTTCTTGTTGTCTCATGGAATCATTGGTTTCTATTTGGTCCATTCCAGTTTTCAGGGAGTTTGTTATTTGGGCAAGTTTTTATACCTCTTGTGCTAACCTGCTAATCCCCTTTCCAGCTCTTTCTTCCATGACTCTCATTTCTTTTCCAATTTTTCCTCAAGTACTCTTATTTTATTTATAAAAACATTTTAAATAAACTTTTTAAAATTGCTGCTTCATATCTTCCAGGAATTCTAATTGAGTTTTTCTCTGAGACATTGCTCATAGATGTTTTGGAGTCATTATCTTCTACATTTGTATCTTGATAATATGTCATTATGGTAGTATTCTTTTTCTGTTTGCTCATTCTTCCAGCCAACTTCCTGACTTCAGATTTGATATTAAGGTTGGACTTTGCACTTATGGAAGCAAGGTCTGGTCTGGTCCTGTTGCTCTTTTTCTTTTCTTTTCTTTTCTTTTTTTTTTTTTTTAAGGTATTAAGCATTGTGTTTTTATAAAATCTCAAGAATAAACTAAGGTTCTACAAGCCTTTAGTGTGCACCAAGTGGTTTGATCCAGGATAAAGTCTGATTGTTGCCCCACCCCCTATACTATTTCAAGCTCTGAAAGTTTTTTGGGTTTTTTTTTACATTTTTTAAAAATTTATTTTCACTTCCATAAGTCTTAGATTTTTCTCCCTCTCCGTCCCTGAGACTGCATGCAATCTTATATGGATCTGCAAGTTCTTGGTTTGGATTTTGGTCAGAGGAAGAAGAGAATGCTGCCAGACTCAGCTCCTATCAGTCTGCTAGGAAGTTCTGCTGGTTCAGAGTGATAGAATTTCAGGCCCCCCTTTGGTCTGAGATTCCTTTCCTGGTTATTCTTCTACAGGTGAGGCTAGATGGTAGAACTGAAATACTCTGCTCCTGGAGTCCCAGACAAACCACAGACACTTGCATCTGAACTTCCTCCTCCCTAACCTGGAGTACCTCTGTGGGCAGGTCCCCTTTACAATCCACCCTGGATGCGTGCCCAGAACTGGGGAGTGGCTAAAGCTGCCAGTTGGCACCTGTATCCATCACAATGCTCCAACATGAGTGTTGGGGTGCCCTATATTAGTCTAGAATCTCCTTTTGCCCTGGTGCACAGCCTCTCCCAATAGAAAGCTACTTCCCCAACTTTATCCCCATTTTCAGCACACCTCTTTGTCTCCTTACACCAATGTGGGCTGGACAAAGGACTCGTGACTTTTTCTGGATTTCCCCATCAAGGTTCAGTCTGGTACATTTTCTAGATCTCTTTGGAGGAATTTTGTGAACCTTGGCTACATTACTTCCTGCTATTTTGCCATCATGGCTCTTTGCCTGACTTTAAAATCCCATTGTCCTTGACTGCCATACCTCTTGCCTTGGGCTTATCTCATCTGTTAGAAAATTCCTCCAGCCTTTGTCCTCAGGATAATTTCATTTCTTTATTCAGATATAAATTATAGGAAGGAAAAGAGTTTCTATTGATATGAGATATAACATATGGCAGATCCAGATTTATAAGTTAAATCTCAAGGTGATGTGAGTGAAAAGTGGATACAATTCAAGTGGATTTTTTTTTTTAACCAGGATTGGATCAGATTTCCATTCTGGTTTTATTTTAGTTTATGGCTAAAATATTTGGCTGTTTCCTTATTGGATAGTTGTTCAGCAGCATCAGACTAGATGAAATCCCCCCAAAATCAGAGACTAGTTGATGTGTTGATGATCATTATACTACTTAGAAGTGAAAATGCAACAGTGTGACATGAAATTGAGGTCTGAAATTTTTCAGGTGCCTAGGATGTTCATGAGATTGAGCAGAGAAGTTGCCCTGAAATTACCATTTTTTTTCCCTCCACCTTACTTTGTTTTGTGCTCACTTGACCCTTGGAATTATAAGCATTGTGTAGTAAGTGGGTATTCATTTCTTTACCAAGCAACAAACCAGTTATCCATCTTTCAGCAGAGTAAGATGCAGATCACCAAATAAATCCTTTGTGGCTGCTGTGATGAAGTCATTTCTGAAAATTTGCAGGATGCCTCTGGCCCCATGGCAACCAGAACATGCCAGGGCTCAGGAAACAACTGAAACAGGGATGGTTTTCTAATGAAAACTGCAGAAAGTAAATTTTTGTAAAACCCAGATTCTCATTCTGTCATGTTGTTGAAGGCCCCCTCTTTTTTTTAATAGACAGATCACCCAGTTCCCATAGTTTTACTCAGATGATTCATTAGCAGTTCTGTGCTAAAATGTCACACTATTGAAAATCACACCTTTAACTGCTAGGGTTAGCAGAGAATTCTTAGGCAAAGAAGAGATGAAGATAATCATAAAAGATAAAAGACATTTTGATTACATAAAATTAAAAAGATTTTTCATGAATAAAATCAATGGGGACAGAATTAGAAGGGAAAGTATAATGTGGGAAAAATATTTGCATCAAATTTCACCAATAAAAGTCTGACATCCAAAACACACAGGGAATTTACATATATATTTAATACCAAAAACCATTTCCCAGTGGATAAGTGGTTATGGGATATGAACAGTTTTCAAAAAAAGAGTTGCAAACTATAAATGACCTCCTGAAAACATTTTCCCATCTCCAGTAGTAAGAGGAAAACAAAAACAGCTCTGAGGTTTCACATCGCACCATGCGTATTGGCAGAGATGAAAAAAGATAAGAATAGTAAACGTTGGAAGAACTGCAAGAAGACAGGAAAGTTGATACTCTGTTGGTAAAGCTGTAAAGTAGGTCAAAGGTTTGGGATTTTCATCTGGAATTATGCAATAAAAGTGAGCTTCCGTACCTTTTGACCCAGCAATCCCACTATTGGGTATACACCCCAAGGATGGCAAAGATATAAACAAACATCTGTTATATACTAAAATTCTTTGTGGAGTCTTGTCTCCACCACCTGGCTTTCCTGGATTACTTCTCAGTCAAAATCCTACCTTCTACAAGAAGCTTTTCCTGGGCCTCCTTATGCTTGTGTCTTCCCTCTGTGACTATCTCCTATTTATCCTGAAGATATCTTGCTTGTACATAGTTGTTTGCACGTTGTCTCCCCCATTAGGTTGTGGGCAATCTTCAGGGCAAGGACTATTTTGTCTTTCTTTATATCTCCAGCACTTAGTACGGTGTCTGCACATTGTAGAGGCTTAATTAATAAAGGCTTTTTTTTTTACTTGCCCCTTGATTAGGCATGAGACTATAATGGAATATGATTGTGCAGGAAAATGTGGTAAATATGAAGAATTCATAGAAATACGGAAGAATTTGTATATACTAATCTAGAACAAAATAAGCAAAATCCTAAGAACCATTACACAATGACTCTACAAAAATGCAAGTTAAATCACTAAAAGGAAGTTTAACTCTAAGAAGAGAAAAAAACAGTACAGGTGTCAGAAAAAAGACAATGAAACTTCCTTTCTCAAGCTACAGATGTGGGGGACTGTTGGGGTGAACTATAGTATACATTGTCAGTCCCAGAATCAGATGTTTTTGTTTAATTGTTTTTGTCACATGTTTTGACTCAGAGGAGAGTAGAATGACTGATATAAAGATAAAAAGCATTAATGATATTTTTTAAAGAAAAATTCCATGCTATACTCTTGTCTCTTAAATGCTAGAGCCTCTGTTTTGTATTCATAGATGCTCAGGATATGCTTTTTCTCCTTTCAAAAAATAAAACAAAGCTTATATCATTAAAAAGGTTTAAAATGCATTCAGAAAGTTAGATGCTAAAAAGAGAAGAAGATCAATGTGTTTCAAAAAGTACTGAATTTTCTTTTTTTTTTTTAGCTTTTCTTTTTTATTAATTAATTAATCAAGTTATTTTTAGCACAATTTGGCTGTTACTGTGTACAGTGTTCTCTGGTTCTGCTCATTTCACTCAGCATCAGTTCATATAAGTTTTCCAGATTTTTCTGAAGTCTGTCTGCTTTTCATTTCTTATAACACAATAGTATTCCATTATATTCATATACCACAACTTGTTCAGCCACTCCCCAACTGATGGCCGTCCCCTCAATTTCCAATTCTCAGCCACCACAAAAAGAGCTGCTATAAATATTTTTGTACATGTGGGTCCTTTTTCAATTTTTGTGTTCTCTTTGGAATACAGCCCTAAAGGGGTATGCACAATCTCAAAGCCCTTTGAGCATAGTTCCAAATTACTCCCCAGAATGGTGGGATCAGTTCACAACTAATTTTCCCACATCTCCAGCATATATAACTTTCCTGTTCTGTCATGTTAGCCAATCTGATAGGTGTGATGTGGTACCTCAGAGTTGTTTTGATTTGCATGTCTCTAATCTATAGTGATTTAGAGCATTTTTTCATATGACTATAGAGAGCTTTAATTTCTTCATCTGAAAACTGCCTGTTAATATCCTTTAGCCATTTATCAATTGGGGAATAACCTGTATTCTTATAAATTTGACTCAGTTCTCTATATATTAGAAATGAAGCCTCTATCAAAGACACTGACTGTAAAAATTATTTCCCAGCTTTCTGCTTCCCTTGTTTTTTAAAAAAATTTTCATGGAAATTTATTTTTTAATATTTATTTATTTATTTTTAGTTTACAACATTCAGTTCCATAAGCGTTTGAGTTTTAAATTTTCTCTCACTCTCTCCCCTCTCCCCTCCCCAAGAGGGCATGCAATCTGATATAGGCTCTACATATACATTCATATTAAATATATCTACATTAATCATGTTGTAAAGAAGAATTATTACCATGAGGAAAAAGAAACAAAACAAAACAAAAGAAAGCAAATAGTCTGCTTTGATCTGCATTCAGACTCCATAGTTCTTTCTCTGGATGTGGATAACATTTTCCATTATGAATTTTTGGAGTTGTCTGAGAACCTTGCATTGCTGAGAAGAGACAAGTGTATCAAAGTTAGTCATCAAACAATGTGGCTGTAACTGTGTATTTGTGTGTGTGTGTGTGTGTGTGTGTGTGTGTGTGTTTGTCCTTCGTTTTCAAAGAGGACCATGCCATCAGAGAAATGATGACATGACTTGCACTTGACTTGTTTTGAGTGAGGGAGGGCTGTGCAGGTCACCAGTCTCACTTTCTTCTCCTGAGTCATCCGGATCCGGTGACCAGATATTCATCAGGATTACTGGAGAGAGCCCAGGATGCAATGGGAGACCTTGGCCTCTTTGGCCTTGGGCCTAGTAAGGTACATACTTAGGGTGAGGTAAGGCCCACATAGGGTAAGGTAAGGCCCATATCCCAAAAGCAATAAATAAGGCAAAAGAAAGTAGCGAATGGCTCTGTTCCTCAACTCCAACCCAGAGCTGCCTCCAGCTTTTCCTTTTCTCTGACAGTCCAATTACTGGACAACAAGGTCCCCAGGAGTGGGTGATTCCTCCGGTTCTGCTCCCCTCACTCAGCATCAGTTCATAAAAGTTTTTCCAGGTTTTTCTGAAGTCTGACCTGCCCATCATTTCATATTCTGCCTCCCTTCTAATCTTATTGCATGGGCTTTGTTGGATTTTCTTTATCAAAGATAAATGGTAACATCTTTATCAAAGATGTGGTAACAAAATTTTTAATTGAACTTTTAAAATGTCTTTCAGGCATATCTACTTTCTCTACTTTGGCGTCACTATAGTTTTAGTTAAGTTGACCTTTATGTTGTCAAAATTAGTGATGACGACAATACCTACATTTTGGGGGGGAGGGAGGAAGAAAGCCAAAGTGGGCACTTTCTTTCCCATCTCATTTTAACAGTACTTTATGAAGTCAATGTATTTTTACAGAGAGTAGGAACAGGAAGACACAGTCCCCTTCAAGGACACTGGAATATACAAGCCTTTGACTTCCTTGGTCATTTATAGAAAGAATACATGAGTTGTTTACAAACAAAGGTTTATATACATACCTCTTTCATTGTGGGGAAACAGCAGTTATATAATGTCCTCCAATCAGACCTAGCTCTGGGAAAGCAAACAGTATCATCTTAACTTTGTTTCTTCCAGTGCCTTCTACCATGCTGTGCACATAGTAGATATTTAATAAATGAATTCTGTCTTTAAATCATACTCAAAAATCAATTGATCATTGAAATGTTAATGTAAAATTAACATTTTGTTGATGCCAAAGTAAAAAATTTAAATGCACTCTACTATATATATCATTGAAATTCTGTCCTTTCATATGCTAGGACTGCTGAAATGTGTCAATCTCTAGGTGCTCAGGAGCTTTTTCATGAAAAAGGAAATAAAACAGTCTGGATTTTAAATAATAGATTTTAAAACGGATTTTGGGGGATAAGGTAGTTTCTAATCCATAATTTTAATTCACATAGAAAAGCTCTCAGTTTGAAAATTCCCTCCACTGATGCAGTAAGGTTTGCAGCTGTAGTACAGTGGATAGATCACTGTCACTGAAGTTCCAGAAAACCTGACTTCAAATCCCAGTTCAGATACTTACTTCCTGTGGGCACTTTAAGTCACTTAACCTCCCTGGGCATTAGAGTCTTCATCTGTAAAATGAAGAGAGTAGATTAGATGGTCTCTGATGTTCCTTCTGACTTATCCTAAGAAATCATCTTTAATTAATAGTCTTAGAGAGTCAACTGTGACATTGAGACGCTACATGAAATACTAAGGAGCACACAGCTAGTATGTGCTCAGGGACAAGACATGAACCCAGACTTAGGAATCAGAGAGGTTAGGGTGAGATCCTGCCTCTGACATCTAGATTAAGTGTGACCTAGATTAAGTCTCTGTAGACCTCTGTTAGTTGCCTGTCTGTAAAATGAGGAAGGTTGGTCTAGATTAGGGATTTTTAACCTTTTTTGTGTCATGTATCCCTCTGGCAGACTGGTGAAGCCTATGGATCTTTTCTCAGAATGAGTTTAAAAAATTCATAATTGAAGAAAATGGTTTTTTGTTTACACCTAGTTGTTTGCATGTTGTCTCCCCTTCATTAAGCTGTGAGCTACTTGCAAGCAGGGATTATCTTTAGTATCTCTTCACCTCTTAGCACAGTGCCCGGCACACAGAAGGTGCTTAATAAATGTTTATTGCTTGCCTGCTAAATTTCAGTTTGAAGATAATAAAAATAAAGATGTATTTTTTTTCCTACCCAAGTTGACAGAATCTCTGAAATCTATCTATGGACTCCTAGTAATCTGGTTAGAAAGCCCAGGTTAGGAACCCTTAGGTTAGGAAACTAAGGCTTCCTGACTCAATGCCAGTCCTCTCTCTATGCCTTTTAAAATGAATATTGCCAGTATTTTATTTTATTTCATTTTAAAAATTATTTTATTTGTTTTAGGTTTTCTACAGGCACTTCAAAATATCTTAAGATTTTTCCCCCTCCCTCTCCTCTTCTTCCTCTCTCCCTCCCCTAGACGGAGGGCGTGCAATCTTATATAGGTTCTACACATACATTCTTATTAAATACATTTCTGTATTTCATTTTTTTAAAACTTTATTTAACATTGATTTTTTAAAAAATTTGAATTCCAAATGCTCTTCCAGTCCAGACCCTCCCACCCACTGAGAAGTCCAGCAGTATGTCAATTTCACCACTGCGGTCCCACTTCCTCCGAAGTAACTCTTGAAGGGTTACAAAGTATTACAAAAGGATACTTTAGGCGCCTGCCCTGTGCTAGTTCTCCTGGAAGGACTGTGGAGGGGAGAGAAGGTCCTGGCCCTTAGGGAGCTCACAATTTGGTAAGGAATAGCCAAACATCTTTGAAGACTCCCGGTGCATCGCAGCACACACGCGAGAAAGCCCTCGAGTAATTTCTCCCCGTTTCTGAGCCGAATCACCTCAGACTTCCTGAGGAGTTCCGCCACAAAACACGAAGGATGATGTTCAAAATCCTCCGAAGCAAAGCCCTGACAATCTAAGGGAGAAAGGAGGGTGCAGGATCGGCCGGGACGCTCTCGCTGCGCAAGCGCGCTCTCCGTGGAAGCTTGCCCTTTAAGGGGCGTGGCCTTGGGCGTCCAGGGGGCGTGGCCGTCAGGGGCAGGGGCGGGGGTCGGTTCTCCTTTCCCAGACTACACTGGGCGCGGCGCTGGCTGTTCGGCCACGTCCCCGGGCCACGTCGCTCCTTCATCTCGCCATTTTCGCCGCTTTCTTTAGGAGCAGCAGCTAAACCTCCCCTTCCGCCGCCGCCGCCGCCGCCGCGTCCCTTCCCCGTCCCGCCAGCCGCCGCCGCGCTCGGCCGCAGCCCGCTCCCGGCTTTGCTCGCTCCTGCCGCCGCCGCCATGAACATCTTCCGGCTGACCGGGGACCTGTCCCACCTGGCGGCCATCATCATCCTGCTGCTGAAGATCTGGAAGACCCGCTCCTGCGCCGGTGAGGGAGGCCCCGGGGGGCCGGGAACGGGGGCGGGGGGCTGCAGCCCGGGCGGTTAGCGGTTCCTTGGTGCTTCGGTCCCGGTCTCCCTTGCTCTTCTCCATCCCCTCGGCCCCGCGTCGCACTTGTCCTCGGCCCCCGGTCCTCCCCCGAGTCCCGCAGCTCCCGGGGCTGTCCCCCCCTTCTCTCCCCTGCCTGGCTCAGTCCAGGGCCGCCCGGCGGCGGGAGGGCCGGGTTTCGAGTATTCCCTGGGCTCGGAGCTCGGGTTACGTTCAGCGGAGCCTCTGCCGCAGAGAAGCCAAGGCTGTGCGGTAACCCGGGCTCCCCGGGCGGAAAAGAAAGTTTCCAAGGAGCGGTCGTAGTCCTCTCACCGTCTCTCTTGATCGCAGCCCTTTGCTGACTAGGGGGCCGGGGGCGGAGGGGGCCACGGGGAGAAGGGGGGAGTCCACCCTGGGAAAACGGTAGAGAAAAGTTCCGTGGGAGAGGGAGGGACGGGCCAGCTGGTCCCCCCAAGTCGCTTCTGCGCGGCTTACAAGCGAGCTGAACTTCCCGCAGAACGTGTGGAGAGAGGCCGGGCGCTCCGGTCATCTCCGGTCCTGGGAGCGAAGTTACACACAAGCTGATTCTGCACTTCGCAGGCCCTCGCCCCTTTAGTGGTTGGAACTTGGGAAATCAAGCCTCCGTGACTTTCCCCCCATAAATGTCCATGCCTTCCCCTTAGGCAGGCGAACCTATGGAGATTTTCATTTGGGGGAATTTAGAGTTGGAGAGGTTTTTAGCATTTGGGTTGGAAAATTGTGAATCAATGAATCACGTTGGAAGGATGGGCGCTCGATTGCATTTCCTGGCCTCTTCTGACGTGGCAGCTATTTGAAGGTGTGGTGGATCCAGTAGCAATCACTGGATGCTGCTGGAAGAGGTCATGATATCGGTGTCCGTGCTGGTTTCAAGGACTTAGTACTTACCTTTTGGGTTAAGATAAAAACTAATACACTCAGTTTCAGAACTTACGTGGAGGAAACTTGAAGATTCTGTGCAAGAATACCCAGTTAGCTTATGTGGGTGGGGGTGAACAGACCTTGTGTAAATTTGCTACTCTCCTGTTTATACTTTATGGATTAAAACAGATTTTTGTATACACCCTCATTTAATAACTAACTTTATTAAAACTTTTTTTCACCTAACTCAAAGTACATAGTGCTCTATTGGTATCATTTTCACTTTGCTAAGTGGTGAAATCTCTAGACTTATAAGCTTGGTAAATTTTGTGAAGAAATTCTTTGGAATGGCTTATTCTCTTTCATACCAATTGAGATGAGAGGAGATTTTGGAATTCTGTTAGTTAGCCCTGGAAGCTTCTACTCCTTGTATTTAAAAAAGAAGTATTTTTGTACCACATAATGATAAGTACATGGTTCTGGAGAGTCACTGAACTTTTGACAAATACTGTACATTTTTTTTCAGAAATTGATGTATCCTGAGTTTTGTCGTGGATTTTTTCATTGAGGCAAAGAAAGGTGGACTTCAACGTGATCTACAGGACTACACTGTTGGGTTTTTTTTTAAGTGCCTCTTTACTTCAATTTCCCTTTCAGTCTCCACAAATATACTAATAATTCGCTTATTTGAAATTCTGCTAAAAGCAACTTCATCAAATAAAAAAGTCATGAATCAGTAAATAGGCAAAAAAAAAAAAGGCATGTGGCTAACCAAAATAGATTTTGCAAAAAGTCCATGAACAAAAATTTGTCCCTGTTACTCTTAGGAGATCACCTTCAGCTACCATATAAAGACCACTTATATTTAGATAATTCTGATAAGACTCATCTAGTTTCTAGCCTCACAGAAAAATAGAAGCAGCAATTTAAAAATTGGAAAAGAGCTACTCTAGTCATGTGCACTGAGGGCAGTGATAATCAACAACTGACAAGGGGAAGACAGAAAACACAGCTAAGAAAAACAACAGTGGTTGGGGATCTTTTAGGGAAAGATAAACTTAGACACCTCAGTAATTAACAGATATTACTGTGCATCACAGTAGAAGGATATATATTTGCAATAAACTTTTGAGTTACCAAGAGATGATTGCTGTATTAGGTATATTTCTGGTTAAGATAAAAAAGTTCTCACAGTTTCAGCTATACAGAACATTTGTTATCCATAATGAGTTTTATTCCCACTTTACTCTTCATATTTAAACTAATACATTGGTTGGGACAGCTAGGTGGTGCAGTGGATAGAGCACCAGTGCAGGAGTCAGAAGGACCTGAGTTCAAACCTCACCTCAGACACTTGACACTCACTAACTAACTGTGTGGCCTTGGGCAAGTCACTTAACCCCAATTGTCTCATCCTGGGTCATCTCCAGTCATCCTGCTGAATGTCTGGTCACTGGATTCAGATGGCTCTAGAGGAAAAGTGAGGCTGGTGACCTGCACAGCCCTCCCTCACTCAAACATTCACGTGCAGGTCATGTCATCATGTCTCCAATGGCATGGTCGTCTTCGGCAGCGAAGTTCAGACACGTGCAATACATTGGTATAAACCCTTTATGAAATCATAAAATATTAGCTTAGATTTTTCTCCCAAAATACAGAAAGGCCTTTGAAGTAGGTATATTTCATAAACAGGCGGGGCCTATTTGTATTATTTGTGAAGTTCATTTTAGATTAAAAGATAGTAAATAAGAGCTTTAGGCATAGAAGAATTTTAGAGGTTAGGAAACATGGTGCTACTTTATAATTTTTAAAGGAACCTTGTATTAGTTTTTGAAAGATTCAGAGGTGTTTTTTTCCATTCCTCCTAGTGTTCATTGTTTTCACTGAACGGTTTGGGAGAATTTAGGAAAATGCCATAAATTTTAGCAGGTGATAAATTAATCATAAGGGAAAGTGAATGTATTTGTTAAGGATTTTTTGTTGTTTTTACAAGTAAATAACGTACAGTGTTAGTGCAGAACTAATCCATTTTCTTATAAATCTGTTTGGAAGATTCAAGATGTAATAGGGATTCTCATACTTGAAACATAGGTAGTCTTCTGATCATTTTAGTTCTTTAATGGGAGGTTCTTGGTTGATTTAAAACATACCAAATTATGTTACATGGTTTCCTTTGTGAATAAAAAGCTGAATTGCTATGCTCTGTTATTCTAATATGAATGTTTAAAAATTGTTTAGTTACTCTTTAAAAAGTAAACATTCTACATAGCATATTTCTCAGATAAAGAAAACAGTTTTGGTTCTCTCTTTAGAAAGTTCTGATGTTTATGTTGGAATTCTGGCATCTGTTCAGTATTTGACATAGACTAGGCTTTTCTGGTTGCTTCAGAATCACTATTTTCATAAATACTGTGAAAAAATTACTGCTTTCACAAGTGTTAATCAGTTTATGTTTTTCTTGCATAAACAATCCAACTCTTAGTATTCTTGTTTTTCTGGACTGTCTAATCAAAACCAGGTTGTTTTAAGTACTTTTTTTTTTTGCTTAGCTTTTTTTTTGTAGATGTGCCTGTCATTGATGTATTAAAAATTGGAACAATCATCACTTAAAACTTAGTATCTCAAAATGTTGAATTTAAATATTTAGTATTGAAAGCCTTATGAAATAAATGAACATAGACCAATAAAATGAATGAAATATCTCTCTTTGAGATGTTAACCTATTTTTATCAATCTGTTCATTTAGTGACAGATTATTGAGACATTATTTTCTGTAAGGTAGCTGGGCTTCTGTGGGTTGAGGTGTATAATATTAAGAGTTAGTTTGTGATTCTTGTACTATTTCACAGAATATCAGATTTGGACGGAACCTCAGATGCCATCTAGTCTAAGCTATACCTGGACCAGAAAAGTCTGTACAACACACACAAGTGGTCACTCAGCTTTTGCTAGAAGATGCCCAGTGTTACTTGGAGTAAGCTTCCAAGATAGTATATTTCTTTTTTTAATAACTTGTCATTAGTCAGTTTTTTTCTTAAATGAAGCCTAGAACTGCTTATTTATAATTTCTACCCATCATTCTAGTTCTACCTTCTGGCCAAGCAGAAGTCTGTTCCCTCCTTCCTATAACATCCCTTCAAATACTTCAGAACAGCTAGCATTCTCCCTTATTGGCTATTTCTTAAGCTGAATGGTCCCAGTTCTTTCAACAGATCCTCATGTGATATGAACTTAAGGTCTTTTGCCATCCTGACTGCCCTCTTCTAGACTCTTATCATATCCTTCCTAAAATTGTCAGAATTGAACTCAGTATTCCAGATAGGGTCTGACTGAGCAGGTAGGACCACTACCTCCCTTGTCCTAAAGGCATTTGTTCTTAAATATAACCTAAGGTTGTGTTAGTTTTCTCAGCTCATATTGAACTTGACATCCATCAAGAAATCTAGTTGGCCTGGAGATTGGATTCATAATTTCATTATGAAAGGGCCACCTCCTTCCCCTTGAGGAGATTCCCTTAATAATGTTGGTTGACACTTTCTTGGCAATTTCTAATAAAGGATCCCTGGATGTTTCATAGTGATTTAAAATTAACGTCACCTGTGTTTTGTTGTAGTTTATTTGTTGTTAAACACCTTTTAGTTACATTTTGACACCTTGGCCCAGGAGCACGAAAAATTTAAGTAATTTGCCTGGGGTCACACATCAAGTACCCAGGGCCGCCTTTCTTTGACACTGGCTCTCTATCCATGCCACTGTGTTAAATTGCTATCTAGCCATTCTTTCTTTGTCTTGTATTAATAAACTTTCATTTTTAAATCTAAAAAGTAGGACTTTACATTTATCCCCATCATCTTATTAGATTTATCCTACTTTTCTTACCAATCAAGATCTGCGGGATCAGTGTTCTTTGTAAATCACTGTCTTTAAGTCATTCATTAAAATGTTAAACTACATAGGGCAAATACAGATTCCTCTGGTGTTCTACTGAAAACCTTGCAGGTTGACCTGAAGCCCTTAATGAATGACTGTTCTTTGGGTCCAGTCATTTAACCATTTCCAAATCTACCTGTATTTTTGTCTAACACACAACTCTTTTCACAAGATTAACATGAAAGACTACATCAAATATTTTGCTCAAAACAAGCAAGTGCATTGTGAAAAATTCACATCAAAAACAATTTAGATGAGCATTAGGTGGAAGTACCTTTCTGGTCTATGGTTAGAGGAGAATTCATAACCAAACATGAAATTTCTCAGGTTAAAATTTACTTTGATTTTTAGGTGGATTAGGTAGTGTTCTGAAACTCTAGATTTGAAGGAGAATATGTGGTAGAGTAGAGAGAGCACAATCTTTTTCTTTTTTTTAAACTAATGCTTATCTGTATTATTATCCTGATATGTTATTCTTCTGGTTCTGCCTTTTAAAAAAAATTCACAGCAGTCTTCTCACAGCCTCTGTAAGATTAACTATTTCTCTTTTGTTATCTTTGGTAATTTGATGGGTGTGAGTTGAAACTTAAGAGATGCTTTAATATACATTTCTTTAGTGATTTAGAGCCTTGGCAGATTTTCTTAGAGAACTTTGTATTCCTCTTTTCCCCTTATCATATTCTACCTTGCAGTATACTTGTATGCGTGCTATGTCCTAAACTTCTTCCTCTCCTCATTATAAGTACCTTGGGAAGGCAGGATCTATGTTGTTTTTTCCTTTGTATTTCCAGATCCTAGCTCAGTACATAGAACGTAGTCAGCACTTAGATAGATAGGTAATAGCTCTATTTATATAGTGTTTTAAGGCTTACAAAGTACTTTGCTATGTTATCTCCTTTGATCCTCACAAAGACACTGAAGTAGATACTCTCAACATCCCCATTTTGCTGAAGAAACAGAGAGGTCGAGTAACCTGCTTAGGGTCACAGAGCTACTGTATGTTAAGATTTGAAACTTTATCTTCCTGACCACTGTGCCACCTGCCTCAATGCATATTTCAATCAAAATTGGATTCGTAGGAGCATATTCTTGATGCATGTTTGGATTTTAAGATTTTATAAAGATGAGAAAGTAGATATGTATGAACTGATAGTTACTGATAGTTTCTTAGTCTCCATTTTGGTTGATTATATTTTTCCATTCTTTTGGATTCAGTCACTCTTTGAGATCTTGAGATTAAATCCCTTTAAAATCGGTTGCATTCTCAGCTCAGAATTAGTGTGTTACTAGTCATTTCCTGTCTATTAAGTTATAGTCAAACTCACTTTTAAAAATCAGTGATGATCAGTACTTGCCTAGTTCAGTGCCTTCTCTTCTTGAGCATGGTATTCATATGGTATAAGAATGAGGTTTCTGAATAGTTCATAAGTCTTTGGTTTCTTTTACTCTTTTGGTCCTGAAACAATGTATTTTCCAATATAGTTTTCATCACATTGTTGTACAATACTTCCAGTATCATCATATATGTAAAAAATGTAGCTATGGAACTTGAATTGTCATTATGTAAACTAGAGGGCCAGCTCCCAGGTCCAACCAGAACCAGATTAAAATGTACACTATAATATCAATAATGTTAATTTGTGGTCTTCTAAGTCAGTATGCAACTGTCAGCAAGGATCTTTTTCTATTTGAGTTTAAACACCACTGATGGAAACTACTGCTGTTAGACTTAGAGTCACAGAAGATTTGTGGGGTACAAGGTGTTATCATGTACTCCAGAGCTGCTTTTTATAATCCCTTGGATATTTTACTCTTAATTAACATTTTCAGCATTGATAATGGACAGTGCAGTAGCTTGTAGTTTATATAGTATATAGGGAAATGGATGTCAGGTACTCACTCCAGCTTTCTAGCTGTTATTACCTTTCCTATATATGGGTCATACTAAAAAATTAATTAGAATCCCACGTAGTTACTGCTTAGCACCTAGGGTCGTTTAATCTGCAAATACTAAATTGGCTCCCATATAAGATGATCCTAAATAATAGGTAAACTTTTCAAAGAAGAATTTATTTAGTCCTTTTGTTGTTTCACCTTCACCTTACCCCATAAATGTGGGTTCCTCCTCTTTCTGAAGGTTCAGTTTTTGAGATCAAATATCTGTAATTATTGCTAAATTAACTCAAGAAAGGATCTGCAATGCCATTTGTTATAAATGAGAGTTCTTATGCTTCAGAAAATCTGAGAATGAAGCACATTGTATTTTTGAAATGTTTATTTTCTTATAAAAAATAAAGTAAAAGCACCTTGTTTTGGTTAATACTGGGATTTGAAGGTTTTGCATTACTTTTTAGTGGTAATAGATACTCTTGTACCCTAAGCAAAGTTTGAAAATTGGGCCTTCCTGTGTATGTTGTCCATCAGAAATTTTTGAGACTTTCCCATAATTGGATTTACGTGTTGAAGAGTGGAATTTGATAGCATTAAAATATGGGCATTTATAAAAAATTTTTTTTTTTTAGAGTGCTCCTTGTTCCATGTGTATGCCACTAACACCAGTATGTTTACATGTTAAGCCCTCGGCTGTAGGCCTGCTTTTTACCCTTTACCCTGGCTTTGGTACCTTCTCTCTCTTCTTCAGAGTAATGATTTCTCATCCCAATCAACAGAAATTTGCTGAGTGTCTGTTTTGTAGTAGATACTAAGGATAACATTCTTTGGAGTGGCTGTCAGACCACCAAGACATGAGACTGAATGAATCATCGGTTTTACCCTGTGCAACGTACTACAGGTTCATAAATAACGCAAACGTAGTCTGTACTTAGAGTACAATGTGCATTTAGAGTTTTAATAAGTTTTGTTGCGGAACCTAGTTTTCCTAGTGTTATATAAAGGATGCTGTTCATGTTCTAAAGAACATGATAATCTTATGTTCCACCAGTAGTACTGTGAACATAATTTAATGTACAGCATACTCAAATCTCTTATCTTGTACCTTATAATACAAATTTTTTGCTAAATTTGATTTAATCCCATTAACCCAAATATTGATATTTAAAGTTTAGATTTGACAAGGTAATTGCGCCTTAACATGGAAAGTTAATTAATTAATTTGAAATTCATATAAACATTGTAGAGAGTAAATTCAGTTTAATTGTAGCTACTAAGTTTTCATGATTTGTATAAAATTATAACTACTCATTATATCTTTGACATGTCTCACTGACAGCAAACAATGCTTTAACTATTTTTAGGAACCACTCTAACCTTCCTTTCCTAGAGAGCTTCTTTGATGGTGTCCTTCCAAAGAATCTCAGCTATATCCTATAGTTGTGACTTTTTTTTGTAAGATGAACAATCTATCATTAGCCATCAGCTACTCAGGATTCTGGGCAGATGAAAAAGTGCAAAGTGCTAAAGAGAAAATAGTGTAATACCATATATAAACCTACTAGAGATTTTCTGTAGTTTTATGCATTGTTGCCTTATGCAGAGTTCACCTCTCCCCATTCATTATTAGGTCAAATCATCACTACTACCACTGCTACTTACTCCTCCTCCTTCTATATTCTAGAAGCTCCACTCTGGTTTCTCACTAATTCTTTGACTCAGGAATTAAGGTAACCCATCTTCACATAAGTTATACTTCACAAAGGATAAATGGGGTTGGGTTTGGAGGATTTCAGATTAGCATGCCCAGATTTGACTTTCCATATACCTGATACCCAGAAGCAGTACTGTATCTGTTGATTGTTGCAAAAAACACAAAATATGAGGCTACAAATGGGGCTGTAATCTATTAAATAATTTGACTTTTTTTCTCTAGAAAATGTTGGGCATTCCTCTACATTCCAACTTGGTAAAGCAAGAAGTTAGAGTTTTTCTTATTTGAAAACTAAAACAAGGATTTCAAGAATACTTATGCTTCAAAAAGTTGAGTAAGAAATAAAGCACTTTTACAGCAAGTCTTGGAAAACCTCCTCCCTTTAAATTAGAGATTCCTCCCACCCTCCCAAAGACTAGTTATTAACAAGTATGTTGAAACACTGCCACCTAGGATTTCCAATTCTTTTTCCTCTTTTTTTTAAAATGTTATTTATTTTTAGTTTTCAGCATTCATTTCCACAAAATTTTGAGTTTGAAATTTTTTTCCCCATATCTTCTCCCCCCATAACACCTTGCATTCTGATTACCCCTTCCCTCAATATACCCTTCTTTCTATCACATCCCTTCCCTTATCCCCATCTTCTCTCTTTTCTTATAGGGCAAGATAGATTTCTGTACCCCATTACCTGTACTTCTTATTTCCCAGTTGTATGCAAAAACACTTCTCTGCATTCGTTCCTAATATTTTGAATTCCAACTTCTCTCCCTTCCTCCCTCCCCACCTATCCCCACTGAGGAGGCAAGCAATTCAAGATGGGCTATATGTGTGTAGTTTTGCAAAAGACTTCCATAATAGTCATGTTGTGTAAAACTATATTTCCCTCCATCCTATCCTGCCCCCCATTTATTCTGTTCTCTCTTTTGACCTTGTCCCTCCCCAAAAGTGTTTACTTGTAATTACTCCCTTCTCCCATTTGCTCTCCCTTCTATCATCCCTTTCACCCCCACTTGTCCCCTTCTCCCCTACTTTCCTGTAGTGTAAGATAGGTTTTCATACCAATTTGAGTGAGCATGTTATTCCCTCCTTAAGCCAAATGTGAAGAGAGTAAGCTTCACTTTTCCCCTCTCATCTCCTTCTTTTTCTCCTCCACTGAAAAAGCTTTTTCTTGCCTCTTTTTTGAGTGATAGTCTGCCCCATTGCATGTCTTCCTTTCTCCTCCCAATGTATTCCTTTCACCCCTTAATTTTATTTTTTTAGATATCATCCCTTATTCAATTCACTCTGTGTTCTCTGTCTATATGTGTATTTGTGTGTGTGTGTGTGTGTGTGTAAGTAATCTCTCCAACTACCCAAATACTGAGAAAAGTCTCAAGAGATACAAATATTATCTTTCCATGTATGAATGTAAAACATTTCAACTTAAGAAAGTCTTTTATGATTTCTCTTTCCTGTTTACCTTTTCATGCTTCTCTTGATTCTTGTGTTTGAAAGTCAAATTTTCTATTCAGTTCTGATCTTTCCATCAAGAATGCTTGAGAGTCCTCTATATCATTGAATGACCATTTTTTCCCTTGAAGTATTATACTCAGTTTTTCTAGATTGGTGATTCTTGGTTTTAATCCTAGTTCCTTTGACTGCTGGAATGTCATAGTCCAAGCCCTTTGATCTCTTAATGTAGAAGCTGCCTGTGTTATCCTGATTGTATTTCCACAGTACTTGAATTGTGTCTTTCTAGCTGCTTGTAATATTTTCTCCTTGACCTGGGAACTCTGGAATGTGGCTACAATTTTCCTAGGAGTTTCTCTTTTTGGATCTCTTTCAGGAGGTGATCTATGGATTCTTTCAGTATTTATTTTACCTTCCAGTTCCAGAATATTAGGACAGTTTTCCTTGATAATTTCATGAAAGCTGATGTCTAGGCTATTTTTTTGATTATAACTTTCAGGTAATCCCATAATTTTTAAATTGTCTCTCCTGGATCTATTTTCCAGGTCAGTTGTTTTTCCAATGAGATATTTCACATTATCTTCTATGTTTTCATTCTTTTAGTTGTGTTTTATAATTTCTTGGTTTCTCATAAAGTCATTAGCTTCCATCTGTTCTATTCTAATTTTGAAAGAATTATTTTCTTCAGTGAGCTTTTGAACCTCCTTTTCCATTTGGCCAATTCTGCATTTTAAAGCATTATTTTCCTCATTGGCTTTTTGGACTTCTTTTTCCAGTTGAGTTAGCCTGTTTTTAAAGGTGTTTTCTTCAGCATTTTTTTGGATCTCCTTGAGCAAGCTGTTGACTCACTTTTCATGATTTTTTGGCATTGCTCTCATTTCTCTTCCCAATTTTTCCTCTACCTCTCTTACTTGATTTTCAAAATCCTTTTTGAGCTCTTCCCTGACCTGAGACCATTGCATATTTATTTTGGAGGTTTTTGATGCAGAAGCCTTGACTTTTAGATCTTCCTCTGATGATATGCATTGTTCCTCCTCATTCGAAAGGATGGAAGGAAATACCTGTTCACCAAGAAAGTAACCTAAAAAAGAAAAGAAAAGAATCTTCTGTAGTCTTATATTTTCTCCCTTTTGAGTCATTTGTCAAGAGCAGGGTATTCTCTGGGGACCTGTAAGTTCTCAGTTCCTCCAAGGCACAATCAGGGGAAACTCCTCTCCTGGCCTGCACAGTGGTCTGGGAGCAACCAAAAACTTTTCTGCCCAGAATTTGCAATTAGAATTCCCTCACCATGACTGCCTCCAGCTCTAGGACCACACCAGTGCTCCTCCTCACTTCAGGGCTCAAATTCAGATCAGCTGCTCAATTGCCCCAGGGACTTTAGGGGGAGGGCTCCAAAAGTGGAAGCTGCAGCTGCAGTGGCTGCTGTTGGCGGTCCAGACCGCAGTCCCCTCTCCTGGATGAAGGAGCCCTCCCATTGAACTTTGAAGCTGTCTACGGCATTTGTGGGTTGAGCGCTGGGAACTGCTGCTGCTGGTGGCTCCCTGAAGCCTGTTCTCGGTCCTGTCCCTGGCACACTGTGCAGCCGCTCCTCTGCCTCCTGTTTTTTTCCTCTTTTTTTATTCATTAAATGGACAAAGTAGAGAAATTAAATTTTTAAAATTGTTGAATAGGATCCTATGTTCCTTGTTTTTAACGATTAAATTAGAAACTTATAGAATATTTCTGGAGAGCAATCTGGCAGCATATAGTAAAGGTTACAAAAGTAATAATACATTGTAAAAATAATAACCTTTGACCCACTACTTCCTTTATTAGGATTGTACTTTGAATTATCAGAGTATACATTTTAAAAAGAGCTAACTGGTCAAAGATTTTCATCATGGCATTGTGTATTGTTGCCAAAAAACCCAAATAAACTTAAATGTTCTTCAGTATGAGGATTGTTCCATAAATCATGGTGCATTGATGTATTGGAATCCTGTAAAACAATTAGGTTGGCCAAAGTATGAAGAATACAGCAAAATGTGGAAAGGCTTTTATGAAATCATGCAAAGTGAATAAAACCAAACTAGAAGAATGGAGTACACACTGATGATATCAGAAAAAATGAATGAGTGAAGGAACAAAGAATCTTGGGTAGAACTGAGGGAAAAATTGGAAAAATGTTTTAATACTTTACGCATTCCAGTAAATTTAGATATAAATAGTTATTAAGAAACCATAGTTGGCCGACATTTACGTTTCTAGTTGAACATTTAATTTTTTTTAAGCAAATAAGTGAAAAGTTACATTATTTTCTCCTGCTCTCAAATGCTTTCTTTTTATTCTTTGCCTCGTATTCTATTGTTAACAAACTGTCCTTCATATTATATACTCTTCTCCCAGTTATTCTGTAGTTAATTTTCTAGGTACTTGTTCCCCCAAATAGAATGTAAGCTCTCTGAGGAGAAGGATTTTGTCTTGGTATCTTCCAGAGCCTAGCACCATGCCTTTAAGTAAGTGCTTTAAAACTGCTTATTGAATGAGAAGTCTGAGGAGAAAAAAATTATTTTCATCCAGGAGGATGGCAAGGAATGCTTATATGTCTCCTGACTTGACTAGAAAGAAATTGGAATTTCAACAGTTGAGAAAATGTAGTCGGTGGAATTCATTTCTAGGACTGAGGGCCAGCAGTGGTTTGATGTTTTGGAGGATAGGGAGCTGTAGCTCTCTTCCTGTTCTTTGTTCTCCTTTGACTCTAAAGTAATAATTTACTTTTTATCTTCTCTTCAACTGTCAGTCTCAAACATTATAATTATTTTTTCTACCAAGGAAGAAAATAACAATGTCTAAATCCCCTATGAAAAAGATGACAATATACAAAATGGATATATATCTAGGAAGTGATATCCAAAAGACTTGTTAACAGTGTCCTTTATACAGGGTAGCTGCGTGGTGCAGCCTAGAGTACCAGCCCTGGATTCAGGAGGTCCGGAGTTCAAAATCTTCCCTCAGGCACTTGACATTTAGTAGCTTTGTGACCCTGGGCAAGTCTCTTAACCCCAATTGCCTTGCAAAAAAAACATCAAAAAAAACCAGTGCCCTTTACTTAGACTAAGTAAATATTGTTCTGTGAAGATAGGTGTACACACAGTTTAAGTATCTAAACCCAAATTAGGTATTCGATGAAGGAGAAAGACATGCAAATATATAGAAAATAAATTTAGTTGTGACTGGCTTGAAATATATTCATATAACGAACTAGAACATAATATTTTTGTATATATGTCTTAGCTTCATATGTTGATAACATTTATCATGTGGTGAAGGCAACATTTTCTGGCTCCCTAGGCCTGCCTTATCTATTATTTGTCCATCAGTTGATACATTCAGGTAAACATCTTGCTTTGGAGGGAGGGAGGGAAGAAAGTGATAGGCTGGGGTTATGTGAAACATCTTTTCCTCACTGATAAACACTTGTTAGTTCACTATTTATTAGCTTCAGGGGTTTGAGAAAAGAGAGTGTGGTATCATGGAAAGAAAAAACAAATATGTCATTGATCTGTATAAGTCAAGCCTCTTTGGGTTTTAGTTTCTTTATAAAATAAAGGAGTTGAACTTGATTTCCAAGTTTTCTATTCTTATTCTCCAATAGATGATAACTTGTGAATGAGATAACTCTAGTATTGTGCTTTTTGTAATACCACTCTACAGTAGAACAGTTTGGATGTCCCGTTGCACTTATGCTAGGATCCTCCATGAAATTTTCTTTGTCACATAAATGTCAGATTATAAGTGTCTAAAGATCACACTGTTTGAACTGCTAATAATTCACATTTACATATCACTCAAGGTATGTAAAGGGCTTTTCTCACAGCAGTTCTCTTTGGTAGATAGTGCCAACATCTCCATTTTGCAAAAGGAAACAAGTTCTGAGATATTATGGTTTGCCCATGACCATAGCAACTAGTGAAAGCTTGAGATGCCATTCATGTTTGGGTTTCCTGTCATCAGGCACAGCTTTCTTTCCTTTCCACCATGCAGTGTCTGAGGTTACCACTAACATACAGGAAGCACTGTTTTCATATCATGAACCTTGTTGGATAACAAGCATCATAGATAATTAGTACAACTACTATCCTTCAGTTCTAGATAACGCTGTTTTTTCCTTGTACTTGACCTGGCATTTCATTGCTGTAGAGAACTCCCAGTAAGAAACTCTACCAAAGTAGCTGGACAACTGCTCTGCAACTTAGAGAGTACTGGTTTTAGGGTACTAAGAGATTAAATGATTTTCCTAGTAGGGTCACACAGCCAGTATGTCAAAGGGCTAACTTGAACCCATGTCTTCCTGGCTCTGAGGTCTGTTTTCTACCTACTATATTAATGCTGCCTTTCTGGCTTACCTGGTTATCACTTTTATCTTGCTGTTTCCAGTATCTGACAGTTTTTGTTGTTCAGTAGGACTTGATGATCACTAGGGTTCTGGAGGTGGGAACAAGCATATTAGAATTTATAAATCCAAGTGAATGTTTTCAAGGTGGTCCCCTTGGGGAAGGTATATGCTTATTCCAACAGTGCTGTCACTTTTGATCTTACCTGTGGGATGCACTGTGTGTGCTTTGAGAACTAATTTGTAAGCCATATAATAAAGCTAAGTTTACCATATTTTATAAGCACATCTCATTTTTTTACTTTTTTGTCTGCATCATTTACCAAACAATTCCAAATGAGTTCTTATTTCTGAAAATAAATTCTCTCTTTAAAGGAGCAGGATTTACTAGCAATACAGAAGAGATTATCCAAAAATTTTCTTAACAATGAAAGCATTGTTTGAAGTAAGTATATCATTTCCTATTTTGACTTGTTTGAAGAAGCAGATTCTCATTTGGAGATATATTAAAGCAAGCTAAGTGACACAGTGGATAGAGCTCTGGCCCCTATAGTCAGGGAGATGGGGCCTCACGTAGATACTGTGTGACCCTGAGCCAGTTACTTAACCTCTGTCTCGGTTTCCTCGCCTGTAAAATGGTGATGATGATAATAACAGCAGCTACCTTGTAGGGTTGCTGTGAGGTGATAGTTGTAAATTGCCCAGCACTATGCCTGGCACAGAACAGGCTCTGTATGGATGTTCTTTCCCTTCTCCTTCCTCCCATATACGTGTGTGTGTGTGTGTGTGTTCTGATACGTTGGGTTTTTTTTAGTCATATTTGTATACTTTTTATCCTCAAGAATGTCACATTACTAATAAGTTCAGTTTTTTTTATTTTTCTGTTTTTATGTGAATGCAACTCACAGCTTCACCTGCAGATTATTTTAAAGAATATTATATTCCTATAATAATACTTCCTTCTGCTTCTTTAGGTATTTCTGGGAAGAGCCAGCTTCTGTTTGCACTGGTCTTCACTACTCGTTACCTGGATCTCTTCACTTCATTTATTTCACTCTATAATACATCTATGAAGGTATAATATGCCAACTAACAATACTTATTGTAACCATACTTTGTTCTCTTTTTTTGTATTTTTGTTTAATTCTATTGCCTACCTAACGGGGTAGTTGTAAAGAAAATGCTTTTATAAGCTGTAAAATATTTAGAAATGTGTGCTGTTATTCACTTGTGTGTTCCGTAAAAGGCAGCAAACATAAAGCCATACTTAGATATGCTTTCATGACTTGGACACAGTATAACCAGAAACTGATGCACTTGTTATGGATACTTCGTTTCTCTTTCAAAGAAAATAGGTAGTAGTTAAAATACATTAAACTTTTATTCTAGGTTCTTAAAATATTATAGACCTTTTCAAGCTTCAAGTTTGCCCTTCTAGGTAAGAAAAGGAGCTATTACACTTTTTATTGTTGTTCAGAGAGGGAAATTAGATTGTCTAAGGAACCGAAGTCAGAATTTATTTGCACTCAATTTATTTGCTACTCTTGTGGACTCTATTCTAATTTCTTCCCTCTTCCTCAGTTGAAATTTTCCTTGTTGAATAAGTAGATCCCATGAGTCTTGAATGTGCTTTCTTGTTTACTTCTGTTTTTTATTTCCCAAAGTATGATTAACAAGCTTTAACATCACAAGATTTGAGGCAATAAATTTTAATTTTCGGCAATTTGTTAGTTCTTAGACACTAAGTTATATAATCCTAATTGTCAGGGACTTCTAGCTTTTTTAAAAAAAACCCACCCTATTTGATCCCTACAAGTTGACTTTCTAAGTACAAATTCTTTGCAAGTTTACATATATATGGGTAAGATCATTTTTGTGCCAGAAGTACTCGTTTCAATTAGAATTCTCTTTAGTAGAAGGAAATACAAGATTCTGATTCCTATCCAAGGTATACAAGGAATTCAGAAGAGTAAAATTAAGACTATGTAGATAATGGTACATCAAGGAAGAGGTGGTTTTATTTTTAGTTTGCTAAAGTTTGTGATCCTGATAAACTTATATGAGAAACTCCAGATAACCAAGGACAGTTCTTTATAATTTTAAAGAGTTTCATATTCCCATGTTCAGTCATTTGGAATTGCCATCACTCAATAGAATAAGAGTGTACACATTCACCATATACCAGAATTCACAAACTCATGGTAGTGGTTTACATTTCCATCCAAACAACAGCACTATTTGCCTGCCTCTTCCAGTCAACCATTTGTTTTTCCCCAGCATGTAAGACGTATTCTCACATAGTTCCCTGCATAGTGTAGTTCTGTTGACATTTATGTTTCACATCAAAGTTTACACAGTGCTTTGCATACATTGAGTTTTTTTTATCCACACAATATTGTGAGGTAAGAACTACACATAGTGTAGAAGAGGCACCTAAGAATTAGGGAGGTTAAAGTAACTTGCCCATGATCGTAACAACCTGTAAAAGTTGGTGGTAGGGTTCGAACCCAGATTTCTCCCAACTCCCAAGTCCAGCACTTTTTCTACCACACCCTACTACTTCTTGATATAATAGTACTGGTTGTTCATTCTGCCTGCCTCTGGTGTCCCAGGTTTAAATTACAGAATAGTCAGCTGTTGGCCATGCTTAACCAATTTGAGTTTATTTTATTTTAAGAGACTATAATTTGTTCTTACTGAACTTACTGAATTTCTTAGATCAGGCTTTATTATAACATGGGGGTGATCCTAGGCTGTTCACAAAGCTAAGACCTAATAGGTACCACCAGACTAGAAAAAAAAAGACTGAGTAAAGGTCCAGTGATGGACTGTATGTCTTTTGTCCAAGAACTACTCAGGTAAATTCAGAAAAGTTCATCATCACCACAGCAACTCTTGAAAGACCATCCGCTAAGTCATACAGGAAGTACAGTCCCCCTTAGAGGGAGCATCTACACTGATGAAATCACAGATCATTGAAACATTAAAGATAATTCTGTAATAAAGTCTTGACATTTTGTTCTTTCCAGGAGGAACTGCTTTTATTGTAGTGATAACTCACTGATGAGAGTTCCTCCTTCCTTTTCTCTAAAACCCCAGTCAGGGATAGGATAAAAGGGAAGAAACACATCATTTCAACCAGAAAGAAGATAAATGAGAGGATAAGCAATTGAGGGAATCATTTTCATCCTTGCTCTGGACAGCCTTAGAAAGTGAACCGGAGATTACAGCCAACCAAAAAGTTTCTTGTTTAAATCAAGACATTTAAATGAGGGGAGAACTACTAAATCCACAAGAAGTTAATATGTTTTCTTGCTTTTAATATTTCTTTAAGATGTGATCTAAGTTATTTTTAAATAATGTTAAATATTCATTGACACACACAACTTAATATGTAGCTATATTGATTGAATGTTTCACTATGTGAGACAGAATAGCTTCCTCTAATGTTTTCTTGATGAATCAATCTGATCCATCTTTGCCTTGAACTCTTTTCAAGAATGAACATTTCCAGAATATAGCTAAATATCTGATATTGGGGGGGAGGGTGTACACGCATATAAACACATATGACAATAAGCAAATAATGTAATTGTCAGGCAAGTGGACAACTATATAGATGTATGGATATGGACATAAATTATACCTGTAAGAGCAACAGTAGTTATTTCAAGCTATTTACATATGTGATTTAATATTACCAAATGAACATTCACATCACAAGAAAGAGTGGTGGTTTATCATTTTGAAAGTCCAGAGCTCAACATATCTTAATTGGTATTATTTAATATTGTAAAGTTTAACATGTAAATTAAGTAAGCCATACTCAGAAAAGGGCAAACCAAGAAATACTGTCTTACTCATTTAAGAATGAGCTAGTTTTTAACATTAATCCAACTTAAAATTTTTCCCTGATATTTTATAGTTTTAAATGATATGAAAGATACATTTTTCAGTTATATATATATTGTACAAGGAAGAGATGAGAGAACAAATTAATAATATTCTGATTTTACTTTCTATTTATTAGCTTATCTACATTGCTTGTGCATATGCCACTGTGTACTTAATCTACATGAAGTTTAAGGCTACTTATGATGGAAACCACGACACATTCCGAGTGGAGTTTCTGGTAGTCCCTGTTGGAGGGCTGTCATTTCTAGTCAATCATGATTTCTCTCCGCTTGAGGTTAGTTAAGAGGTTTTTGGGGACTTTGAGGGGAGGACTAGGGAGGGAAGACAGGCTGAGGAACAGGGTGATTTTGAGATGATGATACATAATGTTTTCACTAAAACCACTGTTTGTGAGAATGTGTTGTTGAATAAGATTATATATTATACTCAAAATCCAAATGTAAAATGAATCTTGTTTTTTTCTTTGAATTACTGCCTTTTGTTTTTATATCATTCATTTCAGAATGTATATTTCCTTCACTCCCTCCCCATCTAGAATTCTGCTGTAACAAAGATTTAAGAAGAAAAATTACTTTGTTTTGAAATACGTTTGACTTGTTTTTCCTTATAATGTGAACAAAAACAAAATCTTATTATCTTGATTCATATATGCTACCTATTGTGGTGCAATGCACACTTGGGTACTCTTTGAAAGACGCAGTCTCTTTAACAACATTTTATGGCCTCCTTTAATGTAATCAATACTGCATGCTAATATTCTGTAGATTATTCACCATAGAGTATCTCTTTTAAATGACATTTTTTCCTAACTGTTCAAAGTGTTAGAATTTTTTTTTTATACTTCAGTTTTTTGATAGGTACTTTGATTCTATTAATAGTTCAAGAAAATCATTAAAACTTTTGATTGTCAAGGTATATGAAGTACCATATTTCTGTGCATAAAATTCATGTAAGAGAATTATACCAATTTTTTAACTTGTAGGTTTTTTACTAAATTAAATTAGAATAATGAAATTGACTTGTCAGAGTGAGAAAAGGAAAATTTAGCCTGATCCTTGTAGAAAAGTAGTGAGAGAGAAGTCTTTGGATGTGATGTGATCAAGAATAGGGGAAGCCAGTAACAATTTCATATTCCCCATGTATAGGGCTGACTTTCCCTCACAGATCCATTAAGTATAGAAAATTGGTGTTTTTTATGTAAGAAGATACAATGTTTAGACCAGAATCACAACCGCAGAAGTCATTTGGGACAGAAATTTATAAAGTATGGGTACCTTTGCTATTTTGTGTTGATAATTAGTCCACTAACTATATTTGGCTAATTTATTTTACAGATCTTGTGGACCTTCTCAATCTACCTTGAATCAGTTGCAATCCTCCCACAACTCTTTATGATCAGCAAAACTGGGGAAGCTGAGACTATCACTACTCATTATCTTTTCTTCCTTGGTCTATACCGTGCCTTGTATCTAATTAATTGGATTTGGCGCTACTATTTTGAGGGTTTCTTCGACCTCATAGCTGTTGTTGCTGGTGTGGTCCAGACTATTCTTTATTGTGACTTCTTCTATTTGTACGTTACAAAAGGTAAGAGTTGTGGGGCACCTCGTATACTTTATGTTAAACAATATTTATCAAAGCATTCTGAGGGAATAAGCTTTAGCCTATGGGTGACATAATGGATAGAGAATTATCCTATTGGGAAAACCTGGGTTCAAGTCCCACCTCTGAAACCTACTGACTTTGTGATCCTCTTAAGTCACTTAACCCCTCAGTACCTGGGGCACCTCTAAGATGATAACAGGCAAAGCACTTGCTGATCTGAATTGGTAGAGGATTTCCTCCTCAGCAGTTCCCTACATCAGTGAGATCACAGGTTTGGTTCTCTGCCTTAGGAGTAGGACAATTCAGTGTTTCTAACAGATATTCTCTTTGAATAAAGTTGAACTAGTTTGAAACTAATTTTGGACTAGTTTGAAAGAGAAAGAATTTTCTTTAAATCTATCTGTTAAATTTTAAATAGGATTCTAATCCTCGTGAAAGTTAAGACATGACAAAAAAAAAGAGGTGACAAACTTTAGAGTATCTTGAACTTAGACATTTCTGACTGTTATTGAGAGTCAGTATGTAGCCAAGTAAGTAGCTTTTAGCTCTTATTTCATATTCAGAAGTGTATAGTAGTTAATAATTGACTCTACTTCTCACTTGGTATAGGCCTGTTTTTCTTCCTTATGCTGTATTAGGTATTAATCAATATGTGATACATTCTCAAATGTTTAGGGATGAGAAGAGAGATGAAATTAGAGAACCATATCATCTCAATATAATGACATTTATTATTTTTTCTCTCTCTTCCCAGTACTCAAAGGTAAGAAGCTCAGTTTGCCAGCATAAGTGCCAAAGACCATCGCCAGCATCTGTCCTGCAGGATGTTTGGACAGAATTCTTATCACAAACAAAGGCATAAGATGCTTGAGACAGAAAATCAGAAACTCAACTTTTTTATTGCAGATAGTCATCAGCGGCTCTGTAAAAACACAGAGGAAAGTAAACCAGCGGATTTCTGTTTTGTGCATCTTGCCTTATCTTTTTTTTATTACTATGTACAAAGATTTTTTTACATAAAGAAACTTAATGCTGTATTAATAAATTCAGTGTGTAGTTTCAATTGGAGTAGTTCCAAAAGTGAGGTTTTTGTGAGGTTGTTTACAACCAGGAATAAGTGCAAACTTTTTTATTTTCAAGAATTCTTTGAAATTGCTAACTTTGTGTCTACAATGAAATTGTGCTACTTGGCAGTTGGTAGATCATATTTTTCCTTCAATTCCACTTGCATTCCACTATATTTATTTTTTGCCAAAAGATGAATTATTTGTTAATTGAAGTCTGAGACACGAACATGAGAAGTGTGAAGTGTTATGTTCAATATCTATTACCATCTCATGCAGAAATGACCCTTTGAAATCATAGCTGTACCAATAAAGTTGAGAAGGATGATTTGTCTTTTAGATCTGTATTTTTCATTACCAAAAAAAATTTTTTAAGTTGTGACTAGAGAGAAGAATATAGTATTGGGGCTATGAAAGGCACGTGTTCTCTACCCATATTTAAATTTCAATTGGAAGGCTATTTTGATGAGAAAAGAATATTCAGTCACTGCATTTAAATGGGCAGTGGTTCTTAATTATTTGGTTTGTGATACATATTTCTGTTCATTTGGTGGATTGAGATAGGAGGCATATTGATAATATTGAATATAGAATCTTCCTAAACTTTATTATTACATCTCTACAGAATGGACTGTAAGTTGTTGATTACAGTAATCCATAGGCAGCCCATTTTAAATGCTCTCCATGTTTATAAAAAACAAAAACCAACAAGTATTCCAAAGTGAATACTTTTCCAAGTAATGTCCATGCTCAGATTCATTTGATGTCACTTTTGGGGGATTAGTTATGATTTACAGTTGTATTTTTAAATTGACAGCACCAATTATCATTCTTTATATTCTTTAATTACTTTTTTTTTTACTGAGCTGTTGCATGATATATCCTGTGTTACTATCCAAAATAAACATTTTATGAAACATAGAATAATCTGTCTTTGTTTTTGAATTAAACTTTTGGAGCATTCTGTTTATTTGAGTTTAGTTTTTTAAAATTTGCAACAAAAGCTCTCCTATGGTGTGAACACTTAAAGTCCATTTAATTATTATATTTGCTTTTTCTATTTTGTAAAAATCCTAGATTTGTTTCCTTCTGATTTGCTGTTATATTTTGACATTGCTTCATTTTGATTTATGCAAAAGTTGATGTTAGGTTTTTATGTGATAGACCATAAATATTAAAGTGTTGAATACTAACAGTACTTACTACAAGAAGGACACAGTCTTGCCTTCTACACTAAAATTATTTAGGGGAATGTGCTGATTGGGATTTATTTTTCTGTAGTGGCTCTTATAGTGTCACTAAACTAGCAGGGCAACTGCATACTTATGAATCTCATTCCTTTTTGCTCTTCCATGTTGTTTTTTCTGTTCGCTTTTCTTAGTGCTTTCCCCTTTTGTATTCCAGTTCCTCTTTTTCCTACTTTCCAGCTTTTTTTTTCCTCTTGCATTTGTATTTACATCTTCTTGGATTGATTCTGAGAGAATAGGAAAAAAGTGGAAGAATATGATATATATTTGACAGAATGTCCATAGCTATGAAAGAATGCTTCTATTTTCTGCACTATAAGTCAAAAAAGAAATGGAAATAAGCCAAAAAATAAAAAGATTTGAAACTTTGGTTAGTAAATGAACTTATTTTGAAAATTAAAATTCCCATTTTGTGATTCATTATAATGAATGACTCTATTTTAGTTGTTGTTCCCAGGCTGTAATAAAATTAACTACAGTTGGAATAACATTTTTCAAATAAATGTGCTTGGGTTGAGGTGAGAGCTGGGGAAGAATTCTCATTCACTTTGGAAATTCGATGCATTTTCTGTGACATATCTTCTTAAGCACTATGTTAAAATAGCTACCCTTGCCCTACTGAATAAAGTTTATCAGGTAATGTAATCTCTTATTGCTAAAGTGTTTTTGTGTCTCTTCTTTTAAATACACAAATGAACAAGATATGATAGTTTTGTTTATACAATCCTCTAAGGTTTAAGAGAGTACTTTATCTCATTGAGCTATGTGTACCTAATATAGTTAATAAACTGTAACCACACAAATCATAAGCTGATGATTGCTATCCATTTATGTGTAGAGAAATTAACCCTGATCCCTTCAAACTACTAATTAAGATGAATTCAGAGTATGAAAAATGTTTCTTTTATTTTTTTCTTTCAATTTATTTATTTATTTAACTTTTTTAACATTCATTTTCACAGAATTTTGGGTTCCAAATTTTCTCCCCCCTTATCCCCACCCCCCACCCCAAAACACCGAGCATTCCAATTGCCCCCATCACCAATCTGCTCTCTCCTCTATCATTCCTCTCTGCCCTTGTCTCCATCCTCTCCTCTGTCCTGTAGGGCCAAATAACTTTCTAAACCCCTTTACCTGTATTTCTTATTTCCTAGCGGCAAGAACAGTACTCGACAGTTGTTCCTAAAACTTTGAGTCCAACTTCTTTTCCTCCCTCCCTCCCCACCCCCTCCCTTTGGAAGGCAAGCAATTCAATATAGGCCAAATCTGTGTAGTTTTCCAAATGACTTCCATAATAGTCGTGTTGTATAAGACTAACTTTATTTCCCTCCATCCTATCCTGCCCCCAATTACTTCTATTCTCTCTTTTGATCCTGTCCCTCCCCATGAGTGTCAACCAAAATGTTTCTTTTCTGCCATCAAGAGATGCCAATAAAGACCATCCAAATATTTTCTAATGCCAAACCTGAAGTGCACAATAAGAAAAGGAGCAGAGTAGAAGGTATTAAATTCTGATAACCAATTTCTCTGGAGTTCCTAGAATGTCCTCTGTAGTTAAATGTAGAGGTCTTAAGAAGTGGAATATTCTACTGAGGAAATAAGAACTGAATTAGGAGAGAAGAAAAGTAACAGAGTAGAATTTAATCTATGCCTTAAGAGGAAGAGACTGAACTAGGTAGAAAGAAGAATGCAGAGCCCATTCAGGAAATTCATGTATATCACTTTGCTGCAACCATAGTGATAGACTGCCACCCCTTCTTTTTCCTGAACTGTACTATTTGCCATGCACCCATGCAGGTAATACCAGTCTGTCATATTTGTGTGGTGATACACTGGAAGATCATAAAGTAGGGGTGAACTACCTCAGAGGTAGTAAAGTATTTGTAGGAAGCAACACTGGTGCCTCTTGAGAAGTTACTTGAAGGGATCTTAGAGGTCATCTGCTTCAACTCTGTTTTATAAAACAGTTGACCAGTTGTAGGATTTGGGCAAAGGGAATATGAGCATACAAGTGTTTACTTATTTTCTAGAACTGACTTTTTGTACACCAGGGACTTGTGGAATAGTTATGCCATGCATTGAATGTTGCTTTACTTTGTGTGCCCCTGCCCTCTACTGGCTGAAATTATGGAACTGTTAGAGAGACTCAGTCCTGTGCTAGGGTGCCAACTGATAAGTGAGTTGGTGACAAATCACTATGGGACTACAGTTTATATGTGCATTATAGCTTCACTTTGGGTTCCTTCCTCCCCTATTTCCCACTAATTATAAAAATAAATTGCAGTGTATTTGAGCACCATTTTCTAAAAGTAATGATACAGCCACTTTAAGCTCGGAATTACAAGGAATTTCTTAATCTTTCTAAACTTGTACCCTCATTCCAGAACAGAATAAGTAATTTGTGCCTATTTTTCTCTCCCAAGGCTACTAGGAGATGAATGGTATGACAGATAGTTTGGATTACATAAAAGAATACTTAGTTTGTTAACTAATGGTGACTTTTAGGACATCAAAAGTTGTTTACCGTACAGTTACCTTTGATAACAAAACAGAATTTAATACCTGGTTTAACAAGCACTATTTTGAAAAACAAGTCCTCATTTTGAGTATATAAGTGTTAATAGATACACTATACTGTTTTCTCTAAGGATTTGATGGTTGCTGATATACAGATATTGGCTAATTATTGGTATATTGTTTGTATATACGTGAATTATATAGGTGTATGTACAGAGAGGAAACTGGCCAAAGTTTATCTGAACATCAGATTTTAGTCATAACCAAATTTTAAAAAAATATAACCTAGTTTTTACTTGATGTTAAATATTTGCATTATAAATTAGTTGTCAGCTTTGAATTGTATCCATATAATTTTCACCTTATCCCTATTTCCATAGTTGTACTCCTTTGTAATTACTACTGACCCAGGTCTCACAACCCCCCAGTCCCCTAGTTTGTTTAATCTGTTCATTTCGTCCTATCTGCTCCTTCTTAATCTTTGCTCATTCATCCATGTCAGACTCCCTAACTGGTTTAACTCAAGGTTCTTAGCTGTGTCTCTCTTTTCTCTCTGTATTTTCTTTTAGTGATTGCATTAGTTCCCAAAGATTCAATTATTATCTTTATGTAGATGACTTCTAGATTTATATACTTAGCCCACGTTTTTCTTTCTAAGCTCTTAATCCTGTAACACCAACTGCCTCTTAGAAATTTCAAATTGGATATCCTAGAGACATCTCAAGCTCATCAAGTCCAAAAGAAAACTCATTGTCTTTCCCTCAACAATCACTCCTTTTCTGAACTTCTCTGTTACTGTGGAGTCCAATAGTCATGCAAGTTTACAACTTTGGTATTCTTGATTCTTCACTGACCTGCATATTCAATAACTTACCTAATTTTGTCCCTACTATTCACAACTTCTCTCACGTATAACTTACACAGTTGCCATCTGACTTTCATACAGCGGTTGTAGGAACTAACACTCCTGCCTCAACATATTCCTTTATAGTGTTGGTAATTTCAGCTTGCCCACTTGGCACATGACACTGCTTTAAAGTAATCACTTCAGAAGATTCAGGTAAAGTTATTGGTTCCATTTTTATTTTACACACTAAAACTGTATTAATTCCTATCTTCTTTACTGCAAATTGGTATCTCCCTTCAGGTAAACTTAAAAGTAATACTTCTCAATATATCTATTCCAATGATGTATTCAGGAATGGGAACAATTACCATAGCATATTTTTTCTTAGGTAATTGTCCAATTTTCATTGTTAGTTTGACTTGTCTGGCTGATATTTCAGCCCCTCCCAGTCCTGTGATGGTGATAGGAGTTACATGTTTAAATTTATCAGGGTTTCCATATATAAGGGAGTCCTTTATCCCAGTATCTATTAATGCCCTAGTTACAATATTTGATCCATTTTTCCAATATGTGGTCAAATTGATACGGGGTCTGTAATCCCATCTGTGTATTTCTTTAATCTGAGCTGGGACTTGGCCAACTTCCTCTTCTCCCTGAAGATTCAACAAACTTGGATACAAGGGTTCAGGAGGATCTGTAAGGATAGTTCTCTATTTTATCTAGTATCAAGTCCCTTTTCTTGTACATTCTATATAGTTCATTAGTTGAAATAACTTCTATGCTTCCAGTGCTCAATAGAGCAGTAAACAATTCTTTCAATCTGTTCTGATTTTGAATCCGTTGGCTATTTACTCTTCTCTCTCTCTTGAGGAAATTTATCTTTTCCCCAATCCCCTAAGTCACTTAACTGTAAAATCTTGTTCAGCACGTCTGAAAAAGGGTGCCCTATTTCCCCAATAATGAGAGTCAAAACTAGGTGCTTGTGAGCAAGGGAGCCATCTTCACTATAATATTCATATGGCAAACTGCTAAGGGAGGATCAAAGTATGCATCTGCACTTCCTATCATTATGGCAGTCTTCATTACCTCCTCCTTTAACTTTCGTATACAGTCCCTAAGTGAATACCAGGGTCTGTCTCCATGAGGCCACATAGAGTCAGTAGGATACTGCCTCCTGGATCCTTCTGCCACCAAAACTAACAGATTAATCATATTATTTACCTCCTTGCAGATTGTAATCTCTAAAAGCTTGCTGTACAAAATGATTCTAATACTTATAAATTTCAAGCAATCCACATCATCTATAGATACTCCTTCAGCCCCTTCATCACTGATTCTCACCATCCAAGATAATGATTCTCCCATCCTTTGGATGGATCAACTCAAAATATCCGTGACCTCCTGCTGAATAAATTCCTCAATTTTTCCCTAACCACTGTTACCTCCTTGGTTCTCCTGTTTCCGCTTTATTATTGGGTGCGCTTCTGCCTGAGAAGCTTCTCCCTCCAACACTGTTTCATTTTCTTACTCTGACTTCTTTACATTTTCCTCCCAATCCCTCTCATGGCAGTCCTCACTGTGGCAACTAGGCTGAGTCTGTACAATGGTCATATCACACTTCTTTTGTCAGCCTTCCACTTCTGATCTAAACAAACAGCCTTTTCTTCCACCAGAGACCCCCTAACTTGCTCTTTTAAAGGAGAGCCCTAAGGCTAAGAATTCCCACGCAAACTAGCTAATTTTTTCATCTGAATTTTTTTCTTTAGCTGCTCATCTCTGCTTTTACACATAATATGGTAACCTGTTAATAAAATCCAACCTCTCCTACATACCCCTGCTAGCTCTTTCCCTGGTTTTATTGGTATTTCTTGCAAACACCTTTCCAAATCTCCAGGTTCCCCCTCCTGTAACCTTGATTCCCAGTTTTCACAGGGTCCAGTGCTTTAAGCCCATTCCCTTGCTAGGGGCAAATATGGTAAATCCTCCCATCCTGGGATATCTGTTTCTTCCTCTAAATCCTTTCTGCCTCCAAACAGAGATTTTATACCCTGCAATGCTGTTCGTGATGCCAAACATATTGCTAAGGCAATATTCATAGTACCAAGGTGAGTATGAATATGCTAGCATAGTTCTCAATCTCAAAGTATAAAAGATTCCATATAGAAGGCAGAATAAAAACATTTATTTAGACACCAGAAAGCCAAATCCATCATAGTAGCCAAGAAGTCAATACACATTGGTACTGCTGGGAACAAAGGCATTCCCCAAGACTCTCCCTCACCCGCCCCCCAGGGCCTTCCACAAGTAAACACTCTCAAGCCTTGCTGTGTCTGCCTGCCTGCATCCTGTCTCCCCCACCCCAACCTGCTCTCACTAACTTGCCCCTCACCCCCATGCCTTCTGCTCCACCCTTCCTGTTCCAACCCTCCCCCTGCATGTGACTTAGGCTTCCAAGTGATTTAAGCAGGTCACATGGGCCTATTAATGAATGGGAAAGATCTTTCTGTTTAAATTGATACTATACCATCTTAGTTCAGGACCTCAACATCTTTCACATGTACTACTACAATAATCTTTTTGGGCTCCCTGTCTCTAGCCTCTTACCACTCATCTATCCTCCACATTGCTTTGGAAGTAATGTTCCTGTACTATAAGTGTGATCAAACTATTGCCTCCCTATTGCCTCTAGAATAAAACAAATTCTGTTTGACATTTGTAATTCTTTACAACCTGGCTCCTTCCTACCTTTCTGGTCTTCTTACATGTTACTCCCTCACACAGTGATTCAGCCATATTGGCCTACATACAACACTTCAATTTCTTTCTCCTTGTGGGTGGTATACACTTCTTTTTTCATCCTTTTCTTTTGGAATCCCCATTTGCCTTTAAGAGTCAGTTAAAATGCCATATTCTATGTGAAGTCTCCTAATCCCCTTGGGAGCTACTATCATAACATTATTTTGTATAATATACATATATATATATATGTTGTCTCCTCTATCAGAGTGTAAGTCCTTTGAGGGTAGGTATTGGTTCACTTTTGTCTTTGTATCCATAGTGCTTAACACAGTACTTGGTACACAGTAAGTAGACTGACTAAAATCACTTTTTCTGGCTAAGTGATTAGTGGTTAGAACACTCAACCTGGAGTTAGTGATTTCAAATTCAGCCTGTCACTCTTGTGACCCTGACCAAGTGACTTAACCTCTTTTTGTCTTACTTTCCTCAATTGTATGACAAGAATAATAATAACAGCTACCTCCCAGGGTTGTATCAAATGAGATAATATTTATAGTATAAAATTCATAATAAATATTTATAAAGTGCTTAATTCAGTGCCTGGCACATGGTAGATGATTAGTAAGTGTTTGTTCCCTTTCCCTCCCTCCTCTTAACCAGATAACTAAGAATAATAAAAATTATAAGTGAACTTTAAAATACAAGATGGAGAGGTCTGTATAGGAATAGCTTCCTGACGAAATACAGAAGGAGCTGGAAGTTTTGGACCCAGCTTCATACTTAGTGTAATGGAGTTAGAAAAATGTTCTCTCCAAGTATTATCATTGACCCTCTTGTTTATTTCACCATTTTCAATATCAATGTTGAGCAGGGTTGGACATGTAAGGGTGAAACCTTTAAATATACCACATTTTTCCAGATTTAGGGGCTAGAAACTGTGGAGTTACCATTGGCGTTCCCCTCTTTCTCATACCCTACATCCAGAATGTCACTAGATCTAGTCATTTTTTCCTTATAGCTGTCTTACGTTTTCTTTCTTCATTCCCACTGTCAGCAATTAATTCAGATGTATTTTAGGTGTTTAATTATGAATAGGACACTGTCCTAGGCACTAGAGATACAGAGGTTTAAAATAAAGATCTTCCTATATTCAAGAAATTTATATTATGCTGAGAATAACATGTACATAGTTTAAGGTAAGGTAATAAAATATTAATACAATTTAGCATAGTGTAATGGGAAAAAAGCAGAGCTAGAGACAAAATAAGTTCTCAAATGTAGCCAGTAGAACTACTGGATACAACAGTGACTTTGGAGTCAGATGGTTTGGGTTTGAATCTCTTCTTTGCTTGAGTGATTAATTTACCTCTCAGAGCCTTAGTTGTCTCATCTGTAAAATTAGGGTGCTAAAGTAGTTCTTTAAAGTCCTACCAACTCCAAATTTCTGTCAGATGTCTATGTCATTCTTGTGTCATAGTGTAAGGCCCTCATCATCTATTGAATTTTACTACAAGTCCTAGAACAGGCTTCCTTGCTTCCAATCTTTCCCTCTACATTTCATTTTCTATGCTTAGTATTTCAGCAACTTGTAACTTCATTCAGAGTGAATACTCTGAGCCATCAACCCAGATTAAAATTCTTTTATGATTTAATAGAAAGTCTTCGAGGGATGCTAAAACCAAACATTTCATCATCCTGAAGTCTTTCCAAATGAAGTTAGACTTGTCTTCAAACCATATACTTCCCAGGTCTCAAACATTCCATCCTATTAGGAAGGACCAGTGCTTACCCTCTGCCAGAATAGTCTGAAAGTCCAAACTTGTTTCTATGCTATGATGAGTCATTCAAAGTAGAACATGAGTGGAGTATGCAAGCCACCCCAGTTTTCCTAGAATACTTCTTTACCATGTCACTTCTGTCTTCAAGAATCACTGTTATTATCATCATACCTCAGTATGGTCCCTGTTGGGGGTGTAAGCTCAGTTCTATGTGGACAGTCTTGGGCAGGTAAAGGTGAAGACTTCTAAACCTTAGAGTTCTCATGAGGCCCCCCAGGGAACAGCTGGGAATTGAGGTGTGAGACCCGGGCTATCTCGTGCATTTCCGCCTCTTCCCCGTGGGAAACTTGCTGGGGAGAGCATCCCCACCCTCGAGATTAATCCATAGTCTGAGCACACCTATTGTTGTCTAAAGGCTGAGAACAGGCACAGTATTCAGGTGCAAACTATGCTGCGGGAGAGCTTAAGTAGGGTCAGGAAAGCCTGAAGGCGCTCTTAGCGCTGAGGGGCCCTTAGAGGACAGAAGGCCCCTCTTCCCTCTCCCCTCTCCCCTCTCCCCTCTCCCCTCTCTCTTCTCCCCTCTTCCCTCTCCCACTCCCGCTTCCATTCTCTTACTGTAAGATCTTTGCCTCCTTGGGAAGAGGATTCCTCTCTCCTAAGGAAGAATTCCCCCTGCACATGTAACCAAGACCCTGAATAAAGCCTAACCCTTGTTTGACTCTGGAAAGTCTCTTCTCTCATACGTTTATCCGGTTTGGCCAGCCGAAGACCTGCGACAGGTAAGGTAAGACTCAGGTAGCCCTTAGGCCTCTAGGCCTGACAGGTCCCCACACAATTCTCAAAAGAAACTTTCAGGTTAAAAAGTGAGACTTAAGGTCTAGATTCAAGGAAGCCAAAGTTTATTCAAATCACATTCATTCACTCATGTGCCAAGCTACCTTTAGCTAACCACCAGATAACTGACTAATTTTAATGCTGTTCTGATTCTGGATAGATTTTTATCTACTCATCACACAGAACTGCACATCTAGGAGTAAAGGGGCCCGAGTCATATATTTCATCCCAACCTGTTCTTCATTCAGTCCTTAGAAAGGACCTGGCTCAAAAGTTACAAAGAGATAAGGAGAGACACACTCCTGATTTCTATGGTTTTATTCCTATGTCTTGTCTCTGATGTAAAATTTCAGACTACTAATGGGAATCTGGAATCACTGAAACAGCCTAAAAAGACTGACCCTTTGTACCTCCTTTTCTAGCTTCATCCTTTTCTTAACAAGAAAAGTATGATGGGGAATTGGGCTAGAGGAGGAGGATTTTGCCAACAATATACCTTTTCTACTGCCAATTGGTATTAGTAACAAACACTCTGAATTAAACTGGAACATTCTACTTTTACTTACAGCTTCAATCACCCCCACACTTATAAAAATAGTCACTCACTTTCATATAGCGCTTACTATGTGCCCGACTCTGTGATAAGCACTTTACCATTATCTCATTTGATTCTCACAACAACCTTAGGAAGTAGGTGGTATTATTATCTCCCTTTTGCAAACAGGGAAACTGAGGCCAACAGAGGTCAAATGCCCACGGTCACATGGCTAGTTTCTGAGGTTGGATTTGAATTCAAGTCTTGATTCCAGTCTCAGTTCACTCTATCCACTATGCCAACGAAACTGAGCCACGCAGCAGCATATTCCCCTAAGCCCAAAATCCTGAGGGCGTAAAATGCCTGAATTATCAGATCCTACTGACAAAGAACAGACTGCTTTAGTACTATAAATTATAAACTATTCTACCCTCCAGGCAGAACTTTTTTTCAAGCAGTTCTACAAAATTTTCATAAGAGACATCAAACATTTCTGGGACTGATTTTAATAAAGATTTTGACTTTCCCTATTAGATTTCATTTTACTTCTACCTCCAAAAGCATACCCATGCCCTGATCTTGAACAAGTGAGAACGCTTTTCTTATTGTAGTCTGACTGCTATATAGCTCTCTTTCCCCAGCCCTTCCCCCAAATTCCTCCTACAAAACAAAAACAGGCCAGTAGTCAATAACTCTGATGGAAACAGGAAGGTTCCTCCCATAACCTGGGATTTTCTCTCCCACACCATATAAAACAATCAAGGGAAAAGTAGAAACCCACAGAATACAATGGTAGTGAGACACACCTATAGGCAATATATGGCCAAAGCAACACATGACTTTGGTCCTACAGGATCCCATGTCCTTTTTTCTATTTGTGGGGTTCTCATGCTTCTCCCTTCCAGGCATATCATCTCTTTTTGTTGTTTAGTCATGTCTGAGTCTTCATGATCTCATTTGGGGTTTTCTTGGCAGAGATACCAGAGTGATTTTCCATTTCCTTCTCCAGCTTGTTTTACAGATAAGGAAACAAAGACAAACAGGATTTCGTAACTTGCCCTGGGTTATACAGCTAGTGTCTGAGGCCAGATTTGAACTCAGAAAGATGAGTCTTCCTGATTCCAGGTTCAGTATTGTATATACTGTGTCATCCAGCGTCTCTGTGGATCAGGTCATTCAGCTGATCTCCCTGGTTCCATTTCTCCCCATAGTAGACTTACAACTGCCAGGGTTATTTTTATTTTAAAGCCACAGTTCGCTCTCTGCTTTGTTGCAATGTCCTTGGAGCTACCTTTACTGACTGTCTTTAATGCTCTGACCCTGGTCCCTGATACATGCAATATCTCCCTCCTGGACCAGTAACTGCTGCAAAGCATCATACAGATGATGAAAGGGGAATGATGAAGATGATGACGAAAGGGGAAGAAGAAAGAAATCCTCACACCCTCTGTTGCCTTCTGGTTTAGGCACAAAGGGAATGGCAAAGAGTGATACTACTGCAGGAGCTAGGTTTTTCATCCATTAATGGTTCTCTTCTAGATTTCCAGGGGTTACCCTCCACAAAGTTTCACTGCATTTACTCTTTATTCTAAAGTTGGTAAGCTAGCTTTTAAAAAACCATCCAGAATTATGGGAATACGGTGATATTAATAGAGAAGCTGAAATCCCCTGCAACCACCCTAGCAGGATTTAAAAATGTGCCACTCTGCAAAAAAAAAAAAAAAATCACCCCCACTCAATCCAGGAAACCACAGAGGGATCTCTGGAATCCTGTGGAGACCCTAGGATAGACAAACTAGGGTGGGCAGAGCCCAGGGAGACCTCTAAGAGGCCTAGTACAGTACCAGCCTTTCCACCCTCGTGGCTAAAGTAGCCTCTGTGTATTTGTTGTCCAGCACAGCACTCAAGCCCTATCTGGAAAAAAAGACACTAGGCAAAATTCAGTCAGATCAGTCACTGAAGCCTGTAGCAGGAACTCTGTAGGGCCCCCAGTAATAGTAGGGAAAAGATACTGGCAGAACCCACAGCTGGTGGAGGTGGTCCTATAGTCCCTTGGCAAGAGGGATACCCCAGCTAGAATCCAGCACCAAAGCAGCCCCAAAGTTCCTCAGATAGAGACCACTATGTTTAGGACAAGGCAGGATCTGGCCATCTGTTCAGTTGTGAATATTGACCAAATAAACCCCTCCACCCCCATGACAGGTAGATGAGATAAGCAAATCAAGGAAAACTCTTGAATATTATGTGGAAATACCTTGGTTTGACAGGCACCTAGGGGATGTACCCTGAGTATAGTTACCCCAAAAACAAGTCTGGGTAAAGCCTTGAAGAAAAACAAAATGTTCTGCTCCTACAAACCATAGGGGTACTTGGAAAAAATTAAACAAGAGATACAGAATGGAAAAGCTAGGGAGGAGAGTAAGGCAAGGGAAATTAACATCTTAGAACAGAGGGTGGAAAACCTCACCGAAGACCTTAATATTCTAAAAACAGAATGGGCTAGAAAGAAAATGACTCGATATGAGAAGAGATATGAAAATCAAATAAAGAATTGAAAAAAGAAATAATAGCTGTCATTTAAGTAATTTAATTTATATAAAAGCAAGAAAATACGTGAAATATAGTATCAAAAACAACTAACCTGTAAAAAAGGCAGAGACAATCTAAGAATTATCAGACTGCTGGATTCCATGATCATTAAATCAAGATACCATATTTCAAGAAATTGTAACTGAAAATTACCTAGAACTCTTGGAAATAGAAAGAATCCACCAGTCACCTCTAGAAAGAAACCTCAAAATGAAAACTAATAATGTCAGAGCTTCCAGGTAAAAGAAAAAATTGTACAAGCAGCCAAAAAGAATTAGTTCAAGTACAAAGGAATCAAAATAAGATCACACAAGACTTCTCAGCTACCACATAAAGAAGAAAAGTATTTGTAATAAAATATTCCAAAAGACAAGAGATAAAGTTTTTCAGTCAATGATAAGTTATCCAACTAAACAAAGTATCAACCTGCAGGTGAAAAAAATAGACCTTTATTGGAATAGAGCAGTATTTCTCAAAATTTTTTTTCTTAAGATCTTTTTGTATTCTTAAAAATTATTGAGGATCTCTTTACATTCTCAAAAATTATGAAGCACTCCAAGAGTTTGTATATATCTACTTATAATTATAATACTGGAAATTAAACCTGGTAAATTTAAAATATTTATGTAAGAAATAACTCATTCAGGCTCGGGAGGGGTGAAAATAAAAGAAAAATTTATTAGTTGCCACTGAAGTGGCAGGTGTCTCGTTGGATAGACACACCTTTATAAAAACGAAAACAAGCCTTAAATAACAACGTCCAACCACAAAGTTCCACCCCTGTCCCCCCCATTGGCTGGGTAATACAGAGCATACAACTTTCTGATAGCTACTACACAATTCCCCCTGATATGTTCCCTCTTCTGCTACATGCATTGTATGATCATTAATATGGACCTTCAGCCCTCCCAGACAAGGAGAAGTTAATATTCATAAGTTTATTACGCATGAGCATTCCAAGCAAGATTTAACCTATACTGTACCTGGCTGACTTCTAACCTCAAAACAGGATATAAACCAGTTGGATCCTTGCTTTACCCATTCTCTTCTGTGTGAGACACAACTCCTTTGTTATAGCTCCCATTCTGTTAATTGTTATTCTGAATTTATGGAATCAAATTTCTCCATTATATCTCTCAATTTTCCTCTTCTTCTTCTAGAAGATAATCTAGTTCTAATCTATGCTGATAGTGTCTTCCACATCAATTTATTATCCTGCATTTGCTGCAATTCAAAAGACTTTCTGGCATGTATGGATCCCCTAGATTTCATAAGTCATATATTATATAATTTCCGTGGAAACAAAAGTGCTAATCATTTATTTATTAATTTATTAGCAATGATAATAACAATAACAGACCCTTATATGTTAGCATTTTCCAAAACAAAAATTTACAGAGAAGAGTGGTATCATTGTACATATTTTTTCAAATCTCTCTAATGTTTGGCTTTATGGAGGACAGTTTTAAATCTGCTTCGGTTAAAATATGTAATTTTGGTTGAAATGGGAAGAAAATGCATCCTCATGTAGATATGTAGTTGGAAAAAGGAGAAGTAGTTTACACATCTCAGTATTATTATACAATGTTTTGACCTTGTGGATGCCCTGAGAAGATCTTAGGGATCCTCAGGGGTCCATGGATCACACTTCCCTGATCAAAACATTCCTGATCAAAAGCACCAGAACAAAGAAGACATTTGGAAAGGAAATGGAGGCACCAAGAGAAACACAGAAAGGAACACTTTTTGTTTAATTGAAAGAGAATGCTGGGATGAATTGTTTACATGTTGATAAGGAAACAAAAAACAAAGCTTTTTGGAGCCCTAATATCTTTAAGAGTCATAGTGAAATGCTAAATTATAGAGGGTCTATGGGTTGTTTTAGTCTATTTTAATGGTGTTAGGAGAGACAAAAATAGGACTGTTAGAGGACTGTACTGTAAAAGAAAGAAAGAAAGGGGAAAAAAAAATCACTTGCCTAATAGGGATGCATAAGATGAGTTAAGAAATAGAAAGGTATCAACAGAATGGATTAGGGACACAACATACACAAGTGAAAGAACCTAATTTATAGATCTAAAAAAAGTAATAAAATTCATATGGAAGATCAAAAAGTCAACAATCTCAAGGGAAATAATGAAACAAAAAAGTGGGAAGGAAGGAAAACTACCAGTACTAGATATCAAGCTGTACTATAAAACAATAATCATTAAAATAATTTGGTACTATTTAAAAATAGGGCAGTTAACAAAACAGATTAGGGATATAACATGCAGAAATCAACTTAGTTGCCTAACACTCATAACCCCAATAACCCCAATGATCCTAGTTATTGGGGGGGGGGGAGGGAAGAAATCACTATTTGACAAAAACTGCGGGGAAAACCCAATAGCTGTCTGGTAGAAATTGGGTTTAGATCAACACTTCACACCATACATGAAGATAAACTCCAAATGGATATATATGTACTAAATATAAAAGGTTACATCATCAATTAGAAGAGCAAGGAAGAAATTATCTTTCAGATCTATGAATAGGAGGAAATTTCATGATCCAAAAAAAATATATAGAGAGGATCACAGAAGATGAACAATTTTGATTATGTAAAATCAAAAAATTTCTGTATAAGTAAATCCAATGTAGTAAAAGTTAGAAGCAAAATAGGTTACTGGGAAAAATATTTGCAGCAAGTTTCTGTGATAAAAATGCTATATCCAAAATATATAAGAAATAGATTCAAATTTATAATAATAAGAGACATTTCCCAATAGATAAAGAGTAAATGGATATGTACAGGCAAGTTTTTTTGAACAGGCAATTTTCACAGGAAGAAATCCAAGCTATCAACAACCACATGAAAAAATGTTCTAAGATCACTAATAATTAGAGAAATGCAAATTGGAGAAACTTTGAATTTCCACCTCACACCTATCAGAGTGGCAAAGATGACATAAAGAGTAAAATGACAACTGTTAAAAGGGCTGTGGAAAAACAGGTGTACTGTTGGTGGAGTTGTGAATTGCTTTGGAAAACATTTTGGAACTATGCCCCAAAAGTTACTACACCGTATATGCCCTTTGATCCATCTATAGTAGTACTACGCCTATACCTCAAAGAAATCAGAGAAAGAGGAAAACAATCTTTATATATACTTTTAAAGGTTCTTTTTGTGGCAGCCTGAAACAGAAACTTAGGGAGTCTCTTCCTACTGGGAAACAGATAAGCAAATTATGATATAGGAATGTAATGGAATATTATTGTTCCATGAGAAATAATGAGATGGACCATTTTGGAAAAAGCTAAGACTTCTATGAATGGATGCAAAATAAAATGAGCAGAACTAGAAGAACAATATACAATGACAACATTAGGATGAAAAACAACTCTGAAAGAGTTTACAACTTTGGTTGTTTCAGTGATAAACAGGAATCCAGAAGATACAACTCATCTCCTGCAGAGAGGTGGATGATGCACGTTTATATCGAGGGTTTTGTTTTTATTTTTTTGATGCCCTTCGTCACAAATGCAGTAGTTGTTTGAAACAGAATTCAAATTTGTGTCTTTATGACTTCAAATCCAGCACTCTATCCACGCCACCACCTAAGAAAGTTATTAGATTACTCGGGAGTTCTGAGGACCTTTACCAAGAGGCTCTAAGCTTTAGATGAGGAGTGGAGTCCTATATGGGCTAGGTGACCAGAAACTGTCAGGTTTTGTCAGTACTTTTCAGAAACTATAGAAAATTTATGGCTGGACGTGGAGTGATGAATAGGAGCAAAGATCAAGTCCTTACTGTGTGCCTAGGCTAAGAGATGAGGATAAAACAAGCCTCAGGCTTCATAGTGGTATAAAAGGTATGCACACTTGGGTAACTTTCTGGGCATATTTCAATTCAATAAATATTTATTAAGTACCTACCATCTTCCAGGAACTATGCTAACTAAGCATTGGGATTACGAATAAGAAAAAGAAAGACTTTGTCCTCAAGGAGCTTATAATTTAAACCAGGAAGACAATGCACAAAAGGAAGCTGAAAATGGGGAAGGGTGCAGGGGAGAATAGGAGAAAGGGAATGGGAACATGATGTTTACTAGAGAATTATCTGGAAAGTTCAGATCTGAGCCTTCTATAAAGGAGAGATTTCAGCTTACCATGGGTGACCCATGATGTTCTGTGGAATCAAATCAAGCTGAGATGAAGATGGAAAGTAGAGAGTTCCAAACTATTTTTCACAATGGTTGGACCAATTCACAATTACTAACAATATACCTATTTCCCCACATCCCCTCTAACACTTGTAATTTTCCTCTTTGCCAGTCTGATAGGTTTGAAGTGGTACTTCTTGTCTTGGGAGGAGACTATTGAGTGGGAACACCTAGGTGGTGCAGTGGATAGAGTACCAGTGTAGGAGTCAGGAGGACCTGAGTTCAAATCTCACCTCAGACACTTGACACTCACTAGCTGTGTAACCTTGGGCAAGTTAACCCCAACTGCCTCATCCTGTGTCATCTCCAGTCATCCTGATGAATATCTGGTTACTGGATTCAGATGGTTCTGGAGGAGAAGTGAGGCAGCCCTCCCTCACTCAAAAACAAAGTCAAGTGCAAGTCATGTCACCATTTCTCTGATGGCATGGTCTTCTTCTTCGGCAACGAAGGACGAACCAGAGACCATTGAGTAGATCATAGACTCCTGAGACTGGCAGCCACACCCAACATAAACTGCTGAGTTTTTCTTGTTTTCCACAAATTGAAAACAATAGCTTGCTGGTGCTAGACCCCCCACTGCTAGCGCCTTCCTTCTGAAACAATCATCCATTTACACTGAACAAGTCTCAGTGCAGTTAAGTTAGTGAATCTTGTATTTTGTATGTATACAGTTGTATTTTGAATTCGATTGTGGCCCTGTTTTAGCCTTCCTCTGTATCTCCAGTGGTTGCTAGTGTTGTTCATTCTGTGACCCCCAGCATCATAGCATGCCAATACTTTCCATGGGGTTTTCTTGACCAAAGATACCGGAGTGCTTTGCCATTTGCCTCTCCACCCGCTTAACGTAAATGGAGGTTCAGTGACTTTTCCAGGGTCACAACTCAGGTCTTCCAGGCTCCAGGCACAGCACTGTAGCCGGTGAGCACCTAGCTGCCTCTGCCTGGCATGTGGTAAATGCTTAATAAATGCTTCACTGGCCGTCTAGAGCCATCAATAAGCATTCACTAAGTGGCCACTCTGTGCCAAGTGCCTGGGCTACAGAGAAATCACACAAACACACACACACAGACACACACACATACAGAGAAACATACACACAGACACATACACAGATACACACACACAGACACACACACACACAGACACACACAGATGCAGATACACACAGACACAAAGACAGACACAGACACACACACATATACACACAGACACAGACACAGAGAAACACACAGATACACATACAGACACACAGAAACACAGAGACACATAGACACAGACACAGACACAGACACACACAGAGACAGACACACAGAGAACAGACACACACATAGACACACAGACATAGACAGACAGACACATACACACAGAAACACACACGCAGAGACACAAAGACAGACACAGACACACAGAAACACACACAGACACAAAGACACAGTCACAGATACACACACAGTAACACAGACACAGACACGCACATAGACACACACAGAGACACAGACACACACAGACACATACACACACAAGACAGACACACAGATACACTCCAATCCTTGCTCCCAAACAACGAGGAGAGAAAATGTGAGGAAAACCTATTGAAAATATTTTTATTTGACATTTCCAATCCCGTTTTAAAGACTTCGCAGTAAATCTAGGACAGGGCAGCGGAGACTCCCGGTTCCGACCAAGCCCGGTGAAGTCGAGCCAGAGCCGCAGACCAGGGGCGAGGGGTGAGTGCGCATGTGTGGGGGGAAGGGGCGGGAGGCGAGCCAGGGAGCATGCGCGGTGGGGGTCCCGGCTCTTCCACGCTTCGGAACTCCCGGGAGCTGGTGGATCCGGAAGCCGGACAGGGTCGGCTTCCGGGCTTGTGGGTGTGCGCGCGGGCGGGGAAAGGGGAAGGCCAGAAGGGGGCTGCTGGGTGGGCGAGCCGGGCCGGCCCGCGACGCGCTCCCGCCATGCCGGGCATGGTGTTGTTCGGCCGGCGCTGGGCCATAGCCAGCGACGACCTGGTCTTCCCGGGCGCCTTCGAGCTGTTCCTTCGGGTGGCCTGGTGAGTGCCGCGAGCCGGGGCTGTGGCGGACGCTCTCCCGCCGCCCTCCCCGGTGGCCGCAGTAACCCTTTCCCCGAGGCTGCAGGGCCTCCTCCCCTTTTCTCCCAGCCACCCCTCTTCTCCCCTCCCCGTCCCGGGAAGAAGCGGACGATGGGTTACCTCGATCCCCCTTTCCTTAGCTTCCTTCTCTCCGCCCTCCCCCCTAAACCGCTCCTCTTCCTCCTCCTCCTCCCCGCCCACTGTTAGCCGCCTCCCCTCCCCCTCCCCTTCTCCTCTCCTCCCTCTTCCTCCCCCTTCCCCCTCCCGCCCAGGCCGGGGGCTGGGGGGAGTGATTGAGTAGCCGCCGATCGCGGAACACTACCGCCCTTTAAAGGCTGCGGGGGCCTAACCCCGGCTTCGAAGGGGGAGGGAACCTGGGTTCCGTTCCGCCTCGTGCCGTCTTATCGTCTTATCGCCCTCGGTGACCCGAGGCAGCTTCCTCCTCCGGTTGGGTGCCTGACAAGGAGCCGCCCCTCAGCCCCGCGTGCCTTTTCCGTGGCCGTGCTCCAGGCCTGGAACGCCCCACCTCCTCACCTTTGCCTCCCGGCGTCCTGATAGCGCCTCGCTGTAATCAGTCCCTAGTTGTTCAGCGTGGGGTGTGTCCGGCGTCTGGTACTAGGTATTCTGGGGTGACGGAGGTTAGACTGCCCCACCTTTGGCCAGGAACCTTGCCTCGTGTTCCTGCGCCCTGTCACTGGCCTTGTGCGCTGTTAAGTGCGTGGTGATGTTCCTGCTGTCCCCCGGGCTCCTGTCATTCCCCTCCCCTCCACCAACTGCTGGCGCGTTCCTCCAGAGGTTACCTCCCTTTAATCAATAATCAATCAACAGCCATTTTTTAAGCACTCTGCTATGTGCCAGGTACAGTGCTAAGCAATAGGGATGCAAAAGAAATTCAAAAATAATTCCCGATCTCCAGGGCCTTAAATTCTAACGGTGGAGACAATATACTGGCAGCTCTGTATGCAGGGGGCCGCTAGGTTTTGGTGAGTCGGACCTGGTCGGGAAGACCTGACCTGACCCTCTTTGCCTCAGTTTCCTTGTCTGTAGAATGAGCTTTATCTGTCAGATGAGTAGTCTCTGCCAAGAAAACCCCAAATGGTGTCATGAGGAGTGGGGTTGAATAAGAACATGGAAAATACCAGTTCATATCTCTGATTGTGAACTCATGAAGGTCCAGGGCCTCTCTTTGTAAACCCGGTGTGTGTGTGTGTGTGTGTGTGTGTGTGTCTGTGTCTGTGTGTCTGTGTGTGTGTGTCTGTCTGTGTGTGTGTGTGCCTGTGTGTGTGTGTGTGTGTGTGTCTGTGTGTGTGTGTCTGTGTGTGTGTGTCTCTCTGTGTGTGTGTCTGTGTGTGTCTGTGTGTGTGTGTCTCTCTGTGTGTGTCTGTGTGTGTGTGTGTGTGTCTGTCTGTGTGTGTGTCTGTCTGTGTGTGTCTGTGTGTCTGTGTGTGTGTGTCTGTGTGTGTGTGTGTCTGTGTGTGTGTGTCTGTGTGTGTGTCTGTGTGTGTCTGTGTGTGTGTGTCTGTGTGTGTGTGTCTGTGTGTGTGTGTGTGTGATTCAGCTTCTACTATACGTGGTAGGTACGTAAGTGCTAGTTGACTTGTTCATTTGGATGGCACTAGCAGTTGGAAATATGGGTCTAGTCCTCTTGCAGAAGGTGGGATTTGAGTTTAGTCTTTTAGGAAGTCAGAAGGCAACCAAGACACAAAAATACCCATACATGATACATAGTATAAATGGGAGGTGATCTCAGAAGACAGGCAAGAGCAAGAGAGGGGGAGGGGCCCGGGCCCCCTGGGAAAGGCTTTTTGCAGAAAGTGGCCTTTATTTAAGTCTTGAGGAAAACCAGGAGACCACACGCGCGCACACACACACAGAACCATGTACTTACAACATATACAAGCTATATATATAAGGAAAGCAATAGGGTGGGGAGGTACATTGGGAGAAGTATCTTGCAAAAGGTGGAATTTGAGTTGTCTTGAAGGAAGTCAGAAGACATCATGCAAAGACTTTGTGTCTACAGCAGAGGTTCCCAAACTTATTTGGCCTACTTCCCCCTTTTCAAACAAAAAAAATTTAGTGTCCCCCTGGAAATCTACTTTCTTTAACTCTTTAATGATTTTTTTGAAATTGGCATCATTTCAAAAAATATAAAATATTTTTAAATGGTGCATCTTAAATTTAATAATTTATTATAAATTTGTGGGCTTTTTCCTGCATTGAAATTTTGATGACACAATATTGCTTCATGTAACTGTTTGGTATATTGTAAACAAGTCATTACACACTCACATTCTTGCCAGTGCATGCTAGACTTCCCCAACAAGGCTGTACAGGCTCTACTTGCTTGGCAGCTGTTGACAGACTTGACCACTGATCGGTTATAACTTGCATTTTATGCGTTTATTTGGAAAATAATGTAATCAGAACGACTTTAACTGTTATACAACAGATGAAACATGTACAAATGGCTTTTTGAAATTTTCTTCTCTTCTTTCCTTATGCTTCCATTGCCCACCCTTATTTTTATTCAGTGCCCCCCAATTGCACCAGAGGCTACTATTGCCCCACTCCCCATTGTTCTGTGCCCCCTAGGGGGCTGTATCACCTACTTTGGGAACCTAAGACAGGATATACAAAGTGTAAGCTCCTTGAGGGCAAGGACTATCCTTTTGCCTCTTTTTGTATCTTATATGTCCTATAATTATCATATTTGCTCCTCAACAATTCAGTGAGATAGGTACTGCCAATATTCTCATTTTAACAGATGAGGAACACATAGATTTAGACTTAGATGGGACTTCAGACTTTTATCTTATTCAACTCCCTCATTTACTGAAACTCGGAGATATTAAGTGACTTGCTTGACAAAGAATTTTTAGGGAGAGGCATTTGATGACAAATCTTGTACCATTCCTTTTTTTTTGTTTAATATTTTATTTTTTCCCAGTTATTTGTAAAAATAATTTTAACATTTTTCTTTCAAAGTTTGAGTTTTCAATTCTCTACCTCCCCACCCCCAACCCCCATTGAGAAGGCAAGCAGTTTGACAGAGGTTATATGTGTATAGTCATGCAAAACACATTTCTATGGAAGTCATTCTGTGAAAGAAAACACGGATAAAAAAAAACAAGAAAAATAAAGAAAGTAAAGAAAAAGTATCTTTGATCTTCTTTCTCTGGAGATGAATAGAACCTTTCATTATAAGTCCTATAGAATTGTCTTGGATCATTGTATTGCTGAGAATAGCTAAGTTATTCATAGTAGATCATTATACAGTATTGCTGTAACTGTGTATAGTGTTCTCCTGGTTCTGCTCATTTCACTTTGCTTCAGTTCGTGTAAGTCTTTCCATGTTTCTGTGAGAGCATGCTGCTTATCATTTCTTTCTTCCCCCCTACATAATAGTATTTTATTTGTTACCAATTGCATGTAAAGATAGTTTTCAGCACTTACTTTTATAAGATTTTGAGTTACAAATTTTTCTCCCTCTCCCCTCCCCTCCCCCAAGACAGCAAATAATCTGATATAGGTCGTACATGTCCAGTTATATTAATCATATTTTCACATTAGTCATGTTGTGAAAGAAGAATCAGAACAAAAGGGAAAACCACAAGAAAGAAAAAACAAAAGTGAAAATAATTGATCTGCATTCAGACTCCTTAATTCTTTCTCTAAATGTGAATAGCATTTTCTATCATGAGTCTTTTGAAATTGTCTTGGATTATTGTATTGCTGATGAGAGCTAAGTCTGTCATAGTTGATCATCACACAATGTTGCTGTTAACTGTGTACAGTGTTCTGATTCTACTCACTTCTCTCAGCATCAATTCATGTAAGTCTTTCCAAGTTTTTCTGCAATCTGCCTGCTCATCATTCTTATTGCACAATAGTATTCCATTACATTAATATGACACAGCATGTTCAGCCATCCCCCAGTTGATGGGCATCCCCTCAATTTCCAATTCTGTGCCACCACAAAAAGAGCTGCTATAAATATTTTTGTACATCTGGGTCTTTTTCCCATTTTTATGGTCTCCTTGTGAGACAGACCTTGTAGTGGTGTTGCTGGATCAAAGGGTTTGCACAGTTTTATAGCCCTTTGGGCATAGTTAGGGTTTGCACAGTTTTATAGCCCTTTGGGCATAGTTCCAAATTGCTCTATAAAATGGTTAAATCAGTATACAACTTTACCAGTTAGTTACCAGTTAGTGCTTTAATTTTTAATTTAATTTTCCCACATCTCCGACATTTGTCATTTTCCTTTTCTGTCATGTTAGTCTGGCAGGTATGAGAGTTGCTCAGAGTTATTTTAATTTGTACTTCATCAGTAGTGATTTAGAGCATTTTTTATATGACCGTAGATTGCTTTCATTACTTTGTCTGAAAACTGTCCCTTCATATCCTTTGACCATTTATCAGTTGAGGAATGGCTCTTATTTCTATAAATTTGACTCAGTTTTCTGTATATTTGAGAAATGAAGTCTTTATCAGAGAAATGTACTAAAAATTTTTTTTCACAGTAATGATTATCAGGTATTTCTCTCAATCTTATCTTCTTCCCCCCTCATTTATCCTGCTCTCTTTTTCCTTTTACTCTGTCCATTCTCAAAACTGTTTTGCATCTGACTTTTGCCTCCCCCAAATTGCCCTCCCTTCTATCACCTTTCCCCCACCTTCCACCCCCTTCCCTTCCTACTTTCCTGTATGGTAGGATAGATTTCTACTCCCAACTGAATGCATATATTATTCCCTATTTTAGCCAATTCCCAGGTTCATGTCCCTCTCTGCTTCCCCCATTTTCCCTTCCACTGTAAAATCTCTTCCAGACCTCTTTTATGTCAGATAATTTATCCCATTGTACCTCTTTTTTTCCCTTTTCCCCAGTGTACTTTTTTCTCATTCCTTAATTTTATTTTTTTAGATACTCATACCATCACATTCTTTGTCTATGTATTCACTTTCCAACTGCCCTAATCAAGAGGTTTTTAGAATTTATAAATAGCATTTTCTCATATAGGCATATAAACAGATAAACCTTATTGACTCCCTTATGATTTCTCTTTCCTGTTTACCTTTTTATGCTTCTTTTGCATCTTGTGTTTGAAAATCAAATTTTCTATTCATCTCTGGTCTTTTCTTTAGGAATGCTTGAAAATACTTTATTTCATTGGATGTCCATTTTCTCCCCTAAAAGATTATACTCAGTTTTGATGGGTAGTTGATTCTTGGTTATAATCCTAGCTCTTTTGCCCTCCAAAATATCATAATCCAAGCTCTCTGATACTTTAATGTAGAAGCTACTAAATCTTGTGATATACTGACTGTGGCTCCATGATATTTGAATTGTTTCTTTTTAACTGCTTATGGTATTTTCTCTTTGATCTGGAAAGTCTGGCATTTGGCTGTAATAGTCCTAGGAGTTTTCATTTTGGGATCTTTTTAAGGAGATGAGTGGTAGATTCTTTCAATTTCTATTTTACCCTCTGGTTCTAGAATATCAGGACAGTTTTCCTTGATAAATCTTTGCAAGTTGATGTCTAGGCTCTCTTTTTGATCATGGTTTTCAGGTAGTCCAATAATGCTTAAATTATCTCTCCTGGATCTGTTTTCCAGGTCATTCTGGTTATTCCAGGTTATTTTTCTAATGACATATTTCATATTTTCTTCTATTCATTCTTTTGATTTTGTTTTGTTTCTTATTGTTCTATGAAGTCATTAGCTTCCACTTGCCCAATTCTAACTTTTAAGGAATTGTTTTCTTCCGTTAGCTTTTGTATCCCCTTTTCCATTTGGCCAGTTCTACCTTTTAAGGAGTTCTCTCTTCAGTGAATTTTTGTATATCTTTTTCTTTTGACCTATTCTTTTTTTTAAGGTGTTATTTTCTTCAGGTTTTTTTTGTGTGTGTGCCTCCTTTACCAAGCTGTTGACTTTTTTTTTGTGATTTTCTTGCATCACTCTCATTTTTCTTCCCAATTTTTCCTCTACCTCCCTTACATGAGATTAAAAATCCTTTTTGAGCTCTTCCATGGCCTGAGACCAATTCACATTTTTCTTTGAGGCTTTGGATACTGGAATTTTGACTTTGTTGTCTTCTTCTGAGGGTGTGTTTTGATCTTCTTTGTCACTGTAGTAACTTTCAGTGGTCAAAATTTTTTTCTATTTGCTCATTTTCCAGCCTATTTCTTGACTTTTAACTCTATGATAAAGTGGAACTTTGCTTCCCAAGTGGAGGGGGCATATCCCAAGCTTCAGGTTTTTGGTGTAGTCATTTTCTGAGACAGTACTGGGGACTGGTAAGTTTTTGGCTGTTCCAAGTATGATATGATATGATATGATATGATCTACAGCAGGCCTGTACAACTTGCACCTGCAGTCCGCTTATGGTCCCCTGCTTGCAGCATACCAGTTTTGGAAGGCCCACTAAAAATGTAGAGGAAATCCTTTGGTGTGCTGCAGTTGGCCCAAGGGCTGTAAGTTGTGCAGGCGTGATCTAGGGAGGGATGGGTTACTGTGCAATGGTTTGTGAGTGACCACAAGCACTCTTTTTAACCCCACCACAAGCTCTGCTATGCTAGTACTCCTGCTTGCACTGAGACTACCACCCAGGACTGAGATCTGGATCCGAGTCTAGGAAATGCAGCAGAGTTCTGCCCCAGGTGCCAGCAAGGGGACCCCTATAAATCTCCTTTTGATGCTTTGTCTGATCCTTTTACCATCTGCAGACTGAGAGGTCTGGAAACAGCCATTGCTTCCACTGATTCAGTGGCCTGAGGCCTGTTCCTGGTTTGCTGGAGCTGGTGCAGCCTTCGCTAGACTGTGCTCCATTCTCATCTTGGTGCAATAGACCTTTCTTGCTGACCGTCTAAGTTGTCTTGGGCTGGAAAATTGTTTTACTCCGTCTTTTTGTGGATTCTGCTGCTCTAGAATTTGCTTAGAGTCATTATTTAAAGGTATTTGCTTCTATACTAGCCTCTATACAAAGCTAGTAAATGGCAGAGGTGAGATTGGAACCTAGGTCAGCCTTATTTCAAATCCAGCATTTTATTCCCTACTCTTGCTTTCTCTTTCCCCCAGGGCAGTGGCTTATTTTAGACTTGTGGTAGGTAGGTTGGTTGCTGCTTAGTAATAATCCAGTATATTGAAGATACTGGGGAGCAGAGTAAGAAAATGCTCTAACTCTAGAGGTGAGATCCTTTTTAAAATATTTTTATTTAAATTTATTTATTTAAGTTTTCAACATTCATTTCCACAAAACTTTGGGTTCCAAATTTTCTCCCCATTTCTCCCCTCCCCCAACTGCAAAACACCAAGCATTCTAATTACCCCTATCACCAGTCTGCCCTCCCTTCTAACATTCTTCCCTTCCCTTATCCTTATCTTCTCTTTTGTCCTGTAGGGCAAGATAACTTTCTATACCCCATTACCTATATTTCTCCTTTCTTAGTTGTATGCAAGAACAATACTCCAGTTGTTCCTAAAACTTTGAGTTCCAAATTCTCTTCCTCCCTCACTCCCCACCCATCCCCTTTGGAAAGGCAGGCAATTCAATATAGGCCATATCTGTGTAGTTTTGCAAATGACTTCCATAGTAGTCGTGTTGTGTAAGACTAACTATATTTCCCTCCATCCTATCCTGCCCCCCATTTCTTCTGCTCTCTCTTTTGACCCTGTCCCTCCCCAAGAGTGTTGACTTCTAATTGTTCCCTCCTCCCATTGCCCTCCCTTCCATCATCCTCCCCACCCTGCTTATCCCCTTATTCCCCACTTTCCTGTATTGTAAGATAGGTTTTCATACCAAAATAAGTGTGCATTTTATTCCTTCCTTGAACCGAATGTGATGAGAGTAAGCTTCATGTTTTTTCTCTCACCTCCCCCCTTTTTCTCTCCACTGAAAAGTCTTTTACTTGCCTCTTTTATGAGAGATGATTTGCCCCATTCCATTTCTCCCTTTTTTCTCCCAATATATTTCTGCTTAATTTCATTTTTTTAAAGATATGATCCCATCCTATTCAATTCACCCTGTGCTCTGTGTGTGTAATCCCACCAGCAACCCAGACACTGAAAAAAGTTTCAAGAGTTACAAATATTGTCTTTCCATATAGGAATCTAAACAGTTCAACTTTAGTAAGTCCCTTATGATTTCTCTTTCCTGTTTACCTTTTCATGCTTCTCTTGATTCTTGTGTTTGAAAGTCAAATTTTCTATTCAGTTCTGATCTTTTCATCAAGAATGCTTGAAAATCCTCTATTTCATTTAAGTGAGATCTTTTTCACATTGTCTTAGAAATTACAGTATTTCCTAAGCCAGAGACTACTGCAAAAAATATCAGAATTCTAGATCTAGAAGGGATTTTAGAGGACAATCCCCCTTTTGTGGATGAGGAAATTGAGGCCCAGAAAATGGTAGTGACCTACCCAAGGTGGTTCAGCTAGTTATTAGCAGAACTGTCAGTATAAGCCACCCCCATTCCAGCATTCTTTTCAGTGCTTCATCATATTAGTTTCATTTGCCATATTAGTTTCAAAGTTTATCAAAACCAATATTCCTGTTGCTGTGTAATCTCTAGATCTAATAATATAGTAATTCATTTTATTTTTTAAATTTCTGATACTTAAATATATGTTTATAAGGATATATCTTCAGAGATGTCTAAATTTTTGCTGCTAAGGGAAAGAATAGTATAGATGTAAAATCAGAATTTTTTGGTAACTTTTATTTAAAATATATCCAAATGACTTATATTCACAGTTAAGTAACCTTACACTTCAATTCAGCTATAAGGTTGGAATTTTTTTTAGTCTTCTTTTTTTTAGATTATTCTATCCAAATAGCCCAGACTTACATTAACTAATTAATTAGTTTGCCACTTAAAATCTCTAGTTACTAGACAGGTGGTAAATAGAAACTTAAGTACTGACAAAATGAATGCTGAAAAAATGTGTTCCTACCATACTTAAGCTACCAAGTAACTGTGGAATTATTTTTTGCCCTTGTAATATATTTTACCTAAAACCCAATGAGCCTCAAAAAGAACTTGGAATATTTTTTTGCCTTTGGAAGCAGTGAATAAATTATTGTTATTTTGGTTTCTGACAGTGAGGGACAAATGTTTGAACAGCTATGGGAAAGCCGTTTGGTCTGTGAGATTTGTTCTGTATACTCAAATGATAGAAATGCAGGAAGATAAAACTACGTCAGTATATTAAAATAAAATACAAAGAAAAGACTGTAAATGTTCTCAATTGCATTTTTAAAAAATTCCTGGATTCTTGGTTATTTAAAGATTAATTTTCATTTTTTATTACCAACTTTGCTACCAGAGTAAAGATACTCTGACCTTGGCGTCAGAAGACCTGGATTTGAGTCCCAAGTCATACTCTTAAAAAAGTTAAGCGCTACAAGGGACATTAAAGAGCATCTAGTCCACTCTTTTTACTTTATAGATGTAGAAACTGAGGCCCATAGAGGTAAAATGCCTTTGCTCAAGATCACATAAGAATTAAATAACAGAGCTGATCTTTGAACCCAAATCATCAGTCTCTTTAGCACATCATCATGCCTTGCCTCTTTAATCATGTGACTTTGGACAAATTACTTTTAGAATCTTGGCTTTTTCAGCTGTAAAATGGGGTAAATGAGATTTGAAATACCTATCTTACAAGGGTGTTGTAAGAATCAAGTAAGATTTTATATATATATATATATATATATTAGTGTTACGTCACTAAATCCCTTCATCGTTGTTGCTTGTTGGTTAGTAGAATTTTAGGAATTAGTACTTGAAATGAAAATGACAAAAAAATCATCAAAATAAAAAGATAGTTTTAGTGCAAAGATAATGTAAAATGGCTTACAAACTTTAATGCATTGTTTAAATGTTAGTACTTAACTGTGTGAAGTTAGTTTTGTTAGGGACTCTTTTAGAGTCATTTTATTGAATAAGGACAATTACGTAAGAATTGACAAAGTGAAGCTAATTTTAAAAGAGAAAATAAGAATAATGTTTCTCACCAATTTAATTGTTATTAGTAAAAACTCTTTAAGTTACCCTTGGTTTATTTTGAATAAATGCTGACAAATACGGTGTTGATAAACTCCCCATTTGCTTTATTTACGTACTGTTTAATATAGAGATGCTCTACTGGTTCATTTTCCAAAATAAAATGACTTGTACTAATTCATTTTTTCTGCATTTTCTGTCGTTTCTTTGCAGGTGGATTGGAATTCTTGTTTTGTATCTTAAACAGAAAGGAAAGCTTAATTGTGTTGGGGGAGCTTTGTTGAACAGCTATCTGATTGTACTCATTATTCTTCTGGCTGTTATAATATGTGTTGTATCAGCAGTTGTGTATGTCAGCATGAAAGGTAAATATTGAAACTCAGTGTTTAATTTCTTGCCACAGTTTTTAAATATGTATCTCGTATTCCATGAATTTTTTTTAAAAAATTAAAATTTTTTTTGCAAGGGTGAAGAAGCTCTTTATTTGTATGCTTTGCATTATGAATAATCATTGTATTTGGTAATATGCTACTATACTCTTAGCCCTCTGATAAGGATGATGGGAGGTAAAGAAGCATAAAGATTTGTATATTGACATTAACTGAGAGAGATCTGATCCTGCTTAACTATTTTATGTTGGATTTAGATTTTTTTCTGTGATACTAATGTTTATTCCATCTTTGAAAATATAGACCTGGTTTTATTTTTATTTTATTTTTATATTTTATTAATGTTAAATTCAAATACAAAATGAGAAAACAAAAAAATATTTCCATGTACACTGTAGAATATAAGAGAGCATTTGGTATAAAACAATAAGTTTCCATTTCATGAAAGCCTTTGTAATAAATTCTACACATTGTTTTTAAAGCAGCCCAGCTTTTCTGTGCTTCCTTCTAGGTGTTTTTTTGGTTGTTTTTCTCTGCTATGTACTTTTTATTTTTATTTTATCACTCCCTGCCCTGCTACAATTAAATATGAATATATACATACATATCTACAAGCATACACATATACACACTTATACTATGCATATTTCTATTTGTCCTTTCTCTGGGGGTGGAAAGCATCTTCCTTTATATGCCCAAGTCTTTCCATATTTTTCTAAATCAACCAGCTCATACTTTCTTATATCACAGCAGTATTCCATCACAATCATATCTGAGAGATTGTCTGTGAAACTTTTTTCCTCTAATTTTCTGCTTTCCATCTAATCTTGACTACATTGATTTCATTTATACAAGAAAATTTTAATTTAATCAAAATTATCCATTTTACACTTCAACAAAATGCTCTTGCTTTATAGCTTAAGATTGGGCACTATTGAATCTCCTTCCTTTACATTTTTTCCCCTTAGTTTCTTTAAAAGTCCTGATTTTAATATTACTTAAAAATATGTTGAAAAAAGTAGCCAGGTTGCAGAATTAGTAACAGGTTTGGTAATATGTTTTCCTTTTTTAAAAAAATGTTTTCATTCTGCAAATGTTCTTATACAAGCTGTCTATAAATTAGGGGGGAAAGTCAAAAACAAATAGCACAATCTGGATACTTTTAAGTGGTGGGTTTGAAAGAGATCCTTAAGAAATGTTTGTTCTATATCAATCTCCTTTTCTGTGAAGGGGGGAGTATTTCTGGGACAGATGAAAGCTGCACTGATGAGAGGCTCAGTCCTTTGTCATGCATGGATCAGGTTGATGACCTAGAGATGGGCAGTATTTGCAGGTGCTATTTGCTGCAAATGACGCAAACTAATATTTTGTACTCCAACCCTATGAGGCAGGGTCAAGTGTCTGAGGCCAAAACAAAAGGAATTGGCAAAAAAAAAACCCCAACATGTTATTTCAACTCCAACAGCATAGAGCTCCAGTAAAATAACAAGAACACAGACTAACAAATTCAGGTAGAAAGTGGCTATGTGTCAGTCCATGAAAATTCTCAAACCAGGGGATTCAGTATAGATCCATATAACACAGGGAACTAGGCAAGACAATCCTGACTTATCCCAGAAAAGCTCTCAGCTCATAGTGGCTAGGATTTTAAAAAAAAAAATCATAGCTCTATTCACTAGAAAACATATTTGCCAAATGCATAATGACACAATGGTAGAAAGTACAGTTAGTATGTTGGGTGGCTGTAATGCCAGAAAACAAAATTTTAAGATGAGTGAGTATAAATTAGAGGGTAGCAGATTACAGCTTAGTGCCAGGTATTTCATAAACGAGTAGCTGTCTATCTCTGGAAATACTCACGTCAAAACTACTTGTTGTAGAGGTAATTCTCGTATTGAGAGGGAGATTAGACCAATCCAGGGGTGCACAACCGCGACCTATGGTCATATGTGACCCTCTAGGTCCTCAAGTGTGGCCCCTTGACTGGATTTGTTCTGTGAAGTTTGGATTCAGTCAAGGGACTGTACTTAAGGACCTCGAGAGCCACATGTGGCCTTGAGGTCACAGGTTCCCCACCCCTGAACTAGTTGGTCTCTGGTTCTTTTTAACTCTTCAAACTCTGGAATTCAGAGTATAATACATGGTCATTAGTCAGATTTTAAATCTGTTAAATATCTAATTATTAAATAGTTATTAAGTATCTAAAGTTAAATTATCTAAAATCCAGAGAAGCATCATAGCAACAGTAGACTAAAACTCTGGTCTTAATTTTATTATTGATTCTTAAATTCAGTTTTTCTGTTTATATAATACAGTTATCTACTCCTTGAACATGATAGGTGTGAGATAAGAGATAATATGAAATATATTTGTATGTGAAATATTTTGAAGTCTTCAATTTAACATACATTATATACCTACTATATGTAAGACTTTTTGTTTTTTCCTAAGGAAGGATGTCATGTAAATTTGGGGGTTGTACTAGATAATCTCTAGTATACCTTCTAACTTTAAAAAATTTTTTGGAACTTTATTTTCTCTTATGTAATTTCCTAAAACTGAATTGTCTTCTTTATATCACCACATTTTAGTATTCCCAAGATACTATTTGAATTCATTGATCCAGAGGGATCACTTAAATGGCCTGAGTGTCTTAATAATGAATTTTCCAAATGTGTAAATGTTTTTGCTTGTTTCACTTTGAATATAAGGCAGCTTGTTTGATAAGTTGCCAAACAGCAATTTAAAAAAAATAATAATTTCTATAATATTTTAATTTTATTATTAATTTAATGTTTATTGCTTATTGCCATTTGAAAAGTAAAATTAGTTAAATCTCCACATAATTCTTGATAATCTGAATGGTATAGAGTAGAGAGTGCTGGACTTAAAGTTAGGGAGCTCTGTGTTTAAATGCATTTACTAGCTGTGTGACTCCAAACAAGTCCGTTTACCCCTTTGAGTTTCAGTTTCCTCATTGGTAAAAAGGGAATAAAAACACTAACTGCTTCACGGGGTTGTTGTAAGGGTCGAATTAATACGTGCAAAGTGCTTTGTAAACCTTAAAATACTGTATGTCGTTATTATACCTGTCATTTGAGTTTTCCTTTCTAACATGTAATATTGCACTTCTTAGAAATGTTACTTACGATAGCCTCACAGGAATAGATTTAGTGCAGTGGTTATTTTAAAATATATGTCAGTGAAGAAGTAAGCATTGAATTACACCAAGTTTTGGGAATACAAGTACAGCAATCTTTACTTGCAGAGAAGCTGCTGGTCTGCATTGAATGGAATAAGCTTTTTCACTTGGGTAGTTTGATAATTCTGAAACAAAATATCTTAGGGCAAAGCTTTAAAGTAAAAGGATGAACTCTAAAAAAAAAAAAAAAGTAACTCACATTGGTGTAGTATTTTAAAAGGCATAGAAAATCTTTTCCTCCCGACAACTCAGAGATGTTGGTGATGCCAATATTATTCCCATTTTATAGATTAGAAAACTGTGGCTCAGAAAGGTTAAATGATTTGCCCATCGTCAACACTGCTAGTCAGTGGCCTATCTAGGATTCAAAGTCAGGCTTTCTTACTTTGGGCTTAATTTAAATGAAATTTTCATTTGTAGGCTAAATGAGAATTCCCTGTAGGGAATGTTTTAGAAGGGATTTTTGTTTATCTGTAGATTGAGCTAGATGGATTCTGAGGTCCATTCTACATTTTGTGATGTTGTTTTTGAAATGTAGGCTGAATTTTAATTTTAAGGTGTAACATTTAGATTGTTTTCCCCTTAAGATACAGTATTTAATTTCTTGGACTTTTTTGTGCATCTCCCCACACATTCTACTTTGATAACTGATAATTTGTAATTGTAGGTATAAATTCAAGAGTTGACAAGCAACTATTAATCTAGTTGGGTTTTTTTCCCCTTTTGGTTGAAACAGGATCTAATCATGTTCCATTTCGATGGTTTCTCTTCAGATGCCACTATATGATTATGGAGCTATATCTTTCTAAAGATGACTTTATTGAGCCCATTGTACTACCAATTTAAGGGGAACACACTAGGAACTGGGCAGGGGAGAGTAATGGTTGTCCTCCTGTATGAAGTTGTATTTGTTGTGAAAAGAAATTAGATTCTAAGGGGCTGAGGTAGGGAGAGAGTACATCTGAGGTGTGGGCTGCATCTTGAGCAGAGGGAGGGAAGCAAGAGATGGAATGTTATCTGTAGGAACAGAAAGTATGCCAGTTTGACTAGAACATAGAATGCTTGAATAATGTGCAATACCTTGGAAAGGTGACAGACTGTGAAGAACTTGAAATGCCAGCCCATCAAAAGAGTTTCTGTTTTATCTGAAAAGCAAGTGGAAGCTAACAGTGTCTTGAGTAGGCGAGTGACATTGTGAGACCGGTACTTTAGGAATATCTCCATATGGCATTGTGTGGAGGATGGATCAGAGGAGAAAGAAAGTGGAAACTCTGAGACAAAAATCAGGAAGCGTTTGCAGTAGTCTGGGTAAGTGGTGATGAGAGCTTGAACTCTGATTGCCATGTGAATAGAGAAAAGGAGATGGTTGGGAGAAATGTTGTAAAGGTAGAATGGACAAAACTTGGCAATTGATTGCTTTCAAAGGGAGGAGAGATAAGATTAATGGATGGCTCTGAGATTACAAACCTGAGTATCTGGAAGGATAGTGGAACGCTTAACAGAAATAGGGGTGGGTATTAGGAAGAAAGGTGTATTTGGTAAGAAAGTTAAATTAGTTTTTTTTTGGACACATCGATTTGAGATATATGTGAGGCTTCCAGTGGGAAACCTCAGATAGGTGATGATTTAGGGTTGGTAAAGAATGATTGGATCTGGGTAGATTAATCTGGGAATCATTTGAATTTGGGTGAACTTTATGATTCATTTCATTTGGATTTTTTATATTTTTGCAAATATTTGTTACATTCATAAGTTTTATTGGCATATAATTGGGAAAAATAATTTCCTACGTTCATTTATCGTTTGACTTTTTCCGTTTTAATGTTGAAAATTAGGTTTTCTTTTCTTCCAGGAAGACTGATGGCATATCTGTTTTATTCAAAAAGTTCTCCGCTTTATTTATCAACTCAATTCAATGTATTTTTTTCTTTTTAAAAACATTTTTTTTCTTCTGAACAAAAAGACGAAAAAAAGAACATTTCCATGTACACAGCACAACACAGAGAGAGGCTTCAATATAAAATCATGAATTCCTGTTTCAGACTGTTAACTTAAAAAAAATAAAACCTATGCAATAAATACTACTCATTTAAAAAGCTACTCAGTTTTTCTGTGCTTCCTTCTAAGTTTTCTTTTGTCCTCTGTTGTGTACTTTTTATTTTTTCTTTCTGCCCACCACACCCTAGAGGATACAATTAAACACAAATATATGCATATGCATGTATGTATGTATGTATGTATGTAAAACCATACTATACGTATTTCTATTTATCAGTTCTTTCTCTGGGGGTGGGTATCTTCCATTAAAGTCCTTTGTATGTAGTTGGTTTAAGTATGACACTCAAGAAGAATTAATCATTCAGAGTTGTTCATAGTACAAAGTTTCTTTTACTTTGTACAACCTTCTCTTGGTGCTGCCCATTTCAGTTTTCATTATTTCATGCAAGTCTTTCCATGTTTTTCTAAACTCGGTCAGCTCGTCATTTCTTATAGCACAGTAAAATATCACAATCATAAACCACAACTTGTTTAGCCATTCCCCAACTGAAAAGCATCTATCAGTTTAGCCAGTTTGATAGGTATAAGATGATATCTCAAAGTTGTTTTAATCTGCATTTGTCTAGTCAGTATTGTTTTAGTGCATTTCCTCATATAACTCTATGTAGTTTTGCATCATCAAAAACTGCCTGTTTATATCCTTTGACCATGTATCAATTGGGGAATGACTTTCTTATAAATTTGAAAAAGTTCTTTATATTTGAGAAATGAGACCTTTATCTGAGAAATTGTCTGTAAAATATCCCCCCTCCCCAATTTCTGCTTTCCTTCTGATTTTGGCTACGTTGGTTTTATTTGTACAAACAAAACCTTTTTAATTTAACGTAATTGAAATTACCTGTTTTACACCTCACAATGCTCTCTGCCTCTTGTTTGTTTGTAATTGTTTTTCTATTCATAAATCTGATAGGTAATGTGTTCCATGTTCTTGTAATTTTCTTGTGCTATCTATCTTTAATATCTAGGTCATGTATTCATTTGGATTTTGTCTTGGTAAATGGTTTATAATTCAGTTAAATTTTATTTCAATTTTTTGTTAATTTCTTCATTGATTTTCAGAATTTCCGTTTTGATGATTATCTGGAGTTCTTTAATTTGTTATTACTTTCTAGATTTCTTTAGTTGAATGCCCAATTCATTGATATGTTCTTTCTGTCTTTTGTTGATAAAAAGTGTTTAGAGATGAATTTTCTCCTCAGAACTGATTTAACTGAACGTGGTAGATATACAGATTTTGATAGTATGATCTTGGAGGAATATCTAAAAATGGATCATATTGGCAGTGGTCCCAAAATTAGAGACCTTATCTCTCAGACTGTGTTATTCATCTTGTATGTCAGGATACAAGATACTACTTGGACATTTCTTGTGAAGCCAGGTGAAACAAGGTTCCTTTGCATGAGCAGCAGTGGCATTGTAGGTCATCTTTTGTTCTCTTAAACTTGTTCCTTCTCGCCCCCCTCCCCCTTTAAGAATTTTGTTCCTGATTAACCTGTCCAATGATTTACCATCCCTTTTATTCCCTCTCTTCTTATTTTTCCTCCCCCTTTCCCTTAATTTTCTCTCTCTGGTTTCCCTGTTGAATTTCTGTACCTAACTCTTCATGTAGTGTGTGTGTGTGTGTGTGTGTGTGTGTGTGTGTGTGTATGTGTATGTGTGCGTGCGTGTGTGTGTGCATGTGTATTCTCGTCTTTAATTGGTTCAGATGAGAATGAGGTTCAAGAGTCCCCCCCCATCCCCTCCTTGTTGTATAAGCTTCTGTTTGGTTGATTCTAATTTTCAGTGAGTTATTCAATAAAGTTTTGTATCTCTTGTTCCAAGCTATTCTCTTTTTCTTTTTTTTCTTTTTTCATGTTTACTTATTTATTTTGTTTTCAATATTCATTTCCACAAAATTATGACTTCCAAATTTTCTCCCCATCTCTCCCCTCCCCCATCCCAAAATGCCTTGCATTCTGATTAACCCTTCCCACAGTCTGCCCTCCCTTCTGTCACACCCCTCCCTTCCCTTATCCCCTCTTCTCTCTTTTCTTGTAGGGCAAGACAGATTGCCTGTATTTCTTATTTCCAGGTAGCATGCAAAAATAATTCTCAGCCTTTGTTCCTAAAACTTTGAATTCCAACTTCTATCTCTTCCTCCCTTCCCACTCATCCTCACTGAGAAGGCAAGCAATTCAATATAGGCTATACATGTGTAGTTATGCAAAAGATTTCCATAATAGTCATGTTGTGAAAGATTAACTATATTTCCCTCCATCCTATCCTGCCCTCCCCTTTATTCTGTTGTCTCTTCACCTTGTCCTTCCCAAAAAGTGTTTACTTGTAATTACTCCCTTCTTCCATTTGCCTTCCTTTCTGTCATCCCCCTCACCTCACTTGTCCCCTTCTCCCCTATTTTCCTGTAGTGTAAGATAGATTTTCATACCAAGTTGAGTGTGCATATTATTCCCTCCTTAAGCCAGATGTGATGACAGTAAGCTTCACTTTTTGCCTCTCACCTCCCTCTTTTTCCCCTCCATTGAAAAAGTTTTTTCTCACCTCCTTCATGAGAGGTAACCTGCCCCATTTCATTTCTCCTTTTCTCCTTCCATTGTATTCCTCTCTCACCCCTTGATTTTATTTCTTTAGATATCATCCCTTCCTATTCAACTCACCCTGTGCTTTCTGTCCATATATATGTGTGTGTATAATCCTTCCAAATACCCAAATACTGAGAAAAGTTTCAGGAGTTACAAATATTATCTTTCCATGTAGGAATGTAAACAGTTCAACTTTGGTAAGTCCCTTATGATTTCTCTTTCCTGTTTACCTTTTCATGCTTCTCTTGATTCTTGTGTTTGAAAGTCAAATTTTCTATTCACCTCTGGTTTTTTCATCAAGAATGCTTGAAAGTCTTCTATTTCATTGAATGACCATTTTTTAGTTATTATACTCAGTTTTGCTGGATAAGTGATTCTTGGTTCTAATCCTAGTTCCTTTGACTGCTGGAATATCATATTCCAAGCCCTGGGATCCCTTAATGTAGAAACTGATAGATCTTGTGTTATCCTGATTGTATTTCCACAGTACTTGAATTGTTTCTTTCTAGCTACTTGCAGGATTTTCTCTTTGACCTGGCAACTCTGGAATTTGGCCACAATATTCCTAGGAGTTTCTCTTTTTGGATCTCTTTCAGGAGGTGATGAGTGGATTCTTTCACTATTTATTTTACCCTCTGGTTCTAGAATATCAGGGCAGTTTTCCTTGATAATTTCATGAAAGATGATGCCTAGGCTCTTTTTTTGATCATGTCTTTCAAGTAGTCCCATAATTTTTAAATTGTCTCTCCTGGATCTATTTTCCAGGTCAGTTGTTTTTCCAATGAGATATTTCACATTATCTTCTATTTTTTTCATTCTTTTAGTTTTGTTTGGTAATTTCTTAGTTTCTCATAGTCATTAGCTTCCATCTGCTCTATTCTAATTTTTAAAGAACTATTTACTTCAGTGAGCTTTTGAGTCTCCTTTTCCATTTGGCTAATTCTGCTTTTGAATGCATTCTTCTCCTCCTTGGCTTTTTGGACCTCTTTTGCCAATTGAGTTAGCCTATTTTTAAAGATATTTTCTTCAGCATTTTTTTGGATCTCCTTTAGCAAGCTGTTGACTCACTTTTCATGATTTTCTTGCATTGCTCTCATTTCTCTTCCCAATTTTTGCCCCACCTCTCTTACTTGATTTTCAAAATCCTTTTTGAGCTCTTCCATGACCTAAGACCATTGCATATTTATTTTGGAGGTTTTGGATGCAGAAGCCTTGACTTTTAGGTCTTCCTCTGATGGTATGCATTGTTGCTCCTTATTTGAAAGGATAGAAGAAAATACCTGCTCACCAAAAAAGTAGCCTTATATAGCCTTATTTTTTCCCCTTTTTTGGGCATTTTCCCAGCCAGTTACTTGACTTTTGAGTCCTTTGTCAAGAGGAGGGTATACTCTGGGGACCTGTAAGTTCTCAGTTCCTCCAAGGTGGCACAACCAAGGGAGAGGAGTTTACTCCTTTCCTAGCCTGAACTCTTGTCTGTGAGCAACCACAAACACGCTGTTCTGCCCAGGATCTGCGAGGACCATTCCCTTTCCACAACCACCTCCAACTCTACTGCACCAACACTCTTCCTCAACCCAGGAGAGGCACTCAGGGCTGTGATCAAAATCAGCGGCTCAGTTCCCCCAAGGGCTTGGCTGAAGTCTCCAAAAATGGATGCTGCTGCTGCAGTTGCTGCTCTGGTGGGGCCAGACTGAGTTCTCTTATCACGCAAGTGAAAGAGTTTTCTCATTGACCTTTGAAGTTGTCTTTGGCATTTGTGGGTTGAGCAATCTGGGAACCACAGCTGCTCCCAAGGATTCTGCCCCTGAGGCCTGTTCAGGTCCTGTCCCTGCTGTGCCAGGGCTAGGCTGTGCTCAGCTCCGCACCTGATGTGATAGACCTTTCCTGTTGGCCTTCCAGGCTGTCTTGGGCTGGAAATCTCTTTCACTCTGTCGTTTTGTGGCCTGTGCTACCTTAGAATTTGTTTAGGGGCATTTTTTACAGGTATTTTATGGGCTATGGAGAGGAGCTTCTACAGATCCATCCTTCTACTCCGCCATCTTGACTCCACCCCCCCACATTCTCTTTTCATAACTTTGCTTCCCAGTTCTAATTTCTTTTGCCGTTTTTTCCCATTGTCTTCTCTTTTAGTTTTTATAATAATTATTTTAGTTCTTAAAAAGAAAACAATACTTCTTTAGCTCTTTTAAGAATTTTTGACCTGTGTTCTAAGTTGTTTTTGATAGCATATATCATACATTTTTTTTTCCTATTTTTCAACTTTATGATTTTTTTCTTCATATTTCTTTTTGTCCTGTATAGCAGTTGATTTCTCTTTGGTCTTTCAATTTTTAGGGAGTTTGTTACTTGGGTAAGATTCACCACTTTCTGTCTTAAGCTATTCTCTCCTTCCATTTCTGTTCTCAAGAGCTTATTTTATTTTTTTATTTTTTGTCATTTCTTCCATGTACTCATGTAGTCCTTGTGGAAAATCCATTTTATCTTTTGAGTATCTGCTTTCAGTTGTTGTGGATTCACTTTCTAGTTTGGATTTTTAGATATCTCTGGGTCTTTAATAATTTCTTATGATGGTTATGTTTTCTTCTGTATAGTGATTTCTGTAGCCTTAGTTCCTGAATTGAGCACCAGGACCAAAGTTCTGTTTCTCTGCTGTGCTTTTGGATGGGGTGGTCAGCCAAAGTTGCCTTTTTCTTTCTTTTTCTTTTTCTTTTGGTATCACTATCTCTAGATAAAAGCCTTCTTGTTTAACAAATAAGTACATTTACACAAAACAAATTCATACATTAGTTATGTATGAAAACATGTATTTCATTATGCATCCATGCATATGTAAAGACAATTTTTATAAGAGTTTGAATTCCTAGTTTTTCTTCCTTCCTCCCTCCACTCCCCTCTTCTTAAAATGGCAAATAGGTTATATACATGTAATTATGTAAGACTTATGTCCTTATTAGTCACAGTTGTGAAAGAAGAAACATATCAAAAAGGAAAAAGTTATGAAAAAAATAAAGTGAAAAAAGTATGGTTCAATCTGCATTCAGAGTCCATTAGTTCTTTATCTGGATGTGGATACCATTTTCCATCATGAGTCTTTTGAAATTGTCTTGTGTTGCTGAGAAGAGCTGAGTCATTCGTAGTTGATCCTCACACAATGTTGCTAATAATAATAATAAATAATGTTTTCCTGGTTCTTCTCATTTCACTTTGCATCAGTTTGTACAAGTCTTTCTAGATTTTTCTGAAATCTGTCTGTTCATCATTTCTTATTTCACAATAGTGTTCTATTACGTTCAGATATCATAGCTTGTTCAGACATTTTCCCAATTGATGGGCATACCTTTAATTATTTTGCCACCATGAATAGAACTTCTGTAAATATTTTTGCACATGTAGGTTCTTTCCCCTTTTTTATGATCTCTTTGGGATACCTAGTAGTGGTATTGCTGGATCAAAGGGTTGCCCTCTGTCCACACTTTTGAATGGGGTGGGTATAACTTGCTTGGTCTTGTCCTGTCTGTAGTCTGGCTGTTGCTACTTTGGTTCTGAATGGATTTTCCAAGACTAGAGCATGCTCTTTTCCAGAATTTCTAGCTTGTGGCTCTGTGGATTTTGGTCTTGGCCCATCTTGGTCTCCTCTTGTACAAACCAGCAGTTTTGTCCAGCTTCCCCTGTGATCCCCAACAGGCTATAATTGGGAAGATAGTTCATAGAGTGAAATGAGCACTGGACTTCTAGTCAGAGGACCTGGTTTCAAATCCTGGCTCTGCTGGTGACCTTCAGCAAAGCGCTTAACTTTATCTGTCCATCCGAGGCTGTGTGAGGATCCGTCCAGCTTTATATGTGTGATCTTGTCTTGTAGATGTTGTAGATAAGGGGTTAGTAAACATTTTCAGTAAAGGTCTAGAGAGTAAATATTTGAGGCCTTGTGAACCAAGAGGCAAAATTGTTTAAAAATGATTTGGATACCCCCTACTCAATTTAATCAGTAATTACTCAGGCCAGTATGATTTAATTGACATCAGTGATTTTAAATGAATAGTATTAAGTTTGATTTAGTTAATGTTCTAAGGAATAAGAGTTGTGTAAACTACAATTAATTTATCATGAATTGATGATTATATTAATTGAATTTGATGTATCAGTTTGATTCATACTGTTAGTTCTGTGATAAGAATATAATTGCTACACTACTTCCCCTCCTTTCCATTCCCAGTGTAGTTCTTGAAATGAGGTTCATTTCTTCACTCTTGTGAATCACTACCACCCATTCCCTAGTGGCCTAGGCTTTAAAACCACAACTTCCTGGACCCCAGGATACTATTGGTCAACCACTAGGGTCTTTTCACCTGTGGAAAACCCTGAGATGTTGTTAACAGGGTCTTATGACCTTAGGAAAACCCTTGCTGAGATGGCCTATAGTTAACGGCCTGCAGCTAATGACCTGGAAAAGGCCTGTTAACAAAGTGGTTATGATTGATGGACATTTCCCTTAGTCCACCATAAGATTTTCCTTCTTTGGAATTGGCCAATCATGGAGTTGCACCACCTCATTCTATTTCTGGTATTCCCTCAATGGCAATAAATGCAATTTTTCCTCAAGCAGAGGAGTCTGACTAAGGAAGGTCTTTGACTCAAATGATTAGGAACTACGAATATCCCTAATAAGTTGATTCTCAGAGCTCTGTCTCAGGGAGTTTTGTTACAGATTGAAATTTTGTGACCCAAAATTAAAAATAAAATTTTTGCAATACAGGTCTACTCATGAGAATATAATTTTTTGGGGGGGAGAAGAAATAATATTTTGCTTAATTGAAGTCCAGAATTAGTGTTCCTTATCCTCGAAATCAGTTGCAGATATTCATCTGTTAATGCAGATCTGTAATGAGATTTTACTTATTTCATCTTTGGAAGTGTCTTTCACACCGTTTGGTACCACTCAATATTGATAATCAGTCTACAAGCATATAAATTTAATTGAGCACATTCACCAATTGGAAAACATTTTTAGAATTCTGTTACGTTATTTTTGTATTTGCCCTGTATCATTACTTTATATTGTAGATTACTTCCATTTGAAGGTTAAGTTGAAGCTTCTCAACTACACAATTAAATGTTTTGAAATATGTAAATTTATTTTGCATTTGCATCAAATTCCAGAAAGTTCTACTTATCCTATAGTTTGAACTAAGAAAATCTATCTGTTGGAAATTATGTGGGAGATCTTGTTTTAACTTTTGGTAACACCAGAAGTGTGTAGTCACTTGACATTACTTGTGATTCAAACAGTGTTGATTGTTGTACAGTTAACTTTATTGTAGTATAAGTTTTGCTTGTAGGAGCTATTTTGCCATATATATAATTTTAGGTTAATTTCATTAAGAAACACTGTCAAGTTTGCAGTTAAAGCTAATTTTCAAAGCCATTCAGTTCCATAATAATGATTGAAGGTGGTTCTCATTCAGAAAATTTTCAGTCTTGGCCCTGAGCTCAAAAAATAATAATAAAAGTTTGTTTTTCTCTTCCTATTTGGATGTGATGGATATGCAGTGGTAGCAAAAAAAGGTAAAATGTTGCAATAGGGCAATAATGTGTGATATTTGAAACACTGTCAAGTTGTATCTTAGTCCAGACCTGCACAACTTGCAGCCTGCTTATGATCCTCCAGTGTGGGTGTTCGTCCTTCGTTGCCGAAGAAGACCATGCCATCAGAGAAATAATGACATGACTTCCACTTGACTTTGTTTTGAGTGAGGGAGGGCTGTGCAGGCCACCAGCCTCACTTCTCCTCCAGAGTTATCTGAATCCAGTGACCAGATGTTCATCAGGATGACTGGAGATGACCCAGGATGAGGCAAATGGGGTTAAGTGACTTGCCCAAGGTTACACAGCTAGTGAGTGTCAAGTGTCTGAGGTGAGATTTGAATTTAGGTCCTTCTGACTCCTACACTGGTGCTCTATCCACTGCACTACTTAGCTGCCCTGACCCTCCAGTAGAATGTAGAGGAAAACATCTTTTCTATGTAGAGGAAATCCTTTGGTGCACAGCAGGTGCCCAAGGGCTGTAAGCAGCCTGAGGGCAGCACATGTATACAGTATCTATCTTGCCTCTGCTCTTGTGAAAGCAGCAAGAGGAATGAGTGTGTCTGTGTTCTAAACAGGTGGCTAGCTTGATTTCTGTGGATGCTAGTTTCGTATTCTTATTGTAGATTACTCTGGAAGAGGTCTTTCTGCAGAACCCCCAGGACTTGTGCTGTCTGGGTTTTCACTGGCCCTTTCTTGCTGGGACCCTGGCACTGGTTGCTTGGATGCTGTGCCAGTTCTTTCTTCTGCTGTTGATTTGGGCTATACTGCCTGAGTGCTTGGGCCTCTGTCTCCCCTGGCTTGTTTCTGCTTATAGCTTCTTCAAGTTTTTTGCATTTTTTTTTTTTTTGTGAAGTCCTTTACGGGATGAAGGAACTTACTGTAATTTTTCTTTTTTTAAAAAAATTATTCTTCTGGGACATTTTTAGAATTTTACTGTAGTGCTTGTGAGAGAGCTGGGGGTCTCCAGGATTTATCACACCATTTTAACTGGACATTCACATGCTTTCTTGGTTGTTTGTTTGTTTTTTAGCTTAATTATTATTGCCATTAGTTTGAGATACTTATGATAATTTTAGTCATGAAATTAAATTAATTTTGTATACACTGAACAGAAAATTTTAGTATAACTTCATCTTCCATGCAGATAATTTATAGTAGTATTTTATTTCATAGGATTTGTGATTAGACTGTTCTAATAATTAACTGAATCATTTGAATCAAAAGGCAGCCCTTAATATAATGGCTTATGGCTTTATTTCTCCAAAACAGACATCCATATTAAATTTGTAAGTATGAATTAAAAAAAAAAACTTTCATCTTGTGACAAATACCTTTTGGAGTAATTAGGTCCCTATCACCTTTTACCAGGAGTCTCATGTTTAAGATTTTAGCTTAATAAAAGTACTTCTGTTATCTACTTTTTGAAAATTGGATCTATATATGGTTCTAAGAAAAGACACAACTTAGTTTATGTTTTTGGAATAGAAGGAAACTCAGATGTATTCTGTCCTGCTGTCTGTAAAGATTTAACTGGGAAAATCTCAAGTTGAGATAAAGAAAAGAATGCCACACTTCATTTCTTATGTTTAATTATGAAATCCTACCCTTGGAATAGAGAAGAATTTTGAGAAAATATTTTTCTCTTTGTATTTTGACTGAAGCATTTGTTTTTAATCCTATGCTGGTAAATATTAATGCAATCAGTGCCAGGCATCAAGCATACAAATAATAATGGAACAGTTTTTTTTCTTAGCGACCTTTACATTTTAAAGGCAGAGACAAATACACACACATATGTAAAGTAAATACAAAGTAGTTAGGGATAGAGGGCAGAGGCATTTTGGATAAGCAAAAACTTCATGTAGTAAGTAATTCTTGACCTGGGTCTAGAAGAAGGAGATTGAATGAGGCAAATGGGAAGAGGGTGCACTTTGGATATAGAGCATGGCCAACTTAAAGGGATGGAGAACAGGCTGTGGAGTATCATGTGTGAGGAACAAGAGAGAAGACCAATTTGTCTGAATTATATATTGTGATCCAGATAAAGCTGGAAAGACAGGTTGGGGCCATGTTGTCAAGGGCTTTAAAAGCTAAATAGAGGCGTCTCTATTTTAATGAAGAGGAAGGGAGTAGGTAGGCTGAGGAGTTTATTGAGTAGGGAAGTGCCATGATCAGATCCACTAATAAGGAAAAATCACTGGCAGCTTGTGAGGAGGATGGACTGAAAGACCAATTAGGAGGTTTTCACAATAGTCCGAGAACTTGAGCTAAGGTGGTAGCTGTGTGAGTGAGGGGAGTTGGGTACAAGAGATGTTGTGGAGGTAGAAATGGCAAAATATGGCAACTGATTGCCTCTGTGGGGAGAGTGAGATATCAAGGATAATTCTGAGGTTATGAACTTGAGAGACTAGAAATGTGGTGGTACCTTTGATGGAAATATAGAAATTTGGAAGAGGAGAGAGTAAGGTTTGCTTAGAGGGAGGGGAAGTAATGATTTCAGTCTTGGACCTGTTGAATTTGAAATATCTCCACAATTCTAATTTGAGATGTCCTGGAGGCAACTTGTGATGTTTGACTGAAGATTGGGGAGAACTATGGCTGCATATCTGTTGAGTCATCAGCTGAGATGATAACTAAACGTGGAACATAATGAAGACACTTTGAGAGAATATAGACCCAGAAGAAGGCCCAGGGCAAAGCCTTTGGGAACATTGATAAGAGGTGTGATATGAATGATAAGTTGGCAAAGCAGATCAAAGACCAGTCAGGCAAGTAGGAATGATATCAAAAAAGTCGTGTCACAAAAACCCAGAGACGCTGGAGTATTGGGGAGGTCAGCAGTGTCTGATGTAGCAGGGGAGTCAAGAATGAGATGAGGACTGAAAAGAGACCATCCAATATGGCAGTTAAAAATAACTGATAATTTTGGAGAGAGTACTTAAAGTTGGAAGTAAGATTGCAAAGGTTTGAAGTGAGGAGTGAGAGAGGACAGAATGTGGAAGCAACTAGTATATTTTTCTAGAACTTTCTAGAAGATGATACAGCTTAAGGATCATAGTGAGTAGTGAAGATTTTTTTTTAAAAGATTGAGGAACCTCACTCTGTCATATTTGAAAACAATAGGGAAGGAATCAATAGAGAACCTGGAGGCTGAAGATTAGTGAGAGAGGGGAGGTATGCATGAGTTGTCAATCTGAAAAAAATGGGGCGTGTGTGTGGAGTGGGCCTTGGTAAGGAGAAGGACCTTATTTCCTTATTAGAGACTAGGTGAAGAGAGGAGAAAGTAGATGTTAAAGGTTTTTGGAAATGAAGAAACGGGGAATAGAAAGGAGTTCACAGAGATTTTTTCAGCCGCTTAACAGGGCCATCCTCAGTGGAGAGTAGGGGGAGGGAGAGATATTGGGGAGCTTGAGTAGAGGGGTCTGGCATAGCTTTTGTGCAGAGTGAAGTGGAGAATTAATTAGGGAGAAATAGTGCTGTAGTGTGGGTCCCACTGAAGTGCATAACTTGAATTTATAATGTACCTCGTCAGTGGAGTTGTTTTTCTTCTTTCCACTGCCTTTCAAAAGCTTGTGAATGAAAGCATTGGAATTGGATGATTGGAGTAATCCGTGGTTGTGGTTTGACAAGGAATGAGTGGCTGTGGGTTAAAAGGCCAAGAGCAGAGGATGGTGTGGAGTTAAATTGGTTACTTTTAGGAGGGAGAACAGTGATGTCAAAGCAAAAATGACTGCGAAAGTACTGCAAAGTAGAGAGATTGGAGAGACTTTCATGCTATCACTCCCTCAGTCTTTGTTTATTGCAACAGTCTCTTAATTTATCTCTCTTAAGCCTTTCCTTACTTCAGTCCATTCTCCTCATAGTGCTTAAATTGTTTCACCCATGAACGCCTCAGACCATGTCACTCTTCTACTCAATAACTCTCCTGGCTTCCTGTTGTTTCTAGGATAAAATAGAAACTCCTCTATTTAGCTTTTTAATCTCCTTGTTACCTGGCCTACTCTTTATAGCCTCATTGGACATCCCCTCAAATGGGACACCTTCCTATACTCTTGTGATCCATCCACCAAATTGGCCTCTGTTCTCAGCACTCCATTTCTTAGCTCTGTGCTTTTGCACTGGCCATCCCCTATCCTTGGAATGCACCTTCTCTCCTTAATCGCAAAGAATCTTCTTCCTTCCAATCTAAAACCCCACCTTTTTACATGAAGCCTTTCCTCACCTACTCTCTCCCTCCCCCAAATGTTAATGTCTTTCTTCTCTATTTTGCATTCATTAGAATTTATTCTTTTATTTCTTCTCTGTATGCTTATTTACAGAGGCAACAAGACATAGTGGAAAGAGAACCAGCCTTAAGCCAGGAAGACACCTACTGACTTTGTGACCCTAAGCAAGTAACTTATCCTCTCATTGCTCTAGATAGCTCACTTAAATCATAAGGTATAGCAAAGGTGGGTTCCTCACTAGGGATTTTTTTTTCTATGGAACCACGGACACTGACATTTCCTCGCTAAGGAGTTCCTGATATATTAGTGAAATCACAGGTCTAGTCCCTTTCCCTTATCCTTATACTTGCATATGTATTTGTATTCCTTTAGAATATTATCTCTTTGAGAGTAGGGATCATTTCATTCTTTGAATTTGTTCCCTCAGAACCTTGCACATTGCCAGCACATAGGCTAATCCTTTTCATTATAAATGTGAAAATGAAATTTATTATGACGCTTAAAAAAAATCTCTCCTCAACCTTAGTCAACAAAAACCTACTTCTCATGTTTTCACCTTTGCTAATTATGTCATTAATGTTATACTAGTAGTACTATTAGAGGCAGCTAAGTGCCACAGTGGATAGAGCACCAGGCCTAGAGTTACAAAGACCTGAGTTTGAATCCAGCCTTAGGCACTTACTAGCTGTGTGACCCTGGGCAAGTCACTTAACACTGTTTGCCTCAGTTACCTCATCTGTAAGATGAGCTAGAAAAGGAAATGGGAAACCACTCCAGCATCTTTGCCAAGAAAACTCCAGATGGGATCATGAAGAGTTGGACACGATTGCAGTGACTAAACAGCAAATAGTAGTATTAATTTTCCTTTCACGTCCATTGTGCTGTTGATTTTATCACTGTATTTACTAAAATGCCAGTTAGCTACTTTTTGGGGTGGAGAAGAAATGTGTTTCCTGAAAAAGTATTATCCTCTGCTTCCCCCTAGTGGCTGGCAAACTAAATATTCATACAGCAACATCAGATTTTTATATATTTACACATACACACGCGCACACACACACACACACACACACACACACTTGTGTATGTGTGTATATATACATGCATGCATCACTGCAGTGGGATGTCACTTCAACAAAAATTTTTGTGCTTTTGAAAACAACAGCAAGCAAAATGGAAACCTGATGGAAGGCATTATCAGTCATTCACTAAACATTTATCAAGTGCAAGCCATTGTGCTAGAGATAAAGACAAAAAAAGGACATGTTACTACAGAGCTTTCATTTAATTGTAGGATATAGCATGTAAATGAATAAGTAAATGCAAAATAGTTTAAGAAAGGAGTGGGAAAAACTTCTCATAGAAAGTGGTACCAGAGCTGAACTTTGAAGGAAACTGAGTATTATAAGAGGTAGAGGTGAGTAGGGAGTACATTGCAAGCATTGGGGACAGTCTTTGCAAAGCCACAGAAGCAAGAGATGGAATACCCAGTCTGGGCAACAACTAGGCGGCCATGGAAAGAAGAGACTGTCAGGGGTACTAAGGCACAATGTCTATAAATGTTGGTTGGGGCGAGGTGACTTGGTGAACTATTACCTAAAGTATTTCAGTTTTGCTTAATTAACCACAGCACACCTATGAGGAACTCCTCAGTTAAACATTAGTTCCTTTAGTATTTCCACAAGTGGATTTTTAGTCAGCTTTTTTGCTTAAATTAGTCTTAGGTGTATGAGACAATGTTTTGATTACAGCATCACATAAGAAATGCTATATTTGGTCAAGTTATCAAGTAGAGAGATTGTAAAAAAGTGAAGAGGGACCAGGGCACAGCTTTGAGGTACACATATGGTTAAGGGGCTGGGAGATGAAGAATGATCCTCTAGCAAATAAGAGTTGGATGAGACAGACAAGGTAGAAGGAGAAAATTATGTAGAGAACAATGTCATTGAAGCTAAGAAAGGAGTAAAATTTGAAATGTAATTGTAAAGTGATGTAACTTTAAAAAGAAAATATAGTGTAGTATTTTCAGTTCTGTGAAATAATTCTTTGTATGTTAGGTACCTAAAATTGTTTACATACTTAAAAATTTTTTTTTCCTTTAAACTTAAATTCTTTGGTATATCTATTTCATTTGGATGGTCAATCAACCTACTATGTGCCAGGCACTGTACTAAATGCTAGGGATGCAAAAAGAGGCAAAAGACAGTGGTTTTTCCCCCCACGAAGCTTACAGTCTAATGGGGAGATAGTATACAAACAAGTATCTACCAAGCAAGCTATGTAAAGGATAATTAACAGAATGAAGGTAGTAGAATTAAGAGGGTTTGGGGAATGCTTCCTCTAGAAATTGAAATTTTAGTTGGGACTTAAAGCTAAGGAAATCAGTAGTTGACTGGGTTAGGGAAACATTCCAGGGATGGGGGAGCAGAAAATGCTTGGAGTTGAGAAGTGAAGTATCCTGTTCATGGTATAGCCAGGTGGCCAGTGTCACTGGATTGAAGAGTACATTTTAGGAAGTAGAAGACTGGAGAGGTAAGAGGGGTCTAGGTTATGGTAGGGCTTTGAATGCCAAATAAGGGTATTTTGTATTTGCTCTTGGAGGTAATAGGAAGCAATAGGAGTCTATTGAGTAGGGAGATGACATGATCAGACCTATATTTTAGGAAAATTACTTCAGTGACTGAATGAAGGATGGATTGGAGTGGGAAGAGACTTGAGGCACTTGAGGCCACCAGCAGACTATTGCAATAATCACGGCATGAGATGATGAAGGACTACACTAGAGGAGTATCAGTGTCAAAGGAGAGAAGGAGGCATATTCAAGAGATGTAAAAGTGAAATCAACAGATTGGATGGGGGTGGGGATGGGGCAGGGTTTAGGAAATATGTCAAGGAATCCAGGATGATTCCTAGTTTGTGAACCTAAGGGACTGGGAGAATGGTATTACTCTCTACAGTGATAGGGAAGGTAGGAGTGGGGGGAAGTTTTAGTGAAGAAGATGATGAGTTCTGTTTTAGATATGTTGTTATATTTTAAGATTTGTATTGGACATCAAGTTTGAGTTGTCTGAAATGCAGTTGGATACACAAGATTGGAGTCAGCAGGGAGACTGGGGCAGAAAATTTGAGATTTATCAGCATACAGTTGGTAATTGAATCCTTTGGAGCTGATGAGATTACTGAATGAAATAGTATAGAGGAAGAAGAAAAGAGGACCCAGGACAGAACTCTGAGGGACATCTGTATTTAGAGGGTGTGATCTGGGAAAGGATCCAACAAAGGAGACAGAGTAGTCACACAGGTAGGAGGAAAATCAGGAGAGAGTGGTATCCCAGAATCCTATAGAGAAAAGATTATCAAGGAGGAAAGAATGAGCAACATGGTTAGAGGCTGCAGAGAGGCCAACGAGAATGAGGACTGACAAAAAGCCATTGGATTTGGCCACTAAGAGATCAGCAGTAAAGAGAAGTTTTGGTGGAATAAGGTTGGAAGTCATATTGTAAGGGGTTAAGAAGAGAGAAAGTTGGAAGTATCCTTTGTAAATGACCTTTTCAAGGAATTTAACTACAAAGGGCAAAAGAGGTATAGGACAAATATAAGTAGGGATGGAAGTGAGGGTTTTTTCAGGATAGGGAAGCCATGGGCATGTTTGTAGGCAGAAGGGAATGAGCCAGTAGACAGGGAGAGACTGAAAATAAGTGAAAGAATGGGGATGACAGAGGGGGCAATCTGTTGGGGGATACAGGATAGAAGTAGATCATTTGAACAAGTAGAGGGGTTAGCCTTGCTAAGGAACAAGACCATTTCATCATGTGATACAGGGTTAAAGGAGGAGAATGGTAGATGGCACTAGAGTTATAAGATATGTGAAGAGGGAGTTCATAGTGAATGAACTCAATTATTTTTCTGTAAAACATCCAGGGGTGGGGAACCTGTGGCCTCAAGGCCACATAAGGCCCTCTAGGTCCTCAAGTGAGGCCCTTTGACTGAATCCAAACTTCCCAGAACAAATCCTTTATGAGTAAAATGTTGGGCTGGTTTAAAAACAGTCTAGAAGATGAGGATCACAAGGATTTCTCTTTCCTGATGATTTTGACCCACTTTAAAAAATAAAGAACAAGTGTACTATATCTCTAGCTTCTGAGGATTTCTTTGCAACCATTTACTATACCTCATTTATTCATTTCTCCTCAAAGTTAGGTGGTCAGGTTACTGGTGTTCAAATATAGATAGCCAAGGGTTATGTTTTCTAAATTAATTTTTGCATATGCTGGTATGGATTTATATGTTTACATTTGTATAAGATATTTTTAGTTTTTTTTGGAGTTAATTATTTAAACATTCTATTTCAGGAACCATTTGTAATCCTGGACCACGGAAGTCTATGCCCAAGCTGGTTTATATTCGTCTAGCACTGTTTTTGCCAGAGATGGTCTGGGCTTCTCTGGGAGTAGCTTGGATAGCCGACAGCGGTGTTCAGTGTGATAGGACAGTTGTGAGTGCCATAATCGCAACAGTCATTGTCAGGTGAGGCCCTCAATTTTCTGTTTTTGTTTCTTGCTGGAAGAAACATATTTAAAACTTGGGTAAGTTAGCCTTCCTGGTTCACATTGGTGTTTAGTCCTGAGATTTTGTTATATGACAGCTAGAAATACAATCTTCTTTAGTAGATCATAGAGTTCACAAAGAATACTTGGTTTTAAAAGGTTCACATGTGTCTGATTGTAATACTATACAGACCATTTCCCATTTATGTACTGTTGTCCTCCTGCTTGCTTATTTTCACTGCTTTGTGTTTCTTTTGCCCAGATTTGTGTGCCTCCTTTTATCTTCTTGTAAGAAGCAGGGAAAAACAGAGCAGTTATATAGTAAGGGCAGATACTAAGGCAGAAGAAGACAAAAAAAATTGTCATATAATTGAGTATAATGGCTTGGAAATAGCACTAGGTTATATCATCATCAATATAACATAGAAGTATATTTCTGGGAGTGACTTCAAGATCAGCTGGTTTAATATCCCCATTGTTTTAAAGATTAAAACAAAAAATGGGCTGGGCATGGTAGCTACCAGGGGAGACTGAGGCTGTTGGACTGCCTGAGTTGGGAAATTCTGAGATGTAAGAAGGCTACAGGCAATCAGGTGTCTACACTAAGTCCTATACTAAGAATGGAGGGTCATCAGACTTTTACCTAAGGGGCAAATCAGTCCAGATAAGAAAAATGAAGCAGGTTAAAGTTTACATGCTAATCAATATTAACATTAGCCCCTTGAGTGGCTTTTCTATCCTAGGCAAGATAAGGAGGCCCGGTTTCTTTCCTCCCCATTCCTTTACCCTCGCCCCTCCCAAAAAAAAGGATTTCCAAAAAATACCCAGAGTCCCATCTCTAGTTAGTAGTAACAAAGTCATTTTGTACTATGTTGCCTTCTGAAGTTATCAAAGTCAATTATAGTCAGTACCTTCTGGATTTTCAAGATATTTTATGAGAGGCCAGGTTAGCCTCTCTGCTTTACTCTTATGCTTTTAATTCTGTGTAAAGTGAATTAACCCAGGCCATACAGAGAGTCAGTAGTGGAATTAGAACTGAGAACAACCCTAAGAAGTTCGTGCTTAATCCTTTGCTTTCTCAATTAGCACTTGGTTTCTCTCTGGAATTTTTTTGTTTACATTTACTTATCTCAGCTCTAGTTTCAAGTTTGATTTTAGTTAATACAGTACTCTTTTCTTTTTCAATGCAATTACTTGCTTGCTTCAACCCAATTTCTAGAAAACATACTTTATATTAAAGTTGAAGTCACAAAGGCTGATATATTTACTCCTGGGGTAGAAACTATTAGGTTTCTTTATTTGAACTTAAGACTCATGGTCACCAGGCCTTTTTCCTCTCTTTTGCAGTTGGATAATCATTGCTTCTACTGTGGTTACTGTTATTATTGTCTTTGATCCACTTGGGGGAAAAATGCCTCCTTATTCTACTACCAGTACAGATCTCCTGGATACTAATGATTCAAGTCAACTCTTGAATGGCCTCAAGACAGCAGCAAGAAGTGTGTGGGAAACCAGGATCAAGTTAATGTGCTGTTGCATTGGGAAAGATGACCACACTCGAGTTGCTTTTTCCAGTACAGCAGAGCTTTTCTCAACCTACTTTTCAGTAAGCTGAAGGAATTTGATTTGTTCTTCTCTTCTGTTTGAATAAATACTTCTTATATTAAGAGCTGAATTCGGTTATGAGAGCCATTTTCCTGTTCATACCAAAAAAATCTTTTTGAAAATATACTTTTGGTTTCGGAGAAATATTCACTTAGCTTACTGTTGGAACTGTAGGAAATCACTGATTTCAGGAATACATATTTTTCAAGTTTTATCACTTTTATCTAAGAGGCCATCTTACCCAGTAATAACTACTGATTCGGTACAACTATGGGCTTTGACCAAATTTTTCTATGCTATGAAAACATATGTAAAGAGTATGGGATCAGATAACTAAGCATCTAATCCTTTATTTACATTCATGTATTCATTCAAGAAACAAGTTTCTTTTACACATATCCTCTACTCAACTATTTCTTTGTGAGAAGAATAACTTTCTTGCTTTAGGGCCCCAAGATAGAGACAAATCATGTGCTGTTTGCTTTTTAACATCATATGATAAGAAAGAAAATATTATATTTTGAAAGAAAAGCTTGTGTTGGATGTAGTAATAGAGAATAGCGTTATTGTAAATTTTCCCAGAGCTGTTTAGGGAGCTATTTGGACATATTTATGTTCTTTTCACATCAAACTTGCATTTTAAAATTTAATACAATTGGTTTTTTTTTCCTGTAAGAAAACTTAGCTACTATAGTCAGTATAAAGGAGATATCACTTCATATACGTTTGTGTTAGTTGGGGGAGGGGAGGAAGGGGAGAAATTTCTCCAAAGATCACAGAGCAACTGCCAGTAAACAGGGTTCTCCTGTGTAATAACGATTCTACTGTGTTTAGATGATTCAGTGTTTATCCTTGGCCTAACCACATAGTAGTCTTAGCATCAGTGACTAAAGGAATCTTTTTCTTTATTTTTACTTCTAACATTCATATTTTTTATTTTGTGTTCTAAATTTTTTCTTTCCTACCCTCCCACCAATACCTCCCCCAGCCATTGAGAAGATAAGCAATGTGATATCCCCTTATATATGTGGTCATGCAAAACATAGAAAAATACTTTCTTTTTAAAAAATATTATTTGATATTTTATTTTTGCCCAATTACATGTAAAAATAATTTTTACCTTTTTTTTCAAATTTTGAGTTCTAAATTCTCTCCCTCTCTCCCCACAAGAAGGCAAACATAAGTTTATATATGCATAGTCATGCAAAACGCATTTCCATGTAAAGTCATTCTGTGAAATAGAACACAGATAAAAATATCCAAGAAAAAGTATCTTTGACCTGTATTCAGTTCTTTCTCTGGAGATGGACAGCACCTTTCACTGTAGCCCAGTCCTGCAGAATTGTCTTAGATCATTGTATTGCTGAGAATAACTAAGTTATTCATAGTAGATCATCATGCAATATTGTTGTTACTGTGTACAATGTTCTCCTGCTTCTGCACATTTCACTTTGCATCAGTCCATGTATGTCTTTCCATGTTTTTTTGAGATCATCCTGCTCATCATTTCTTAAAGTATTCTTTACAACAGCTTGTTCAGCCATTCACCAGTTGATGGACATCTCCTCAATTTCCAATTCTTTGCCACCGCTAAAAGAGCTGTTATAAATATATTTTTGTGCACATAGATCCTTTTCCTTGAAGAAAATGCTTTCATCTACACTCAGCGTTCGTCAGTTCTCTCTCAGAATGTTTTCAAATTTCAGTTGAGTTTCATTTCCAAATAATTTTTCATCATGAGTCTTGGAATTGTCAGGAATCAAAGTAGCTTTTAAGTTGATTATCATTTCAGTATTGCTGCTACTATGTATTCTCCTGATTCTACCGACTTCTTTTTGAAACAGTCTTCCCAGGTTTTTCTGAAACCATCCACTTTGTCATTTTTTTTGTAGCACAATAGTATTTCATCACTGTCGTGTACTATATAACTTGTTCAACCATTCCCCATTTGATGGGCAAGCCTTCAGTTTCCAGTTCTTTGCTACCACTAAAGGACCTGCTATAAAAATTTTTGTACAAATAGATTCTTTTCTTTTTTCTTGATCTTTTTGGTGTACAGATCTAGTAGTGGTATTACTTAGTCAAACAGTTTTTTAGCCCTTTGGCCAGAGTTCCAAATTGTTCTCCAGAATGGTTGGACTAGTTCATAACTCTACCAGCAGTATATTAGTCTTCCTATTTTTCCACATTCTCTCCAGAATTTGTCTTTTTCCTTTTTTGTCATGTTAGCCAGTCTTATAAATGTGACAACTACCTCATAGTTGTTTTAATTTACACTTCTCAAATTATTAGTGATTTAGAGCATTTTTTCATATGACTATTGATAATTGCCTGTTCATATCCTTTTGATCATTTATCATTTGGTGAAAGGAATATTATTTTTTAAAATAGTATTCTTGAAGTAAGTTTCCCATTTAGGCTGCAAGAGTTTGAGTGCTTCTCTGTTCCAGAATTTGGAGTCCATTTCTCTTATTCTCCTGTATGGTGTTGCTTATTTGGCTGAAACAAAAGGTTTTATGTAGGCAAATAATAAGAGATAAACCTGGTAATATAAGGTCAAGTTATATTGTGGAAAGCCTTGAATGTTATGTTAGGAATTTGTATTAGGCACTGGGGAACAATTGAAGGTGTTTGATTAGGGGTGTGTTAAGCATGATATTTGGTGCTTTTGGAATATTAATTTGGTGATGTGCAGACTACAGGAAAGTGGGGAGCGATGTGCATTAGGAAGACTCTTTAGAGTAAGATTAATTGTGCTGTTAGGGGTCTTAGAGCATAGAAGTGATTTAGGGAATTTTGAATTATCTTTGTCTTTTCTTCAAGATAAAGCTCAGCCTCAGACAAGATTTGACATAAGGACAAAAGCTCTCTAATAGACCTTCCAATTTTTTTATGAGGAAAAGTTCATTTTCATAGAAATTTTCCTTAGAGTCTTATTTCTTCCAAAGAAAGTCTTCTTTTACATCTGGGTTTGCATTTATTCTAAACTTGACAAGATGACTACAAAGATAGTTAAATCACTTGGTTTTTAAAATAAAGATTAGGATATTTTCTGTGCTTTCCAGCCATGTGAGTTCTCAATTTTTCTTGGGCAAAGAGGATCAATATTTTTACTTTTGAAAAATTTTGATATGTCCTTTACTAGGTATAGAGGAAGATATAATTTTTAAATGTAATTTGCATATGGATTTTAATGGTCTATTCTCCAGTTTTTATGCAAAACATTTTTATTTTGCGTATGCAGGACACTGATCTTGTACCTAGTGATATAGCTGCAGGTCTAACTCTTCTCCATCAGCAACAGGATAAGAAAATAAAGGATCTTGAGGAAGTTGTAAGCTGTTCCCTATCATCCCCCCAGGTAAGTCTTCATTGGATGAAATGGCTTTGCAGAATAGACTTGTAAATCTGCTAAATTTAATAGGAAAAGCTTTTCTGCTTTATTTCAAGCAGAAAACCAAAAGAATATCTTATGGGATATTTTTACTGGATTGTATTTTTTTAAATGAAAGATGGTATTTTGCACATTCACATATGTATACGTATCCTTTGGCAGTTTTAGCAGAAATTTCTTTAATAAAAATTTAATTTTTACCTTCTGTTGATTGTACATGGTTTGAAGCAATTAAAATTAAGGTATTTTCACATCACACTGAATTCAGAAGTGAATATTCACTGTAATGAGTGAATGTCTGAAGAAAATTTATGTGGTGAATTAGCCATCTCTTCAGTTTTGACAGCTAACAGAAATTTCCCATTTGACCTCCATTTAATAAGATTTCTCCAGACATTTAGCCTGAGTCTCTTTTTAATGAAACACATTGTGGAACTGTTTGGTTTATGTGCTCTGATGTATTCTCTTTGCTTGATGATGGCATAGTTTTTCTTTTCTTTTTTTATAATTATTTATATTTAGTTTTCAACATCCACTAACATAAAATTTTGAGTTTAAAATTTTTTCCCTCTCTTCCTCCCTCTCCAACATGGCTCTACTTATATATTCATATTAGACATTTTCACATTAGTCTTTATATGAAGAAGAATTAGAACCAATGGGAGGAACCACAAAACAACAAAAAAAAGGAGAGCAAATAGTATACTTCCATCTGTATTCAGACTCCAAAGATCTTTTTCTGGATGTGGATACCATTTTTCCATAGTGAGTCTTTTTGAGTTGTCTTAGGTCCTTTCATGGCTGTGAAGAGCTAAGTTTGTTAAAGTCTGTCATTGCACAGTGTGGTTGTTACTGTGTACAGTATTCTCCTGGTTTTTCTCATTTCAATCAGCATCAGTTCATAGAAATCATTCCAGGTTTTTTTTGATGTCCACCTGCTTGTCATTTCTGCACAGTAGTATTTCATTACAGTCACAAACTACAACTTGTTCAGTCATTCCGCAATTGATGACCATCCCCTCAGAAGCAAAACTATACTAGTGAGGGACCTCAACTTCCCCCTCTCTGAACTTGATAAATCTAACCTCCAAATAAGAAGTTAAGGAGGTGAATAGAATTCTGTTTAAGGTAGATGTAATAGACCTCTGGAGAAAAGTGAATGGGGATAGAAAGGAATATACCTTTTTCTCAGTGGTACATGGCATATATACAAAAATTGACCATGTACTAGGGCGTGAAAACCTCACAATCCAGGGCAGACTGGCAGACATAGTCAATACATCCTTTTCAGATCATGATGCAATAAAAATTATTTATAATAAAAGGCCATGGAAAGGTAGACCAAAAATTAATTGGAAAGTAAATAATCTAATCCTAAAGAATGAGTGGGTCAAACAACAAATCATAGAAACAATCAATAACTTCATTCAAGAGAATGACAATAATGAGACAACCTACCAAAACTTATGGGATGCAGGGAAAGCAGTTCTTAGAGGAAAATTTTATATCTTTGAATGCTTACATGAATAGGAGAAAGAGATCACTATATTGGGCATGCAACTGAAAAAACTAGAAAAAGAACAAATTGAAAAATTCCCATTTAAATGCCAAAAAAACAAAGGAGATTGCAATAAAATTGAAATTAAGAAAACTATCAAATTAATAAAACTAAGAACTAGTTTTATTAAAAAAACCCAGTAAAATTGACAAACCTTTAGTCAATTTGATTTAAAAAAAGGAAGAAAACCAAATTGCCCATATCAAAAATGAAAAGGGTGAACTCATCTCCAATGAGGAGGAAAGTAAAACAATAATTAGAAATTACTTTGCCCAACTGTATGCCCATAAATTTGACAATCTAAGTGAAATGGATGAACATTTACAAAAATATAAATTGCCCAGATTAACAGAAGAGGAAGTTGAATACTTAACCCGATCTCAGAAAAAGAAATTGAACAAACCGTCAATGAATTCCCTAGGAAAAAACCTCCAGGGCCAGATGAATTTACAAACGAATTTTACCAAACTTTTCAAGAACAGTTACTTCCAATACTGTATAGACTATTTTGGAAAATTGGCAAAGAAGTCCTACCAAATTCTTTTTATGATACAGATGTGGTTGTGATACCTAAACTGGGAAGAGCCAAAGCAGAGAAAGAAAATTGTAGAGCAATTTCTCTAATGAATATAGATGCAAAAATTTTAAATAAGATATTAGCAAAAAAAATTACAGCAGCTTATGAGAATAATACACTGTGATCAGGTAGGATTTATACCAGGAATGTAGGACTGGTTCAATATTAGGAAAACTATCAGCATTATTGATCATATCAACAACAACACTAACAAACCATATGATTATCTCAATAGATGCAGAAAAAGCTTTTGACAAAATATAACACCCATTCCTACAGAAAACACTGGAGAGCATAGGAATAAATGGAGCCTTCCTTAAAATAATAAGTAGTATCTACCCAAAGCCATCACAAGCATTATATATAATGGGGATAAACTAGATGCATTTCAGTAAGATTGGGGTGAAACAAGGATGTCCATTATCACCACAGTTATTCAATATGGTACTAGAAATGTTAGCTTGAGCAGTAAGAGAAGAAAAAGAAATTGAAGGAATTAGAATAGGCAGAGAAGAAACTAAGTTATCACTCTTTGCATACAATATGATGATATACTTAGAGAATCAAGTAAAAAACTACTTGAAATAATAAACAACTTTGACAGAGTTTCAGGATACAAAATAAACCCATATAAGTCATCTGCATTTCTATATATTACAAAGCCCAACAACAAGAGATAGAATGAGAAATTCCATTTAAAGTTACTGTAGATATTACAAAATATTTGGGAGTCTTTCTGCCAAAACAAATCCAAGGATTATACAAATATAATTACAAAACACTTTTCACTCAAATAAAGTCAGATCTAAACAACTGGAAAAGCATTAGTTCCTCGTGGGTAGGCCAAACTAATATAACAAAAATGATAATTCTACTTAAATTAATTTACTTATTCAGTGCCATACCAGTCAAAGTACCAAAAAATTATTTTCTAGAGCTAGAAAAAAATAATATCAAAATTCATCTGGAAGAGTAAAAGGTCCAGAATATCAAGGGAATTAATGAAAAGAAATGAAAGGGAGGGTGGCCTAACCCTACCAGATCTCAAATTGTATTATAAAACAGCAATCATCAAAACCACTTGGTACTGGCTAAGAAATAGAGGGATAGATCAGTGGAATAGGTTAGGTACACAAACACAGTAATCAGTGATTATAGCACTCTACTCAAGGACTCCAGCTTCTGGGATAAGAACTTACTATTTAGTGACAAAAACTTCTGGGAAAACTGGAAAATAGCGTGGTAGAAACTGAGCATAGACCAGTGCCTGACACTGTATACCAGAATAAAGTCCAAATGAGTACACAATCTAGGTGTAAAGGCTGATACTATAAAAAAATTAGTGGAGCAAGGAATAAAGTTTGTCAGATTTATGGAGAATGGAGGAATTTATGACTAAACAAGACACAAAGAACATTATGAAATGCAGAATGGATAATTTTGATTACATTACATTGAAAAGTTTTTGCACAAATTAAGTCAATGCAACCAAGATTAGGAGGGAAGCAGAAAACTGGGAAAGAATTTTTACAACTAGTGTCTCTGATAAAGTCCTCATTTCCAAAATATATAGAGAACTGAGTCAAATTTACAAGAATACAAGTCATTCACCCATTGATAAATGGTCAAAGGATATGAACAGGCAGATTTCAGAGGAAGAAATTAAATCTATCAATCTATCTACCTACCTATAGTCATATGAAAAAATGCTCTAAATCACTATTTATTAGAGAGATACAAACCAACTCTGAGGTACCACATCACACCTATCAGATTGGCTAACATGATAAAACAGAAAAATGATAAATGTTGGAGAAGATGTGGGAGGGGTGGAATATTAATTCATTGTTAGTGGAGCTGTGAGCTAATCCAACCATTCTGGAGAAAAATTTGAAACTATGCCCAAAGGGCTATAAAAATGTACATAACCTTTGATTCAGCAATACCACTTCTAGGACTGTATCCCAAAGAGATCATAAAAATGGGAAAAGTGCCCACATGTAAAAAATTTTTATAGCAGCTCTTTTTGTGGTGGCCAAGAACCGGAAATTGAAGGGATGCCCATCAGTTGGGGAAATGACTGAACAAGTTGTGGTATATGAATGTAACTGAATACTATTGTCCTGTAAGAAATGATGAACAGACAAACTTCAGAAAAACCTAGAAAGACTGATGCTGAGTGAAATGAGCAGAACCAGGAAACATTATACACAGTAATAGCCTCAGTGTGCAAAGACTGTTTCTAAAAGACTTGGCCCTTCACAGCAGTGCAAGGATCTAAAACATTTCCAAAGGACTCTTGATGCATAAGTCCATCCACATCCAGAGGAAAAACTATAGAGTCACAATACAGAATGAAGCAGACTATTTTCTCTTTCATTATGTTTTGTTTTTTTTTCATGATTTCTCCCATTCATTTTAATTTGTCTGTGCAACATGACTAATGTGAAAATGTGTTTAATAAGAATGTATGTAGGTCGAAAGACACACCTACTCTAGCTCTCCCCCATAGCCCATAAAATACCTGTAAAAAATGACCCTAAACAAATTCTAGAGCATCAGAAGCCACAAAATGACAGAGTGAAAGATGTTTCCAGCCCAAGACAGCCTGGAAGGCAGACAGGAATTGCACCAGGCTCAGAGTGGAGTGCAGCCCTTGGAGCACTGTGCTGCTCAAGCAGGCCTCAGGGGCGGAATCCCCTGCAGCAGCTGCAATTCCCAGATTACTCAACCCACAAAGGCCAAACACAGCTTCAAAGGTCAGAGAGAAAATGCTTTCCCCTGGGGGAGAAGGGAATGTGGTGTGCCCCAGGGTAGCAATAGTAGCTGTGGCACCGCATCCATTTTAGGAGCCCCCCACTTAAAGCCAGTGGGGGAATCAAGTGGCTGATCTGGAACTCAGCCCTGAGTGGCGACCCTAGGGTGAGGAGGAGCATGCTGGCATAGTGGAGCTGGAGGTGGTTGTGGAGAGGGAACCCCATTCACAGATTCTAGACAGAAAAGCTCTATTGCACCAGTCTCGGAGCGGAACTCAGCCCCTCCTTGGTTGCGCAGCACGAGCAAGTCTCAGGGGTGGAATCCCTGGCAGTGGCAGCAGCAGTGGATCTCAGATTGCTTAACCCACAAACTACAAAGATGGCTTCAAAGATCCTGGGCAGGAAAGCTTCCAGTATCTCCCAGACCAGAGCACAGTAAGGAGAGGAGCAAACTCCTCTCCCTCGATTGTGCCACCTTGGAGAAACTGAGAACTTACAGGTCTCCTCCTCTTGACAAAGGTCTCAAAAGTCAAGTAACTTGCTGGGAAAAATACCCAAAAAAGGGGAAAAAAGACTATAGAAGGCTACTTTCTTGGAGAACAGGTATCTTCTCCTATCCTTTCTGATGAAGAAGAACAATGCTTGCCATCAGAGGAAGACCTAAAAGTCAAGGTTTTTGCATCCTAACCTCCAAAATAAATATGCAATGGTCTCAGATCATGGAAGAGCTCAGAAAGGATTTTGAAAATCAAGTAAGAGAGGTGGAGGAAAAATTGGGAAGAGAAATGAGAGCAATGCCAAAAAAATCATGAAAAGTGAGTCAGCAGCTTGCTAAAGGAGACCCAAAAAAATGCTGAAGAAAATAACACCTTTAAAAATAGGCTAACTCAGTTGACAAAAGAAGTCCAAAAGGCCACTGAGGAGAAGAATACTTTAAAAAGCAGAATTAGCTAAATGGAAAAGGAGGTTCAAAAGCTCCCTGAAGAAAATAGTTCTTTAAAAGTTAGAATGGAGCAGATGGAAGCTAATGACTTCATGAGAAACCAAGAAATTACAAAACAAAACCAAAAGAATGAAAAAATAGAAGACAGTGTGAAATATCTCATTGGAAAAACAACTGATCTGAAAAATAAATCCAGGAGAGACAATTTAAAAATTATGGACTACCTGAAAGCCATGATCAAAAAAAGAGCCTAGGCATCATCTTTCATGAAATTATCAAGGAAAACTGCCCTGATATTCTAGAACCAGAGGGTAAAATAAATAGTGAAAGAATCCACTCATCACCTCCTGAAAGAGATCCAAAAAGAGAAACTCCTGGGAATATTGTAGCCAAATTCCAGAGTTCCCAGGTCAAGGAGAAAATACTGCAAGTAGCCAGAAAGAAGCAATTCGAATATTGTGGAAATACAATCAGGATAACACAAGATCTATCAGATTTTACATTAAGGGATCCCAGGGCTTGGAATATGATATTCCAGCAGTTAAAGGAATTAGGATTAAAGCCAAGAATCACCTACCCAGCAAAACTGAGTATAACACTTCAGGGGAAAAAGTGGTAATTCAATGAAATAGAGGACTTTCAAGCATTCTTAATGAAAAGACCAGAGCTGAATAGAAAATTTGAATTTCAAACACAAGAATCAAGAGAAGCATGAAAAGATAAACAAGAAAGAGAAATCTCAAGGGACTTACTAAAGTTGAACTGTTTACATTCCTGCATGGAAAGATAATAGTTGTAATTCTTGAAACTTTTCTCAGTATTTGGGTAGTTGGAGGGATTATACACAGACACACACATGCATACATGTACACACACAGAGCACTGGGTAAGTGGAAGATAAGGGATGATATCTAAAAAATAAAATTAAGGGGTGAGAGACAAATATATTGAGAAGAGAAAGGGAGAAATGGAATGGGGCAAATGGGAGGAGGAAGTAATTAGAAGTAAATACTTTTGGGGAGGGACAAGGTCAAAAGAGAAAACAGAATAAATGGGCAAGATAGGATGGAGGGAAATATGGTTAGTTATGTTGTTACACATCATGACTATTATGGAAGTCTTTTGCAAAACTACACATAGATAGCCTATATTGAATTACTAGCCTTCTCAGTGGGGGTGGGTGGGGAGGAAGGAAGGGAGAGAAGTTGGAACTCAAGAGTTTTAGGAATGAATGTTAAGAATTGTTTTTGCATGCAACTGGGAAATAAGAAATACAGGTAATCGGTTATAGAAATCTATCTTGCCCTGCAAGGAAAGAGAGAAGATGGGGATAAGGGAACGGAGGGCAAATTGGGGGAAGGGGTAATCAGAATGCACGGTTTTTTGGAGTGAGGAGAGATGGAGAGAAAATTTGAAACTCAAAATTTTGTGGAAATGAATGTTGAAAACTAAAAATAAATATATAAACATTAAAAAAAATAAAAGAATATGTGTAGAACCCAAATAAAATTGTATACTATCTTTAGGAGGGTGTGGGAGAAAATTTAAAATTTATGGAAGTAATTGTTGAAAACTGAAAACAAATAAATTAATTTGCAAAAAAAGGAAATGGGACCTTTATCAGAGACAATGGCTGTAAAGATTGTTTCCCAGCTTTCTGCTTCTCTTCTAATCTTGGTTGTGTTGTCTTTGTGCAAATGTTTTTCAATTTATTGTAATCAAAATCATCCATTTTGTAATTTATAATGTTTTCTGCATCTTATTTGGTCATATATTCTTCCCTTCTCCATGGACCTTACAGGTAAACTCTTCCTTGCTCTCCTAATTTGCTTATAATATCAGTTTTTATATCTAAATCCCATACCCATTTTGACTTTATCTTGATATGGGGTGTAAGATGTTCATCTATGCCTAGTTTCTGCCATACTGTTTTCCAGTTTTCCCAGCAGTTTTTGTTAAATAGGGAGTTCTTATCCCAGAAGCTGGAATCTTTGGATTTATCAAATAGTACATTACTGTGGTCATTGACTATTGTGTCTTGCCTACCTACCCTATTCCTCTGATCCATCACTCTTTCTTAGTACCATGTAATTTTGATGATTGCTACTTTATGATACAATTTAAGATCTGGTACAGCTAGGCCACCTTCCCTTGCATTTCATTTCATTAATTTCCTCGATATTCTGGTTTTTTGTTCTTCCATTTGAGTTTTGTTACTGTTTTTTCTAGTTCTACAAAATAATTTTTGAAAGTTTGATTAGCATGGTACTGAATAAGTAAATTAATTTAGGTAGAATTGCCATTTTTATTATATTAGTTTGGGCTACCCATGAGCAACTGATATTTTCCCAGTTATATAGATCTGACTTTATTTGTGTGAAAAGTGTTTTGTAATTGTGTGCATCTGTCTACAATAACTTTAAATGGAATTTCTCTTTCTTTCTCTTGCTATTGGACTTTGTTAGTAATATAGAAAGATGGCATAGTTTTTATTCACAGAAATGATCTTTTGCTTTTGGAAAAGAAAATTGCCCAGTCTCTCTGTTCATTACCTTGCCTCTTGTTAAAGCAAACTCAACCTTACATTTCACAGTCATCAAAAAGTAAATTTAATTATTCAGAGTGACATCCTCTCTTACCCTTCCCTTTTTGTAATAAACTTAGGATAGAGGAGACCCTAAATTGTACTTTTGTGGAGATCAAATTGGTTGTCATGTGGAGTAAAATTATTTCTTCTTGCATCACATAAAGCTCTATTCTGCTCCTCCATCTTTTCTCAGCATGCCTCTGTCATGTTGTAAGAGGCAGCTGGGAAAGTAGTTAGAGCAGTGTGGATGACCCCAGCTTGATAAGCAAGAAGTATACTCTTAGGTCATTGATTCATTTTGCTTATTTTTCTTCAGCAGATAGGATTTGAGAGATTTTCACCAGTGGTGTTCTAGGATGAATATGCTTCTTACAGAAGAGTTGGTACAACCTGAGTTAAAGGAAATGTAGTGTAGTGGAAAAAACATGAGAGGATCAGGGTGCTAGTCAAACACCTATGAGTTGTTTGACCTGTTTTCAAATTTGCTACAAGAAGGAGTTAGACTAGATGATTGCTAAGGTTCTTTTTAGTTTCAAGGTTATATGACTGTGACTTGAGTTAGTATCCTAAAAAGATGACAATATACTTGCTTTTTAATTTTCTCCATGCAGTCTTTATTGCATATATAGATAGCAGCTAATAAAGTTGGTTAGCTATAATGCACATTTCCATAAAATGAATTCTACCAATCACATTGACTTCCATATCTCCAATGGAGGGTCTTCCTTTAGAAAATATTCTTTGATAGATGGGCATGAAGTTTTGACGTGAAGGGGATAATGTAGTGACTAGTCTTAATGTTATATATTGAAGCTGGTAGGTGTTGAAATGGATAGAGTATTGGGCTTGGAATCAGAAGACCTGAGTTCACATCTGGCCTCAGACACACTAGTTGCATAACCCCGGGCAACTCATTTAACTTCTTGTTTGCCTCAATTTCCTCATCTGTAAAATGGGGATCATAATAGCATTTTACTTCTCAGGGTTATTGTGAGGACCAAATGAGATAATAATTTAAAAGTTCTTAGCAACAGTGCCTGATACATAGTAAGTGCTATGTAAATTACAGCTACCATCATCATCATCATCATTATTATTATTACTGATTTAACTCAAATCCATTCTCCCCTTTCTCTTTCTGAGAGATTAATGATTTCTCACATCTTTGGTGTTATCAGACTCTCTACTTGGAGCTCCTAGAATTTGTCCCTTCCTTCTCCTTTAGTTGTGTTATACATATAGCAAAAAACTAGGATGCCGTACCATGTTTTTTAAAATAAATTTTTATTGTTATTTTTTGTTTTATTGTTATCTTTTATGTCTTTTATATTACCACAGTTTTTCCTTTTCTTCCCCTTTCTAGAGAGACATTTCATATAACAAATAATACTTTTTAAATAAAAAGAGGAATAAGGGGAAAATTCAGCAAAAATATCAATAACAATGTGTCCTGAAAGTTTATTAAAGGCCTAATGCTGCACTATATCGAAACAGTCTGAAAAAAGTATTAGCATCAGTCTTTGTTTGAGGGCCACTTTGCTGCTTCATATCCTTTATATATTTTTAGTCAGAGGTTGTCATAAAACTGTGAGAATGAAATTTTAGGTCTCTCCCAGGTCTTCTGTGTATTGGCATTTTCTGCATTTGACTGAACTAAACAAGAATTTTTTTTTCCCCTTTAGGAGTCCGATCTGGATGCAGAACTGGAAAATTGTCACCATTATGTACAGTTTGCAGCAGCTGCTTATGGTTGGCCTCTCTATATTTATACAAATCCGTTCACAGGTTTCTGCAGGATTGGTGGTGATTGGTAGGTTAGCATACTTTTGTCATTGTTGTCAAGTTGTTTCAGTTGTGTCTGACTCTACATGTCCCCATTTGGGGTTTTCTTGGCAAAGATACTGGAATGATTTGCTGTTTCCTTCTCCAGCACATTTTGAAGATGAGAAACTCAGGCAAACTAGGTTAAGTGACTCGCCCAGCTAATCAGTGTCTGAAGTCAAATTTGAATTCAGGTTCTTCTGACACTGGGGCTGGTGCTCTATCCCCTGGGCCACCTAACTGCCCCAGGTTAGCATGCCCTGAGTAGTTACTTTCTACTTTCCAGATGCAGCTAGTTATGATAATAATATATGTCCTTTTTTTTAGTTCCCGACAAAAGTATCCAATAAGAATAACTAAACTCCATAAAATCACAGCATTTGAATCAGAAGAGGGCCTAATTTTCTAATGATATAAATGTATCACATTATTAGATATCATTCCAAAAATCAACAGCATTTCTGTAAATTATTTTCTAAATTCATAATGCAAAAAACTAGGCCCTAACACAAAACAGTATCATAGATTTTAAAACATGAAATAAGAAATATTGCCAGTCAAATAACATTAATACTGCAGTTGAATGTACATGGAAAAGCCACTCTATTCATCTGTTAATTTTGGCATAATTGTATTCAAAAAGCAGTACAGAGTAGTGATCCCTTTTGCTCTTAAAGCTGCAAAGGTGTGGTACCAGCAATCACCATTCAGAGAACAGATCAAATATAATGTGACTAATAATTATATCCAATTTATCAAGCCAAATATAAATCTGAACTTTAAATTGCTCAAGTTTAATGATTGCTACATGAATCTAGCTGCTTTTCCACATTCATAGGAATACCAGAGTCTGAGAAATCAAGTTTGGAAATAATGAGAAATATCAAAATTAACTCCTGCTGCCTAAGGAAGAAATAAACATTTCTCTAAGTAGAGTTCAAACCTTTACAGAGATGGTAGTATTTATATTTTCTTTTATTTCAGTGAGGTCTAAAATGTCTCAAACTTTCTGCACTACTTTGCAAAATCCTGGGCTTTTCTTTTGGTCCAGTTCTGGAGATTTTGATAACTGACAAAGATGAAGATTTTGTATGATCCCTGCTTAAATGAAAATTCACTAGTTCTATTTTCCTGCTATTGGGGAATTAAAATTGTGTTGCCAAATTATCTACTTTTAAGAGCACCTCTATGTTCTTCTTGTTGCCTTTTGTTCTTAAATAATAATTGTCTTCCTCTTCTAAAAGGTCCCTGGTAGTCAAACATCTGGAAAGTAGAAAATCTAGTTCCTTTTTTTTGTTCTCCTAGGCACTGATAGTGAAGAGTTTTTTTCTTGATTTGTAACTCAGATTGCCCTAATAACTTTATTTTTAACCTGTTTTCTTAGTTGCAGAAACAGAACAGCAGAATATGAATTTATTGGAGGTGATCATCTCAATTGTCATTTTGGATCCATCCTACAGACAACTGGGCTACAATATAGGGATTTCATTCACATCAGCTTTCATGATAAGGTAGGCTAGCAAAACTTTGTGCTAATTTTTCTATGTAATGTTAAACAAGATGGGATGAAAAAAGACACACAAATACCTTGTCTATCCCATTCTTTAAAAAATTTCACTTGACCTTGCTGTTCCCTGAATATATGATCCTGAATTTCCTCCATTTCATTGTCAAGCCCCTGGAAAGTATTCTCTCTCTTCACTGCCTATGTGAATACACATCTTCCCCATCTACACCTCCCCTGCTTCCCTCCACCCCCTCTTTATTTCCACCCCCATGACCAGCCACTTAACATCTCTGGCCTTGTTTCTTCATCTTAAAATGAAATGTTTGGACTATACGATCCCTGGCATCCTTTTCAATTCTAAATATATGATCCTGTGATCTTTGCAAACTAGCTTCTGACTCCATTGAATCAACCCTTTCCAAGCTCACTGATGTTTTCTAAATCCATTATTGACTTATTCTCAGTTCTTATCTTATTTGATGCCTCTGCAGTTTTTTAGGTTATCAGCCACCTCTTTTTCTTGTGTGTTCTCTCCACCTTTTTTACTTTTGTGACACTGCTTTCCTAGTTTTCTTTGTTTCTATCTGACTGTTCCTTCTCAATTTTGCTGGTTCTTTATTCATTTCTTGTCTTCTTAGTGTGGGTGTCACATAAAGTTCTTTCCTGAACCCTCTCTTCTTTTCTCATTAGTATTCTTTCTCAGCAAGCTCATTCACTTCCATTGGATCAAGCATCATTTCCACACATGACTAAGATCTAGGTATCTAGCTCTCCTCAAATCTTGTCTCACATTACCAGCTGCATATCGCACATTTCCTTCTGGATATTCTGTAGGCAACTAAAACTCCTTATTTTTTCTCCTAAACCTTCTCCTCGTCCAGACTCCACCAGTATCTTCTCAGTCACCCAGGCTTGTGACCTCAGAGTAATCCAAGACTCTTCCCTTTCTCTCACCAATTCCTGTGCATTTCCAGGCAGCTACCAAGTCTTGTTGATCTTTAACCACAACCTCTCTTGAATCCATCACCTTCCCTCTTTGCCTGCATCTACCAACCTAATCCATGTTCTCTTCCGTGGGCTGCTTCAGCTTCTGTGTTGTTCTCCCTGCTTTTACTTTCTTCCTTCATTCTGTTACGTCATGTTACTTGTTTGCTCAGAAACCTTCAGTAGCACCTTCTTGCCTCGAGGATAAAATATAAACTCTTAAGTCCTTCTTTGGCCTGCTTCCAACTTTCCTATCCAGCCTTATTTTTGAACTATTTTTCTCCCAGACTGGTATGTTCTAAGCATATTGGACTGCTTACTAGCTATTTCCCCAAATGTGATATTCCATTTCCCACCTCTGTGCATTTTCACAAGTAGTGCTTTATATATGGAATGCATTCCTCTTTCACCTCCTCCACATTCTCACCTCTGAGAATAATTTTCTTCCTCCTGAATTCAGTGCATGTGCTAGCATCTCCTTGAAGTCTTCTCTGTTGTCTCCAGTGCTTTCTTTCTCTTCTTTTACCTTGTTCTGCCCTTGTATCCTCTTCAGTAGACTGCATGAGCTTCTTTGAGAACAAGAATCCGTTGTATCCCTGGAACAATGCTTTCTCATAATAAGTACTTAATGATTACTTATTGAACTGAATTGAATATTAAGCCTCTAATATTTTTTTAATTAAATGTTTAATATTATTATTATGTTTTTGATCCTTAGGTGTTTGAACTTCCTTTTTTAGTGGCTTTGGATCATAGGAAAGAAACTATTGTAGTAGCTGTAAGAGGAACCATGTCTCTTCAGGTATTGAGCCTGACATGTTGGATCTGGGAATGAGGGGGACAGAGGATGGAAGATGAATAGTGATATTCAGGGTGATAAAATGTGGTAAGCTAAGGGTGTTGTAAGGCCCTTCTCTTGCAGGGCTGGGGGCAGGAGGATATTTTTTCGTGTGAAAGAGTTGTGGGGGATGCAAGAAAACTTTGGGGAATTAAAACCAAAAAATGAATTGGATACTCATATGAAAATTGGGATAAATTGTTGCATTTTAACTTAAAGGCTATATATAGATGTGAGTTCATCTGGTCTCCCTAACTAGAATATAAACCTTTTGGAGTAGGGACAGTGTCTTGAAAAGACATCTCTTCTGTCCTCTGTAGTAGGGGCTGGTTTCTGTATTCTGTTGACCAGTGGGTTTTTTGTTTTTATACCTTATGTTAAATTGCTCTAATAACTTATGACATAGAAGGTTTCAACATTTTGCCCTTCCTAAGGACGTGTTATATTTTTACACATATTGCATAAAAATTAGATTTTTTTTTTACTAGTCTTCTTTAATATTGAGCTGTTTATGCAAATAACTCAATATAAAACCTGGCTGTCACAGAAGTTCTGAGTTACATTCCTTTCAATGTGTTTTCTCTACAGGATATCCTCACTGATCTGTCAGCTGAGAGTGAGAGCCTGAATTTAGAATGTGAGGTGCAAGATTGTTTTGCACATAAGGTATATGCATTGTGATTTGTGGTCTGGCATATCTCTCCCATTAAAGAGATACTCAAAAGGTCAGTTTATGAAAGAATACTTGCCTCTAGCCCAAGGGGTTTTGAGTAAATTCAAATCCCCTCCTAAGGGAATGGGCAACTACCTAGAGGTTAAGTCAGTTGAATTGGGTAGGGTGGAAGATATGCACAGAAGAGTCACATCTTTGGTGGTGGTGTGTTCTGCTGGCCAGTGAAATGTGTGATCCTAGAGTAATGCAACATTTTATATAGTTAATGAAAAAAGTTAAGCATTTTGATGAAAATAGACCAGTAATCATTTGTTCAGAATTATAAGAAGCTTGTATAAACTACAGTAGTCTTCATCTGAGCCTATTTTTGTTTCCATATACAAAATATGTCTTCAATTTGATAAACAGTTTTTTACTTATTTTGGAAATCTTTATTTTAATTTGTGGTCATAAGAAAAAAAAGAGTTTTCCTTTGAGTCATTTCAAATCCTTCAAAAGGGAATACAGCTGCTGGTAATAAGAGTGATCAAGAAAGATTATAACTGAAGTGCTGTGCCTTGATGCTTAAATTAGCATTCCTCATCTATCAAAATATAGCTTCTTTTTTTAAACTAGTAAACTGCATTGATGTTTTTGAGTTTGAAAAAGTTCATTTCACTTTTTCTCTAGCCTTCTGAGAACTTATTGGTTCTGAAATTTGTAAAAGATTGCAATCAGAATCTCCTGGGTGTACCAAATGTACCAAAAATGGAAAGAAATTTTAAATCAAGCTTATACGTACTATATGGCAAAGATATTTACTAAAATAAATGCAAAGGCAGTCTGTCCACCTAATGAAGAAAGCTTTGGATCTCAAGTTCTTGAGTTGCTTTGGCCTCTGTTGTTAATTTCTTACTGGTCTGGATCTTTAACTAAAGACATTACCTTGTTTTGTTATGGTCTTGAAAAACATCACCAAACCCACATTTCCTTGTATAAAAAAGAATAAAAGAGGATTGTATATGAAACTTAGTAGTTTAAAGTATTTATTAAACATGACATTAGTAAAGCCACCCTTAGCCTGCTTGTCCCTGTACACATCTGAAGTTCCTTCTGATCTCTTCTGTGTATTTTTTAAATGTCTTATTGATGATCTGTTGTTCCTTTTTTTTTCATCATTTTGATTACCCACTCCTTCCCGCAGTTCTCACCTTTCTCAAGATAAAAGCCTTTTTTTGTAGCAAATAAGTAAAATCAAGCAGAACAGATTTATACATTGTCATGATTGAGAAAATTCATCTCTTACTTTGTACCTTTGCCTTCTGGAGTTATGATTGGTTGTTGAAATTATCAGACTTCTTAAATTTTCAGTTTTTTTCTTTTGTTTTATTGTAGTCATATAAATTGTCCTTCTGATTTGTACGCTTCACTCTGCAGTAGTTGTCTTTTCAAGTTTCTCTGAATCTGTCCATTTTGTTATTTTTTTACACCATCAAAATATACCATTACATTAATACAGTATATTTGTTCAGCCATTGATGGGCACCCGCTTTTTTTTTTTCAGTTCTTTGCTACAAGAAAAGGTGCTACCATAATTTTTTTTAATGTGGTGTAGGCCTTTCCTTTTTCACTGATATCCAAGAGTATATAGGTCACATACATCTGCAAGCATTTTCTAGTTGTCACTAGAAGTACACACCTCTTAGGTCCAGTAGCCTTGTTTTTACTTAAGTGGTGATTCTCTTTTCTGTAGTGCCTGTGTTTACTGTTTTATGCAAAGAATTATAAAGCTATAAAATCTTAAGAGTTGAAAAGGCCTTAGAAATCCAAACCACACATACTGTGCAGGAATTCCCTTTCAATATCTCCTAATAGTCTACTTTAATGCTTCCTGTGATGAAGATCCCATTCCCTTGTTGGACTGCTCTAATCTATTACAAAACCTTAGAGTGAATCTCCCCTCTCCTAACTTCTTACTGGTTCTAGCCCTTCTCTCTTGCCAGTACGCAGAATATACTCAATAACTGTTGTGACTGTTGATTCAATTAGAATGCTGTATCTTCATTTTATATCAAGGTTCCATTCCCATTGTTTATTTTCATAAGCATATATATGGAACAATTGAGAAGATGAAGACAGAGGGTTAGTAGGCCAGTTACGAGATGAATTTGAGAATACAGTGTTTTTAAAAATGAAATCAGAGTTGAAACTTCCTCCTTTGGGGATTATAAACTTTTTTTTCCCCTTTCTGGACTTCTAGGGGATTTCTCAGGCTGCCAGATATGTTTACCAAAGATTGATCAACGATGGAATTTTGAGCCAAGCATTCAGCATTGCACCTGTGAGGTTTATTTTTTTTTTGATACTAGATTTCATTGAGCTCCACTTTGGTGCTAAGTCTTTTGATCATAAGTATTTCAATTTAGTAAAAAAATGTGTGTGTTACCTGCTCACTTAGATTCTGCTTTTTGTTTCGTTTTGTTTCTGTGTGTGTGTGTGTGTGTGTGTGTGTGTGTGTGTGTGTGTGTGTGTGTGTAGGAATACCAGCTTGTTGTAGTAGGTCACAGCTTGGGGGCAGGAGCAGCTTCATTATTAGCTATCATGCTCAAAAATTCCTATCCGGAAGTCAAGTGTTACGCCTTTTCTCCCCCCAGGGGACTGCTAAGGTAATTGCCTGATTTCTTAAATGTAGAAACAGACTAATTGCTGTAATCATACTAAGGTGGCTTCTTTTGCCCTTGGCCTTCACACACAGGATGGCAATTGGATTAAAAAAAGAAAAATTTAGTGGGGGTGAGGGAATCTGAATAGACCTCAAATCTGACCATATAGTTCATCTCTTAATGACCAATGCAGTTAGGATGAGTTAAATAATCACTTTGTAAAGGAAGAGATAAATAATTGCAGATATCTTCTGTTCGAAATAAATAGTTCTACACTGGGTTTTGAATTAATCTGAGGGGATATTTAGTGGATATTTTTAGTTATTATTGTTGCCAAGTAGCATATTACATGTTATTGAAGGATAATTCAGGAGACCTAATTAGTTAGCAGGCTTATAGATGAAAACATTAACTAAAATGGCTAAATTGGAATAATCCCTTAGATGGAGATTTTATGTTTACTTTGAAAAGTTCAATATTGTTTACATTAGATATTGCTTTATTGAAATATAATCAGTCCGTTGTTTAGGCTGTAGTATTCCTTTACTTTAGAAGCTAGCTATCTTCCCTAACTTTTATGGAGAGTGAAATCTCAATGACATTATAATGTTTATAAAATCTAAGGTAGGATATGCTAGTCATAATGAACTAACTTTATTTATTTATTTTTTAAGCAAATCCCTTTCTGAATATTCCAAAAACTTTATTGTATCACTTGTTCTTGGAAAGGATGTTATCCCAAGGTAAGGCTATTGGCTGATTTATAATTACATGGGTACCCAGGTTTTTATCGAGCTAAATTTCAGAGATAAAAATCTTTTTTACCTAACAGGTTAAGTGTGACCAACTTGGAAGATTTAAAGAGAAGAATACTGAGAGTAATAGCTTATTGTAATAAGCCTAAGGTAATTTGATAACATGACTTTTAAATCCTCCCTCTGTTCCCCAACAAACATAATTTTTAGCCTAGACATGATGATATATGAAGATATTCGGGGGAAATTTACAACTTAAACTTGAAAGATTTTTCTAATGCTCTTGAAAAATCCTTCCTGTCATTGGACTACAAGCCATTTTCACTGACATTCATCTTACTGTCCTGTTTCCTTGTCTAGAAAACGAATGGGTTGGACTAGAGTTCAACTCTTCTTAAGACTGTAGGTTGTGACTCATAGTTTAAGAAGTGCTGAAGGGGTTGCAAGTAGGAAAAGTGTAAGAAGCCCTGGACAAGGTAACCTCAAAGACCCCTTCCAGCTGTTAGTAGTCTATGGTCATATCAGAGTTATTTACTTGACTTTTTTTGTCTGATGTTTAGAGGAACACATCCCCAGGAAAGTGCTATGACCTAAATTGGTTGAATGATTAGTTCTCAGATGGGTGAAGGATCACAACTTGAAATGATTGATATGGAATTGATTCTAGTTCACTTGTATGTTCACTTGTATTGCCTTTTATTCAGTTACTTAGCCATGTATTGTGACTGATTTCTAGCATCCAGAGTCTTCATAAGTTTTCATATAATAAGACAAAAATATTAAGGTCTTACATAGTAACCTTTCTCATGTTTTTGGTTATAATCCAGTATAAGATCCTGTTGCATGGATGTTGGTATGAACTTTTTGGAGGGGATCCAGATAACTTCCCAACAGAATTGGAAGGGGGAAACCAGTCAGACCTGACTCAGCCTCTGCTGGGAGAACAAAGTCTGTTGATACATGGCTCACCTTCATACTTTGATGAATCTCCTAGAGAATCCCCAACTAGGTATCCTCATCTGTATCCTCCTGGAAGAATTATTCACCTTGTTGAGGATGACAATTCAGGGAGGTAAGTATAGAAAATAGCTTAATGAAAAGATACAATCAGTTTGCAGATGAAGCAATTAAAGCTATCTATAGCCATATAAAAAAATACTATAACTTACTATTGATTAGAGAAATGCAAGTTAAAACTATTCTGAGAACTACCTCATACATATTAGGTTGGATAATAAGACAGAAAAGGCAAATGACAAATGATGAAGGGGATGTGGGAAAAAAGAGACATTAACGTACTGTTGTTGGAGTTGTGAAATGATTAAACCATTCTATAGAACAATTGGGAACTATGCCCAAGGGACTGTGGAACTATTCATAGCCATACCCTTTGATATAGCTACACCACTACTAGCTCTGTATCCTAAAAGAGATAAAAAACAAAAAGGAAAAGGACCTATATGTACAAAAATATTTATAGTATCTCTTTCCTGGGGGTAAAGAATTAGAAATTGAGGGGATGACCATCATTTGGGGAATTGCTGAACAAATTGTGGTATGTGATTATGACAGAATACTGTTGTACTGTAAGAAATGATGAGGAGGATGCTCTCATAACAACCTGGAAAGACTTGCCTGAGCTGATGCAAAGTGAAGTATACCGGGTACAAAATAATAGCAATATTGTAAGATGACCAATTGTGAGTGACTTAGCTATTGTTAGCAATATAACAATCTGTGACAACTCTGAAGGACTTTGGATGAAAAATGCTCTCCATCCCCAGAGAAAGAACTGATATTGTCTGAATACAGATTGAAGCAACTTTTGGCTTTTTCTATTTTATTTTTCTTGAGTTTTTTTTTTTTGTCTGTTTTCTTTCACAACATGACTTATTACGGATATGTTTTTCATGACTGCACATATGTAACCTTTATATGAAATTGCTTGCCTTCTCAACGCAGGGGAGAGGGGAGGGGAAAAGGGAGAGAATTTGAAACTCAAAGTTTTAAAAACAAATATTAAAAAACTGTTTTTACATGTAACTGGGGAAAAATTAAATACTAAATAAATACAACCCCCCCCCCCCAGCTTAATGAAAACATTAATGTTATATGTATGGAAATACAAAATAATGAATAGCATATGCCACAGTTACACTGATTGCCGTATAGTCTATTTCAGGTGGGAGAGCTAGGTGGTTTTATATAACTGGTAAATGGTATCAGACTTGTGATGGAGCCTATTATCCGTATGTGCTCTGCTTGTAATAAATACACAATGTTTTTATATCGTCTCCTCAGAAAGAGCCAGGTTCCTAAGATTTGTTTTTATTTTGATGTTAGCTCAAGTTGTGTTTGCATTTATTGAGAGCTTATTTTGTTTTTCTTATTTTCAGATCTTGTTGCTGTTCTACTTCCAGATATAGTGCAAAGTGGGCAACTGAAGCAGAATTCAGCAAAATTCTTATAGGCCCTAAAATGTTAACAGACCACATGCCAGATATCCTCATTAGAGCCTTAGATAGTGTAGTCTCCGAGAGAGCAACTTGTATTTCTTGTCCAACACAAGGAAACTTTAATACTAATGTAGCATAACCATAGCAATTGAAAAACAACAGTATTTTTCATCATATTTTGGATACTCCAGGGACAACTGATTGATTTGTATTTGAATAATTTATGAAAAAATTAGAGAGAGGTTTTTCATCACTGGGAAGTGACCAATTACCTGGGATTTTGAAACTACTCTTTGAGGAAACTTCTGTATGAGGAACAGTGACTAATGGAATGAACCTTAATGACATTTTTAAGAGAATCAGGTATAAGAGGAGAAAGCACTGGGAGTAAGATAGAAAATAAGCACCTCCAGACATGAAAGTAATCTCAGAAGAGCCTATAAGGAAACTATTTTGGGGGACTTAAAGAAGGATGTGGCTGCTTTCCCTGTCAGCCCCGGAATAAACTGCTTCACTCCAATAGCCAGCTTAGAAGAGGCTCATTATAATTGTGGCTGCAATTTAGCACAAGAAGTAGAGGTTGGTATTCTTATTATCCTATCTAACAGCCATATCTTAAGTCATGAAATTTATCTGCAGGGATTAATTTACCTTAGATACAACCCCTTAACTAACAAGGCCTGTACTGTCTCAGAAGTTTAAATGTATTTGATCCTTTTTTCCCCAGACTCCCAAATATATAATACATTTTTAATCATGGATTTTTCTAACTTAGTCAAACCCAAATATATGTAGCCATGAAAAGGACAAAAAAAAGTCTCCACAAGGCTGTGTTAAAAGTGTCAATAAAATACTTACCAGCTGTGTGATCCTGGCCAAGTCACTTCACCCTGATTGCCTCACCAAAAAAAGGGCTTCAATAAAAAGGCGATACTCAGGGAGAGGTGCAGCACAATGTTGTCAGTAACCCCTTGGGCAAACATGACACTCTGTAGACAGAACTCCTGCTGAAACTCCTTTGGGTAAGCCCCCCTCGCCACAGATTTCTGCCTAAGTAAAACTCTCACCTTCTAAGGTTTTAGGAGAGCAGGAAGGGAGGTAGCATTTAGGGCAAGGAATACTGTTCCCTTGGTGTGCACTTCCTGACTGAAGCCATCTTCAGGAGCCTTTTCTGCATTATTTGAACTTGCTTTTCCTTTTAGGGCTCTTCCACCCAATATCAACAGAATTGATATTTGTAAATCTTTCATATAAAACTCTTTTTTTTGTAATCAACTGATTTCTCTTTCTTCCCTCCCCCCCTTTGGAGGCCAAGAATCATAAAGAACAAAAAACAAAGCACTTACACATGTTACTACAGTAATCGCACAGTGATGCACTTTTCTGTGGAATTTGTTTCCAAGAAGTTAGAACTAATGTTCTACTCTGTGATCAAGAAACAATTATGTTTTGCATGTGTTTATACTGTGATACTGTAAATAGAAGTAAAATCTTAATAATTTTTATGATAATATCTTAAAAGGCAGATCAGGAATGGAGTAGAGGCTCTAGATTTAGAAAGAGAACATTGCATCCACATTCTGGAGTGTTCCAGAGAAGGACAGCGTTCTCATTACAGTTTATTTATAATCTCTTCCCTTTCTTTTGCAGCTTGATCATGAAGTAAATTTCTGACACTGGGTCTTTTGAATAGGTCATAGGGTCACCTTAATGGGCATCTACATTCCCTTCAAAAGAATCAGAGAGTTTTAGTGTTGGAAGGAAGCTTAACGGTCATCTAGTAAAACTCATACCCAAAAAAGAATCCTCACTACAACATCTCCATTAAGTAGTCACCTATGCTTGAGGGCATTAAATGAGGAGCCACCAATTACCTTTGAAACATTTTTGGATAGATCAAATTGTTAAGAAATTTTTCCTGATATAAACCAGGAAGTACTTCTTAAGCATCTACTATGTGCCAGGCACTATGCAGAGCACAGGAGATGCAGAGACAAAAAAATGTAAGAATTTGTGCCCTCAAGGAATTTACATTGTAATAGGGGAGATGACTTTTATTTATATATGCAGAATATATACAAAATGAATTAGAGATATTTTTGGGAGGAAGAGATCCTGAAGCCTTCATGCAGGAAAGACTTCATGTAGAAAGTGGTACTTGAGCTGAATCTTAAAGCAAACAAGGGATTTCAAGGTTAGTAAGGCAGGTATTTCAGGCATGAGATAAAGAACCATGCAAAAGCCAGAGTTGTGTGTGAGGATAATTGAGTAAGTCATTGTCTAAAACTAAAGATGTCACACATGTAACCTCAATACACTGGAGTGTGACCAGAACCAGATTAAAAAGTAAATGGCAAATATTTTTTAAAAAATAGAGTACAACAAAGATAATATTAAGAGGATATGTGTTTATTAGGGATCCTTACGTATGCTTTAGTGCCTCTTTTTGTTTGAGATGACACCAGTGGTCCAGACTGTCCATTTCAGGAAGGAGAATAACATGTCATGAAGATGGTAAGTTAGGTTGGGACCAAGATATGAAGAACTTTAAATGTCATCAGAAGAGTTTATATTTTACTTGGGAGCCATTAGAATTTGAGTAGGGAGATGACTTGGTCAGGTGTGCAATTAAGAAATTCACTTGAATAGTTATGTAGAGAATGGATTCCAACAGGGAAACATCTATAAGACCAGTCAGGCTGTTGGAATAGCTTGGGAAAGAGGTGATAAGGGCCTGAGCCAAGGTGGTGGCTCTGAGTAGAAAAAGGGAGAGATGTGAGAAATAGGTAGTAGAAATGATATTTGGCAAATGATTGTGTTTTTGGGGTGAATGTGGAGTTGATGACACTGAAGAAGAGTTGATGACATCCTGAGGGAGAGGGGTTAGTTTTTTGAGAGGTGGTGGTAGAATGGGTACTTGTTTTGGTTATAGTGAGGTTCAGTTGACAGCTGTTTTGAAATGCCCATTAGATTGTCCATGATGTGGGGAAGTAGAAAGATGAAGGCTAGGTATGTAAATCCATCTGGGTGTCACCTGTGTAGAGATAATAATTGAGCTTATGAGAGATGATGTTACTAATTGTAGAAAGAAAAGAGCCTAAATTTCTCTTTGCAATTTCTACCCCATTATTCTTTGTCTAAGCAAAGTAAGGTTAGTGCCCCTTCACCTTTTTGTTTCAGAAACATTTGCTAATAGAGCTATTCAGAAGTGGAATGGACTGTCTTATTGTGGTTTTCCTAACAAAAGCTTAATGGTCAATTTTTCTCCATGTTCTAAATTATTTAAGTTAAAGTACCCATATTTTCTGTTAACAAATGGTAAACTACAAAATTAAAAGCATTATGACTCATCAGTCAAAAAAAAACATTAATGTGGTTTCTTTAACTTTTTGGTGGGAAAATACCATGGTAATGGGGGTGGCATTATTTGTTGGGAAGTGATTGGTGTCAAAACATAATGTAGCCCACCTTCTTCTCCTTCCTCCCCACTTGGGAAAAAAAAAATCATAGGGTGGGGGTTGGGAAAGGATGACTACTTAACTTTTTTGTCAAATGCTTTTTATGCATCTATTAAGATAAAAATGTGATTTCTGTTAGATTTGTTGTTGACATCAATTATGTTGATAGTGTTCCTAATACTGAACTAGTCCTACATTCCTCGTATAAATCCCACCTGGTCATAGTGTATTATTCTCATGATAAGTTGATGTAATTTCTTTCCTAATATTCTATTTAAAATTTTTGCATCTATATTCATTAGGGAAATTGGTTTATAATTTTTTTTCTGTTTTGACTCCTCCCAGTTTAGGTATCAGCATCATATTTGTATCATAAAAAGAAAATGGTAGAATTTACTCCATCTATTTTCCCAAATTGTTTATATATAGTATTAGAATTAATTGTTCTTTAAATGTTTGATAGAATTTACTTGTAAATCCATCTGGCCCAGGAGATTTTTTCTTAGGGAGTTCATTGATGGCTTGTTCAATTTCTTTTTCAGATATGGGGTTAAGTACTTTATTTCCTTTTCTGTTAATCCAGGGCATTTATATTTTTGTAAATATTCGTCCATGTCAATAAGATTGTCAAATTTATTGGCATACAGTTGGGCAAAATAACTCCTGATTATTGTTTTGATTTCATCTTCATTGGTGGTGAATTCACCCTTTTTGTTTTTAAAATCCTTCCTAAGCTTTTCCAAGAATGCTCTTTGTGCTTCAGACCAGTTCATATTCCCTTCTGAAGTTTCAGGTGGGAGTACAGTCTCAATGCTGACCTCTTTGGTATTTGTGTTTTGGTCCTTGTCCCCATAGAAAGATTCTATAGACTTTTCTGCTTTGCTTCTTACTCATGATGATCACCCTTTTCCTGGCTTTTAAAGTATATCTCTGTATCTGTGGCACAGGGGGCTCCTTCCCACAATTCTTGTGCCTAAAACTTGAGGCTTTGTGTGTTGTGGCCTCTGGTTCTTTCAGCTAGAAGCTAAAATGCTGCAGCTTACCTGGTGCTGAGCTGGCTGGTGTTGGAAAGCAGAGGCCAGATGAAGTCTTTTTGGGTTTCCTGGTGTTACCCTGGAACTAGCTGCGTTAAGTGTGGTGGAAAGGTGGTTTAGCCACAGGAGGTCTCCTCTGCTGAGCTAGAGCACAGGCAAGCTCAACAGTTAATGATCTTGTCTGTCCTAGTGTCTTCCCGATTTCCCTGGTTGTGCTGAGGCACACCTGGGATCCTGGTGTTGGCATTTGTGGGCCTCACCCCCCTGGGGCTCAGGATCTTCTCCCAGTTTGCTGAGGTGGGGCTGCCTACGACAGCTCCAGTCCTGCACTGGTCCTCTTCAGCTACAGCAAGAAGGACCCTCCTTACCTATTTTCCTAACCCTGTGGGCTAAGAGACTGTTTATCCCTTCTGCTGCTCCCACTTTTAAGGATTTTTCCCCGGGGAGATATTCTCTGGGCTTCAAGGTCAACAAGGGGAGGAAGATAGCAATTACCCATCACTGCCATCATGGCTCCCAGAACTGGAAATCCATCCTTTTTGTTTTTGATGCTGTTAAGTAATTTGGTTTTCTTTTTTGTAATCAAATTAATGAAAGGTTTATCTATTTTAGTGGTTTTTTCATAAAACCAGCTCTTATTTTTATTTATTGGTTCAGTAATTTTCTTAATTTCAGTTTCATTAATTTCTCGTTTGGTTTTCAGAATTTCTAATTTGGCATTTAATTATGTATTTTTAATGTTCTTTTTCTGGATTTTTTTAGTTGCATGCCCAATTCATTGATCTCTTCTTTCTCTGTTTTGTTCATGTAAGCATTTAGAGATATAAAACTTCCCAAAAACTGCTTTCACTGTTCCATAAGTTTTGGTATGTTGTCTCATTATCATCCTCTTGGATGAAGTTATTGTTTCTATGATTTGTTGTTTGACCCACTCATGCTTTAAAGGATTAGATTATTTAGTTTCCAACTAATTTTTAGTCTCTCTTTCCATGTCTCTTTATTACATGTAATCTTTATTGCATCATGATCTGAAAAGGATGCTTTTAATATTTCTGCCTTTCTGCATTGAATTGTGAGGTTTTTATGCCCTAATATATGGTCAGTTTTCATGTAGGTTCCATGAACTGCCAAGAAAAAGGTATATTCATTTATATTCTCATTCAGTTTTCTCCAGAGGTCAACCATATCTAACTCTTCTAAAATTCTGTTCATCTCCTTAACTTCTTTCTTGTTTACTTTGTGGTTAAATTTATCTAGTTCTGAGAGGAGAAGGTTGAGTTCCACCACTAGTATAGTTTTGTTGTCTATTTCTTCTTTTAACTTTCTGACCTTCTTTAAGAATTTGGATACTATACCACACTTGTTGCATATATGTTTAGTAATGACATTATTTCATTGTCTATGGTACCTTTTGGCAGGATGTGGTTTCCTTCTTTATCTCTTTTAATTAGATCTATTTTTGTCTTTGCTTTGTTTGAGATCAGGATTGCTAGCTCTGCTTTTTTTATGAAGTATAATATATTCTGCTTCAGCCTTTTAACATATTTCTGATTTTTAATCTGCTCTATCTGCTTCCATTTTATGGGAGAGTTCATTCCATTCACATTCACAGTTACGATTACTATCTGTGTCTTTCTCTCCATCCTCTTTTCCCCTGTCCCCATTTTTCCTCCTTAAAAGTTTTACTTTTGACCACCACTTTCCTCTTCTCTCCCTTCTATCAGCTCCGCTCCTTCTTCTTTCCCTTTTCCCTTACCACTTTTTTCCTTCTATCCACCCCCTCCCTTTTCTTTCCCCTTTTCCTTCCTACTTCCTATAGGGTAAATTAGATTTCTATACCTAAATGATTATGTTATTTCCTCTTTGAGCCAAATGTGATGAGAGTAAAGTTCAAACAATGCTCATCTCTTTCCTTTCTTTCCCTCTATGATAATAGGTTTTTGTGCCTTTTCATGTGATGAGATTTACCCAATATTTTCATTCTTTTGTTTCTCTTTAATTAATTCTTAATATCTCATGGAGTCATTTGCTTCCTAATCTAATCTTCCTTTCTAATTTTTAACAAATTGTTTTCTTCTTTTAGATTTTGTACCTCCTTTTCCATTTGGCCCATTTTACTTTCTGAAGAGTAATTCTCTTCAGTGTACTTTTTTTTCCATTTAACCAATTGTCTGCCACCTCGTTTCCTCTTCTCCCAGTACAATCCCTTTTCACCACTTAATTACGTTTTTTTAATCATTACATCGAAGTGATCCTTGGTTTTATTCTATGCTGTTTTGCCTTATGGAATATCATATTCCATACCCTCTGAGTTTAATGTAGAAGCTGCAAGGTCCTGTGTAATCCTGACTGTGGTTCCATGATTTTTAAATTGCTTCTTTCTGGATGCTTTTCTTTGAAAAGATAATTTTGGAATTTGGCCACAGAATTCCTTGGCATTTTCAGTTTGGGATCTCTTTCAGGAGGCGATGGGTGGATTCTTTCAATGACTATTTTACCTGCCCATTCTCAGACCTCAGGGCAGTTTTCCTTGATGGTTTCCTGAAAGATGCTGTCCATGCTCTTTTTTTCATCACGGTTTTCAGGTAGACCAGTCATTTTTAAATTGTCTCTCCTGAATTGATTTTCCAGGTCATTTGTTTTACCGAGTATTTTATTTTCTTCCATTTTTTTCATTCTTTTGTTTCTGTTTGAGTGATTCTTGGTATCTCATAGAGTCATTAGCTTCTACTTGCCCAGTTCTGATTTTTAATGAATTGTTTTCTTCTGTTAGATTTTGTACCTCTTTTTCCATTTGGCCCATATTACTTTTTAAAGGACTTGTTTTCCACAGTTCATTTTTGTCTTTCCTTTTCCAAGCTTTTGCCTCTCTCTTGCATACCTCTCATTTCTTTTCCCAATTTTTCTTCTATCTCTCTTATTTGACTTTCAAAATTCTTTATGAACTCTTTCAAGAAGGCTTTTTGGGCTTGAGATCAGTTCATGTTCCCCTATGAGATTTTGTATGTGGGTATTTTGACAATGTTGTCCTCTTTTGAATTTGTGCCTTGATCTTCCCTTTCCCCATAATAATCTATGGTCATTGTCCATTTCTGCTTTTTACTCATGGTGTTTGCTTATTTCCTGGCTTTTAAAGTTGAACTCCCTTGCTGAAGCGCAGGAGGCACTGACCCAAGCTTCTTGTGCTGGGAGCTGTGGACCTGGTCATTGGCTTTGTGTGGTGGGGCTTCAAGTGCTGCCAGCTGGAGGCTGTAGGGGTCTGATGGCTTGCCTGGTGCTGAGCTGGGGTCAGCAACACTGGAGTTCTTGGGCTAGGATGGGGTTTGACCCGGGACACCTGCTCACCTGGGCTTCTTTAAAGCTCTGGAAGGTTTGGCTGCTGGAGAACACCTGCCTACCAGTGTACGTGGTAGTTTTCTGAGCTGTTATCTGCCAGTTACCCTCCCTGTGCTGAAGCATTTTGGAGTCCTGGTATTGGTGCTTGCCAGCTCCAGCACCCTGAGATTCAGGGTCTCCCACTGGTTTGCTGAAGTGGGGATTACCATTGGCTTGATGGGACACCTCCTGCCCTGTATTGGTCCCCCAGAGCAAGAGGCCTTAATTCCCCCAACCTTCCTGGGCTGTAAGACTGCTGCACCCTGTCTTTCTGCTGGCTTAGTTGTTCCTGGGTTTTTCCTGGGGTGATATTTTCTGGTCTTTCAGAGGTCAATGAGGGAGAGTGAAATCAACTTACTTCTTACTCTGCCATCTTGGTTCCCACAAGTCCCCTACTTAACTATTGGAAAGAGTAAAAAATAGAAATCATGTTTCTTCATTTTGGCAACCTTTTAAGCCATCAAATCCTAGAGTTAGTATGGACATTAGCAGTTGTCTAGTTGAGCCTTCCATCTGATGGATGACTTATCTTTACTTCATTGACAAGTACACCTCTCAATGATAAGAAATATGATTTCCTAATATGGCAGCTCATTCCATTTTTGGACCCTCCTAATTCTTAAGAGGTCTGCCTTCTGGTAACATACCATACCTGTTGGTCTAGTTTAACTCCCTGGAATCCTTTAGATTCTTAAATACAGGGGCTGCTTAGATTCTAGACTTTGCTAGGTTTTTGGTACTAGCATGAACTACTTGAATATCCCTTGAACAAATCACAACCTCTCTGACCCTATTTCTTCATTTGCAAAAGGGAATAGACGTGGTTTTAACTTTCCTTATTCTCAGCTTATCAATGCCTCCTTAAAATGTGGCACATATAACTGCTGTTATAGTCTAACAGTATGGTGAGACTATACCTTCCTTGTTCAGGATGGTGTACTTAAATCTAATGTTCAAAAAAGTCTTATTGTAGTTTTAGGCTTTAAATAGCTTAAAACTACACTGAAACTTTTGGAACACCAAGTTTTACTGTACTCCAAGATCAAACTGAGAGGCATTGTGTCATAGTGCACAGATATCAGGCCTGAGTCAGGATAACTATGCTATGACAAACAATCAAATCACAACCTCTTGGTTTCCAGCCAGCTCTCTAAGATTATAAATTCTAAAGATTCTAAATTGCAGAAATTACACACGTATTGGTGGTGGGAGCTTCCCAGCTAGTAGTGACACTCATCTGCTAGAAATAATCACTGAAACGAAGTCCTACCTGGAGGTTATGCTGGAGAAAAATGTGACCTTTTTAACAAACTTACCCACTGTTTGTGTAAACAAATTTTTTTTGGTGGGGGAGGGTAGTAGAGAACATTTGTGTATCTGTTGAATTCCTGATAAACTCCTCCCTGGGTCTCTAAAAAAAATACATACGTTACTGTCTATGCTAATACAGGAGTTTGGGTTGTGCTAGACATTGTGGTGTTTCCTTTATACAACGAATATTCTGGGATATGAAGTCATGTGCCTGCTTCTGGGTTAGATATTTTAGAGAAAGGGTCATATAGGCCAGAGTGCCACATTACTGGTTTTCTGTGGAATCAAATGCCAGATATTGTTTGTAACAATTGGTCACATTCTCTTCATGGTTTGCAAACTCCATTCCTGAAAATACCCTGTGAAATAGGTAATACAAGTAGTAATATCTGTTTTATGAGAGAAAACTGAGGTTCAGAAGGGCTGTGACATGCCTATAGTCACACACTTAGGTATCAGAACTAGAATTTGAACTGAAACTTTTCCTGACATCAAACCCAACATGTCCATTTTGACATACTGCCAGTCCTGTCCCAGCAGAAAGCAGTGATAGTAAAGTCACTCTACCAATCAGCGTGTCTTTGTTAACTAACATGCAAATCAGCCACACCCCTTTTACAATTCTGATGAACAGATATGAAGGGTCAAACCACTTTTTAAAAAGATCAATTTAGCTAGTTTTGTTTTGGCTTAAATCCTTATGGTATAGGCTACAAGTTGGAAATTAGGCCAGTGGAACAAGAGTTTTTATAACCTGAGAAATAAAACTTGTTCAAATGCCATTTCTTGTTTTTCTCTTGTAACAAACTATTTCCCATTAGTCTAAATTTATTAAAATGTTTCCAAGTTAAGTGCTTAATAAAGTTAACTTAATTTTTCATGTTACATTGATGTGCTAGAAATAGTCTCCTGAGCTGAATATGAGCTCTAGAGGTATATTGGAGAGATTGTGACCCTTTCACAACAAACATCCTGTTTCTGTAGATAAATCTTGCTGAACAAATTATTTGTCCTGGGGTGAGTTATAATTTAGTTCAGTTAGGTGATTAGAAATCAGGAATTGGACATCAGGCAAAACTTGATGACAGGGGAAGCCAGTTGGTTCAGCCTTTTAGAAAAATAAGGCTTCTGAAAGATTGAGTTAAGCAGGGAATAAATTCTGGGTGTGCTAAATAGCCTGGTAAAAGGCAAGGAGAGAGGAGATAGAATGCTTTTGGGGAGCAGCTGGTGGTCTTGATTTGGTTGGGTTTAGAATATAAGAAGGGCAATGTGAATTTGAAAAGGCAGGTTGGAACCAGATGGAGGAGTTTGTATTTTATTCTTCTGGAAACACTTTGAAGATTTTTTTTTTTTTTAGCAACATGGTCAGGTCTGTCCAAACAAAGTTTATCTTTGCAGCTATATGGATGTGGAACTATACTCTTTATTGGACAACAGGGTGTATTAAGAGAAGAGGGTTGTATTACGTTACTCCTGGAGAGAAGAGGATCTTAACTAGGGAGTGACCCTTAGAGCAGAACCTAAATAGATGTGATTGTGAAAAAAGAACCCAAAAGAAGCCCATCAGGAGGGTCTGAGACCATGTAGTCTCTTTTGAAGAAAGTAAGGATGTTTGGCCTAAAAAGAAAAGACAGGTGGGAATTCGATAGCTATTTTCAAGTATCTGAAGGGTAGTTGCATGGAAAACTTGTGTTTGCTAGGCCTTGTCTTCTGCTTGCTGAGACCATTTCTGCTCACCTGCCCTCAAAGTGTTTCGTTTTTTCAGGACAAACAGGTGCACACAAGTACAATGTGTACAGAATTTGTTTTTTTTATGGGGAGCAGCCAGAGGGATGTGGTCAACTTTGAAGGAAATTGAAGAGATTCTGAAAGGTGGAATTGAGGGGAAGATGAATGCCAGGAATGAGGGCACTCTAAAGAAAGGAAGTGAGGAGAGTTGGGCTGGATGTTGAGTGTGAGACAAAATAAAGTCAGGAAAGGTTTTAAGTGACAAACCAGATAATCCTAGAGATAATTAGGCAGATGTAATTGAATGAAAGTGGATTTTGTAAGATGGTTATCTTTTCTGGAGGTCTTCAAATGAAGGCAAAAGTCATGCTTAAATGGTCATTTAATTCAACCTGGGTTGAATTAAGATGTTTTCCCATGTGAATTGGGAGGTTAAGCTAGAAGAGACCTTGGAAGAGGTCAGGTGAGGAAACTCTGGCTCAGACATGTTAAGTGATTTGCCCCCAATCACATATCCAGTATATGAAGTAGAATTTGAACCCAGCTTTTCCTAACTCCAGGTCCATTACCATGCCACACTGCTTTGGTAGACAGACGGAAAGGTTGGAATTGTTTGTCAGGATGATCAAGTAAAACTAGTTTATGAGCTTTGAGTCATCTGTACAGTTAATTCATAAGCATGAAATCAGGGAGAAACAGCTTATAGGCAAAGATTTAGAGCTAAAAGGTGGCAATGTAGACATTCTACAGAACAGGCACAGAGAACTGGGGCAGGATTGGAAATCAGGCTTCAAGCCCATGGTCCTATCCATCACACTGCCTCGGGAGTAACCATGGGAACCACCCAGGTGCTTTGGTGATAGATGACCCAGTGAAGGCAGGCTGAGTGATGGCCAGAGGAGCCCAAGGACCTCAGGAGTTGGAGGTGAGGGGTGGTGAACAAAAAGAAAATCAAGAATGATGGCCGAGAAAAACACATTGGATGTAGCACCTTAAATGGTCTAACCTGAGAGGACAATTCAGCAGAGGTGGGGTTAGTGAAGAGGATTCTTCAAGGACAGGGGAAACACACAGGTTTGTATGAAGGGGCCAGTAGATAGAGAAGAAAGTTGTTACGTGATAGAGAAAATGGTTAGCGGGGCCAGAGAGAAGGCAAATGCAAACACATGTGAGAAGACAGGTTAAGAGCTGGTCCGTTCAAGGTCAGAAATAGAAGGTCCATTTAAACAAAAATATTTAGAATATTTATAATAAAGAGTTGGAAGGAAAGTGGGCAGTGGCTGAACAAATGATAATGTAACAAAATCTATAAGAAAATGTGAAGAATTCTAAGAAGCTTGTATGGACTGATGCAGAATGAAGCAAGTAGAACCAAGAGAGCAAATCATCCTTAAGACTTCAGAACTCTAATGCAATGCTTAATGAGAGCACAAAGAAACCTGCCTCCCATGATGCAAGCAGAATGCATATTCATACACGTAAAGAGAATGCCGAAATAAGTTATTACAGGGTAGTGGTTGCAAATCACTGGGATATGAAAATGAGAGAGTAAAGAGCAGAACATTAAAATGTTTTTTGGAGTGGGGAAAATTGGCAGTTTCTTGAATTTTTTCAGCTCAGGACTAAGAACTAAGATTGATGACAGCAGTTACAAATGACACATGAGACTTAGCTTCTTATACTGCCCCCTTTCTTTCCATTATCTTTTTCTGGTTTGTCAGTATTTAAATTGATGGGAAAAAAAGCCAGAAAAACCAAGTCACTAGGTTTATTATAATTATCATCTGAATGTATTTTAAAAAGTTATCCAGGCAGTGTGGTGCAGTGAGCCAGGGTTTTGGAGTCGGTTGTATTCAAACCTTTTTCTGCCACTTGCTGACTAGCTTTTTAGGCTTGTATTTCCCCATCTGTAAAATGAGGGTTTAGGAGGTCCTTTGTGACTCAAAATCGGAAAGATTTTATGGAAATGCTGGGTCTGTAATGCTAACAGGATCCTTAGATACCTCTTTTTTATGCTTTTGCTACACTTTCAATTCTCAAGGATACTTGCTTAAATAAGGGCTTCTGCCTTTAAAGCAAACAAGTATTTTTTGTGGTAAATGTTCTAAGACTAGTTGTTACATGTGTATGTGCAGGGAATGTAAATACTTGTGAAAACACTTTTTAAACAAAAGCACAACACAACTTTCTAAAATCTCTTTTCCCTATCAGCCAATCTTTAACTTCAACATGCATCTTTCAAACCACAACAGGCCAGGAAGAAGTTAAGTCTAGTTCTTTGTGATAGCTCACATACTGGCACACTTCTAAAAAAACCAGGACCAGTGAGATGTTTTTTTAAACAATAACCCTGTAATAAAATCTGTATTAATAATTGGCTTCTTGGCTGCACCAGTCAATACTGAGATGCACTAGATTCTGAAATGTTAAGAGCTGGGCTTGACTTTAAGCCTTGAGTCTTACCATCTGTAAAGCAGGGATAATACTATTTATGTATATAAAGAATACTAGTAATTCATAAAAGTGAGATGATGTATATGCAAAAACATTGTATCTATTCTACACTGATAATACTTAAGCAACACAGAACATCTGTAGTAAAATTTCCAGAAACTTTAACCCCAAAAGTTTATCAAAAGAATGGCAAATAGGAACATTTATGAGAGACCATTCACAAAATTCTCAAAAATGCAAGCATTACCAGTAACGTGATTCAAGGATTTATTAAGTCATACATGCAAAAACATAATGCTAATTGCATTAGCAAAAGATCAATGTAAAAACACTCCACAATTTTGCAACTTTTGCATCTTCAAAATTTTGTTCTAGTGGTTGAAAGGTTGTAGTTCAATATTTTGTATTCTTGCCAGTGTTTAGGATGTACAGAAGAACATTGTTAGCATTAGCACTAAGCTGACAGAACCTCACAGGCCCGAGGTCACGTTACTAGGAAAAGCAATTGAAAGCATGTGTCATGTAAGTGAGGTCAAGAACGGGGTCAACATTAGTAGTGTTACAGTGTTGGTAACCTGGCAATACAGTGATGTTTAAGAAGGTTCATATTTTAATAGCTAAAGTATATTAAAAAAAAAAAAAGTTTGTAAAGCTGCATCACATGATTTTTACACCTAGTTACTAGAAGGCTAAAGAAAGCACATAGTAGTTTGAACAAAGGTAACATGAAAAGAATGCGGTTTTTCTAAACTACAAAAATGCAAAGTTCTAATACATAATCAGAAAGATTTTAAAATACAAGTAGAATAATATTGCTCAGTAAGAAAGGGTTTGATGAAAAAAGCATTTACTAAGTTCACAACTGTGGGAATGACCAGTTTAGAGTTGTATTAAATGAATGCCCTCCTTGGGGTGAGGGAAAAGAAGAAAAAGGAAAGAAAAGCTTAGAAACAAAACACTTACCTAGAACATCAACCTTTCTTATCTACTGCATTTGACAGATGTTAACTGTTCTGCTTTTTAAACTTTTTACCCGTGACAAAATTTATTCCATTTTCCACTCTTCAGTATACAGCTGTAGTGTAAATTAATCCTAGGTTCCAGAGTATGTCAAAATACTGTCTTTATTCCTTGGTGAAACCAAATATTTCAAATAATCAAACCCAAAACATCGCTGTTAAAGAGGAGAACACTCCCTTAACAAAAACACACATGGGACTTCTGTTTGAAATCACAGCAAGAGCTTGATTCTTGAAAGAATCTTTACTGTGAAAGCAAAAGATTGATCCAAAGACTATAGTTTTGTTATACACATTCCATTCTGATATACAGTACAATGTTATATAATGAACATGGGTTGATAAATTATTCAATGCATTAAACATTTTTACTAAGTATACTGTACTGTTTTACATATCTGAAAAATGAGTTAGAAAGTGTTTTTGCATTTCCTACTATCAGAAATTAAACAGTCTTCTTAAAGACAAAGGTCTTTAAAACACAGTTTAGTGCTTAGTGTTCATAGCACAACAATGCAACTTAGTTCAGTGGATATTTTGGCAACACTTAATCTGAGCAAGAACAGGGCTTTTGAAAAATAAGGCTTTAAGTAGTTTGTCTTTTTTAGGATTTAGTTGTAATAGAATGTGAAAAAAAATCATTCTCTAACACTTTAAACAAAACTGAAATTATTGATTGGTTCAGAAGGTTTTATGGAAAGAAACTAATTTATAACAAAAACTTGGCATTGAGTGAATGCTCCACTGTTTAAGCAAAGCTTACAAAGGGTCAAAGGGGAATAGGGTAGGGCTGTAACATTTACAACAGCAGACATTTTCTCTTCCTCTTCTTGACAGGGGGTGGGCAAAGAACTGCTCGAATAGCTTCATCAAACACTGTCTTGAGGCCTCGTTGTGTGAGTGCTGAACATTCCAGATATTTTACGGCACCTGTAAAGAAACAAAAAGTTAACAATGAGAAAAGAATGACTCACTACAATGATGTAAATAGACATACTGATAAGCATGTCATCTGATCTCTGCTTTGCAAGTTTCAAGCATTCAAAGGCAAATAGGTTCTCTAGATCCCCCATTTATGTAATACTGTGCAAAACAGCCAGAAAATGTTAGAACAGTTAAGATTTCATACCAATTTCCTTTGCCATGGCTAAGCCCTGTGGGTAGGTAATTGGAGTCAGCTTCTTCTCCTTCAGTTTCTCAATCGTGTCTTTATCATCTCTAAGGTCAAGTTTGGTGCCCACTAGAATTATGGGAGTGTTAGGACAATGGTGTCGCACTTCAGGATACCACTAGACAATTGAAAGAAACGAAAACTGTATTATGCAGAATTCAATTTCCTTTGCTTACCATTAAATTAGCATGAAAGCCTGATGATGAAGCTAGGTTTCCAAATGATAACTAACTGTACCACCACCCAATATTTTGCCTCAACTGCCTAGTGATACCAGTCACTGAAAGGAATAAAGTATATAAAATGTATTCTGTTCTCTTTAAATCATAAGATTTTTCTTAAGGAAAAAGTTCCTTATTATTTTTCCTATTGGATTAAGATTATCAGGCTGTTAGTGAAATATGACTAGCAGCAAATAGGAATGGGTTAGGGCATTCCTAGAGGGAACCCAACACTGAATATCATACAGGTAAGTCAGCTACTAACTGGAATATTACGGGAAGGAAACTTGTCCCCCTCTTAAGTCCCAAGGAACACAAGTCTATCTACTCAGTAAGCAATTTCACAGTATTTTTTTAGGCACAGTAACATGTATTAGGACTCCGCTTCTGGTCTCTAAGGATGGAAATCTAAATTTCTTTCCACAATACAGACAAAGGACGCCTCGCATCCTACTGTGTCCTCTCAAAGGGAATTTCTTTAAGCAGACAATGTTACAATCTGTTACAACTTTCAAAAGCTGTAGTCACACAGTTAAACCTTCTTTCATGATGAAATATAACATTCCTCTTAAGGTAAAGGACTACAAAAAATTTTTTTGTGATAACTCATAAATAATGGTATGTAGATTTCAAAAAATACTTCTTTCTGAAGAAATTAATGGTAACATTAATAGATAAAAACAGTCTCTAAAGCAAAATACTAACCTAAAAATTTTTATTTCCCCTTACCTTTGCACGGACATTTTCAAATGATGCAGGACTCACAAGGGAAAAGCAAATTAAGAATACATCCTATTAAAAAACACACACAAAGAAAAGATTTAGAAAAAAAGTTTTAACAATTGAAAAGAACTCTTTAATAGGGCAGGAAGCCAATCAGTAGAAGTTGTGTTTGCACTGTGCTCCATTAATTGGTATTCTGGCAATTAGTTTTGTAAACTGGAACATTGTGCATCTATGAAACTGCTCATTAACCTAAAAGGGGTGAGAAAGGATGGAACAAACCTTAGGAGAGGCAAAGTTAAGCAAATACATCCCAAAGGAAGGACCTCTTCCTTAGTCCACTTTTCATGTGTACCATTTTCATACCCTGGAACACATGAGTAGACATTTAATTCTGTCAACCAAAGGTCCTTTCAAATTAAAGGTAAACATCCATCCATTTTTGAAAGCAAATAGCTGAGAATATGAAGGACAAGGGACAGAATACCATAGGAAAGTATTATGTTGTATTTTGTACAACTTACTATTTAAAGTACTAGGAAATCTGTTTTGCTGTTTCTCCTGAAGTTCAGTCCACTTTAAAGGTATCATACAGCTGTCATCTACAAATACCATTAAGCTCTCATATAATTTAGAAAATTTAACTTTCAGATTCTGCCCTAATTAAGTTCTTCTGGGCAATCAGTATATGTCAAGGGTATCTTATCCTAAAAAATACAGAAGTGGCAAAGTAGAAGTAAAGTTACAAATCTAAATAAGCATTTTCTTTCAGTATCTTATTCACTGTGTCGCAAACCTCTCTGAAAGTATTAATCAATGGGCTTTGAAGAATTCAAACCCTTAGCCACTTTCTATTTTTGAATAAAAAACAAAAGTAAACTCCATAAAAGACATGGTGATAGAAAAGTTTTAGTTACTTGTAAAATAGGCAGGGACCTTACCAGTGAAATGGTAACATTTTAAAAATGTAGGCATTAAATGAAATGGAAGGGGAGTGCTAGTTTGTAAATATCATGGCATTAAAATTCATTTGACTAAAAACTCTTTCTCAAAACCATCCAACTGAAATCTTTACCTGAAAGGAAAAGGAAAATCCCATACAACTTTGGTTTTCTGCAGGTCATTAAAAAAAAAAAAAAATCCAAGGCATGCACAAGCTCTCAAAGAATCCAAGCAGTGTTTCAGCAATTAGGTGAATTGTTCATCATTTCAAAGCAAAGTTAGGTTAGTTTACCACACCTGCATGGCTTAAGCACTCATCACCCAATGTCATTCATAAACAGAACAATATATCACCATAACCAGGACACCAAAGGAGAAAAAGGAGTAAAGCAAGAATGTGTTAATATGAGCTATGCTCCAAGCTTTTCATTCTTAAAATCTATGGCCATCTTGAGGTTTCACAGCTTGCTTAAATTACGTGCCATTCCCTGTACTTTCCCCATACCCATATTAGAATCCTCAATGGATGGGAAATACAGGTTATTTGATAGTTTTAAAAATTCCTTTCATTGTGAAGGAATTAAAGCAGTTAATGCTTTAATTGAGTATTTGGGAAATCATTACTCTTCAAAGAAAGCTTTAATAAAGAGTGTTGGTTTTTCATTTCAAAAAGCAATAACCCTTGAATGAATTAAATATAAAACACTCAAGGGGCTTGAAGCTCAGGAAGCTATCCTACTAAGTGAAATAAGGGAATAATAGATAAAGCTTGAAACTTAAATTGATTGAAAGTTTTACATACAGCGATTGGTTCGTCTTTCACCCTGGAGGTTATATCCTTACCATACGTGCCTCCAACCTAGTAACAGCATGAGAACTTGGTTTAAGTTTAGTAATAAACTAAAGGAAATTTCTTACCTGTTGTTCCTTCTTACAACTTTTCTCTCCTGACCTCAACTCTCCCATATAAGAACACTTGGTCTGGCTGATACTAGTAGCTGTGTGACCCTGGGCTAGTCACTTCAATATCTTTGGACCTCAGTTTCTTTCATCTGTAAAATGAAGTGGTTGATGATCTCTAAGCTCCCTTTTCCAGTGCTAACATTCCATAGTTCTAAAGATTTAAAGTACACACCTATCTAAAACTAATGTAACACTGAATACCAACTAGAGGAACTTTATCTGAATCTACCAACTTAAGGGGTAAGATTGCTTGGTCTTTTTGGGGGGGGAGTGGGGGATTGATTCTGTCAGGAAGGAAAAATCCCAGTGTGGAAACTCCCTCCACCAAATGGAGTCAACAACTGTTCTATAACGTAGTTTGAGAGTTGTCTAGGGTAATGATCGTTCAAACCTAAGTCATCTTGGCTACACCATTAAACCATACTATCCTGTCTCTCAGTGATCTAAGGGGAGAGAAGGGAGGAAATAAGCATGCATATGGCATCTACTATGTGCCAGCCATTGTACTTTGCTTGTATTGACCCTCGCTATTGGTCTACCCTGCAAGTACCTACTTTAAAGCTGAGGAATTGGAGGCAAACACAAGTGACTTCCTCGGTGTCTCACAGTTAGTAAGTGTCTGAGGCCACATTTAAATTCAAGTTTTCCTAACCACAGACCAAGCATTCTATTGTACTACAAGCTGCTTATAACAAGAGGCTTTTAAAAAGTAGGCAGTCACACTGAAAAGGGAGGGGAGTTATGAAGGAGAGAGAAGTAAAATAAGATTCTGCTTTTCAATGTTGCTTTAACCAAGATATGCATCTGCCCCAGCCTGGATTTAAGCACAACCACAGCACAGAGCACATGGACTGCACTTGATAAATAACCAGGCTGCTACCTGGCAGACTGTATATGGCAAATGCACCTTCTCTTAGGTGACAGCCACACTTTATTTGACCTTACTTTTTCAAGACTTTAGTAAAGACAGATTTCTCTCAAAACTTTGTGCCAAAGAACTCTGACACAAACACAAACCCTGGTCCTTAGGATATTTACCTTCTTCCACCAAACTCCTTGACCCTTACATACTTAATAAAGTTAATAAATATGCTTTGAATTAAAAGAGGGAGGAAAGGAAATGCAATAATGGAAATGAACAACATTCCCCTCCCCATGAATTCAACTCTGTTTGCTAAACCATTTCTTAGCTACAAATAAACAGAAGGCCACCTCCAAGGATAAGGGGGAAATAACTCGACAGAATGAGTATTAGGTGAGAGCTTAAGAAGTTTTACCAACACCTGTGTGCATCCACATCTAGTTTCTTTGTGACAGGTATGTTTAAAAAGTACTGCATTTGTAAGAGATGAAGTTTTCTTTGTATTCCTGAGTACAATGCTGGGTTGTTAAAAATTCACCATTCAGGAGACAACTCTCATGCACCAGAACAAAAGCGATGTAAGTGGCTTTTTCACAGACTGACATGTCTGCTCTAAATCCTTTATTTCGACAGAAAAATAACTAGGGAAGTCCCTATCAGCCTGAGCTCTCTTCCTTAATTAAATCTAAACAGACCATACACATTTCCAATGCCTACCAAGATGGATTTATTTCCCTGGGCAGAGAATCTTCTATCTTACCCAATTCTCCTGTTCCAGAAGCAGTACAAAGCTTGAAGATTACCTCTGACCCCTGAAACTCTGGCTAAACTCTACTCTTTCCTTCCGTCTATTCAAGAATCCTTACAGAACCCCAACTCATTCATGGGATCTCTTAGAAAGGGAGACAGACAAAAGAAAACAATTTTCTTATTGCTTCTTTTTCTTATTGTTTATAATACTCAGCTTTCTTTGATGTAAATATTCTTTTTAGCTCTTTTCATTTATCTAAAAGCTGTTTCTTTTTAGTAAAAAAAATATTGTGGGGGAAATCATATAAATCTTAGACTTATCTGTCCTGGATCAGCCACATTAAATTTACTTTATACATTAATATATTTTGTCTTTATAACAGGTTAAAAAAACACTACTATGTGCCCATCAATAAACTGGGAAAAGAATGAAGGAAACAAGCATTTATTAAGCACTTACTATGTCAGGCCCCGTGCGAAGCACTTTTCACAAACATTATCATCCAGGGAGCTAGGTGTTATTGTCCCCATCTTATAACCGAGGAAACTGAGGCAAAGAGTGACTTGCCCAGGTTCACAAAGCTAGTGTTTTAGGCCACATCTGAACTCAGATTTTCCTGAATCCAGGCTCAGTGAGCCACTTAGATCCCTCTAAGTAACTGGAAAATACTGTCTATTTTGAAAGGTAATATTACAAGACTGTAAATGTTAACTGGGGGGAAATAATTACATAATAATCCATAGGGGTTAGGAGGCCAATGGTTCAAGATTTGAGGGAGAGAGCAAGGCAAGGGATTAGGTGACTTGCTCAGGGTCACAGAGTTATTAAGTGTCAAGTGTCTAAGGTCACATTTGAACTCAGGTCCTCCAGACTCCAGGGCCAGTGCTCTAGCCACAGTGCCACCTAGCTGCCCCTGATTCAACACTTTCTACCAATGACTTCAGCTAGTGTTTCTCAAAGGAAAATCTGAGAACCACTGGAATCCGAGGTCTGCCAAGTGAGAGCTAGTCTTTTGGAAACAAGTGACTTAAGGCAACAAGATGAAGCAATGACATTAACTTGTTTCATTTTATTATAATATGGAAACAAATTATATAAATCTAAAATGAATAAACTGTATTAGCTCTGCACCCAAGATTTAGATCACGTGTTATGTCTTTCAACCACACTTTTTTAAAAACAGAAGGTAAACTAAGAGTTGACAATTCTTCTGAACAGATGACTAGTTGGCAGATACTCTAACACAAGGATACTTTTGAGCTTGTTCTTTACTTATAAAACCAGAACCTTACATCCTCAACCTTTCTTAACATAATAAGGATGATTTCTGGGAAAGAGATTGCCTATAATGCTATATACAAATAGGATAAGAAAACAAACGTTTTTAAGGAAGGAGGTGTGTGTTAAATTGTAAACCCCATGGGGCAAGTACTACATGTCTTATCTAATCTACAACCTGTGCATTTCCCACAGTGCTCTAAACTCAGTAGATTTAATATGAATATACATAAAGGACAATGAAAAGGAAACAACCTGGTTAAACTGGGAAACTGGATAGAAATCCTGCAGAAGACTCAACAAAGAAAAGAGAAGAACAGCAGAGATTCAATCTTAAGAGTTCAAAAAACTACATATAGCCCACCGCATAACATTTTTTGTGTCACAGACCCCTTTAGCAATATGATAAAACCCAAGGACTCCTTAATATATTTTAAACGCATAAACTAAAACGCACAAGGTTACAAAGGAACTCTGAAATATAATTATCAATATAAAAAACTAGACTGTGGATTCCAGGTCAAGAGCACCTGACCTAGATCATCCCTTTACATTCAACATTCAAATTAAACATTCAGACTCATAGGATTTAGAATTTAAAAAAACCTTGGGGGTCATGTACTAGGTCAACCCCACATTTTACAGGGGGAAACTCAAGGCGAAGACAGCTTAAGTGACTTGCCCAAAGTTATGAACCTAAGAAAGAGCAGCCAAGAATGCATACTTGGCTCTTCCGAGGAGCCATGTAACTAGAGTAGGGGAACGCAGGCTCCGTGCCTGGGTGGAATACACCTGGTACTTCAGCAGCCTAGGCTGCACAGCTCAGCACTGCACACAGGGGGCCTGGGCCACACTAAGATTCTATTTTCCTACTGGTCCTTACCTCCAAGATCTTTCAAGTCCACCCCCACCTGAGTCTGCCTTGTCTTCCTTAGTCCTTGTGGAGGCGTTTTATCTCTGTCCCAGTGCAAGAGCACCCACAGTTAGTTACACTGTCCTTCACACCACAATTTCTCTCACCCTGAGGCTTCTGTGACATTGTGGCAACCCACCCCAAGTAAAGGAATTTCTGGTCATATCTCTTCTGAAATCTAAATGTAATGTTCTATATATACTATGCCTCATCTCCACCATGAGCAGAATACTGCACTAGGAATAATAAAAAGTTTGGATGAAGATGGTCTATGTTTTCTCATTAAATTGACAGTTTATTAAGGTGAGGTGGGAACATCCTGCTTATCTGTCTTCATCAGTGGAGCTACTCCCAGGCATAGATCCTGATTCCCCAAAGGCTATAAACCTTCATCCCCTCTAGATGTCCCATCCATGCAATAATCCCAAATAACCAGAGACGCTCCCCCTTCTACAATCCTCAATTGCCCTCTTTCATATCATTCTACTTTAATCTTGACCAGACCTTCCCTACCCCACCTATCTACCCACGCCTTCTACTTGGTCTCATGGAACTTGCCCTCTCTAAGTGGCAAACTTCCTTCATTCCATTCATTTCTGGCACTCATCAAACCCAACCAGATGGAAGCTACCCTTTCCAGTACTGGTCATTCCTTCTTTTACACCCCCAGACTCCAGACTGGTCTTTGAACTGGAATACTCTTTGCTTCCCAATGCCACTTACAGACTTCTCCCTCTACTGCCTGCTATTGTCTTAGTTTAATCCTAAAATTGCTTTCCATACCTAGTAATCTAATTTCATGTCTCCATTGTGTTACTGCGCCTGTCTTTCCATAGCCCCGCTAGCATTATTTCTATTTTTTGTAATTTTTACAAATTTTCTGGGTGAGGTAAAACATCTTACCTATTTTGACTGGAAACATTATTTTAAAAAATAAATACTGGGATGAAATAGATAACATATAAAGCATGCAAATGTTAGGTATTTATACAAGTAGCAAAGCAAAACCTATTAACAGAACAGATAACATGGGAGAGCGTTATACCTTAAGTCAGAGGACCTATGTTCAAATTCAATTTACTACGTGTGTGACAAAAGGCAAGACATTTCTCCTCTCCAGACCTCAAAAATCTGTGAAATGATCAGGCCTTCTTAACATAGGGTTTCACCAGACTGGAAAAGGGGTTCCTGACACAAAGAAAGGTTAAAAACCCTTGGCCTAGATGATCTTTGAGGTCCCTTCCAGTTTTAGATCTATGATTCATTAAACATGGTCTAATTAAAAACATGATGGGTTTGGAAGACCTTGGCTTTTATCTCTGCTTGAGGTGTCAAGTCACTTAAGTGCTCTGACCCTCAGTTCCCCCACTGATCAAGTGGGAATAATACCATCCATTGATAAAATAAGAGACCTGAAAGAGCTCTGAAAGATTAAAAATCAGAGCAATAAGACAGAGGGCTAGACATTTTCTCCAAACCCCATGACCCCTCAAACCTCCCCAAAACAGAAATTATGCGACAAAGGTAAAGCAACTTCATTAGGACACCTAGAATCTAAAAGAAGGTTTAAAACCAATAACTTCCAAACACAAACCACATAACTCAAACCCCAGGAAATGCTGCTCAATGATCCTGAGTTCACTTAGCACTCTTCCCCTACCTTCCATACTACAGACAGTGAAGTCTCACTAACCATGAGCAGACTCAAGGAAACAACATAGATTTACATCAAAATCTTAATCCCTAGTCTCCCCTCCTTTACAGTGCTACAGAGACCATGGCTCCAGAAGTTTGGAAGTTTGGAAGCTGTGGAAGTTTGTTCAAACCTGAAGGGGGCAGGTTGTATTTGGCTTTAAAAGAGAAGCAGAGGTATTTATATTTAACCCTTGGCCACAGCTCTTTATGAAGGTGGACAAGTCACCAGGATGTGACGCTGCATGTGGGGAGATATGCAGCATTTCACCAAGCCTGAGGGAAGCGCAGAGCGCAGCATTCAACTGGGGCCACCTCTGGCCACCCAAAAGTCATTTGAGACAGAGACCTATGGTGGTGAAGTGTGAACTGCTGAGCATAGGAGAAGACTGAGATCTATCCCCCAAGGAAATCACAAAATCACAATGAGGAGAGGGAGTCACAAGTAAGCAATAAGGAAAAGCCTGAAAAGGGGAGACCAAGTAAAAACATTAAAGATCCCCTGAAGTAGAAATCTCAAAGATCCTGAACATAGATAAATGGAACAACAATAACAAATCAGAGCAGTAACAGAAGGAAATATAGCCTCCAGCTCTAGTAAATGAATCCAGGCATTTACGAATAAGTAATGCAAAATGAAGGACAACAATACTTAATGAGAAAAGGACCCGGTGGAATTTGAGAACATGGAACCAGAATATGCTGTTCCCGAGTGATTTAAAAGACAAATAAGAATTTACACCCTGCACAGCAAAAATAATAAGCACAATAGAAAAATGTGAACTTGCAATGACAACGCTTATCAAAGATACCAAAGGGAGAACAACAGATTGGGAATCCAGATACACAAAAGTAAAACACTACCTAGAAAAGATGCAAAAAAATGAAGATATTAAAAGATCACTAAACAAGCAAAACATACAGATCTCAAAGTAAGAATGCATAAAGACAATCTAAAGGATCCTGGGTCTCACAGAAGAACGGGACAGAACAAAAAGCTTTAACATCGCAATGAAGGAAGTAATAGAAGACACGTCCTACATGGAATTTCTAAACACAGAAAATGAAATTCCAATGAAAAGATTCACAGATCACTTGAGGGGAAAAAACCCAAGGCTGTAAATTCCAAGACACACAGTGACTACATTTAAAAATTCAATTCAGAAACAAGTTCTGCAAGCCATCAGGAAAAACACCTTCCAAAAAAAAGGTCATTTGAATAATGGGAGACTGTTCTGTACCCTCAAGAAAAAGGAAAAAATAGAATAATGTCATCCTAAGAGCACTTGAACTCAGGATGCAAGCTCAGGCTGACTTATCCTACAAATCTGAGCCTAACCATACAGACAAAAGATGGATATTCAATATTAAAGAACAATTTGAAACATTTTAAGAAAGAAATAAAAGATAAAAATTTTTTCCCCCTCTCCAACAAAAGGAGTGAATAAATGCAGTCGTAGGTAAGGACTGAGAACAACACAGTGACAACAGGAACCAGTAAGAGACTTCCTACTACACAAGGTGGTGAAAGTGGAAATTTGGTGGACAAAATAGTGAAGAGGCAGAGAGGATATTATGGATAGAACCTGGCAACACCCTGCCTACTGATTACTTCTTTTGTAGGACTATATGGGAGGGTTCCTGAAAGGGGAGTAGGGGAATAGAGAGGAGTAAGTCTGAGGTCAAATCAAGGGCTAGCAATGAGACCTCTGGTCTCAAAAAGAGAACTGGGGGTGGGGGGAATTTGAAAAAGGGAGGAAAGGCAGGAGCCCTTACTTTAGACGTAAGAGGGAGTTCGGCTAATGAATGCCCCTATGGGGGAAAGGAGATGAGGATCTCAACATTGCATGAGGCTTGGGGAAAATTTGATGCCTGAAAAGTCTAATGGGAGTGGGGAGGTGCACATCGAGCTGGAACCCCTGAGTATAACTGGCACCTACATGAGTGGAAGAATATGGATGCAGGGAGATTTTCAGGCAAATATAGGGAAAAAAATATTAAAAATGTATTTTTTATAGCATAGAATATATAGAAAACATAGAAAAATATTTGTATACAATATTTAATTTATATATTTATATAACGTGTATCTTATAATTTACAAATATTCATATTATATATTATAAATTTATATTATATTAAATCAAATATTTTATAGTATACATAAAATTTATACATAAATTCATATTTATATATTTAATATTTATAGAAATGTATACAGAAAAAAAGATCAGTGGAGCGGGACAATGTATCTGCAGTAATTGACATTTTGAGAGTGAGGTACAACGTAAAAGGGGAATTCCTGGGGTAAACCCTAAAAGGCAGTGCTAGAAAAGCCCTTATAAGCAGAGCCTAGAATGGATACCCTGGATGCTCTGATTGTATGAAGAATACAGGGAAAAGAGAGAGACCAAGTCATGAATCAGAGAGCAGATAAACAGAAAGAGGAGATAGATAATGAAGAGTGAAAGAAACTCTTTTTTCAAAGAGGCACAAAACATGAAATTTAAAAAACCCAACCAATTAATTAACAGGACTAGCTGAAAGGGATGAGACTAAAGGAAGACTACTTGACTGAGAGGCAAAAAGAAGGGGAAGAAATAACCAGATAAAGGTGGGAGAGATGAACTAACGAACAAAACCCTAAAGGGTGTGGGGAAGAGAGCCAACGGGGACAGGGCCAGCTTTGAAAGACATTACAGTAAAATAACAGAAGGAACATGAACCTGTGTCTACACCAGAAGAGGGGAAATGAAATAAAAACTTTAAAAAGTAGTAGTGGCCACATGCTATACAAATTGAACACTTTTCTGCACATTAATTAGTTGTAGTGACTTTTTCTTCCCTTCCCCTTCCCTTCCTTTCCAAAAAAAAAAAAACAGAAACAAACCCCCCCAAACTATTTGTCATATGGGATGGCTCTCCCAAAAGGGGAAGTTGAGATACTATGGTAAGCTAAGAAACAGAAAAAATTAAAGAATTATTTTTTAAAAAGTATGTTGTAACCACACTTAAACCCTGCACATTTTAGTAAAGCACCTACTAGATAACAGACTTACAAGAAGACTACAGAATTTATAGATTAAAAACATAAAGGTAATAGAATTAGGAATTCTGGATTTGGAAAAAAGAAAAGCAGCATAGGATAGAGTGCTAGTTGAGTAAGTTGAGTTGAGCTAGTTGAGCCAGTTGAGTAAGACTAATAAGACCTCTTCTGATACTTAACTAGCTGTATGACAGTGAGCAAGTTTATTTAACCTCTCAGTAAAATGAGTTAATTGGAATAGATGGTTTCTAAGATCTCTTCTAGCTCTAAATCTATGGTCTTGAGACCCTGCTTTCTAGGGATAACCAAGTATGTAAAGAACAGGTTCTTCTCAGAGAACTAAATAAAAAGAAAGGGATTAAACAGAAATATGAAGGAGGTAGAATGGATTTAAATTAGATATACAAGAGGGATAAATATTAATATGAATTAACTTACTATAAAAAAAAAAAGGATGCTGCAAGGGACTTCAGTTTTAAGATTTCTAATCACTTGCTCCTTCAGATATAGTCCTGACTACAAAGAGGTAAGTAGACTAAAACAAGCGTCAAACTCACTCCCCAGTGCTGAACTACATCATGTTTAACAAAAAATACAACACAACACAGGATGTTAATTTGTGGTTTTCTAAATCAATATGCTGGCCAAGGATCCGTTTCTCTTTGAGTTTGACACCAACGAACTAAAGCACCTCAAACTTCCAGGACTATTATTCAAGCAACATAAATTATCTAGCTCACGTAAAAATTTGTTCACACATATTCAACAAATTAAAGTCCAAAGCATTCCATCTGGTAAAAAAAAAAAATTTAATTCTTATTTTGAAATCTTCAATCCATCTTATCTTTGTCCACTTTGGTCACTTCAATGAAGACAATGAAATAGACTGCTCATTAGACTTAATGAAAGGTGCTGTCTCTCATAGAAATGGATTATTCTTTTTTTATTATAAAGATTGGAAAATAATCTTCCCCAATAAGAATTATTAGCTTTTCCTAATAAAGAATGTAGTCTCCTTTAGTATTTCACTTTCTTGTGTGTGTGTGTGTGTGTATATATACACACACACACACACACATATACACATACATACACATGTGCATGAATGTATGTTTATCTGTATGAATCTCTACAGGTTAATTCTTGAAATGAGCTGGCAACCATGATTCAAATATTACCTCCTTATGAAATTATCTAGCTAATGTCAAATTTTAGCTTTAAAACTGACTAGTGATCTAACACTGCATAATTTACTTAATTCCTCCAAGTTTCCGTTTCTTCATCTATAAAACTCATGACCTATTTTCACTAGATTGTTGAGAATCTAGTGAAATATATGTAAAGCACTATAAAAATTATTATTTATGGACTGAGAAAAAAGCACTGTTAACTTCATGATAATACCATGTGTCTGAATTACAAAAAGTCTCAGGAAGTGGGGGGGCGGGGGGGGGAGAACTTTCCCCACAGATGAAACTAATTCTATGGGTTTACCTCTTCTTCTTTTAAATATTTGTTTTCCTGAATATGAGAGTTCCTCCTTGCCCTGAGTCAGATGTGTGGAACTTGGAAAAACGCAACTGAGAAATAAAACATTTGAGAGACAACTGTTAACAGGACAGCATCAGCTTCCTTTTCCTGTTTTTATATATCATTATTTTCTGAACATTTAGAATAATTTCAATTGACAGCCTGAAAGGAGCAGAGGATACTGTAATCAAGATTTGCTCCCGATTCATCGAGTACCTACTCCATGTTACTGACCTGTCTGTTCTCTGGAATCTGAGTTGGGAGACTGTCAGTTTACCTTCAACTGTCCCAGAAAAAGGCCTCACCCTATCCAGCATATCTGAGTCATAGGATAATTATTCTCACTTCCTCAAAAGTGGTATGTTACTTTTAGGGTTACAGAGTAGTGACAGTACTTTTTTGCTTATTAACTTAACTATTTTTCCTTCTTTTTAGTATTATATCAAATCACAATAGCTTATACCCGAAAACAGTATAAATAAAAGCAATGATGTCAAACTCATATTGAGACAAGGCCACTAAAATGTTGAGGCCCTAAAGGGCACGTATGGATTGAATTAGTTTTAAAATGTTAGCTTTATTTTCTTGCATTTTTATTTACTTTGTTAAATATTTCCCAATTATATTTTAATCTGGTTCAGGCTGCACTTGGGAATGTTGTGGATCCATGTCCTGAACTTTAAGATCCCCAAATCTCTAAATAAAAATTTATAAAAATTTTTCATTTTGAAAATCTCATTTCATAAAGAATGCTGCAGAACTGATATGCCTATGATATAGATAATTTTACCACACCTCATATTACAAGCATAATGATGACTAGGAAGAATTGATGCTATACTAAATTCTAAGTTATAAGTGCAATGATTTCCTGATTCTGAATCTATTCTCTCCAAATATTTCCAAGGGAATAATAAAATGAATAATTTAAAATATGAACAATATTTTCAGAAAGGACATGAGAAGTCTAACAGAAACAGGTTGCTATAGCAGCCCCAAAAGTATGTGCAATGGAACCCCCAAAAGGGACATATAGTGAGAGCACAACAGAAAACGAAATGTAAAACACAAAGTGAAGTAAAATAAAAAAATCCAGGACAAGTCTTTTTGTGCAAAGAACTCAAAACTGAGGGGATGCCCATCAACTGGGGAATTGGGCTATAAGAAATGATGAGCAGAATGGTTTCAGAAATACTTGCCAACATTTATATGAACTTATTCAAAGTGAAGTGATCAGAACTTTGTACACAGCAACAGTAATACTTGTAAGGATGATCAACTGTGAAAGCTTAGCTATTCTGATCAAGACAAGGATCCAAGATAATTCCAAAGGACCCATGATGAAAAATGCCTTCTATCTGCAGAGAGAATGAACTCAATGCAGATTGAAGCGTACTTTTAAAAAAACCCTTTATTTCTATTTTATTTTGTTTGTGTGATGTTTTTTGCAATATGAATAATATGGAAATGTTTTACATGACATCATATGTATAATCAATTTCGCTGTATTTAAAAAGGTAATAGCCATTCTTAGGTAGTCCTATGGCAATCCCCTAGTCTGGGGATTCTAGACCTGGACTGGCCCTCAGGGATACTCTGTCCACAGATTCCTGTTTTACACATTATTTTCTGATCAATTATTATATTTGGGAAGATGAAGAGACATGATTAAAATTATGTGTGTGTGTGAGAGAGAGAGAGAAAGAAAGAGAGAGAGAAAAAGAGAGAGAGAGAGAGAGAATGCTCTACTGTACACATTGCTGAAAAACTGAAAACTGGCGTCTGGGTTGAGAAGTTTGCTAAGTTACCTTTGATTATGTGAATGACTATCCTAAAGGATCTCATTCTATCCAGCATGTCTGAATCATAGTATAACCCCCTTTTTTTCACTTTCCCAAAAGTGACATACTCCTTTCAAGGATAAAATAGTGATTTCAGCATTACAAACAACATGAATATAATAGAACAACAAACTTTTCATTACTTCCAAAATTAAAGGGTTTTTAAAATATTTATTTGTATCTATATATGATTAATATCTGAGGTTAACAGTTCTGTCAACAGATTATTAACATCAAGAAGAATCCTTCAAAGGGACAGAACAATTTAGCAGATAAAACATAAAACAGTATCTTCCTTCTGCCAGTGGCAGCAGATCTGACAACAAAGGGGGAATGAATGATTCTTTTGGCTGATTATGGAAAACTCCAAGGCAAAGGAGTTTTAGCCAGGAAAACAGAGTTGTCTCTGACAGCTCTAAAAACACTTGGTACCAGCTACTGTTTGGCTCCAGGTTCTTAATCCTTCCCTTGAGAAGGTACCAGCTACTCTCAAAGAGAACTGGAAGGGTCTCCAGTATCAGGGGTACTTTTTTTGAGAATTGGAAAAGGTGACTGTTAAAAAGCTTTGCCTTGTGTCATCCACAGTGGAATTAGCAGCTTATTTCTTGGTTTTCATATCATATTCAAGCTCATTAATATAGAGCCTGCAGTAACTTTCCTTGATGTTTTTCAGATGAAATGCTCTAGCTATGCCTTCTACAATCCTATACTTGTGTAGCTGATGTTTCAACCCAATTTGGTTCCCTAGAGGAATTTCCAGAATTTTGGCTCCAAGAAATTAAAGTTAATTCAAAAAAACCCAGTAAGATAAATGCCCAAAGAATGGTTTTTTTATATGAACAACACTTACATACATTTTTCTTATGATTTCTTGAAGAGTTTAAAAACTTTATAAACTTCTCTTCCAACCATCAAGGTATAACAAGTACCTAGGTAATTATTTAATAAATAATAAAAGAATAATAATAAAATAATCAAACCTATTAAGCATCTAGGTAGTTCCTATCATATGCATAGCACTTTACAAATGATTCTGAGGAAATTTTAACCATTTCTACAATTAAAATTATTTTTCAATGCTTCAATCAGGGTAGATGTATCAAAGTTATGTCAGTGAAAAGGGCAATATTTCAGAGGTCCTATCAAATTGGAAAGGATCTGACAGGGCTGAGTCCCAATGAGAAGCTATCTGTCCAATTGTCAGTCTAACAAGAGAATGACAAAAAAATTTTGGCAACCCTGAAAAACCATCTAAAGTTATAGAGGAGTTGGAATCTGTGTCAGCTGAGTAAAAGCCTACACTGATTCAATGATATATTCTTGAAATATATCAAGAATTTGTTTAGTGAAACCATGGGCTCTCCTCCTCTTCAAAGAATTGTTTAAAAACAGCATGGTTTCAGGTTGCAAAGTACAAAAAAGTACCTGATGGTCAAGACCTCTTCAACAGGAAACATCAAAAAAAAGTTACTGTTATACTAGCAACTATACTCAAAAAAGTTTAGCCTATCATCTGTTAATAGGAAGTTCACAAAATACAAAGCTTAGCATACTGTAACAATTAATTATAAATTTAAATACTTTACTTAAGCACTACACTATTCCACAAAAGTAACAACTTAAAATAATTTGAAACCTGTAACATTGCCGAAGGTGAAAGGGAACACCTCAAATTTTTGAAATGTGTGAAATCTGCCAAGAGAAATTGTTTGGAGCCTATTAAAAACCTACCCATAGAATTTATCCTGCTTGATTATACGTGTTTGTAAAAGGGTTTTTTTTCTTGCTTTCTCAATGGCAGGTGAGAAGGGAGTGGGAGCAGAGAGAGAATGTGGATTTGAATTTTAACACATTCTACCCACATTTCAAAGTCCAACACAAACCTTTTTCTATTTTTAAAGCTTTTACAAATCATTCTAGGACAAACATGAGCTCCCCTTCCTCTGAAGTCCTATCAGTCCTTTCTGCCTGACAACACTCATGTCTCTTGGTATTAATATACTTCTGCCATTTCTAAAAAATGTCTTACTTTCTAACCAGCCTGTAAATTCTATCAGGGTCGGATGCCAAATCTCTTTGTCTTCACTGGAAAAACTAGCAAAATGCCATACACCTTGCAAGCAACTAAAACATCTGATGAGTAAAACATGAAAATAATGTTTTTGTAAAAATTAACTTACATCTATGATCTGTCAAGTTTTTTAAATAGAGTGAATAAAAGCTTTTTTCTTAAAAACTGGGGGAATTTAAACTAAAGTTCAGAGAAATCATAGGATAGAAAATGAATTCTACAGTATCATGGTACTTGAGGTAAGCCACATAACTAAAATTTTATAATTAGTTCATAACAAGCCATGAGATATTTTCCTACTTATTTATATTTTTAACCAATATTAAATTCCAAGGTAAACTCTTACACAGCCATTCAGAAGTTTCCCTCCCATAACACTAGCAAGAGTTAATTTAAATCTAAGGACAACTGATTTTTTAAAAATGCTAATGAGGTTTAAAAATTTTTTCCAGCAAAGAAGGTTAATCACTTGAAGCACCTGCATTCATCATTAACTGATAAAATGGCAATCTAGTTCTTAATAGCAATAGCTTCTGCTGTTGTAGAATGTTTTCTTTCTTTGAACTAAAAATAGCCATTTGAATTTTTAAAAAAAGTAGGAAAGTTATTTATACCACACAACTAATGAATAATATAAAAAAAAGATAAAGACTAAATCAACAATATAATGCAGAATTGTGAGTTTTTTGTGTTGACCTGGCTAATGCTTTTTAAATAAATTTTTCAAAATATGTAAAACAAAAAGTTAATTTAAACTATATAGTTCAATACCTTCCCAAATTTTTACAGGAAAAAAATAAGCCTAAGGGACTTAAACAAATTGTTTTAATTTTAAAGGCAAAATTCTTATTTTGTTGTACATTATTACAATCTAAATGCAATCAACTAATCCTTGCCCAAACCTACATCTCCAAGGACTCATAAATTAAGTTTCACTGAATTCATATTGCTCTCTGACCACTGCTGAAACTCTCTGAAAGAATTTAAGACAGGAATAACACTAACAGTTGCAAAGGGGACCCCTGAACTTGTTTTCTTGAGTTGCCCAATTTTCCAGAGATGAAACCCCCCTGAACTAACTTAAAAGTGATCTTTTGCAAATGACTCTATTAAACTTTCAATGCCCTTGAAACCAAGTCAGATCCCGCCAGTATGCCCAGAATGATAAACTATGCAGCCAAGATCCCTTTCAGATAAGCAGATCATCCTCCTTCCATGTCACTTCCATTTGGGAGGGAATGGTCCTCTACTCCTCCTATAAGACCTCCAATTTTTTTTTGCTGTTATTCCATAAATATCTAAGGCATTGTACGTACGGCAAGCACCTTGGTATAAGGATGCATGTGCCTTTCTCTTTTAATAAATCAAGTTACTACCCACATTTTGTGGATTTGTGACTTTTGATTAACACAGTATAACCAACTCACAGGTAATGAGCAAATTTTTGGTAACTTTGTTTGCTATCGAAGAATTAACATATATGTATATGTATGTAATTCTTACTGTTTGCGGATAGGATAAGGGACGTAATCGGTCATAGTCTTCTTGGCCTGCTGTATCCCATAAACCCAAATTCACGGGTTTCCCATCTACCATAACATTGGCAGAATAGTTGTCAAAGCTGTAGAATAAAAAGAAAAAGTTTAGTACTGTGATTTAAAATAAACAAAGTAGCAGAAAATGGCAGTCGTGTTCACATGAGGACTAAAACAAAGGACCAAAGAAGGGGGAAAACAATACAAGACACTTATGTGCATAAAATACACAGAAAGAACAAAAGAGAAAAGCTACTAATTTAATCCAAAGATGTCAAGAAGACTTTGCCTTTAATAAATAGTATTAAAGAGTAGTTCAAATATTATAAAATACTTTTTCCCAAGAAGTAACAATTGAATTATAAAAATAAATTCTTTTCATACTGTACTTTTGTTCAATTTTCACTGTTTTTAGAACAGATTTTTGAACCAGTTATGGAATCAGTGTTAGTAATCATTTTCACTAAACTAACAATCACAGCAGCATGCACTGAAAATCTACTGGACAGAGAACAATATACAACAAAAATCCTGATTATCTGTGCTAAAGGAAGCAGTGATGCAGATAAAGGAAACTTTGGATAATACAAAAGCAATTTGCATTTAGTTTCAGAATTCTTTTATGTACAATTAGAGCAAATACTTCTAATACTTTATTTATGCTAATATGAAATTAGTTTGCATTTTCTGAGTGTACATAAACCACCAAACTAAATCTTTTAAAAACTGCTAAAGAAAGACTGAATAAATGAGATTTTAATAGCACAATTTCAAGCAGGAAAAAAGTATCAAGTACAAAATATCAATAAATTTCAACCTTAAAGCAAAATTCAAAGTTTCTTTTAAACAGAAACAAATTAATCAAACTCTCGTATTTTGGAGTTTGGGGCTGTTGTTTTTTTTAAACTTAACAAAGCTTTCTTGCCTTGAGGTCTAAGGTAACAGTAGTGAATAATTTCTATTTGCCTACATTTTACAAAGAACTTTCTTCACAACACCAGGTAAGGTAGTGCAAAGACTATTATCCCAAGGTGGTCAAAAATAGTCCACTAAGACACAAAAAGATAAAAGCATGGGCAGGAAGGTTAAAAGCAGTAAGCAAAGAGGTTCCCTGGAGTCTGAGAGAGTTCTCAGCCAAACTCCTACAAACTACTTTTTTATCTTTTTTGCCCAAGAGGGTCACAGTTGGGTCCAGGATCAATTTATCTGGAGGCAAAAGTTAACACACACTAACCCAGGTCTGCACCACCACTCCCTTGCTCATGTGGAGGAAGGTGGGGCCTTAATCATGCCTCTTCAGCTCTACAAATATCCTGGTCCATAGCAGGCTCAGAGGACTTTCATCAGACTGGTAGTAAACAAAAGAAAGGGAATTTGAACTCAGATCCTGACTCCAAATTCTGTGCTCTTTTCCTTATACACTACTGTTATGATTAGTTTTTCACTGCTGATTTAAGGTTATTTACTGAACATTCCTGCAATAAAATACAAAAGACTATAAAACTTATTATAAGCAACTCTTTCTAGAAGACAAAAAAAGAAACAGAGGGTTATAAATCACTCTTTTCTGCCCTGGAACTGTGATCAGGGTCCCCACTCCAGCTAGTGCTCCATCTATTCCCTGGAACTGCAACCCAGAACCAGCAAATGTACAGGCAATGGGAACAGTCTTGCTCTCCAGTGCCAGCAAAGAGTCTCCTGTAATTTCCTTCTGACTAGTTTGGAAGAGCTCAGGTAGGTCCCTGCCTTTACTCTGCCATCCTGGCTCCACTCCCTAGAGGGCAATGAAGCCATGCAGTGAAGAAGAAAAGGAACTTTCTGATCTGTAGCAAAATTCATGAGTAAAATTTTCAGTGTCACAGAATAATTACCCCACAAGTTTTAACTGAGGATACTTACACAGTAGGGATGTATTCTCCAGGAAAGGCATTGGTCGTATAACTGATCAGTAGGCAAGTTTTACCTACAGCTCTAAGGAGATAAAAAGACAAAAATTAGTCAATGTGAAGAGTCCAAGTTACCTTTCATTATTGATTTTTACCCATATGTAAGCATATAAAAAATGAAAATCAATTTCTACCACTTAAAGACAGATACCTTAAAACTTTTTTCAAAAGTATGCTTATTTTTAGCAATATATATGCATCTATGTATAGCTCAATCTCAAATTTCAAGGAGAAAGACTGGCATTTATTACATAGTAGATATCAGATTTTCTCATATTTTAGAACTGGTTTATTACTTTTGAATGGATGCTTAGCAATTGCTTATTTTATTTCATTTTTTTGGTGAGGAAAATGGGATTAAGTGACTTGCCAAGTGTCACTCAGCTAGGATATGTGTCAAGAGTTTGGGGCTGGATTTGAACTCAGGTCCTCTGGTGCTCTTTATCTACTCTACCACCTAGCCATTCCTAAGCAATTGCTTATTGAAAGAACAAGCTTTAAAAGAAACTAAGAAAGATAATTACATAAAGAACATTATGACAATAAAAAGAAACATACTTTTGGCATTGTAAATAGATAAGCCCTGCATCTAGACCAGACATATTACTTAAATGACTGGTATAACTTTAATGCCACTTCCAATTTATCTTATGATTAATGGCAGTAAATTGACTCTGTTATTTCTGCAGTTCCCCAATTATTATGCTACTTTTGTAGCCAAGGACATTATTTTACAGTTGCTAAACTTAACTCATAATCTCAGCCTCTTAAAACCTGCACTTTCTTCTAAAATGACCTTTTTCAATTAATGGTTACCACCAAAACTCATTCATGTTTGGAAACCTGGAGTCGATTTTGGGAGGGAGAATTAAAAATAAATTTAATTTCAGTTTTCAGTTATAGGTATTCAAATACAAGAATAAAAATTAAAACAAATAAATCAAAATAGCAGTTATACATGTAACCCTAAAATTACTTGCTAATTGTTTTAAATATATATATATATTAACTTTAAAAGGTAGCAACACAATCACCGTTAGTTTTTTAAACTGTTCTATCCCTGACCCTCCACATCCAAATCATATTAACACATATTTTTTATATCTCCCCACCTCCTCCTCCTCCCCTTGAACCTTCATTATTCTAACTCAGACTGCTGTTAGCTCTCGCCAGAATCACTGCTTCTTAGCTGATGTGCCCTTTCTACACACTTTGTCATGCCTTCCTAATGCACTGTTCTGATCATGTCAAAAGCTTTCATTTCCAACGTTCCCTAAAAAAAGTCCAAACTCCTTGGAACCTGGAATTTAAGGCTTTCAACAGTCTTGGCTTCAACCTTTCCAGCACTTCCTCTCACAATTTCTCCTCATATCCAATGTCTCAATAAACCCGACCACCACCAGCTATTTCTAACCTCAAGCTACACCTTCTTCTGCTTCCAAATCCATAGCTCACACACCTCCTGTGTTTCAAATGAATTCCTCCTCCCATCTAGCTTCAGCAATTATCCTATCTATCCTTCAAGGCTCAGCTCAGTTCCCATCTCTTACATGAACTAACATGATACTCTTAATTCTCAAGGTAGGTCTCTTCAGATCTCTCAGAGCATTATTAGTACATCTCCGAGGCACTTATACTATAATTCAGATTAGAATTTGATATGTTCCTATCCCATCTCTCTTATCAAACAGTAAGTTCCTTGAGGCTAGGGATTGTGTTTTGTTCATTTTTGTGTTCTCAATGCCTCGTTCATAACAAATGGTTAATAAATATGCATGGATATTAAACTGAACTCATTAAGTAAAAATGTCAAAAAAGTCATTCTTTCTCCCTTCCCTGTATCTTCAACCCCCAACCAAGAGGTTATTATCCTGTTTTACATTCTTCTAAGACATGTTACATCTAATATTAAAGACAGCTGACAAAAATAAGAGGAGGGTGTGGGAATTTCAGAGAAAGTTAAAAAAAAGAGAAGAAACCACTCTGAAAAATCCCAGAATTGTCTGATTAACACAACCAATCATGACTACAAAGGACTGATAATGAAGTATTTTCTTATTGGAGAGGTGACAGACCAAGGCAGGGGGGGTTTTAACTGTTTTTTTTGTGGGGAGGGGCTAATATCATGGACCCCTTTGGCAGTCTGATGGACCCTTCTCAGAAGAATGTTTTTAAATACATAAAATAAAAAAAATAGAAGCTCAAAGGAAATAATAAATTATATTGAAAGTTATCCAAATATCTGCACTAGAGACCTAGAATCAGCCATTCTTTCTCAGGCAGAGCCATCATGTCAGTGTTTTGCATGAGTTTACATACTTGTTAAAAGGCAGTACATCTACTTTGAGGTAAGGAGGACTATAATTTGGGGGGTAGAAATTACTATGGAAAAGTTATATTTTACTCAATGAAATTAGTTTAGCTGTAAATGGCATTAAAAACAAAAATTTTGAAAAGCACACATTTGAAGGGGGAAAGATATAGGGGCTGCCAAATACTATAACCAAGTCTACAACCTAAACCTCATGGAGAAATGCAGTATTCACAAAACCTGATAAGACAGTGCTAGCTCATGAGACCCTGTGTGAATCTGAAGGATTCTGATATGGATTCAATAATCTTTCTGTATGCATGGTTAATATTTAAAGGAGTCAATCTTCTTGATCCACTTCACAGAGATATCTCTACTTAGGGATTTAGGAATTGTCAATACGTCATCATAAAGTTAGAACTTTTTAAAAGCAAGAAACATTCTTACCAGTAACATACCACAGACCAATGGGATTCTGCCAACTTTTGTTTCCACTTAACATTATTAAGTGTTTAATGAAAAGTTGGGGCTCAGTCCAAAAAAACTGAGTCAAACATTACACCACAAGTTTAAAGGTAACACCCAGATCCTCAAGGTTTTATTAAAATGGCAAAGATATTGTTAGACATAAATTGTGTCAAAAACTTTTTGTTAGTTTTTCTTATAATACTTGGCTCCCCCCAGATTTGCTGTTTTACATTCCTTACCCAGCGTTGAGCCCTATTGCCTAACCCTGCCCAACTTATTCTATTCTACTGATCAGTCAGTATTCATCATCCCAAATTCCCCTCTAAAGACCCATTTCCCCAAAAGAAATCTATCTTGGATTATCTGGTTATATGTCTCATCACCAAAGTTCACTACTACTCCTAGTCACTGCCCAAGCAAAACTGCTTTCTTAGGTTCACGTATACCTCATTCATTTATGTCTTACCTCTTTCTTGACAAGCCTATTCATCAACCTCCAAAATATACAATCCTCATTATTCATTTCCATTCATTAATCTGAACTCAATTCAGTTCTGAAGCTTTCTCCATCAAGTCACCACTTGTGAGTCTGCTTGCTTTTTAATTCCCAAGTTTTTGACTGGTTGCATATAAAAAATAACACTCCTACAGAGTATTTTTCTCACAACAACCTTGAGATAGGGATAATATCTATACTACATTACAGGGGAGAAAACTGAGGCTCAGAAAAGTGAAGTGACATGAAGCTGGTAAATACCAGTCATAATTTGAACTCAGATCTTCCCTAACTCCAAGTGAACTACTGTACTGGCTCCACCACAGCAGAAGAGGTAAAACTTTTTCCCCTCAAAAAATTTTTTTAAATCATTTGATCATTTGGATAAGATGACTACGAAGGGTTTTAAACCAACAACTGTTATGAGGAAATGAAATTTCTTCCTTAAAGATCCTTTTTAAAAAACCAAAAGAGAAGTTCTGCTGAGATGCTTTCTGCTTATTTTTAAACTACAAGGAACAAAGTCATACTACAAGTTCTAACCAAGAAATTCTCAGTTCATAAGATTTAAAGTAAAATAGGATCATAACATCATTTAGTGCTGCCTCCCCAACTTATTTTTACTTGTGAAATTTAATTTTTAATTAAGTGTGTACTTGTATGCACACAATCACATTATAAATACTGCTATAGAAGACACCAACCACGAATTGTCTGGACAGCCAGGGAAGTGCTTTGGACAACCACTAACCCGAAATAAATTTAAAATTTCACTTTGCTGCACAAGTAAGAAAAAGCTTATGATTTGAAGAAAATGATTGCAGCGGTCTGTAACCATTTAAACTAGCAGACAGTCATTGCTAGAGCTAATAACAAACAGATTTCTTAATTTGTATGAGTTTAATTTTTTGAAAGTAAATGTCTTAAAAGTCAATCAATAAGCATTTAAGCATCTAATACGTGGATGCACTGTATTAGGTTATTTCTGGGGATGGAGTTAAAAGTTGTTTTGGAATGGCTTTATAGTTTTCCAACAGATTTCCTTCTTCCCTCCCCCATTCTAGAAGGTGGGGGTCATAACCCCAGTGATCTTGTCTTCTAGAATATATTATACTTTATATATCATATATATTATATATGTTATATACAAACAATATATATAGAATATACAATATCTACCATCCATGTCAGTGACCCCTTTCTGTCTGATTTGTTCAAGCAAAACAGAAGGAAAAGAAAACAATTTCCACCATCTTATTTTGAAAGGTTGATTAAATGAGCATGCTTGGAATAAAGGGACAGAAACTCAGATCCTCATAAAATACAGTGCTTTTCCCATGGAAATTGCTTTGGAGTTTCTGCTCTTGATTCCAAGTCTTTATCTGATGCACAAGTCTCTTAGTCTTCCAACCCTTATCACAGAAATTAAGGTTCTGACATAATCTGATCAAAACACTGTGGTACAGTAAAGGAGGACTTGAAGTCAAGGCCTGGCCACATATGCATTAAGTGCTTATTATGCGATTGTCAAATAACTTAGCATCTATGGGGCTCAGTTTCCTTCTCTATAAAATTAGGAGTCACTTCCAGCTCTATATGATGCTAACTTCATAAAACTATTTGCTACATCTCTAGTATTTTAAAAAGCGACAGTCACCCAACTTATAAAGATGTATTTATGTACCCCTGAAATATGGCTGTGCAAAAAAAATTCTAGTAGCTAAGGGTCAGGACTGATCTTGGATTAAACCAGTTATTTTCCATAAAGAACTGGGAGTCATATTTGGTGACAACAATCTGATACTGATTGCAGACTTTTTAATGGCTCAATACAGTCCCTCTAACCACTGAGATATGATTTAATTCATAAAAATCAAAGTGATTGGCTTGGAATTAAGTTCTTCTGTTCTTGTATTTGCTGCTAGCTCCATAATATGTATTTTTAAAACAAAGAAAACTGGTCCATTCTGGTAAACAATTTGGAATTATGTTAAGAAAAGTGATTAAAATATCCAAATTCCTTTAATAAAGAATCCACTGCTAGGCATATACCTAAGGTCAATGATATTACAACAACACTGTAGTAAGCAAAGAACTGAAAACAAAGAGAATAAGGGGATATCAAATGAAGATAGACTAAACAGACTGGGATACATGAATGTAATGCCAATATTGTTTCATAAGCAATGATGAATATAAAGAAGTATGGAAAGATGTATGAAATGGGCAAAGTGAACCAGGAAGAACTATGAAAACACTATTAATTTTATGACTATTGTAATGTAGAAAGAATAATCAACAAAATAACTGAAACTGAATCTTGTCCAAAGGTAGATCTCTTAACCAGAGGGATGGAGACAATTACAGAACATAAAAAGGGATAATTTTGACTACATGAAACTGAAAAAGCACGAACAAAATTAATACTTCTAGGATGAGAAGCAGGCAAATGGGTGAAAAACACTTTATATCATTTTTTTATTTCAAATTTCACAAGAGTTTAGCATTCAAGATATATAAAGGAACAAAAGCCATTTCTCAAAAGATAAATGGTTAAAGGATATGAAGTTATCAAAAGATTTCCAAACTAATAACAATCATAAGACATGTTCCAAATCATTAATAAAAGAAATGCAGATCAAAACAATCCTGAGATTTCACCTTACACTCTGAAAAAAGGCAAAGATGACAAAAGATATGAATAGCAGATGTTGCAGGAGGTGTGGGAAGATAACACCAGAGCAGAGTTGAGGGAAGCCTGATTAAGTACAACCATTTTGGAAAACAATTTATAATTATGCAAATAAAATGATTAAATGTCCATAGCCTCTGATCTAGAGATTCCACTACAAGGCTTACACCCCAAGGAGACCCTATACACACCAAAGTATTTATATCAGCACTTTTTGTGAGACCAACCAACTGAAAATAAGAGAATGTATGAGGAATGGCTAAACAAATTGCAATTCATGAATAAAATGGATTATTACTACATAGTAGTAACAGATAGTACAGTTAATGTAAGAAATGATGAATTTTATGAAGACAGAGAAGCATAGAAAGATCTACATGAACTGATGCACAGTAAACAGAACCAAGAAATATACACTCCTACAACAATGTAAATGGAAAGAATCACCAAAAAGAATCAAAAATAATTGTGAAATTATAAGAACAAGCATGCTCCCTTGCAGAAGTGAAAGGGTCCACAAGAACAGTACACTGCATATGTATTTTCAGACTTTTTCAGTGTATTGATTGGTTTTGCTGATTTTTTTCCCTCTTTTCTTTGGTCTTTAAAAAATATAATTTATTATATGAGATGGTTCTCTGGAAGGGAAAAGACTGCTGGAGGGAAACTGTGATGTAAAAAAAGACATTAATAAAAACTTATTTAAAAAAGAAATTTGAACACTGCAAAATTATAATAACCAAGATTTGTCCAAAGAAGAAATAGAAGAACATACCTCCTCCCCTCCATCTCTGCAAAAGTAGCAACAGAATAATGAGTGTGGAATACTGCATATAATGGCCAACTTACTTGATGTGTTGGTTAGTTTTGCTGACCTCTTTTTTCCATTTTTTGTATTTTTTGCTAAAAAGGGATGCCTCTCTGGGAGATGGAGGGAAGACATATACAGGAAAATGTTGGTGATGTGAAAACAACAAAAATTAAAATATAAGTATCTATACTAAAGCATTTTTCGCTTGTAACCTGGGGAAATTACTCAATTCACCTCATAAAACTATGAAAATATTACATTCCTCAAGTAAAAATGCCATATAAACAAAAAAGAAATCCCCACAAGATCTTTAGAAATTAAAATCTGTCCTTCCCTTTTCAACTACGATGGATCTTTTCTCCTGTAAAGCAGCATTAAATAAATCTATTCATTTAAGACCAAAAAACACCTATATGTCACTAAGTCTGGTAATAATGGTAAATAAACAATAGTCTTCATAGGATAGGGTTTTTTTTAATTTGTTTTCAGCTTTCTACACTCTGAATTGTAAATTTTCTCCCTATCCCTCTGCTCCACCCCACTGGAGTGTAGTCTGATACAGGCTATACATGTACAATCATATTAAATATACTTCCACATTAGTCAAGTTGTAAAGAAGAATCAGAACCAAAGGGAAAAACCATGGTAAAGAAAACACAAACAACAACAAAAAAACCAGTATGCTTCAATCTGCATTCAGACTCCATAGTTCTTCCTCCCAATGTGTATAGTATTTTCCATTACCTCATAGAATAAATATGAAAGGAATTAAGAAGTACTACTCAAAACTGAGAACTAAAAAAATTATACTGATTTTAATAAAGAGGAATAAGGAGAGAAAGTAGAAACTGATTAGACTTCATATGATCCTGATGCAAAATAAATGAATTAGATGAGAGGCCAACTATATTAGATGAGAAGACCAATCAATTTACTTTGGATCTAAATGTCCCCAAATTCCAAGTAAACAAGCATTTACTAAGCTCTCACTATGTTTCAGGCATTGTACTAAACGCTAGGAATACAAAGAAAGGCAAAAACAACGCCTACCCTCAAGGAGCTTACAATGTAATGGGAAAACACGTAAAACAACTACATATAAACAGGGGTAGTGAGGTGGTGCAATGGATAAACTCTACTAAAAGGTGCTTTCAAAGGGTTAAAATTATTTTGATCAGCTCTCCCCTCCTGATGCTCTCCCCTCTCTAGATAGAGAAAATGGTGAGAGTTAAGTAACAGGAGGCATTATGGTCACATTAGAAACCTCCCAAAGACTAGTTTTCTAAATGACTTCTAACCAAGATGGCTACTTGAACAGGAGGCAGACCACCCAGCTCAGCTCTCCCCTGCCTTGAATAGCAAAAAACTGAAGTTACACATCAAAGTAATTATGAAGAAATACAATAAAAAATTATAGAGTGACTACTTCCAACCCAATCAGAAGCCCAACGGCAACAGGAAAGGGGGTCTGTCAACAAAACCCATGCCAGAAGTGGTTTAGCTTCCCAATGTGTCAAAAACAGAGATTGTATCCTGTAAGCCTGTCTGTGTTCACAGGCCACAAGAATGAAGGTTAGCTCTGAGAATGCCCAGGGTGAGGATCTTGAAATCTGCAGTGACCAGTGAGAAGCAAAGGTTAGATACCAACACTCAAACTCGACAGCCAAGACTAAGAAGTACTGAGGTACACGATGTACCTCAAATTCTGTCTTGAGCTGCCAGGGAAGGTCCTGAAGATTCAGCATTCTGAACCTCAAGGAGGAAGGGAGGAGGTGGGGGAGTGGAAGGACATAAAAGTATTGGGAGGAGAAATCAATCCAACAAGCCAGGGAAAGATCAACAAGGAATCATTTCAGCCAAAAGTTCACCAAGGTAAGAGTCTGGCTATGGCACAAGGCCCCATTCATGATCTAAAGCTGGAAAGAGGAGTAAATCAAATAAAACACCAACTAGTACACAAAAAAATTACTTCAAATCTGGAGATCTTCTCCAATCCCCCAACACACATCCCTTAAAGGAGTGATCCACTCCTTAATTACTGCAAGCAAAGACTAAAAGGAAAAAGTTGATTTTTCACAAAGACTCAGAATACTCAGAAGAAATGCAGCAAGGAATTTTTAAAAATTAAATAAAAGCTCTGGAGGAAAAAAAATCAGGGGAAGAAGTAGTTTGGAAGACAAAGTGACAAACCTTACCCAAGAAATGAACTCCTTGAAAAGGAGACTAGACCAAGAGAAATCAGTGATTCCTCTAGACAAAAAAGAAATATGAAAACAGCAAGGGTGGGGAAAAAAAGAAAATGCTAAGATATCTGACACAAAACACCAACCGAGAACACGGTAATGGTAATTTCAATAGGAAGATCTTTGCCATTCAACAATAGGCCCACGCGACCTGGTTAAATCACCTGGAAACCTAAGTCACACATGGTGGGAGGAGTTTGCTGAAAGGGTGGAGTGGAAAGAGTGGAGCAGAACTAGGAGCAAATTGGTGAGAGAAGATGGAATGGAGGACAGAGCAGGCATAGTTAGTCTTGTGAGTGTATTTAGGGGTGGGGGGGAAGCTTGGAATTGACTTCTAGGTTACTATGACAGATTTGGCTTTCCGGTACCTCAATAAATGCTTTTCTTCTGCCTTTTATATAGAGAATCTGTTATACTTTGCGACTCAGAACTACCCTGGCATATTCATAGTCGCCATCAGTGCTGTGAATATTGCCTTGGTGATACAAACACATACCAAATAAAGATTAAGAATCATGGAATTCCCTGAAAACCCTCTTCAAAACAAAACAAAACCTGAACACAATTTCAAGAAATGATCAATAAGAACCAAAGAACAAAGTAACAATAAAGTAAAAAAGAATCCACCTGAAAAAAACTCCAAGAATGTCACAGCCAAAATTCACAGAAAACATAGTGTAAGAAGCATTTTAAATACCAAGGAACTACAGTTAGGATCACCTAAGACCTGGCAGCTTCTACTATACTACAAAGGAGATTTTGGAATGTAATATTCCCAAAGACAAAAGATGCAGGCTTACAAACAAGAATAACTTACCCTACAAAACTGGGTACAATTCTTCAGAGAAAAAGGTGTACCTTTGATTGCACAGAAGACTGTAAAGCTAAACTTACGATGAAAAGATCAGAGCTGAATAAGAACTCTAAAATATAATCAATAAACATTTATTAAGCACCTACTATGTGTCAGGTACTGTCCTAAGCACTGGGGATACAAAAAGAGGCAAAAGACAGTCCCCATTCTCAAGGCGCTTACAATCTAATGTGGGACACAAGCAAACAAATACAGACAGTTTTAACTTTAAATAAATGGACCATATGAAAGTGATTTTTGTGTAATTCCCATTTGCCCAGGAAGAAAGGAAGGGAGGAAGGGGCCCACACACCCATAGAGGGAGGGGGCCAGCATACAATTCAAGCACACACTGGGGGTCTGTGACAGAGAACTGAGAGCAAGAAGAGGAATTGGAAGGGGCCAGCCACATGGGGTCTGGCCAGAACAGAAAAAAGGGGGAGGGTCAAGGGGGGAGGGTGGGAGAAGAACTATATGTGGGTGTGTGGACAGAGGGGTAGGTGGGCTAGAGGTTTCAAGTCAACCAGTGGGCTCACATATCTGTTCTTTTACTTTCACTTGGGAGGTTATTTTTTGGGGGAGTGGGTAGGAGGTCTGCTGTTGTTAACATAGGTGTTTTTTTTGGAATGTAGATTTCTTTCAGAATTCTTCAAGTAAAGCAGAATTTGGGTAATTCGAATTTACCTAAAGAGAAAATTGTCTGTATATACAAAACAAGTCATACATATGAGGATAAATAGGAAATAATTAAAAAGGAAGTCAATGGAAATAAGATGAGTTGGGAAAGGATTCCAGTGGAAGGTAGGATTTTAGCTTGCACTTTTGGTGAAAAGGACAGGCTGTGAGGGTTTTCCCCAGCTTTTCTCAGTAAGCAGATTGAGAAAGGGTGGGGATATGGACACCTAATATAAATTCTTCAATATTAGTTTAGCTACTAAGTAGATTGGAATGATCAGAATTGTGAGTTGTATGTCTGACTGTTCATTCGGTTAGGGGCATGGGGGGATGGGGAAGCTATCCACATAAGATAAGGATTTGATTTGTAACTTGCATTAATGGAGCCAAGATGTTACAAGTCTGATAGTCCTTCAAGTAGTGAAGCTTGGGTGATTCTACTCTTTATAAGAACTCCCTTTCCCTTTAACAGGCTACAACATGCCTTCACGATAATCTCTGTGCAGACCAGTAATTAGAGTGAACTTAACCAGCACTTCAATCTAGGCAACCAAATTTTGGAGGGTACTGACATTTCAGAAACAAAGTACTTAATATCTGCTTAGCAAAAACAGGTAGCAAAGGAAGCCGCCAGATGTCTCCCTCCCAAAAAGATCACTGCCAAACATAGATGAATCACCCCAACAAAACTGATTTTGACTTAAAAAGAAAAGACTTAAGAACAAAGTATGCATTTTATCAAACTTGTACAGATACAAAAAACTGCTCTATCTCAATAAACAGCACTTAAGAAGTTATTTAAACAGTGCAAAGGATATCAGCACTTTTACCTCTTTCATTCTGAATAGTATCTCTCCAATTCAGCACCAGTGGTGCTTGGGGCTGGGGGTGGAGGGGCTAGTATATAGCAATGGTGACTCAGTTTGTGTTTGTAATCTTGTAAAATCCCAAGATCATTTTCTACATAAAGTATTTATCTAGCCATGTCCCAACAGCCTGTGATTTCTGAAGTTTATTTTTTTTTGTTCCTAAGTGTAGAGCTTTACATTTATCCCTATTCAACTTCACGTGGAGAAACAGGATGGCCACAGCAATCTTCAAATCCTGACTGTAACATATACATAGGCAATATGATTTTAGCCAAATTATTTAAACTCAACTGTCTAATAAGATTATCTGAGATTTTTAGAGACCTATTGATCTATACCAGTAAAGACTCCTCCCAGAGAGTTCCTTACATCAATAAAACCATAGATTCAGTTTAAAACATAAAATACCACCTATTTTTCTATTTGGTCCATCATCATTGTAGCCACTGAGGTCTTCTGAATCTTTACTGGCATCAAATATTAGCTAACCTCAGCTGCATGTCAACTGCAAAGCTGATGAGCATGACATCTATACCTTATTTAAGTCAATGATTTTCAAAAAAGTTTTCAAGATTACAGGGCCAATTATAGATCAAGGTTCATCACATTAGAGACCTCCCAGGTTGACAATGACCCACTGATTATTTCTTGAGCTTGTTCATCCAACCAGCTCACCAATCAATGTAGCCAATATCTCTGTGTTCTCCACAGGAGCATGAAGAAACCCTGTCATTTACAGAATTCCCTTCAGCTACTAATCTAGGCATTTTATCAAAAAAAGGAAATTAGGTAAGCCTGGTATGATCTGTTCTTGATAGAGTCATAGTGGCTCTAACTGATCACTGCTTTCCTTTCAGAAGGCAGAAGTTAAGAGGCAAATTTCAACAGTCTAGTCAAAGTATTCAGATGATAGATATTCCACTTAGCTTCTAGAGGTGAGTTGGAATCAGCAAAGATTTCAACAAATATGTTCAATTAGAATATTAATGCCCATGGGTTTAATATCAAAACTCACAACTCAGCGTTCATATCTAAAAGCAAACTATTAAAAGTAAAGTATTAAAGAATTATTGTGCTGAAAAGTCTGGAAGGGCTTCAGAAAGAGGCACACATACACTGTTAGTAGAGTTGTAAATTACTCCAACTGTTCTGGAAATAAATTTGAAATTTTCCTCTTCCTACCCAATTGACTAAACTATTCACACTCATTTATTCAGTCATCTCATTCTGGGTGCATGTACCCCTAGGACACACACACACACACACACAACACACACGTGCGCATGCCAAAATATTCACAGCAGTACTTTTTTGTGATGTTTATGAATACTGCTGTCTAGTATGAAAGATTTCAAAAAAATGTTAGAACTTGTATGAATAAAGAATGAAGCAGAATACATCCAATAACTACAATAATGTAAATGAAGAGAACACTGAGTTGAGAAAAGAACACATGATCAATCCTGTTTCCAGGGAACAGGTAAGGAAACAACATGCCTCCCTCCTTTTGACAGAGGTGGGAGACTACAGAAGCAAAATGATGGCAGAGGGATATTCAGAAATTACTGAACAAAGGAGTCAATAAAACACTTAAAAATATTTAAATCCCGTCCAAATGCTGAATGTTGAAATCCAACTATCTACTAGTGGAGACCACAGTCACTTTTCTGGACTCCCACATTTCATCTGTAAAATGGGGAGAATACCAGTGACCAACTACCTTAACAAGGTTGTGAGGAAAATAATTTGCAAACCTTAAAAAAATCTCCATATAAAAATGTGAACACCTCTTTCTATTACACCATAGGTAGCTAGGTAGGAGAGGTAGCTGCAGTAGAAATGTGAAGGACTTTCTAAGTGATATATTCCTTCACTATTTAGTTCTGTATAACTACAAACTAGTAAGGACCATAGAACAGAATCAGGACAAACTGAATTTTACTACCAACAGCGACCTTAGACACATCATAGTTCATATTTCAATATATGAAAAGCTAATCATTACTTTCACTACTTGCCTCATAGGTGGATTATTAAAATGGGACAACACTTGTGTAAGGTTCTTTTAGTATGTACTCCAGGATAAAGATGTTGTACTAAAACCTTAAAATTCTTCCAACAGTTTACATTCATAAGAGCTTATCTGTGCAAGTGTATCTCAATATTAAAATAAATAATATAAAATACAAAAGAATAAAAATAAAATACAATATAAAAACCACTAGCATTCCTATTCTGTACTGTAACATGTCTTTCAGGCAACTTATTGGTTTTTACATTACTGACAGTTAACATATTTGTATTATTTACCTCACAGGGTTACTGTGGAGTGTGCATTTGTATACCTTAATGTGTTATATAAATGTGACATATGTAAAAAAACACCACTGAATGTTTCAGAAATTACCTAATAATAATTTATTTCCATATACTTTATTTTCCAGATATGATTATACAACATCATCAAACACTTCATCCAATAGCACATAGCTTATCTTCTCAACTTAGAAGGTGCAGCAAGCCTTTCCTCCACCACAATGACATTTTAAAGTCTCAGTAAAATATTTTTTTTACTTTTAAGCAACCTTATAAGATTCTGGAACACACTAATGGCAAATTCCTGGATTCCATACCTATACTTTTAGGATTGTGGGGGCAAAATATTGACTCAATTCACACCTCAGTGATCTAGCATGATATGAAACACTTACTGTAACACTGTATAAGCTTTAAGAGGCAGTTAGGAAAAATTGATTAAATTTAAAAGAGAGAGGCAGCTAGGTGGTGCAGTAGAGATAAAGCTTTGGGACTGGAGTCAGGAAGATCTGAGCTCAAATGTGACCTCAGATATTACTTGGCTGCGTGACCCTACTTGCCTCAGTTCCTTATCTGTAAAATGGGGACACACTGGAGAAGGAAATGACAGAGTGCTTCAGTATCTTTACTAAGAAAACTCCATGGACTGTACTGGAGTGCCACCATAGTTAACCATAGTTGGAGTGAACCATAGTCCACAGGGTCACACAGAATTGGACACACCTGAAGAACAATGAGATTGAAATCAAATCCCAAGAACCATTATGTAATTCACTACAAAATCTACAATTTCCCATGTTCTCCACAGCTCAAACTTTAAATTCAATTCATACTTATGGACAAGAGCATCAAAACATTTTTTGCAGAAAATTATTCAGAAGAGGTAAATGTCACATAAAATAAAAAAAACATTACTATTAACCACTGATATTTGGTTGGGTGGGTTTCTGGCTTTGACAAATGCAATTTAACAATATCTACAGATTAACTGCCAGGTACTAAAGAAAGTACCTAAGGTTCAAAGTCTGTTGTTTTGAGTTTGTTTGGGGTTTTTTTTGGGGGGGGAAGGTGTGAGGAGATGCTAGGATTTCAACCTATAGAACTCTCAGGAACTTTTCAGTCATTTATAGTCTTAAGTGCAAAGAGTCTTAAGAGAGAAAGTGACTGGAGAACAGGACTTGATTCCAGGTCTTCCCAACTCCACTACACTTCTCTATTGTTATATTACAATTCCTCTCAATACCTTATGGCAGGTCTATAAATTAAGTATTTATGTCTTAACTGCCTGACAATCATTCTACTCCATTTTCAACTCCAAGATTCCTCCTTATATATTCCCTTCTGACATTTCACTTGGAAAGTACCCTAGAAGTAGGACTATTACATTAAGATATCTCCCTTCCAGGAAAAATGACATGGTGGATAGCATCTGCTGATGAAAAGGCAGAAAACTACAAATTATTAACAAAGTAAACAGCAAAATTTAAAGGTAACACCTTACTAAAAATATAGTTCATTACTATTCTAAGAATGAAGCAAAAATACCTCGATTTTTCAACCCAATCCCCAACATCCGTCTTTTTAAAGAGGAAATGTGTTTATCTATACAAATTTTAGTTTGATTTAGAGCTCAAAGAGACCTTAGAGATCATCTAGTTCACATTTTAACTGATAAACAAACTGAACACACCGGAGAGATTAAATGAGTTGCCCCAGGTAGTGAGTGTAACCAATGATAAAGCCAGCATTTGAATTCAGGTCTTTTGACTCCAAAACCAAGACAAGACTCCAAGTCCAAATTCTATACCTAGGTAAATTTAAGAGTGTGCCTCATAAAAAATTAAAAGGAAACTAGGGACATCTAGGGTCATCCTTTTGAGGATGACTTCATGAAAAGCAAAGTCCTCTCAGTTGCTTGATGGGCATATCAAAAATAAACACTTTCAGCATGAACCACTGGCCTGGCCAGATACGGTATTTTTTGTTATCAAAATGTTCCAGTTTATACAACAGGTCTTCCAGTTAAATAAAAAACAATGAAAATCAGCTTGGTGAGATATTGGTACATTATTCAAAGTAATGATTATTAATCTGACTTTAACTGAGACCTCAGCCCTTCTTAGGTGTGTTGTGTGGCTAAACAAAACTGTATAATGTTATTGGGGTTCACCAAATCAAGGTGATTGATGGGCAAGATTACTGAAGGGCAAAGATTAAAAAATTAATTTTATTATATCCAATCAGATTAAACTAGACCGGTCCTGGTATACAGGAAATAAAGTAGCATAGCTTGTTAAGTATTCTAGAAAAATCATAGTTTTGTTTTTAAAAACTAAGGGATCCTGCTTATTACAAGCATACAATACCATCTGCAACAGGAGGCTTCTGCTTCGCTACTCCAACTGCTGACACATTTCAGGGCACAAATACCCTTTCAACAAAATAGAAAAGTCAGCAGTTTGTGAAGCCTCAGGTTTTTCTTTAGTGCTGACTTAGCCATTAATTTTTTTTTTTAAAGCTTAAAGATTCTATAATACTAACTTGTGTTTCTCATATTGACATTTACATTTATATCCTTCTATTGTTTTTGGCCTTATAATTAACAGAAATCCTGTGAAAAGTGTCAATAATTAAAATATTCTAACAGTCATCTCCAACACATGTAGTATATTTCACAAATATCTGCTGAATTGAATGTAGTTTTTCAGCTGAACAGGGGACCTCTTTTTCAAAGTACCATTTGCTACAAGACTTGCTCTTAAAAGTAGTAAAAGTGATCTGAATGGGGAAATTATCAAGATGACATTTCTAAAAAGCATTCCTGTTTTATTTCTATGCCACCTAGCCCTAATCAATCAAGATTACAAAAAAATAATAAACTATAGAGTAAGTTCTTTGAGGGGAATACAAATTCCTAACATCTATACAGTACTTTGCATATATTATTTAATGTGATCCTTAGCAACAATACTGTGAAGTAGGTAGTATTATTGTCCATATTACAAACAGATAAACTGAAGCTAAGGGGTGGGGTAAGTTGAGTGACCTGCCCTGGGTCTAAGACAGGAAGTGAACTCAGGTCTTCCAATCTATCCAGGGCAGTAGTGACTGGTCTTTTACATTTTTACTTTTATATCTCCTATGTCTAGCAATATAGCTCATGTAACTGGCATTCCATATTTTATTTCATAAACAAAATCAATAAAAGTATTACTGTTAGATTTAAATAAACTAAACTGATCTAAAACCTCTAGTTTTAATTTTTAGAGTATCTTAAATTATTTCCTCCTCTAGTAAAATGCTGCTCTGATACCTAATCTTGGCATGGAAGTAATGCTGGGTTTTCAAGGGCTACGCCAGGGAAGGCAAGCTCTGGCAAGCGAAGTTTCAAGTAACAGGCCTATCGAGGAACTTCGAGTTGTACAAGAGTTTTTCTAATTAATTTCATAGAGGTTGGAGGCTCATTACCAGAAAGCTGATTGATCACTAGATTTTTGTGGTCTCAGCAAACTTAGGACGACTTTTAAAGAATGAAGGAATTGTATTCTATTTTGATAGAAGGAGCACATCACAAATCTTTTGAAGTCAAGTTACTCATTATGACTAAATGTGGAACTGACCAGGGGTAGTTGGTTAAATAAAAAAAAATGCCATGTATTAATTTGTCACAAGAAACTTGTTCTCAACAGTAAAGAAAAATGAAACTGAATAGGCTAAAAAAACTTTGCAAGATTAATTCAAATTTCTTAACTAGTTAATCACAGGAGGACCCCAACCTCATGATTAAGATAAATTTATTTTATTTTCCACACCCACTTACTCAACATGTTTTCCAGAACTAATTGTTTTCCTTCAAAAGGTTAAACTTATCTTACCAATGTACAAGTTCCTAGTTCTACCATTTTAATATTTGACTAGGAACTCCTTCAGAATATTGCTTTAAAATTTTATTATCATAAAAATTCACGAGCCTTTCGATTTTTGTATTTCAATCAGACATCTTAAGCCAGTTCAAGAATCTAAATTTCAAATAGAAAGCTAGGTATTAATAAAACCATCACTAACAGAGGCACAAAGTCAAAACCCAAATATAGATCTCAAAAAAACTCACTAAGCTAGCAGTAATTAATTATTGGAGAGTATTATTAAGCAACAAAAACATTCAAACACAACACTGGAAAATGTATTCATTTGTTGCAGAAATTTCATGAGGCTAATAGCATTTTTCAGGAGTCCTGACCAACTCTAAATTGCACAAGCAATACTGTGATACACAATTTTGTTCAGATTACACTGGAATATTTGTTTCTTGGGGGGGGGGAGTTGAGGGGGAAAATAAATCGCATAAGGCAAGTCTTGTCTTCCCATAAACCCAGCAACACTACAAACTGTAATGAAATGATATGCCTTGAGTCACAGGGATCAATTTTTTCCTCAGGAAGCTTGTTCTACTGCATCCCATTGGGCTAAAATCAGTTTTCTGGACATCTTACTGTGTTCAAAATAAATTCACTCTCATCTTCTTTACCACAAGTACATTAAGAGTTTACCGAAAGAACAGCAAAAACCAAGGCTTCCTTGAAGCAAAAACTACTTAAGTACAGGAACTGAGACTACAAAAACCCTGTATATAAAATTTTAGACCACCTAATAGATCAATCACCTTCACTGCAGTCTGCTAACCCTAAAACATTATCAACCTTAACGACAGTTATATTTTTAAAGTACTCACCTAGCTCTCAATAAGCTACTTCGATTTAGGAAATGGAGTTATTATAAATCACCAGAAACACACTTTAAAAGAAAAATAATTTTCTACCTAACCTACAAGGGAGGGCGGAAGGCAGGCATTCTGATTCAGAGGTTCATCTCATGAACTTTAAGTTCTGCCTAAATCCAAACTGGGTTTTTGAATTGAGCAAAAGGGTGGAGCCCACTTTTTCCCTTTGGGTTGGGTAAATCAATCCCTCGCTTCCAAAAAAAAAAAAAAAAAAAGAGGGCAGGACCCCGGAGCACAAACTAACACCATCCCAGGCACAAGAAGTGGGAGAGGCTGGCGGCCTCTCCCACCCAGCCCTCGGGGAAGGCAGTGAGAACAGTGTCCGGGCGGGGGAGGAGGAGGGGCTCAAGAGAACCCCCCCAACTTGAGGACGGGATCCTTAGAGGCCGAGCCTAACCCCAAGGGCCCAGGCCCCACCGGGAGTCCGACCCCGGGACGGTCCACAGCCGCCCCACCCCGGGGTATCTCCAACGCTGGCCCGGCCCAAGCGATCCAGCCGCCACCCTACAGGAAGCCCCTCCGCGGGCGGCCGGACACCCCGACCTCGGGCTCGCGAAGCGGGGCGCCCGCCGTTCCGCCCCACCCCGGACACCCGGCGGACCCCGCCCCCGCACGCCCCCCAGGGTACCCCCCCACCCCCCGGCGGAGGTCGAGCCCGCGCCCCCCGAGAGCAGGAAGCCGCGCGGGAGGACGAGGGGAAGGCTGCGGGCGGGGGTGGGGGGAAGGGGACTTACCCGTCTCCTACCACCACACACTTGATGGCCTGCATCGGGGCGGCTCGCGGGGCTGCCGCGGAGGCGGCGGCGGCGGAGGTGGAGGCGGCGGCTGCCGGGGCTGCCCGGGAGCAGAAGGGGAGGACCGCCGGGCTCCGGGCGGGATGGGCTCCTGACAAGGCGGGGGAAGGCCCCGGGAGCGGCGGTACGTGGAGAGAGGGGGGACGGGGACCGCAGTCCACGCCGCCTCGCCCCTTAGCCGACTAGAAGGCGATCTCAGGCAGCAGCCACCACCCAAAGCTGGAGGAAAACTGCAGAGAAACAGGAAATGGCCGCTCCACTCACATCCGGCCTCCCCTCCCCCTGCTCCTTCCCCGCCGTCGCGGCCGCCGCCGCGGCCGCTCCCTTCGCCCTCCCCATCTGGGCGGGGCCAGCCCCTCTCTACTTTCCTTCTCCCTCTCGCTTCCGCTCTTTCCGGCCCGAGCCCCGCCTCCAATTCCAGGTCCCGTTTCGGAAATGCTCGGAAACGCTCGCCTCCCGCGCGACTGGAGATTCGCGCGCGGCCTCGTCCCGGCGCGGGCGGGGGCGCGCGGCTGACGGGAGGAGGTTGGGGGTGGGGAAAGGGAGAAGACGGGCCGCCATGTTTGTGCTACTGACCTAGTCAGAACTTGTTCCCCGGCAGGACCGCGGGACTGGAGGGAAAAAAGGACCGCTTGCGCCCGCGCCCCTGATTCCCGTAGACCTCGGGTCTTCCCTGCTTGTTTTTTTGTTTTGCCTTTTCTCGTTTCCCCCTTTTCCCGCGGGTCAGAGTTTTGGGAATGAGAGGGCGGAGGCCGAGCGAGCTGAGGTTGGATTACTGCCGTACCCTCCTTTAGGCGCGGGAGCAGGTATTTCTGACAGAGAGTTAGGGGCTGTAGCTTTGGGGTGAGCGGCCTGATTCCACCCCGACTGCCAGAAAGTTACTTAACAAACCCCCCCGGCCTCAGTTTCCTCATCTGTAAAAGCAGGTTGAGCCGGGCGGGCCCCAGGGCTCGGTCCTAGAAGCGGGCTCCGTGACTGGGGGACAAGCGGGTACAATGGGTAGGTAACAGGCCGAGGAACGTGGAAGGCAGCGCGCTTCCCGGGACTGCCGGGGCCGGCGAGCGGGGAGGCTGAGAGACGGGCACCATGCCGGGTACAGGGTCACTGGTAACGGACTGGGAAGAGGCGCCGTGCTGGCACCCCGGCCATCCCGCCCTGGGGGGGAGTTGGATTGGAATTATCTCCCGCCTCCAAACTCGTGGCTGCCCAGTCAAACTTGTGGGAGCTTACCTGCCGGCGGCGCCCCCCTCCCCCCACTTCCTCCCAATGGGATGGATCCCCTGCTGGGATCGGACTTTAACGTGCCTAGAGGTACTCCTCAAACACTGGAACTTCCCAGCCCCTCCGTGCCACCTCAGCTGGGCACGGAGGTGGGGATACCCTCGAGTGCTCCGCCTGCGTGGTTATCCGATAATGATCTTCTAAGTTATTCTTTATTTCCCTCTGGCTTATCTAAACCTGTTCCTTGGCTTCACTGTGACTTCTAATCCCTTCCAGGGGTGGGGACCACCCCTAGATCCTTGGGGGAGACCTTTTGACTGAGTCCCAGTTGTAGAGAACAAATTTAATTTATTTGATTTGATTTATTTTATTAAGGGGATGTGTTCTGTGAAGTTTGGATTCAGTCAAAGGGCTGAACTTGAGGTTCCCCACCCCAGATTTAAACCATTCCTTTGCCCCTTTATCTTATCACTGTTTCCTACATGGCCAAGACCCAGCTTGGGATCAGTTCTATTGTCTGCTACTTGTACTTACTCAAGTGTTGGCAAACAAAGCTGGAGAAAATCACAACTGTGCTGACTGGGTGTACTGCAGATTTGTGTGACTTAATCTCAAATGGTCCTCCGCTGAGTGAGATATCCCCTTTACACCTTCCTGATCACTGCTGCTAGGCACTCTTACTTTACCTTCCTTATCAATTCACTATCTCACTCCCCACTGTTACTCTTCCAAACCTTTCCATCTCTTGTCAAACCTCCATGGCCCCCTCTGCCCCCACTCTCTCAGCTTTGAAACTTTCTTTATATTTTACAGAAAAAATTGAGGCCCTTAAACATGAGCTCCCTCTTTTCCCCTCTCCCTCATCTCTTTTCCATTGGGTACCTTCTTCCTCTCTCTCCTCCTTCATTTCTGTCCCACATTTAAGGCTTTAGTCCTTACCAAGGCTAACCCCTCTACTTGTTCAAGTGATCCCATTCCATTCTGTCTCTTCCAATAGATTTCCCCTCTATCATCCCTGCCCCATCACTTATTTTCAGCCTCTGTCTACTGGCTCATTCCCTACTGTCTACAAATATTCCTGTGTCTCTCCTGGCCTGAAAAGGATCCAGTTGATCCTTCCATCTCTGCTAACTTTCATCCTATATCTCTTCTGCCCTTTGTAGCCAAATTCCTCATAAAGTCCATCTATAATAGGTGTGTCCACTTTCTGTCTTCTCACTCCCTTCTTAACACCTTATAATCTAGCTTCTGGCCTCATTATTCCTCTGAAACTGCTCACTACAAAATTGTCAGTGATCTCTTAATTGCTAAATCCAAAGTCCTCTTCTCAACCTCATTCTCCTTGACCTCTCTGCAGCCTTTGACACTATTAATCACCCTTTACTCCTTGAGTATATACTCTGTTTTACGTAGGTTTTCTCTCTCTTGGTTCTCCTCCTACCTGTCAGATCACTCCTTTGTCTTATTTGCTGGCTTCTCATCCAGATCAAGCCTTCAAACTGTAGGTATCCCTCAGGGTTCTGTCCTGGGCCCTCTTCTTTTCTCCCTCTATACTTTTTCACTTGGTGATGTCAATTAACTGTCATGGAATAATTACCAAATCTATGCTGATGATTTGCAAATCTACCCATCCTGCCCCAGTGTCTGCTGACTACCAGTCTCACATCTCCAGATATCTCTCAGACATCTTAAACTTGATGTCCAGTAGATATCTTAAACACATATCCAAAACAGAACTTACTATCTTTCTCCCTAAAACCTCACCTGCTGCTACCTTCCCTATTACTCAAGAGGACAACACTATTCTCCCAGTTCCTCAGGTTCAAAACCTAGGGCAACCTAGGTGTCATCCTTAATTCCTCACTATCTTTTATACAACTCCCCCCATGCCATTTTTAATCTGTTGCCAAGACCTGTTGATTTCACCTTTGCAACATCTCTTGTATATATATTCTTCTTTCCTCTGATACTGCCCCCACTTTAGTTCAGGTCTCATTATCTCATGTGTGGTCTACTGGAATAGCCTGCTAGTGAGTTTACCTTCCTTAAGTCTCTTCTTACTGCAATCCATCCTCCTCTATTCAACCACCAAAATGATTCTCCTAAAGCACAGGTCCGATTATGTTACTCCCTTCCTCCACTCAACAAAATCCGATGGCTCCCTTATTGCCTCCATGACCAAGTATAAAATGCTCTGTTTGGCATTCAAAGTCCTTTATAACCTAGTTTCATATACCTTATTCCCCAACATGTACTTGTCAATACAGTGACACTGGCCTTCTGACTCTTCCACAAACAAGACACCTCCAGCTCCAGGCATTTTCTTTGGCTGTCTTCCATGCCTCCTCCACTTCTGCCTACTGATTTCTCTGGCTTCCTTTAAGTCCCAGTTAAAATCTCATCGTTTACAGAAAGCCTTTCCCAACCTCTCTTAATTTTAATGCCTTCTCTTTTTTAATTATTTCCTGTTGGTCCTTTATGAAGCTTGTTTGTATAAGTTTGCATATTGTCTTCTTAATTAAATTGTGAGGACAGAAACTGACTTTTGCCTCTTTTTTCATCCCCAGTACATACATCCCCTTATGTACTGGCACATAGTAGGTACTTAATAAATATTGCTTGCTTGCTTAATGAGAGAAGACCCTTAAGCAAGATGAAATGTAAATTTGGGCAATAGCTAGTAGCCTGGTTTGGTAGGAAATTAAGGATATGAAAGAGAATAGTATAGAATAAGGCTGAAAAGGTAGATGAGAGCCAGATTGTGAAGGAATTTAAATGCTGAGAAGTTCTTATTTTATTCTAGAAACAAAAATCAGGAGCTGTTGAAGATTTTTTTGAGCAGGGGAATGATACAGACAGACTTATGTTTTGGGAATGTTAATTTGTCCACAAATGCTATGGTGAATGCATTGGAGAGAGGAAAGGCTAGAAGAAGGAATACTGGTTAGGAAGTCATTGCAGTAGTAGTATAAGACAAGTAATGAGAGCCCAAACCTGGACCGTGGCTGTGAATAGAAAGAAAGGGATGTATGTAAGAGATATTGTAGAGGTAGAATCCACACAACTGCAAAAGGCATGGAAGCTAACTGGGCTCATTGATTTTTTGTGTTTGTTTTTTCATCATTCTCTTTTTATCCAATAAAGCTACCATTCTAATTAAAAGAATTTGGAAAAAAAAATCAGGGCAGCTATACTGCACAGTGGATAGAGTGCTGGGTCTACAGTCAGGAAGATTCATCTTCCTGAGTTCAAATCTGGCCTCAGACAACTTACTAGCTATATGACTCTGGGCAAGTTGCTTAACCCTGTTTCAGATTCTTCATCTGCAAAATGAGCTGGAGAAAGAAATGACAAGCTACTCCAATATCTCTTCCATGAACATTTCTAATGGAGTCAGGATGAATCAGACACAACTGAAGAACAACTGAACAGCAACAAGATAGTTTCTGAAACAAAATGAACCAGGTATTAAGCAGTCTCTCTACTGGGTGATAGAGTTAGCAAGAGTGAAACAATCTACTTGCAATGAACTTTTGTTCTTTTTCAAAAATTCAGTTTTATTTTATTTTAAGTTCCAAATTCTCTCCCTCACTCCTCCTCTTCCTTAGTCGTTTAGGAAACAAGAACAAATAGAATTCATTACAAATATGTATAGACGTACAAAACAATTTTCTGCCTTAGCCACGTTCTGACTGACATGTCCCCCCCCAAAAAAAGAAATATGAGTTTACATTCTAATGGGAGAAATAATACCTACATACAAGAAACACATTATTATAAAGTGTGCCAAATCTGAAAATAAATGACCAGAGAGTGCGCACGGATTATCACAGCCTCAGTTAACTCTGAAAAATGTCAGAGAGCTCACACAGGTTATGGCAACCACCGTTAACTCTAAAAAAACAATTTAAAACAAAGAGCTAACAGTGGTCCTAAGCAAAAAGCTTTGTTTATTGGAGGAGGGAAACCAGATGCATGTGCTAAGGCCTCCTACAGGAGGACCCTTGCTTTTAGTAAGGCCAAACCTTGATACGTAGAGCAGCGGATGTGCAGGAACTATAGTCGTGACAATGAGGGCTAACAGCAACAGTGAGAAAAGTTTCATTTATAGCAGGGCGTTATGACAGGGACATAGGTCATGCAGGTACTTGTCCAAGGTCAGGGACCACTTGAGGCTGGGGCGGAAAGAATTTGGGATTTTGCTTTGGCAGAGTTCATCCAGAGGGTGAGCACAAAGAATTGTTATGCCAAGCTCAAGGCACCGCCTGCTTGCTGGGCCTTGGCTCTGGAAAACAGTGTCTCCTCTAACAGTAAAAAGAGAGGGGTGGTCTTGGTATGGGGATCCTGAGAAGTGAATAAATACAAACATATAAAAATAATTAAATACAGGGTGATTTGAGAGGAGGGGAAATAGATGCCTTTTCATGCCCAGCTGAAATTCAGGGCTTATTTGCATTTGATAGAAACTGAAAGGAAGTGGACAAAGGGCCGGAGAGGCGTGTGTGTGTGTGTGTGTGTCTGTGTGTGTGTGTCTGTGTGTGTGTGTGTGTGTGTGTGTGTGTGTGTGTGTAAAGGTTCAAGGGAGAATTTCTGTTAGAACTTGTTGAGACATAGATTCCTCCTGCTTCCTGCTCGATTTTAACCTAAAGGGCTAAACACATTGTATGTAGTTGTTTGACTTTTGAACGCATTGGCAGGAATGCACATTTGACCTGTGGACCACCCTAGGCTCTGATAAGTAAGCTTTGGCCATATCTGGGTCTCCATACCACTCTTACTTCCTGACCATTTCCTAACCATGATGCCTCCCGTCTTCCCCCCACTTTTTAGCTCCCCTTTCTATATTATCTCCCCCCCACACCATCAGAAAATAAGTTCCTTGAGGTTGGGGACTATCTTGTTTTCTTGTATTTTTAACACTAGCACTCAGCACAGTGCCTAGAACCTAGAGTTTAATAAATGCTTCATCATTTACTCAAAGTGATCATTATTTGACAGTGTACTGGACACATACTGAAACATTTTTCATTTCTTGAGTTTCTTCATTATATTACTGAATGGTATTCTCGCAAATGATTTCACCAGTGTTCTACAACTTTATGCCAGCGAACCCTTCCACATCCTAAATTCTGGGCCTCTAAGCAAAATATTTAGAAAGACCCCTTATCTTTCAGTTACTGCAAGCAAACTCTGTTTATATTTTTTTGCATGTCTACATCTTCCCTTTTTCCCCTTCCACATTTCTCTGTGTCTCACCCGACTGTGTTTCTCAGTGTGTTCCTCAGAGTTTTAACTTTGTTCCTCACTCTGCCCGGAGATGAGGTCCTGTCATAATTCTCTTTAGTTCCTGGTAGCTGAGATTCTCTAGAAACCAGAGTGGCGTAGAAGCATGAATGAATGACTGACTGAATGGATAGAAAAATAAAGCATTTATTAAGCACTTACTATGTGCAAAGTGCTAGGGATACAAATAGAAAAGCAAGACAATTCCCGCCCATAGAAACTCATAGTCTAATGGAGGAGACAACACATGAGAAAGATTTCAGCACATGGTTCTGAGACTATAGCAGCAAAGCAGATATTAATGCTTCTTTAATGTCATTTTCACAGACAGGATGATATTCGTTTCTGATATTGAACCATTTAACAGTGCAAGGACTTTGCTGGCAAGAGCTTTCCTTTCTGGATCTTCAGTAGCTGTAGGGCTATAGCACCTGCAAAAACAGTTGCAAGACTGTATCTCCATCGCAGTTACCTCCCAGGATGCAGTTACCTCCCAGGATGATGGCTTGAGGGCACTGAGCTAGAAGCACTCGAGGCTCTTTGGCTCAAGGTCTTAGGGGGGAAGATGTTGGTGGTCGAGGTGGTGGTGGTGCTTTGACTTGCGGACTGCGCTGCTTCCAATCTCTACCTCAAGGGCCCTGCTGCTTCCCTGCCTCATGTGTATTAGCTATTTGGTTTGCCTGGACCCTTCTCTACAAGAGTTGGTTCTCTAGGCAATAGCTGTGAGGGGTAGGCTGGAAGTAGAGGGTCTTGTGCCCATCTGCCTTCTGGTGCTCATTGGTTAGCAGTTGTTGCTGACTGGCATGTGGAAGGTGGGACCCCTTTTCACAATCATTTCTCCCCTTGATCTGACTGGGATGGCTTAGCTGGAAGCAGGTTGGTAGTTTATAAAAACACTGACCTGGGATTCAGGAAACCTGGTTTCTAGTTTATTTCTGCCACTATCTTGCTTTGTAATCCTGGCCACATCATTTAACCTCATTGGTACTTGGTTTCCTCCTCTGTTTAGTAAAAGGACTAAACAAAAGTGGTACATTGGAAAGAGCATTGCATTTGGAATCTGAGAATCCTGAGTTTATATCCTGGCTCTGCCACTTCCTGCTAGTGTGGCCTTGGGCAAGTCACTCTTCCTCTCTGGGCTCTGGTGTAGGACTTGCACTATTAGGATCTTGAGGGTGCTCTCCACCCTCTTTTCCTCCCATGGTTTCTTTCAATAGCCAGAAACTGGATGTTAGGTCGCTCTTGTTGTATCAGGAAAAGGGGGGAGGGGAGTTGATAGAATAAACAATAGCCTGGGAGTCTGGAGAGTGGCAATGTGGTATAGTGGAACAAGCATTGTCTTTGAAGTCAGAGAATCTGGCTTCAAATCTCACCTCTATCATTATTTTTGTAACATTGATCAAGTCGCTTAAATACTCCAGACCTCAGTTTCCACATCTGTAAAATAAGGGGATAAAACTTGATGACCTCTGGGAGCCCTTCCAGCTCTAGTAGTCCAATCTTTTTGTAACTGGTGCTTTTTGTTATTATATAACATTCATTTCTGAAATGTCCTTTCTCCCATTCCCTACCATTGAACCTTCCCTTATAACAAAGATTAAGAAAGAAAAAAATACATATTCTAGCAAAACCATCCAACACAATGACTGTACGTGATATTGTATGCAATATTTCACACTCATAGTCCCCTACCTGATATTGTATGCAATATTTCACACTCATAGTCCCCTACCTGTGCAATGAAGGAAGGGAAGTACATTTCTCCAACTTTACTCTGGGGTTAAACTTGATCATTATAATTATACAACATTCAATTTTATTTTATTTCCCATTATCTTGTTGAGATTGTGTACATTGTTTTTTTGATTTTGCTTACTTCATTCTCTATAAATTCAGAAAAGTCTTCCCATGTTGCTCAGAATTATTCATATAGATTGTGTTTTATAGTTCATAATGTTCTATATGTTAATGTACCATGATTTCTTTAGGTGTTTCCCAGTTGGTGGACACTTACTTTGTTTCCAATTTCCTTGTTTGTGTAGATACCAGTTCCTATCTTGATTATATGAAGTAATTTTTCCTAACCCTCCTTTCCTTTCACCCTTTCTCCAGTATATTCCTCTTCCCCTCTCTTTAAGATCATCAAAACATAACAGAACCACTCCCAGATCTTTCTAATTAGACTCCTTCTAGGATCCTAGACCCCATGTTGATGATAGGGTTCAGAGGAGATACATCATCTTCCCCCAAAGTTTCTGTGTAGCTCTGGTCTTTTTATCCAAAGTGCTTGTAAATCTTCTGTTTCATTAAAGATTCTTTTTTCTCTTGTAGAATTATACTCAGTTTTGCTGGCTAAGTTATTCTTGGCCATAAGCCTATATACATATATATGTATGTATGTATTGATGATGGTCTGTTGAGAACACCATGGAAGTGTTCAGCCCATCTCTCTAGGATCATGCCCTTATCAGTAATCAATGTGGCTCCATTAGCACTTAGTGGTTGTGATGCACCATAGGTTTTTGGTCCATAAATAGCCTTCAGGGAATCATAAAAGCACTTTGGATTGTTACTATCAGCATAAAACTGAATTTCATCTTCCTTCTTACTGAGTCAGGAATCCTGCATCTCTCTAAGCTTTGCTTGTACTTTACTTTTGATGGAATTAAATGTTGCCTCCTTAGAGGTGGATGAACTATCCTGCTGGCAAATCCTGTGGAGTTCTCATTTTTCATACAGCAACTTGTGAGTTACCCCATCATTTTAAACAGACCAGTCTTGGTGTTTGTGAGTGTTCTGACCCAGATGAGCAAATACAGTGTTGTAAACCAAATCTCTGAAAGTTGCCCACTCTTTTTCTGCTCCACTGTAGCCAACTATATATTGACTCAACTTTTCCTCCAAGGTAGCAACAGAGCAATACGAGCTCAGAATGCTCTACCACAGATTGGGCACAGATAGTCCACATGAACATTTGGCATGGATACTCTAAATTTGTGCATCCTATGTTTCCTTTGAGCTGTTTCACTTCTGCTTTGCTCATAGAACACAGCACCTTCTCTGCTGTGGCCGTGCCGTGCTGAGCACTCCTGTGCCAGTGTCTCCCATGTCACACAATTGATTCCAAAGTTCTTGAGAGAGAACTTGAGGGTGTCATTATATCACCACATGATTGCTTGCCACATGTAAGTTCTCCATAAAAAAGTCTTTTTGGCAAGCATACATTTTGCCTTCAAACAATGTGGCCAGTCCATCGGAGTTGCACTCTCTGAAACATAGTTGAATGCTTGGCAGTTTAGGTCGAGTAAGGACCTCAGTGTTGGTACCTGATCCTGCCTGGTGATTTTCAGGATCTTCCTAAGACAGTTCAAATGGAAGTGATTCAATTTCCTGGCATGGTGCTGGTAGACTGTCCATGCTCTGTGTTAGCTACTATGAGGGCTACAAAGTTAAGACATGATCTCTCCCTTTAGGAAGCTAACAATCTAGTAGGGGAGATAAGACTTGTACATAAATAACCATAAAACAAAGCAGTATAGACTAAGCATCACAGTATAGAAAATGGAAGTCACAGAAAGGAAAATCTTATGGGTTTGGGAGAGATTGAGGGTCAAGGAAAGTGTAAAAATATGAGACATTTGAGCAGGGCCTCAGAGTGTGGATAGGATTTCAGTAGGTGGAAGATGGGAGAAGGGCATTCCAAGTCCTCCAAAAAATTTTTGCATCAGAAATCCATGATAAAAGTCTGATAGGAAGGAGCATAAGCAAATGTTCTAAGACAAAAATATAAGGTCAATTTGGTGAATGCTAGGGAGGCTGGTTTGACTGGATTATACTTTACTTGTAAATCTAAGTTTCTTCATCTGTAAAATAAAGAGGAAGTACTAGATGACCTTTAAATTCTATTATAGTTATTAAGATTCTAGTCAATAAGAGTGAAATAGGATGAATGGGACTATAAGAAAGAGGGCCCTGAATGCCAGGTTAAAGAGTTTCTACCTACTTGATAGGCAAGGTACTACTTGTGCCTACTTGATAGGCAATTGGCCTGTAAGTATGTGATTGTTAAAAATCATCTCTTCTTTTAGATGTTATCATTTGTAAGTGAAGCTAAACACAACATTCAGATATATTCCATTGGTTCCAAGGTCCAGATGAGTCAGGTAATTTTCCCTGTAGGGCCTTTATTCTATTGCAGGAAGAACCTTCTACTCTGATTCTTCAGAGGCTAAGTATGCTGCCTTTTAGGGCATAATGTAAAACCATATAAGTCATGAGGCAGTAAAGAATATTATAAGTTCATCTGGTCCAGTGACGCAGAGTACTGCAGTGATAAAAAGAACTGACGTCAAATCCTGGTCCTCCCACTTATCTGTCTGGTCTTGGTCAAATTACAACCTTTCTGACCTTTAGTTTCTTCAATTGTAAAATAAGGGGGTTGAACTAAATGACTTCTTATGTCACTTACAACTGAATTTATAATCATGTAATCTAATTCTCTGTATTTTGGGTAGGGATGAGTGGGTGAATCATAAATCTAGAACTCAAAGAAATCTCAGAGTATTTAATATCACAGAGAGTAAACATCTGACATAGAATTTGAATCTGATCTTCTGATTTCAGAGGGTCATTCCAGACAGAAGATTTTTTTTTTGTCAAAGCAAGATGTAAACTGAGCTTGCCAAAAAAATACCTTTTTCTTTTTAGTATCATATATACTTGACACAAAATAGCGTACTAAAACTCAATCACAGTTTATTTCTCAGAAGTCATGTAAATCAGAGGTCATAAAATGTTAGTTAAAAGTTTTTGATGACAGAATGAAAAATCATCTTGCCAAAAAGAAAACGTTTTAGTACTTCATTTCTCAGTGAAACTATGTTATTCCTTCTGTTTTAAAAAGCCAGAATAAATTTATAGGGCATGTCTTTCTTAGCTTTCATTTCCTCCTCTCCAGCTGCATTTTGCACTACTTTCTAGAAAACAGCTTGTCCACCCAACCCACTTACTCATTCCAATTCTGGAATCATGCACCACAATCATATCAGCTCTGCCACTATTCCTGAATGGAATGTGTCTGTCTCCTTCATTATAACATCATTCATCATTCCTCTTATTTTCTAGGCTAGAATGCTTTTCCCTGGCCATCACTCCCCATGTGGGTTGTTTCCCCATTAGAATGTAAGTCTTTTGAGGGTATTTATATCACCAGTCTTTAACATAGTACTTGTTATATAGTAAACATTTAATAAATGCATTTTCATTCATTATTTTGTTCATCGTTTTTCTGAATCAAAACCCCCCAAATAAAGGTTAGTTTACTTACATTTTCATCCCAGTCTGAACCAAAAATCTTAGAAGATAAAATGATTCTGCCAAGAGTTCAAGTTGTTTGCTTACTAAAGTAATGATACTCAGGATAGGTTCCAGAGAGAGATCTGAACTTTTGGGTAGGAAAGTGGCATCATCAGAGATTAAGACTGGGATTCAAGAGGACAACCACAGAATCAAGTAAATCCAGATAGTTTAAATGTATCCACTTATATAAGTACAACTCAGTCATTCTCCATTGTTAACAAACATTATCTGGCTTTTAGTTCTTACTGAAATAAGGTTGGTTCGTAGGATCATAGATTTAGACTCAAAGAGGATCACAGCACTCATCAAGTCCAGCCCCTTGATTGAATGGATAGATGAGGAAATGGGCTTAAAGAAATGCTTTACTCTATGACACAATGTATCATGCATACAGATAGTAAGTAGTTGAGCCAGAATATGGATCCAAATCTTTTTACTTCAAATCCAATACTCTTTCCACTGTATCATGTCATTCAGTTAACACCTAATATAGTTTTGAACTTCAAGAATTTGTTATGATTATTAATTGAGAAACATGAACAGTTGAGGGATTATCTTGCTTTTTAAAGTTGTATTTTTCTGTTTTTATAAAAATTGATGTTAATATAGTATTTCAAGTTTGTAAAGGACTTCATAGGAATTATCTCATTTGAGCCTCACAACCTTGGGAGGTAAGTTGGTTGATTGTTGTCCTTCGTTTTCAAAGAGGACCAAAGTGACATCACTATGCTAGAGTCAAGTCAGACCAGTACAAGCTCAGAATGCTCTCCCGCAGGTTGGGCAGAAATAGTCCATGTGAAGATTTGAGGTAGATTCTCTAAATTTGCACATCTTGCTTTTCTTTTGAGCTATTTCAATTCTACTTTGCTCATAGAACATAGCCCCTTCTCTGATGAGGGCACACTGTGTTTAGCTGTCCTGTTCCAGTGTCTCCCGTATCAGACAATCAGTTCCAAAGTTCTTAAGAGAGACTTTGAGAGTGTCCTTGTATTGTTTTTGCTAACCACCATGTGAACACTTGCCCTGTGTGAGTTCTCCATAAAAGTCTTTTTGGTAAGTGTATGTTTTGACTCAAATGATGTGGCCAGCCTATTGGAGTTGTGCTCTCTGCAGTAGTTTGAATGCTTGGCAGTTTAGTTCAAGAAAGGACCTCAGTATCTGTGTAGCTTATTCTGCCAGGTGATCTTCAGAATCTTCCTAAGAAGATTCAAATGGAAGCAATTCAGTTTCCTGACAGGAAACTGCTATACTGTCCGTGTTTCACAGGCATACAATGAGGTCAGCATAATGGTTCTGTAAACCTTCAGTTTGGTAGTCAGTCTAATACCTGTTCTTTCCCACACTTTCCTTTGGAATCTCCCAAACACTGAGGTAGCTCTGGCAACATGTGGGTCAATCTCATTATCAGTTTGTATGGAAAGTATATTGCCAAGGTAATTGAACTTATCCACACCATTCAAAACTTCTCCATTTGCTGTAACCAATGGTTCCATGTGTGGATGGTGTAGTGGTGACTGGTATTTTCTTGGTGTTAATTATTAGGCCAAAATTAGCACAAGAAGGAGAGAATCAATCCATACTTTGTTGTATCTCCATTTCAGAGGCTGCATTGAGTGTACAATTGTCTGCAAACAGAAAGTCATGCACCAATACTCCCTCCACTTTTGTCATGGCTTATAGCCTTTTCAAGTTAAATAATTTACCATTGGGGTGGTGGCTGACCTTGATGCCATGTTTGTCCTCATTGAAGGCGTTTGACAGCATGGCTTAAAACATCATGCTAAAAAGCATGGGAACAAACACACAGCTTTGTTTCACTCCATTGGTGACTGAGAAAACATGAGAGCATTGTCCCTTTTCCAGAACCTGGGCAAGTTTGCTGTTGTGAAATTGATGTATAATGCTGATGAACTTCTCTGGGCAACTGACAGTATCAATGGTCTTGGTCAGATCTAAAAACATTGTTTATAGCTCTTTGTTCTAATCCTGGCATTTCTCCTGGAGTTGTCAGATAGCAAATATCATATTAACTGTTCCTTCACTTTCTGAAGCCACATTGGCTCTCAGGTAAATGACTGTCTTACATTGAAGGATCAGTCTGTTAAGGAGGACTCTGGCAAGAGTCTTGCCAAGCAATGACTGAGAGAGACCTCCCCCACCCCGGGATTGTTACAGGACAATCTATTTGCTTTACTTTTATAGAGATGGACAATGGAGGAATCCTGGAACTCCTGGGGGATAACCTCCTCTTGCAATATAAATTGGAAAATGCAGTTGCGTTTTGTATGAGCAATGGACCCCCTTCCTTTGTAAATCTCAGCTGGAATAGAATTAGCAGCAGGTGCTTTGCCACACAAAAGACCCTTAATGACATTAAAAATTGTTCTGATTCTTGTCTTGGCAAGTAGACTCTCAAATATTTTATATTATCTACAGTTATTTTAAATGGAATTTCTCTTTCTATCTCTTGCTACTGGACTTTGTTGAAAATATGTAGAAATACTGATGATTTGTGTAGGTTTATTTTATATCCTGCTAAAGATGTTACTTATTTCAAGTAGTTTTTTAGGTGATTCTCTGGGATTCTCTAACTGTACCATCATATCATCTGCAAAAAGTGATAGTTTTGCTGGGAAAGAATTTTTGCAACTAGTGTCTGTGATAAAGGCCTCATTTTCTAAAATATATAGAGAATTGAGTCAAATTTACGAGAATACAAGTCATTCCCTATTTGATAAATAGTCAATGGATATGAACAGGTAGTTTTCAGAGAAAGAAATTAAAGCTGTTTATAGTCATATGAAAAAATGCTCTAAATTACTATTGATTAGAGAGATTCAAATCAAAACAACTCTGAGATACCATATCACACCTATCATATTGGCTGACATGACAAAATTGGAAGATGATAAATGTTGGAGAAGATGTGGGAGAGTTGGAACACTAATTCATTGTTGGTGGAGTTGTGAGCTGATCCAACCATTTTGGAGAGCAATTTTGAACTATGCCCAAAATGCTACAAAAGTGTGCATACCCTTTGACACAGAAATATTGCTTCTAGGAGATCCCAAAGAGATCATAAAAATGGGAAAGGGTCCTACATGCACAAAAATATTTAAAGCAGCTCTCTTTGTGGTGGCCAAAAATTGGAAGTCAAGGGGATGCCCATCAATTGGGGAATGATTGGACAAGTTGTGGTATATGAATATAATGGAATACTATTGTGCTATAAGAAATGATGAACAGGAAGACTTGAGAGAGGCCTGGAAAGACTTATATGAACTGATGCTGAGTGAAAGGAGCAGAACCAGGAGAACTCTGTACACAACAACAACCACAGTGTGCCAGAGATTTTTCTGATAGACTTAGTCCTTCATAGCAATGCAAGGACCTAACAAATTCTCAATGGATTTTTGAGGCAAAACACCTTCCACATTCAGAAAAACAACTATGGAATTGGATCACAGAATGAAGCAGACCATTTTCTTTTGTATTATGCTTTGTGTTGTTTTCTTTTTATGGTTTCTCCCATTCATTTTAATTCTTTTATTCAACATGACTAAAGTGAAAATGTATTTAATAGGAATGTATGTGTAGAACCTATATAAGACTGCATGCTATCTTGGGGAGGCAGTGCAGAGGGAGGAAAAAAATCTAAGATATATGGAAACAAATAAAATAATTTAAAAAGTGATAGTTTTGTTTTCTCAGTACCTACCCTTCAATTCCTTTTTCTTTATACTAAAGCTAACATTTCTGATACAATATTGAATAATAGTGGTGATAATGGGCATCCTTGTTTCACCTCTGACTTTACTGGGAAGACTTCCAAGCTTATCCCAATTACAATTACAGATAATGTTTGCTGATGGTTTTAGGTAGATGCTACTTATGCTTTTAAGGAAAGCTCCATTTATTCCTATGCTCTCTAGTGGTTTTTTTTATAGGAATGGGTACTATAGTTTGTCAAAAGCTTTATCTGCATCTATTGTGATAATCATATGATTTCTGTTAGTTTTGCTGTTGATATGGTCAATTATCCTGATCTTGTTTTCCTAGTATCAAACCAGTCCTGCATTACTGGTATAAATCCTACCTGCTCATAATGTGTTACCCTTGTGGTAAGTTTCTGTAATCTTTTTGCTAATATTTTATTCAGAATTTTTGCATCAATATTCATTAGGAAATTGGTTTCTAATTTTCTTTCTCTGTTTTGCTCTGCCTGATTTAAGTATCAGCATCATTTTTGTGTCATAGAAAGAATTGGTAGAACTCCTTTTTTGCCTATTTTCCCAAATAGTTTATATAGCATTGGGAATTAATTGTTCTTTAAATGTTTGATAGGAGTCACTTGTGAATCCATCTGGTCCTGGCAACTTTTTTTTAGGTAGTTCTTTGATGGCTTTTCAATTTATTTTTCTAAAGTAGGTTATTTAAATAAGTATTTTATTTCCTCTTCTGTTCATTTGGGCAATTTATATTTTTGTAAATATTCATCCATTTCACTTAGATTGTCAAATTTATGACATACAGTTGGGCAAGATAGCACCTAATTATTGCTTTGATTTCCTCCTTATTGGTGGTGAATTCACTTTTTTCATTTTTGATACTGGCAATTTGGTTTTCTTTTTTTAAAATTAAAATTTAAAATTTAGTTAACCAAAGATTTATCTATTTTAGTTTTTATCATAAGACCAGCTCTTAGTTTTATTATTATTTCAATAGTTTTCTTCCTTTCAGTTTTATTAGCATCTTCTTCAATTTTCAGGATTTCTAATTTGCTGTTTAATTGGAGATTTTTAATTTGTCTCTTTTCTAGCTTTTTTTAGTTGCACACTCAGTTTAGAGATCTGTTCTTTCTCTGTTTTAGTGATGTAAACATTTAGAAATATAAAATTTCCACAACTACTGCTTTGACTGCATCCCATAAATTTTAGTATGTTATCTCATTATTGTCATTCTCTTTGGTGAAATTATTGGTTGTTTCTATGATTTGGTGTTTGACCCACTCATTTTTGGGGGATTACATTACTTAGTTTCCAACTGATTTTAGTCTATCTTTCCATGGCCCTTTATTGTATGTAATTTTTATTGCATCATGATCTAAGAAAGATACATTTAAAATTTCTGCCTTTCTACATTTGATTGTGAGGCTTTTATGCCCCAATGAATGGTCAGTTTTAAAAGATATAGTTATTTCTATCCCCATTCAGTTTCCTCCAGAATGTTTCTAAAATTCTATATACCTTCTTAATTTCTTTCTTGTTTATTTTGTGGTTAGACTTATCTAGTTCTTAGAAGGGGAGGTTGAGGTTCTCCACTAGTATAGTTTTGCTGTTCATTTCCTCTTTTAACTTATTTAACTTCTCCTTTAGAAATTTGGATTGCTGTACCATTTGGTGCATATATATTTAATATTGATATTACTGCATTGTCTATGCTACTTTTAATTTTTTTAAGTCATTTATTTAAGGGGACAGAGCCAAAATGGCAAAGGAACAGCCCAGACTTTCTAGAGTGCTCCCACCAAGCCCAGCTAAATACCTGTAAAAATGGCTCTAAACAAATTCTGGAGCTGCAGAACTGACAGAGTGATGGAGTGATGCAAATCTCCAACCTAAGACAGCCTAGAAGCTCACCAGGAAGTGTCTATTGTGCTACGCTGGGATCAAAGTGCAGTCCAGTGTGGGCTGTGAGTGCACAGATGGGACCTGAGCAAGCCTTGGGGGAGAGTGAATCCCTCGCATCTGTGATGGGTTTCCACACGGCATGATCTCAAAATGCAGATGATAAATTGGAAGGTCAGTGGAAAAAGCCTGTGGGACCAGTGCAGGAAAGTGGAGTGGTCCATCCCCAGCCTCAGGGCATGAGAGGGGTAAGGGGGCGGAGGAACCTGCAGCAGGGGCAGCTGCAGCCACTTTTTCTGGAGCTCTAAGGACACAGATTGTGGGGGTATCAAGCGGCTGACATTACACCCTACCCCCCCATTGGAAGCAGAGAACTACCTTGACAAAGAACTCAAAAGTCAAATAAATGGCTGGGGAAATGAGCAAAAAACCGGAAAAAGAATCACACTATAGAATCCTTCTTTGTTGACAAGGAAGACCAAAGTATACAAACAGAAGAAAACAAAGTCAAAGCTCCTCCATCCTAAGCCTCCAAGAAAAATATGAATTAATCTCAAGCCAAGGAAGAGGTCAAAAAGAATTTTGAAAATCAAATAAAAGAAGTAGAGCAAAAATTGGGAAGAGAAATGAGAGTGATGCAAGAAAATTATGAAAAACGAGTCAAGTGCTTGGTAAAGGAAATCCAAAAAAAATTCTGAAGAAAATAACACTTTAAAAAATAGACTAACCCAAATGGCAAAAGAGATCCAAAAAGACAATGAGGAAAAGAGTGCCCTGAAAAAGCAGAATTGGCCAAATGGAAAAAGAGGTCCAAAAGCTCACTGAAGAAAATAATTCTTTAAAGATTAGAATGGAGCAGATGGAAGCTAATGACTTTATGAAAAATCAAGAAATTAACAAAACAAAAAAAATGAAAAATATAGAAGATAATGTGAAATATCTCATTGGAAAAACAACTGACCTGGAAAACAGATCCAGGAGAGACAATTTAAAAATTATAGGACTACCTGAGCAAAAAAATAGCCTTGGCATCATTTTTCATGAAATTATCAAGGAAAACTGCCCTGATATTCTAGAACTGGAGGGTAAAATAAATATTGAAAGAATCTACTGATCACCTCCTGAAAGAGATCTCAAAATAAAAACTCCTAGGAATGTTGTAGCTAAATTCCAGAGTTCCCAGACCAAGGAGAAAATATTGCAAGCAGCCAGAAAGAAACAATTCATTGTGGAAATACAATCAGGATAACAAAAGATCTAGCAACTTCTTCATAAAGGGTTTGGAATATGACATACCAGAAGTCAAAGGAGCTAAGATTAAAACCAAGAATCACGTACCCAGCAACACTGAGTATAATCCTTCAGGGGAAAAAATGATCATTCAAAGAAATAGAGGACTTTCAAGCGTTCTTGATGAAAAGGCCACAGCTGAGAAGAGAAACATGAAAAGGTAAACAGGAAAGAGAAATCATAAGGGAATTACTAAAGTTGAGTTGTTTACATTCCTACATGAAAAGATAATATTTGTAACTCGAGACTTTTCTCAGTATTAGAGTAGTTGGAGGGATTACATACATACAGACAGAGGGCACAGGGTGAGTTGAATAGGAAGGGATGATATCTAAAAAAATTAGGGGATGAGAGAGGGATATATTGAGAGGAGAAAGGGAGAAATGGAATGGGGCAAATTATCTGTCATAAAAGAGATAAGAAAAAGCTTTTTCAATGGAGATGGAAAGGGGGGAAGTGAGAGGGAAAAAATGAAGCTTACTCTCATCACATTTGGCTTAATGGGGGAATAACGTGCATACCCAATTTGGTATGAAAATCTATCTTAGACTACAGGAAAGTAGGAGAGAAGTGAAAAATGGGGTGTAGAGGGATTATAGAAGGGAGGGCAAGTGGGAGGAGAAAGTAATTAGAAGTAAACACTTTGGGGACAGTGTCAGAAGAGAGAGTAGAATAAATGGGTGGCAGGATAGGATGGAGGGAAACATAGTCTTACACAACATGACATTATAGAAGTCTTTTGCAAAGCTACACGTATATAGCCTATATTGAATTGCTTGCTTTCTCTGTGGGGATGGGTGGGGAGGAAGAAAGAGAGAGAAGTTAGAACTCAAAGTTTTAGGAATGATTGTTGAGAATTGTTTTTACATGGAACTGGGAAATAAGAAATACAGGTAATGGGGTATAGAAATCTATCTTGCCCTACAAGAAAATAGAGGAGATGGGGATAAGGGAAGGAAGGGGTATGATAGAAGGGAGGGCAGATTGGGGGAAAGGGTAATGAGAATGCACAGTGTTGCGTTAGAGGGAGGGGAGAGATGGGGAGAAAATTTGGAACTCAAAATCTTGTGGAAATGAATGTTGAAAACTAAAAATAAATTAAATTTTAGACATTATGTATTTATTTAGTTTTAGTTTTCAAATTTTTTTAAATAAGATTTTATGTTCTAAAATTTCCCTCCTCCCTACCCTTCCCAAAAATGGCATGCAATCGGTATAGGCTATAAATGTACAATACTAGTAAGCATATTTCCACATTAGTCATGTTGTGAAAGAAGAATCAGAACAAAAGGAAAAAACTACAAGGAAGAAAAAAAGAGAGAAAACAGTATGTTTCCACCTGCATTCTGACTCCATATTTTTCTGTGGATATGGATAGCATTTTCCATCATGATTCTTTTGTAATTGTATTAGATAATTGCATTCCTGTGAAGAGCTATGTCTATCAAAGTTGATATGATACCTTTTAGCAAGATGTGGTTTCCTTCTTTGTCTCTTTTAATTAGATCTATTTTTGCCTTTGCTACCCCTGCTTTTTTTTTACTTTTTTACCTCAGCCTAAGCATAATATATTCTGTTCTATCCTTTTACCTTTACTCTGTGTGTGTCTCTCTGCTTCAGATGTGTTTCTTATAAACAACATATTGTAGGATTTTGTTTTTTTAATCCACTCTGCTGTCTGCTTCCATTTTATCATTCACAGCTATGATTATTAACTGTGTATTTCCCTCCATCCCAATTTCCCCCTGTTTATACCTTTGTCCCCACTCTTCTTTCACCCTTCCCTGCTTCACCAGAGTTTTGCTTCTGACCGCTGCCTCCCTCAATCTGCACTCAATTCTATAATCCCCACCCTTTTCTTTTTCCCTTCCCCTCCTACTTCCTTACAGGGTAAGATAGATTTCTATGTCCAACAGTGTATGTATATTATTTCCTCCTTGAGCCAAATCCAATGAGAGTAGGTTTAAACAATGCTCATCTCTCCTCCCATCTTTCCCTCTACTGTAATGGGTCTTTCACGCCTATTCAAGTGATATAATTTACCCTATTCTTCCTCTCCCTTTCCTCTTCTCCTTTTCACCTCTTAGGTTATTTTATATCTTTACATCAAAATCAACTTATACCCATACCTTCTGTCTATGTATATTCTAACTGCTCTAATAGGGTTAGAATTCTTAAGAGTTAAAAGTATCATCTTCCTATATAAAGATGTAAACAGTATAACCTTATTGAATAACATTTTTTTTCTTTTCCCGTTTACATTTTTATGATTTTCTTGAGTCTTGTAAATGAATATTGAATTTTCTGTTCATCTCTGGTTTTTTCATCAGGAAAATTTGAAAGTCCCTTATTTCATCAAATATCCATCATCTGCTCTCCTGAAAGATTATGCTCAATTTTGCTGGGTACTTGATTCTTGGTTGTAATCCAGGTTACTTCTGGAATATCATATTCCAAATCCTCTCTTCGTTATAGAAGCTGCAAAGTCCTATGTAATACTGGATGTAATTGTTTCTTTCTGACTGCTTTGTAGTATTTTCTCCTTGACCTGATAGTTCTGGAATTTGGTTATAATATTCCTTGGAGTTTTCATTTTGGGATCTCTTTCAGGAGGTGATCAGTGAATTCTTTCAATTACTGTTTACACTCTGACTCTAGGACATCAGGTCAGTTCTCCTTACTAATTTCTGTTTTTTTAAATTTATTTTTTATTTTTAGTGTTCTACAATCACTACCTTGAAACTTAGATTTTTTCCCCCCTACCACCTCCCACACCCCCTTCCCTCCCCAAGACAGCATACAATTCTATATAGGATCTACACATACTTTCCTATTGAATATGTTTTCACTATAGTCATACTGTGTAGACGAACTAAAATAAATGGAAGAAATCATATAACAAATCAAAACATAGCACACACACACACTAAAATGATCTGCTACATTCTGTGAATGAATTCCATAGTTCTCTCTCTAAGTGTGAAAGGCATTTTGCCTTAGAAGACCATTGGGAGATTTTTTTTTTTTAAGTTCTTGCATAGTTACGAAGTTCCAAGCCTACCAGAAAAAACTCTCACACACTGTGGTCATTGCTTGCACAAAGTTCTCCTGGTTCTGCTCCTTTCACTCAGCATCAGATCATATAAGTCCTTCCAGGCCTCTCTGAAGTCTTCTTGTTCATCATTTCTTATGGCACAATAGTACTCCATTACATTCATATACCACAATTTATTCAGCCATTCCCCAATTGATGGGCATCCCCTTGATTTCCAGTTTTTGGCAACTACAAAGAGTGCTGCTATAAATATTTTTGTACATGTGGGACCTTTTCCATTTTTATGATCTCTTGGGGATACAGTCCTAGAAGTGATATTGCTGGGTCAAAGGATATGCACATTTTTGGAGCCCTTTGGGCATAGTTCCAAATTGCTCTCCAGAATGGTTGGATGAGCTCACAGCTCCACCAACAATGAATTAGTGTTTCAACTCTTCCACATCCTCTCCAACATTTATCATTTTCCTGTTCTGTCATGTTTGCCAATCTAATAGGTGTGATGTGGTACCTCAGAATTGTTTTGATTTGCATCTCTCTAATCAAAAGTGATTTAGAGCATTTTTTCATATGATTATTGATATCTTTAATTTCTTCCTCTGAAAATTGCCTGTTCATATCCTTTGACCATTTATCAATTGGAGAATGACTTGTATAGTTGTACATTTGAGTCAGTTCTCTATATATTCTAGAAATTCCTGAGATTAGCTGTAAAAAATTCTTTCCCAATTTACTACATCCCTCCAAATTTTGGTTGCATTGGGTTTGGTTGTGCAAAAACTTTTAATGTGATCAAATTATCCATCCTGCATTTCATAATGCTTCCTATCTCTTCTTTAGTCAAAAATTCTTGCCTTCTCCATAAATCTGATAAATACACCATTCCTTGCTCCTCCAGTTTGTCCATGGGATCAATCTTTATACCTAGACAGTGTACCCATTTGGACTTTATTCTTGTGTATGGTGTCAGGCATGGGTCTCTATGCCTAGTTTCCACCACACTGTTATCCAGTTTTCCCAGCAATTTTTGTGTAACAGTGAATTCTTATCCCAGAAGCTGGGGTCCTTGGGTTTATCAAACAGGAGGTTGCTATATTCCTTGCCTACTGTGTCTTGAGTGTGAAGTCTATTCCACTTGTCTAACTTTCTGTTTCTTAGCCAATACCAAGTCGTTTTGATAATTGCTGCTTTATAGTACAATTTGAGATCTGGTAGTGCAGGCCACCTTCTGTAGCATTTCTTTTCATTAGTCCCTTTGATATTCTGGACCTTTTGTTCTTCCAGATGAATTTTGATATTATTTTATCCAGCTCTAGAAAATAATTATCTGATAGTTTAATTGGTATGGCACTAAATAAGTAAATTAATTTAGGTAGAATTGTCATTTTTCTTATATTGGCTTGGCCTACCCATGAGCAACTGATGTTTTTCCACTTACTTAAATCTGACTTTATTTGTGCAAAAAGTGTCTTGTAATTGTGTTCATATAGTCCCTGGGTTTGTTTTGGCAGTTAAACTCCCAAGTAGTTTATAGTGTCAACCCTAGCTTTAAATAGGATTTCTCTTTTTATCTCTTGCTGTTGGACTTTGTTGCTAATATATAGGAATGCAGAAGATTTGTGTGGGTTTATTTTGTAACCTGCAACTTTGCCAAAGTTGTTTATTATTTCAAGTAGTTTTTTACTTGAATCTCTGGGATTCTCTAAGTATATCATCTGCAAAGAGTGATAACTTAGTTTCTTCTTTGCCTATTCTTATTCCTTCAATTTCTTTATCTTGTCTAATTGCTACAGCTAACATTTCTAGTACCATATTGAATAATAGTGGTGATAATGGACGTCCTTGTTTCACCCCTGATCTTATTCAAAATGCATCTAGCTTATCTCCATTGCATATAATGCTTGCTAAAGGTTTTAGGTAGATATTGCTTATTATTTTATGGAAAGTTCCCTTTATTCTTATGTTCTTCAGTGTTTTTAATATAAATGGGTGTTGTATTTTGTCGAAAGCTTTTTCTGCATCTATTTAGATAATTATGTGGTTTTTGTTCATTTTGTTGTTGATATGATCGATAATGCTAATAGTTTTTCTAATATTGAACCAGCCCTTCATTCCTGGTATGAATCCTACCTGATCATAAGGTATTATTCTCGTGATAAGATGCTGTATTCATTTTGCTAAAATCTTATTTTGCATCTATATTCATTAGAGAAATTGATCTATAAATTTCTTTCTCTGTTTTGTCTCTTCCTGGTTTAGGTATCAAAACCATATTTGTGTCATAGAAAGAATTTGGGAGGACTCCTTCTTCCCCAATTTTCAAAAATAGTCTATATAGTATTGGAATTAACTGTTCTTTAAATGTTTGATAGAATTTACTTGTAAATCCATCTGGCCCTGGAGATTGTTTCCTAGGGAGTTCATTAATGACTTGTTCAATTTCTTTTTCTGAGATGGGGTTGTTTAAGTATTCAACTTCCTCTTCTGTTTATCTGGGCAATTTGTATTTTTTAAAATACTCATCCATCTCATTTAGATTATTGAATTTGTGGGCATAAAGTTGGGTAAAGTAATTTCTAATTATTATTTTAATTTCCTCTTCATTGGAGGTGAGTTCACTCCTTTCATTTTTGATATTAGTAATTTGATTTTCTTCTTTCTTTTTTTAAATCAAATTGACCAAAGGTTTATCAATTTTATTAGTTTTTTCGTAAAACCAACTATAGGTTTTATTTATTAATTCAATAGTTTTCTTAATTTCAATTTTATTAATCTCTCCTTTGGTTTTCAGTATTTCTAATTTGGTATTTACTTGGGGATTTTCAATTTGTTCTTTTTCTAGCTTTTTCAGCTGCATGCCCAAGTCATTGATCTCCTCTTTCTCTATTTTATTAATGTAGGCATTCAAAGATATAAAACTTCCCTCAGAACTTATTTGAGGTATCCCATAAGATTTGGTAGGTTGTTTCATTATTGTCATTCTCTTGAATGAAGTTGTTGATTGTTTCTATGATTTCTTCTTTAACCCACTCCTTCTTTAGGATTAGATTATTTAGTTTCCAATTGATTTTTGGTTTATCTTTCCATGGCTTTTTGTTACATATAATATTTATTCCATTATGATCTGAGAAGGATGCATTGATTATCTCTGCCTTTCTGCACTGGATTGTGAGGTTTTTATATCCTAGTACATGGTCAATTTTTGTATATGTACCATGTACCACTGAGAAAAAGGTGTATTCCTTTCTATTCCCATTCAGTTTTCTCCAGAGACTTATCATATCTACCTTATCGAGAGTTTTATTTACCTCCTTAACTTCTTTCTTGTTTATTTGGAGGTTAGATTTATCAAGTTCAGAGAGGGAGAGGCTGAGGTCCCCACTAGTATAGTTTTGCTGTCAATTTCTTCCTTCAACTCCCCCAACCTCTACTCAAAGAATCTGGATGCTGTACCACTTGGAGCATACATGTTTAGTAATGATATTGCTTCATTGTCTATGGTACCTTTTAGCAGGATATAGTTTCCTTCCTTATCTCTTTTGATTAGATCTATTTCTGCTTTTGCTTTGTCTGAGATTAGGATTGGTACTCCTGCTTTCCTTACATCAGCTGAAGTACAATATATTCTACTCCAACTTTTGACCTTTATTCTGTGTATATCCCCCCATTTCAAATGTATTTCTTGTAAACAACATATTGTTGGACTATGGTTTTTAATCCATTCTGCTATCCGTCTCTGTTTTATGGGAGAGTTCATTCCATTCGCATTCACAGTTATGATTACAATCTGTGTATTTCCCTCAATCCTTTTTCCCACCATTTGTGCTTTTGGCTCTCCCATCTCCCCTTCCTCAATAGTTTTCACTTTTCACCACCATCTCCTGCAGCCTTCCCTTCCTTCTTTTAGCCTCCTCTCTTTTACTCCCCTTTACCCTTATTGCTTCTTCCCTCCCTTTTAGCTTCCCTCCCCTTTCTTCCCCCTTCCCCTCCTACTGCCTATAGAGCTAGTTAGGATTATATACTTAAGTTTATTGTTCCCTTCTTGAACCAAATCAGATGAGAGTACCTCTCAAACAATGCTCCTCTCCCTCCCCTCTTTCCCTCTATTATAATTTTGTACTTCTTCTTGTGATGTTATTTGCCATTTTCTGCCTCCTCCTTTTTACACCTCCTGTTACAATCCCTTTGCATACTTAAATCATATTTTTAACATGACATCATTTACTTTATACCCATTCCCTTTATGTATATCCCTTTTATATTTCACAACAGATGCAGAATTCTTAAGATTAACAGGTATCATCTTCCCTTATAGGGAGGTAAACAGTTTGCCCAAATTGAGTAACAAGTTTTTTTTTGTTTGTTTTTTCCCCCACTGTTTACCTTTGTATGCCTCTCTTGAGATCTGTGTTTGAAGATCGAATTTTCTATTAAGTTCTGGCATTTTTGTCAGGAAGGTTTGGAAATCCCTTACTTCATTGAATGACCATCTCCTTGCCCAAAATGTTATGCTGAACTTTGCTGGGTAGTTGATCCTTGGTTGTAGTCCCAACTCGTTTGCCTTATGGAATATTGGATTCCAATTCCTTCAGTCTTTTAATGTAGAAGCTGCAAGGTCCTGTGTGATCCTGACTGTAACTCCTCGATATTTGAATGGTTTCTTTCTGGCTGCCTGTAGGATTTTCTCCTTCACTTGATAGTTCTGGAATTTGACTACGATATTTCTTGGGGTTTTGAGTTTGGGATGCCTTTAGGGAGGGGAACAGTGGATTCTTTCGATGACTATTTTGCTCTCTGGATCTAGCACTTCTGGGCAGTTTTCCTTGATGATTTCCTGGAAGATATTGTCCAGACTCTTTTTTTCATCGTGGCTTTCTAGCAGGCCAATAATTCTTAAATTTTCTCTCCTGGATCTATTTTCCAGGTCAGTTGTTTTTCCAATTAAACATTTTACATTTTCTTCTGTCTTTTCATTCTTTAGATTTTGTTTGACTGATTCTTGCTGTCTCATGGAGTCATAGTTTCTGTTTGCCCAATTCTAATCTTTATCAAATTGTTTTCTTCAGTTAACTTTTGCATCTCCTTTTCCATCTGTCCAATTTTTCCTTTAAAGGAGTTATTTTCTCCGGTTAATTTTTGTACTTCCTTTTCCATTTGTTCAATTTTCCTTTTCAAACAGATGTTCTCATCAGTGAATTGTTTTGTTATACTTTAAAAACCATTGGCCAGTTTTTCTTCTATTTCCTTCTTCAGCTGTTCCAGGAGAGCTGTTTGTGCATGTGAGCAGTTCATAGTCCCTTCTGAAGTTTCAGATGGAAGTACAGTCTCACCACTGATCTCTTTGGTATTTGTGTTTTGGTTTTTGTCCCCATAGAAAGATTTTTGCCCTTCTTTTGCTTTCTCTTGTTCATAATGGTGATTGTGTGTTGTGGCTTCTGGTTCTTTCAGTTAGAAGCTGCAGAACTTGGTGTTGAGCTGACTTGTGTGAGAAAGCTAAGAGCAGGATTTTGTTTTGTACTGCCCCGATCAGTCCTGGGGTTAGCTTGTTAAGTGTGGGGGGGGGGGGGGTGGTCTGGTCACAGGAGATCTCCTCAGCTGAACTAAGGCAAAGGCAAGCTCAGGGGATGGTGATCACAGCTGCCCTATTGTCTTCCTGTTTCCCATGGAGTGCTGAGGCACACCTAGATCCTAGTGCGAGTTTCCACCACTCCTGGGCCTCCTCTCCTGGCGCTGAAGCTTGCCTGGGTCCTAGTGCAAGTTTCCTCCACCCTGGGGCCCCTTTCCTTCCAGTTTGCCTCCTCCACAGTAGGAGGAATCCCCCTTAGCTATTTTCCTAGCCTTAGGTGTTATGAGACTATTTACCCCCTCTGCTGTTCCAGCTGATCCAGAATTTTTCTGGGGAAATATTTTATGGTTCTTTCAAGGTCATCAAGGGGGGAGGAGAGAGCATTTACTGATCACTCTGACTCCTGGCTCCTGGCAGTTCAAGTAGGTGACTTACAAATGTTTAATCTGCAGGCTGAAAGTCTCAGGAGCTGCTGCACTGATATCTGGTGCTCAGTGGCTGTCACTCACTCAGCTCTGCTGGTCTCTCACCCTGGGCTGTGGCTCCACTGGTTCCACTTGCTGCTGTCTCCTCCTTAATAATTTCTTGAAAGACGCTATCTAGGTTCTTTTTTTGATCATGGCTTTCAGGTAGTCCAATAATTCTTACATTATCTGTCCTTGATCTATTTTCTAGGTCAGTTGTTTTCCCGATGAGGTATTTTACATTATCTTTCATTTTTTCATTTTTTAGATTTTGTTTTACTGTTTCTTGATGTCTTATGGATTCATTCACTTTTATTTGCCCAATCCTAATTTTTAAGGAATTAATTTCTTCAGTGAGTGTTTTTGCCTTCTTTTCCATTTGATCAATTCTACTTTTTAAGGAGTTGTTTCAGTGAATTCAGTGAATTTTTGTAGATCTTTTTCCATTTTTTAATATTTCCTTTTCTAAGCTGTTGACTTCTTTTTTATAATTCTCTTGCATAACTCTCATTTCTTTTCCCAGTTTATATATAGCATAAATATAAATTGAATAAATACAAATCTATATGAAATAGTTAAAATACAAGTTTGTTGCTTGTTCTTTGTTCTTGAAGAGGACCATGACATCAAGAAAGTGATTCCATGATTTGCAAGTGAATTGAATTTAAATGGAGGAGGGCTGTACAAAGTCAACAGCCTCATTTTCTCCTCTAGGGCTATTTGAGTTCAGTGGTAAGTTATTGATCAGGACAATTGGAGATGGCCCAGGATGCAATGGGAGACCTTGACTTTTCTATGTTAAAGTCTTTCTTTTTAAGTTAAGGTCTTACCTGCAGGTAAGGTATAATATCCTATGAGTACAGAGGGAGAGCAAGGAGGAAAGGAAAGGAAAGGGAAAGAAGGAGGATGGAAGGAACTATTTTGTCCAACTGGAACTGATCAGTTGGGTCCTCAGCAGGCAGCTTCTACTATTTACAGGTAGCATTTAAGAAGTAAATAACTGAAAGTTCAGGTCCAGTCCCTCATTGTAATATTCATTCTCTCATTAATTGTTAATCAGTCAGGGTTGATCCCTACCCTGGGGAATACCTACTCTTCAAAGGGCATATAAACTGTGAGTCACATGATGTTCTTTGGTCTAACCTTTTATTAAAGGACCATACTTTTATTAAAATTTTGACATTAGTAAAATGATTAAATTACCCAGAAGTTCTGTCTCTCAAACTTTTTTAAATGTCACAGTAGATAAGAAAAGTATGAAACCACAGTAGGATGTTCTCAAATAGTTTAAAGAGAACTGAAAGAAGAATTTGAGAAGAACAAATGGAAGAAATAATGGCCTATGTAGCAGAAATAATTAGCAGGATAGAAAAACTTAAATCCATAACAATTCTCTCCAATGAAGCATAAGAAGAGAATAACCTATTGGGAAAACAGATTTGCTTACTTAAGTGAAAGACAATCTGGAAGAAGAGAAGTAAAATATACTAACTATAAGAATCCATGGACTCTATGCAAAACACACTGATCAAACACTCTGATCTCAAAAATAGGATGTATAGAGATAAGGGTCATAGGCCTCCAAGAAGAACATGAAAAATTAAAAAAAAAACAAACCTGAACACCATGATGTAACAAAATAAAACTTTCCAGAACTTTTGAGTACAGAAAAAAAGTGCCTATCTAAAGGATCTACAGACCACCTCTAGAAAAGTCCTTAATTAATTTGAAAGGAGAAAAATACTTTCAGCCATTGAGTGAAATAAAATGATGTAACAAGAGAGCATTTTATGATTGGTTGAAGAGTAGACCATGTCCTGTGGAGCTTGAATAAAACTTAGTAGAGAGCAACACCATACTTAAGGGAAATTTCATAAAGATATCACAAAGGGGAGAACTGGAGTCTTAGTCAGGAGCTGTGAGCTACTCCCTTTGACATGTGTTTTCTAAGTTTTCTGTATTACTTGTGGGAGTATATGTCCTACAGTTGGCTTCCTATGGGGAGAATGTTTTGTATCAACTGTCCTTACAGTCTCACCTTAGTAAATATTCATTTCTCAAAGCTAATTATGTCTTTCTGGCTAATTATTAAGCAATTAGAAACCTATTAGGTAGGATCCTGTTCATGAGTGCCAATATTAGTCTTTGCAACCCTTCACGGTTACCCCTAATCTTCTGAGGGAAGAAACAACTGAGCTCTTGAAAACCTATCTTCCAGATCCATTGGGGGTTGGGAGAGGGTACCCAGAGCTCATGTGCTGAAAGTTAGATTAACTTTATCCATAGCATTCTTGATATATACTACTTTTGTTAGTGCACACTTGGTAATGGCTCCATAATTACAGCTATCAGTTCTTTTGCGATCAGAGTATTTTTTTTTTTCATTTAGGCCAGGTGATTTAAATTTCATCAAAGGCAACTAGATACTTTCTAATTATATTTGTTACACTGACTACTCTGGCTTCTACTGCCTGAAAACCAGGTTTATGACATCTCATCCACCCACTAGGTTCGCCAGTATCCTTAAAGGGTTGGGAGTGCTGTAGGCTCTCTGCCAACGGTTCCAGTCTCCATCAATGGTATTCTAATGTGTAGGGCAAAGGCCATTTGCTTCCCAGTTCAATTTAGCCACTAACAGTTTGTAATGCCAATGCAATACCCACAGCAGCTGCTATGGATATGCATGTGTATTTCCAGAGTATATTCTCAAAATATAAACTCTCTTCCTCAAAGATGAAACCTCAGATATTTGGGTACCAGAAAGCCAATTCCACTATGGTAACAATGAAGTTTGTACACATTACCAATAAAGGGAGCACTACCATCCCCAAGCCTTCCCACCATTAGACCTTCCCACGAACAAGATCCCCTAAGCAAAATGTCACCCTCTCTTACTCACACTAGCTACTGTTCTGCCTTGCCCTCTCCTAGTTCCACCTCTCTCTTCCTGCTCCACTCTTCCTGCTTCACCTATTCAGCAAGCTTCTCCCACCATGGACTTTATGTGACTCAAGCTGTGGGATGGGCCAAAGCTCAAAGCCAGTCACATGGGCCTATGGAGGGGCAGGGAAGATCTTCAAATCCCCTTGCCATTACATTCAGCCCTAAGATCTTTCATGTCCATTAATAGGTCAATCTGAGTTTAAGGGTCTCAACATAGCTTCACAACAATACAACAGGGATAAAAGGAATAACACAAAATAGACACATAAAACAATATCTTAGGGTGGGGACTTGAGCACAATCACTCAATCATTCCCACCTCAAACAAATGGGACCCTAAATCCCTTGGAGTAAAGGGCAAAAGTCTCTTCTTCTATAACTACTTCCTGCTGATATTGGAATGTAGAGCTGTCCCTGCCTCTCAAGGTCTCATTCAAGGGGTCAGTTCTTTAGCCAGTATCCAGAGCTTGGTCCATGCCAGGTCCACTAGTGATGCCTCACAGTCTTGGACAGAGAGTGACATCCAGCTTAAGCAGTATCTACAAGTGGAATGCACTAAGCCTGCAGAAGATAAATCTAGCAAACAGGTTAAACACACAAAGGCCAAAAAGAATAAGAAGACGGTAACCAGAAGCAGGGTAGGTATAGCATCAGCTGTACTTCTGGAGTCCATAAAACCACTGGAACTGTACTAATTCCCTACCTTCCTTATTGCAGGGTTTCCATATATAAGAGAGGACTTTGTCCCAGTATCTATTAATGCCTTAGTTACAGTAGTTGATCTATTTTACCAGTATATGGTTAAACTGATATGAAGTCTGTAATCTCATCTGTATATTTATTTAATCTGAGCTGGGGCTTGGCCAATTTCTTATTCTCCCTGCTGTTGTGACAAACTTGGATACAATGGTTCAGGAGGATCTGTAGGGGCAGTTCTTACTTCCCTATTCAATCTAATATTAAGTCCCTTTTCTCAGTACATCTTATATAGTTTGTTAGTTGGAATACCACTTATTCTTCCAAAATCCATCCCTGCAATTAATAAAGCAGTAAACAAAGCTTTCCTTATTAATCTATTCTGACATTGCTTTTTGCTCTTGAGGAAATTTATCTTCTACCCATTCCCCTAGGTTACCTGACTGTGAAATCTTATCTAGCACCTTCAAAAGAGGGTTCCCTATTTCCCCAATTAGTAGAGTCAGAATTTGGTCCTTATAAGGAGGAGGAACAGTTTTCACTATTATTTTGTGAGCAACCATTAAAGGAGTGCTATGATAAGTGTTACCATCTCGATTATTATTGAAGTTTTCATTATTTTTTCCTTTAACTTTCTTATATAGTCTCTAAGCGAATATTGGAGTCTGTCTCTACTAGGCCACATAGAGCCAGTGGGATACTGCTTACTGCATCCCTCAGCAGTTAAAGCTGAAAGATTTGTTCTATTGTTACCTCCTTGAATTCGATAATCCCTAAAAGCTTGTTCTACAAAAGGATTCTGGCTAATACCTATGAATTTCAAACTATCTATGTTATCTATCCATACTCCTCCAGCCTCTTCCTCACTGATTCTCACCATTCAGGATACAAATGATTCTCCTTGATCTCCTGCTGAGTAAAATCTTTAGTTTCTTCCTTAAACACTGCTGGTCTCCCTGGTTCTCCGGCTTCCTTCATAGTATTGGATGTGCTCCCACATTCCTAGAAGCCTCTTCATCTACATTTGTTTCATTTTCCTCCCATGCATCTTCCTCCCAGGTGTCTTGGCCCCTATCAGGCCTCGCAGATGAAAGTGTTGCATTCACTTTCCTGCTATTAACTATCTCCTTTTCTTTTCTGAGCCACTCTCAGAACTGTCTTTTCTGTTACCACTTGATACTTGTTAACTTGTTCTTCTAAAGTAAAGTTTGGATGCTGTAGCATAGAAAGCTTCTCATGCAAATCAGCTAACTCCTTTGTCAGCTGAACCTTTTCCTATGGCAATTTGTCTCTACTTTTACATATAATACAATACCTTGTCAACAATACCCATCCTTTTCTACATACCCCTGCCATTTCTTTCCCTGGTTCTATTGGTATTCCTTGCAAATATCTTTCTAAATCTGTGAGTTCTCCCTTCTGTAGCCTTGGTTCCCAGTTTTCACAAAGTCCTATGCTTTTAGCCCATTCTCTCACCAGTGAGGAATAAGGTAAATCTTCCCATCCCAGGATACCCATTTTCTTCCTTAAGGCCTACCTGTCTTCAAGTAGAGGTTTTATATTTCGCAATCCCATCCTCATTGCCATTTGTAGCACCAATGCAATATTCACAGCAACTCTTATGGATATCCATGTGTATCTAGGGTAAATTCACAAAATATAAATTCTCTTTCTCAAAGATGAAACCAAAATATTTGTTCAAATACAAGAAAATCAATTCCACCAAGAAAGTTTGAACACATTACCAATAGAGGCAGGACCGCCATCCCCAAGCCTTCCCTCCAATAGGCTTCCCCACAAACAAGCTCCCTTAGGCAAAATGCCACTCTCTCATGCAGGCTAGCTGCTCTGCTCTGTCCTGCCTGCCATCTCTCTCTCAGCTCCACCTCACTCTCCCTTCCTGCTGTACCTTTCCTGCCCCACCCATTCAGCAAGTTCCTCCCACCATGGGTTTCATGTGACTCAAGCTGTGGGCTGAGCCAAAGCTCAAAGCAGGTCACATAGGTCTATTAAGGAGCAGGGAAAATCTTCAAATTACCTTAACATTACACAATTGGATTAGTTTTACATAGGAATATTTGTTTCAAAAATATAATGCAAGTATATAGAGAGAGACAGTGAAAGAGATTGAGACTCCCACTCTAGCAGTTCTAAAGAAGCAGCCTATTTCCCCCTGTTAATAAAACAACTAGGTGGCTCAGTGGATAGAGAGGTGGATCTGGAGTCAAGAAGACTTAACTCTGACTACAGACACTTTCTAGCTGTTTTGGGCAAATCACTTAACCTCTGCTTGCCTCAGTTTCCTCATATGTAAAGCAGCGGTAATAATAACATTTACTTTCCAGGGTTGTGAGGATCATTTGAGATAATATTTGTAAAGCACTTAGTAGAGTGCCTGGGCAAACAGTAGGCATTATAAAATGTTAGCTGTCATCATCATCATCATTTCAACTAAGCAGCCAATCAAAGTTGCCTACTGTTTTGTCAGTCAAACTAGGCATTCTTCACAGCCCTGTTACATGTTATTATGTGTGACATGTTGTTAGATGTTGTTACTCATCTTGGGTATCAAGTCTGAGTCATTTTTGTTTTATCATTTTCAGTCATTCCCCTTTACAAAAAAAAGTAGAATCAAAATACGGGTTCAATATCTTTTAATAACATTCTATTGTTACCATCTCAAATTAAAGGTCAATCCTTTCTTTGATCCTCCTTTTTCTTTCAATATAGCTATTAAAGACCAATCTTTTTTGTTGCCCTTAGTTACCCTCTTCAACCTCAGCTGTTCTGGAGCTTTAAAGTTTGTAACACTTTTGACATGGTCATATCACACTTTTATATTCATCTTCCATTACCTGATCTTGCTTCCATTTTCTGTGCATTTCTTTTTGAAATCTGAATTCATAGGGGGCAGAGCCAAAATGGTGGAGTAGAAAGATGCACATATACTAGCTCTTACCCCACAGCCCATAAAATACCTGTAAAGAAGAACTCTCAACAAATTCTAGAGCAGCAGAAGCCACAGAACAACAGAGTGGAGGAGATTTCTAGCCCAGAGGGACCTGAAAGACCAACGGGAAAGGTCTGTCTCACCAGACTCAGAGCAGAACCCAGCCCAGCTTTGGCCACACTGCGCCAAGAGGAGCAGATCCGAGCAGGTGTCAGGGATATAATCTCCAGCAGCAGAGCAGATCCTTTGACCCACAGGCACCGAAGGTCAGTGAGAGGGTCTTTTCAGCTTGCCCAGAAGGGAGCAGGGTGTCACCATAACTTGGGCCTCCTAAGGTGTCAGTAGTGGAGGCAGCAACGGACAGGGGCTCCCAAAGCAGGCCATTGTTGAAGGTCTCATCATATACTCCCTGAGGGAACTAAGCCCTTTGTGGCAGCCCTGCCACCACCTAAGCAGCTGAACTTAATCTCACACTGAATAGCAGCCCTGACCCTGCCTAAAGCCCCTGAGGGGTTGGAGCAGCTCATCTGAATCTCAGCCCCCAGTGCTGGCTTGGTGCAACTGGAGGCCAGGTGGTTGTGGAGAGGAAATTCAGAAGTCAAGTAACTGGCTGGGAAAATGCCCAAAAAAAGGAAAAAAAATAAGACCATGGAAGGTTACTTTCTTGGGGAACAGGTGTCTCCCCCCATCCTTTAAGATGAGGAAGAACAAGGCATACTGTCAGAGGAAGTCAAGGCCTCTGCCTCCAGGGCCTCCAAAGGGAACTTAAACTGGGCTCAGGCAATAGAAGACCTTAAAAAACAAGTCAGCAGCTTACTAAAGGAGAACCAAAAAAATGCTGAGGAAAATAACAGATTTAAAAAAAGGCTAACTCAATTGTAAAAAGAGGTCCAAAAAGCCAATGAGGAGAAGGAGGCTTTAAAAAGCAGAATTAGCCAAATGGAGGAGAAGGTTCAAAAGCTCACTGAACAAAATAATTTGTTGAAAGAGAGAATTGAGTTCAGGGAAATGAATGACTATGAGATAAACCAAGCAGTTAGTAAACAAAACCAAACGTTTGAAAAAATAAAAGATAATGTGAAACATCTCATTGGAAAAACAACTGACCTGCAAAATAGATCCAGGAGAAATAATTTTAAAATTATGGGACTACCTGAAAGCCATGATCAAAAAAGAGTCTAGGCATTATCTTCCATGAAATTATCGAGGAAAACTGCCCTGATATTCTAGAACCAGAGGACAAAATAAATATTGAAAAAATCTACCAATCACCTCCTGAAAGATACCCAAAGAGAGAAACTCCTAGGAATATTGGGGCCAAATTTCAGAGTTCTCAGATCAAGGAGAAAATACTGCAAGCAGTTAGAGAGAAACAATTTGAGTATTGTGGAAATACAATCAGGATAACACAGGGTCTGGAAGCTTCAGCATTAAGGGATCAAAGGGCTTTGAATGGGATTTTTCAGAGGTCAAAGGAACTGGGATTGAACCAAGAATCACCTACCCAGCAAATCTGAGTATAATACTTCAAGGGAATAAATGGTCATTCAATGATATAGAGGACTTTCAATCATTCATATTGAGGAAAAGATCAGATCTATACAGAAAATTTGACTTTACAATAAAAGAATCAAGAGAAGCATGAAAAGGTAAAAAGGAAAGAAAAATCATAAAAGTCTCTAAAGCTGAACTATTTACATTACTACATGAAAAGAAAATATTTATAACCCTTGAATCTTTTCTCAGTATTTGGGTAGATGGAGAGATTGTACACACACACACACACACACACACACACACACACACACACACACACACGCACACACACATATACATATATAGACAGAGTTCAGGGTATATTGAATCAGAAGAGATGATATCCACATGCAAAAAAAAATGAAATAAAAATTAAGGGGTGAGGGAGGAAAATACTGGGAAGAGAAAGGGAGAAATGGAATGGGGCAGGCTATAACTCATAAAAGAGATAAGAAAACTCTTGTTCAATGGAGGAGAAAAGGGAGAAGGGGAGAGGGGGAAAATGAAGCTACTCTCTCCACATGTGACTGAAGGAGGGAATAACATGCTCACTAAATTTGATATGAAAATTTATATCACACCACAGGAAAGTAGGGGAGGAAGCAACAAGTGGGGTGAGGGGAATGATAGAAGGGAGGGCAAATGGGAGAAGGGAGTTACTAGAAATAAACACTTTCAAGTAAGGACAAGGTCAATTATGTGGGGAAAAGTAAGGGGGGATAGAGTAAGACAGGGCAATATAAGTAGTACTACACAACATGATTATTATGGAAGTCTTTTGAAAAATGACACATATTTAGTCTGTATTGAATTGCTTGCCTTCTCAGTGGGGTTGGGGAGGGAGGGGGAGAGGGACAGAAGTTGGAATTCAAAGTACTAGCAATGAATGTTAAGAATTTTTATTACATATAATTGGGAAAGAGGAAATACAGGGAATGGGGTATAGAATTTATCTTGCCCTACAAGAAAAGACAGAAGATGGGGATAAGGGAAGGGTGGGGTGTGACAGAAGGGAGGGTACATTGAGGGAAGGAGTAATCAGAATGCAAGGTATTAGGAAGCAGGGGAAGGGGAGTGCTGGGGAGAAAAATTGGACAAGTTACAAAGTGAGGTAAAAGCAATTGGTATTAAAACAATTGACTGAATTAATTACTGAGAATAAATCAATGACATCTTTAGTTTGGGGAAAAGAATTTTAGTCTAGATTTCCTAGAGGAAGGTAACCTCAGGTAAAATGTGGCATTGATGGAAAAGTCAAGGTTTTAATGGTAAATTTGATTTTATGATGGTTATTTAATCAGGAACTAGAACGTGTATAGAAAGGCATGTAAGCCACTTAAGACGTCTCAAAAGATGTTCCTTAGCCAAAGTGAAACTATAATCATATTTGAAACCTGGTTATTGGAACTTGCCATTTTCAGATGCTATGGGACTATTAAGTGACTGTTCTTTTGGGTCTAACTCCAGGTATGGATAGCAAGAAAGGAGGTCTGAGCTTCTAATCCATGATGCCAGTAAGCCTGTGAGATGCTGGTATGAATTGTAAAAGGTGATGTCATGGGAAGGGTGGGAGAGTGACTGTTCAGCCTGGGCTGAGGTAGGATTCTCCTGACTCAATTTCCCCACTGACACCTGGCAGACTTTAAGCCTGACTGAGTGCAAGTGGACAATCTAATCCTGCCTGGAACTGACATGAAGTGAGGGAGACATTGTTTCCCTGCAATGTCCCTACTCTTGGTAGCAATTTCCTGTAGTCAAAAGGTTTGTAAGCTTAATACCAGATCTATTAAATTATAGATTATTGGTAGGGGAACATCTGAGGTTAAATCTAAAATTAAGCTATTAGATAGGACTTTAGACCAACAACAATAAGTTAGGGTCCTTTAATTCTTAGGAATACTGTGGAGACAATTAAGTCAAGAGCTTGTGAAGTTAGCAACATAAATATTATTTGTGTCTTGGTTAATGTTTAAAAAAATTTTTTTATGGTCCATATTGTAAATGCTTTAAAAAGAAGTATCACCTGACCAAAAGTTTGAATTGTTTTATCTGTTATAAACTGTGTTAAAAATGAAATCTGAGTTCATTAGTGAGTTCCTTGTACACATACACCAATCTCTATAGATTCGGGGTTCTTTTTAAAAATTTCAGTATAAGTTCTGTTAAATATTTTCCAATTACATTTAAAAATTTTTAAACATTTATTTTTTAAAATTTTGAGTTCTATGGAAATGTTTTAGGTCCTTGCATTGAGTGTGAAAGGCTAAGTCTATCAGAAACAATTCTTGCACACTGTGGCAAAACTAACAGACATCATACGATAATCACAATAGATGAAAAAAAGCTTTTGACAAACTATAGTACCCATTCCTATAAAAAAACACTAGAGAGCATAGGAATAAATGGAGCTTTCCTTAAAATCATAAGTAGTATCTATCTAAAACCATCAGCAAACATTATCTGTAACTGGGATAAGCTTGGAAGGCTTCCCAATAAAATCAGAGGTGAAACAAGGATGCTCATTATCACCACTATTATTCAATATTGTATCAGAAATGTTAGCTTTAGTATAAAGAAAAAGGAATTGAAGGGTAGGTACTAAGAAAACAAAACTATCACTTTTTAAATTATTTTATTTGTTTTCAGTGTTCTACAATCACTTCCATATATCTTAGATCTTTTCCCCTCCCTCTGCACTGCCTCCCCATGGTGGCATGCAATCTTATATAGGTTCTACACATACATTCCTATTAAATACATTTTCACCTTAGTCATGTTGAATAGAAGAATTAAAATGAATGGGAGAAACCATAAAAACAAAACAACACAAAGCATAATACAAAAGAAAATGGTCTGCTTCATTCTGTGATCCAATTCCATAGTTGTTTTTCTGAATGTGGAAGGCGTTTTGCCTCAAAAGTCCATTGGGAATTTCTTAGGTCATTGCATTGCTATGAAGGACTAAGTCTATCAGAAAAATCTCTGGCACACTGTGGTTGTTGTTGTGTACACAGTTCTCCAGGTTCTGCTCCTTTCACTCAGCATCACATCATATAAGTCTTTCCAGGCCTCTCTCAAGTCTTCCTGTTCATCATTTCTTATAGCACAATAGTATTCCATTATATTCATATACCACAACTTGTTCAGTCATTCCCCAAATGATGGGCATCCCCTTGACTTCCAGTTTTTAGCCACCACAAAGAGAGCTGTTATAAATATTTTTGTGCATGTGGGACCCTTTCCCGTTTTTATGATCTCCTTGTGATCTCCTAGAAGCAATATTTCTGTGTCAAAGGGTATGCACATTTTTGTAGCATTTTGGGCATAGTTCAAAATTGCTCTCCAGAATGGCTGGATGAGCTCACAGCTCCACCAACAATGAATTAGTGTTCCAATTCTTCCACATCTTCTTCAACATTTGTCATTTTCCTTTTCTTAGACCAGGGGTTCTTAACCTAAGGTTTGTGAACTTGGTGTTTTCAATATATTGGCAACTATATTTTATTGTAATTGATTTCCTTTGCAATCCTTTGTATTTTATTTATTTTAAAAAATACTATTCTTGGGGTTCATAGGCCTCACCAGACTTTGCAAAGGGCTCCCTGACATGAATGAAAAGGTCAAGAAGCCCTGCTTTAGACAAATCCTTTTTGTCTTCCTTATTGGAATTGTTTCCCTTCTGTACCTTCAGAATTCTCTCCTGGGCTGATTTCCTTGGAGGCCCTTTAGTATATGGAATCCTTTTTTCTCTGAACCCTTAGAAACTTATTTTACTAAAATAATAGGCTGCATGTCAAACTATGCCTAGATTTCCTTTCTTTTGTCACAGAGTCTAGAAGGGAGTGCTCACCTCCAGGGTTCCATCAGAGCAACCAGGTCTTCCCTGTTAGTGAATAAAATCTTTCCATTTTTTAAAGACTGAAATTATCACTAAGGTACCTCAAGGAGTTTTATAGCTGCCATGCTTTTGAGAAGAGGGGAGAGAGAGAGAGGGAGACTCACATAGACATCTAGATAATTTAAATTTAAAACCCCAATCACTGCTGTGTAATGCCACTGTGCCATACTTGAGATTTGGTTCCCACACTGTTCATTTACTTCTTTTTACCCAGCTGGTCTGTATTATATTCTAATGACACAAATCATGCTGACTTTTGTTGAAGTAATCTCATGCTTTCTCCCCCTGGTTCCTGGTTTTCTTCATGTGAGTATGTCTTCTTAATATAGAATGCTACCTTTTACCTACCTTTTATTTTTTTTTACCTTTTTATTCCTACCTTTTTATTCCTCTTGATCAGGTCCAGAGCCATAATCTATTTATTTATGAACTGTCATGATTGCCAGGGATTCTTGTAAAGTTTAATTTGTCTACCTATCTACTTTTAAAGAACTCCAGCTCCTTTTGTTTGCTGCCTAAACTTTGCCCATTTGTGTATGGACTATCAAGGACATGGGTTTTATATACTACTGGATTTTTTTCTTGGATATTGCCTATAGTAAGCTCCTGCATAGCTCAACAGCTACTCTTTTTTCATTGCAGGTACTATTTATGGTATCTAGCTTAGGGGATATGCATAAGCTGTTTTCTCTCTCTCCTATCCCTTTTAATTTAATATTCTTTTGATAAGATTTGCAAGACATCCAACAAAAAGTTTTTGCCAGCCTTTTGTTACTCCATCTCTATCCATGAATCTGTTATCCCTTTAAGCTGTGGTCTGGAATTCTGAATCTTTTTCTTAGATACTACTTTTTAAAGACAGCTTTTCACTCCTCAAATTTGTTTTTCTTCTTTATGTGCACGGTTTCTCCCTTGTTACAATGTAACCTCCTCGAGTGCAGAGATTGTTTCTTTTTTGTCTTTGTATCCCAGTACCTGGTGCATAGCAGATGTTCGGTATTTGCGGATTGGTTTTCATATTAAGAAAATGAGCCACAAATAGCTCAAAACCAGAAAATGCAGAAACTGAATACACAGTTACTCTATTTGTAGCAAGGTGGGTTCCAAAACAGCATCCTAATTCCCGGAGAAGTTTTCCCTCGAAAACCTGGGCACCCAGTTTCCTGGAGGAGACCGATTCCTGAGCTACATCGGGAGCGTTAGCAGGGACCGGAGGCTGCTGCGCTGTCTGTCGTCTGTTCGTTTATTTACTTTTATGTATATTACTGTTCATTTATATTGTCTAGGGTTGTCTACCATTAGGAGTAAGGAGAGCGGACAAATGCAACGAAACTCTGAAGTAAAAATTCTTCACATGAACTATGGCGTGCCGTCTAGCGAAAATAACGAAAAAGCCCAAGTCTTAGGGTCCGTTCCCGTTTCTCTAAGTCGGCCGCTAGAGGGAACATCAAGACAAGGCTTCCAGCTCCGAAACCGCCTGGACCGGCTCCTCCTCGGTGCCCGGAGAGACGCATCTGCGCATGCGCCGTGCTCCATGCCCCATCTCCTGTACCTGGCAGAAGGTAGGCTAGGGGCGGGAAGGCAGGGCAGAAAGAAAGTAGACTGACTGCGCAGGCACTGAATTTCGCGGTCGGCCATTATGACGTAACCAGGCGCCTGGACTTGGACCGGAGCCGCGGCACGTCCAAGACGTTGCGCCGGGCGTGACGCAGAGGGGTTCGCCGCCGCCTCCTCTTCCTCCTCCTCCTCCCCCCGCCCCGTCTCCTCCTTCCCCCGCCCACCTCCTTCCCCCTCCCCTCACCCGCCCCGCCTGGGCCGTAGATTGGGGAGTCCCGGCTGGGGGGCGGCCGCGGGGTGGAGGACCCCAGGGCGGAGCAGTCCGGGGCGGAGCTGCAGCAGCTGCCGAAGCAGCCGCCTGAGGAGGCCGCGGAAGGAGGCAGCCGCCGCGGCAGGGACCCGAAGAGGAGCCGCCGGGCCCACCGCGGAGCCCTCGGCGCCCCGCTCGCAGCCCGGCTCCTGCCCTGCCCGGGGCCGCCGGCTCGCCGCGCTCCTTCCCTTCGGTCCCAGGGCGGCGGGCGAGCGGTCGCGGAGCAGGCGGCTGCGGGGTATATGGCGGCGGCCCTGTCCGCCCTTGCTCTCCGGCTCTCCCGATCAGCCGCCGCCCGCTCCTATGGAGTCTTCTGCAAGGGGCTGACCCGCACCCTGCTCATCTTCTTCGATCTGGCCTGGCGGCTTCGCATCAACTTTCCCTACCTCTACATCGTGGCCTCCATGATGCTCAATGTCCGGCTGCAGGTACTCCCCTCCCCCGGCCCCGGGGTCCGGCAGGAGCTGGGGGGTCCTGGGGCTGGGGGTGGGGAGGGAGCGCAGCCGAGTCCAGGCTCGCCGGAGGGAAATGGGGCCCTCCACGCCCTCCCCAGAAGGTGTGCGCGGTGCTGGGAGACTCTGTTTACAGAAGGATGATTAGCAACTGAATTTAGCGGTGCTGGCGCCCCGGGCACCCCCTTAGGAAAGCGTGTTATTCCCGTGCCCTCTTTCTTTCCCCAGATGATCCCATCTGAGCAACCTGTTAAGGTATAGTGGGGCTTCCCGAGTGGATGGATTGTCTTCGAGCAGTGATGTAACTCGCGTAAAACTGTCTAAGAACACTGTTCATATGTTCATAATTCTAGATGGGAGAATACTGGGGACCGGGGGTCCTTGAGAGGCTTCTGGGGAGGGGGGAAGTTGTCTAGACAAATTGGTCCCTTTCAACAACTCCCCTTTGATTCCTTTGGTGGTAGGGAGGAGGGAAAATAAGGCACTTGATGAGAAGTCAGAATAATTCAGAAGACATGGTCAGCCATGAAGTAAAACTACTTTCCCAGTGGTGAGGGCAAGAACGGATTCTCTATTTCATAAAATAAATGCCTCACTGTGGTCAGAAAGAAAATGCTACACGGTTAGAATGAATGAATCCCCTTCCTGGTTTGTATCTTCTAAATCCTGTAGTAGTTGTGTAGTTGTGACTTCAAGCTGAATGCCTAAATTTTGAGTAACCCTAGGCTCCTTTTAGACTATGGTACTAGGTAGTGGTAAGTTTAAGTGGGCATTCTTTAAGGTTTTTTTTCTTTGATTTAACTGTTACCCACTCCCACCCCCCCTTAAATCCTTATAGCTATAAAGTATCTGTCAGGGTCATTAACTTTTAAGGAATTCAAATAAAACCTCTCTGAAGGAGTGACCAGGAAAATTGAGACAAATCTGACTTATTCCAGGAGCCAAATTGAGTGAGCATATGACTTGATTGTTTTTGCTAACTGGCTCAATAATTTACTTATATTTGGGTTAAAATCATAAACTTAGGGCATTAGACTTGGCAGGTGCCTTAGAAATCTAGGCCAAATCCCTGTTTGACAGAAGAAATGGAGTCTCATTGAAGTAACTTGCCCACTTGGTCACACTGCTTTTTAGAAGCAAGAGTAATAAATACATGTTTTTCAGATTTTTTGTGTTTTTTTTTTTTTTTGGGTAACAGTGATGCTTAATGGCTTCATTTAGATACCTGCTTTGTCTCAAAACATTTTTCATATACCATAGCTATGGAGAAAAGGGGAGGAATTTTATGCTCACTCTGGAATCTTCATTTCTTAACTTCATTAGTATTTCTCAAGTTCTTCTTAGGCTCTTTGTATTAAATATTAGCCTGAATTAAAATGATAAACTCTAACTTGATTTTGTTTGATTGTGGCTAATTAATAGTGACAGTACCTTACTGATGTGAATATAAGTAAATTGGCATTCATAACCCAATGACATTAAATTGCTACCAAGGTGTAATGGAGTATTTGTCTTAACAGAGAGCAACAGTATTGCTCACTAATAGTACACATCTCTTTAGGGCAAAAAGTAATAAGTTCTCTTTTCTTTTTGTGCCACCATGGCATTAAATAGTCCATTTATTTAGCAAGTACCTCGTTAACTTTTAAACTTTTGTGACTTGTGATTTTTCAAGACAACAAGAAACCAGGAAAGAAAACTCAATTAATTCTGAAAATTATTGTGCTTTGTACCATAAACATCACTTTTATTTCCTGGTATAGGAATGTATACAATACCTTGCTCACCTGATTTTTTTTTTTTTTGTTAAACAAGCTAGTCAGCTTAACTTGTTCCAAAATACAAAGAAGCAAGAAATTGTGTTACATTTTGATGACAGATTCACAGATGAAAATTGCCTATTTCATTATTGCCCCTGACCTTTTTGAAACAGAACTGCATGAGCAAAGTTTCTATATTCTAAAAGCTTGCAATATAAAAAATCAGCTGGTGTGAATGTATATGTATAGGAACTAGAGTGGGTAAATAGAACAAAAATATTAGTACATGACTGGAAAAGGATTAATTTATATCATAAGTCAAGGGTAGGGTGAATAGATGTAGCCATTCTGTGATCAGGCTTGAAAGCTTTCAGTAGGCTAGGTGAGAAAGAATATTGGACGTACATTTTGAATTGTTTTTGGAAGTTCCTCAGTGGGAGAAGTAGAGTAATAAGACTTGAGTAGGTGACTCTGGGAGCAATGGAGAGGCTGAATTATCTACTGAAAATAATGAAAGAAGTGAAGTATAATCTAGGGCTTCAAAACAAAGGAAAAGGATTTTATGCTTGATATCCAGGAATAGGTGCAGTTACCCATCTAAGCAACACTTTCAGAAGCTAAAGGGCTCCCAAGAAAGAAATATTCAGATGTTACTAGAGAGGTTTACAACTGCATAAAATGCTGCATTTAGATACAATACTAATTTAGGGGAAAAAATCTCAATTTGTAGGGGGTCGTTATTTGTTGAAGGTTATGTATCATATTATTGAGGATTAGTCATTGAGAAACCTTTATTTGTATGAAAAAGAGAATCATTTCTTTCTTTCATCTCTGATAACAGTGAGACAGTTTTATTTCATAACTGCAAATGTTTTTGGATTACTTTTGCCTCTCATTGTGCATCATATTTTCCTTCCTCCCTATCACCAAAGAAATCAAAAGGGAGTAATTAAGAGGGGTAAAAACTTACTAAAACATCAGTAACTCCATTTGTCAAGATACAATGTGCACATTAGTTGTTGTTATTAAATAGATAAAATTTCAAAGCTCTTTTACCAATCTCAAACTTCCCATGATAGCAGAGGTCCTCCTTTTCAATGCTAACATTGAACACTTTTGCTTCTGGAAAACTAAAGATGAGTATTACTCAGAGGACAGTGGTGGATATGAGAAAGCTGCAGCGTATAACCAAGAAAAATTTGAAAAACAAGAGTAAAAGATGTCAACAAGCAACTGTATAACAGGAAGAGAAGATGGGCAAAATCAAAGATGATGGGTAGACAGCCAGAGTGCCTATAGGTGCCCTGGTAATATTAGGAGGAAGGCTTTTAGTACATTGGTTATATGCCTGTGGCAAATCTGTGGTTCAGCATTGACAAGAGTCACACAGAGTGAGCAAGTGGGGATGGGTTGTGATCTACATCTTTGGAAGGAGTTACTGAATTGATGAGATCCATTTGAGTATTATTGTTAACTGTGTGATCTCCAAATCATTTAACCTCTCAGTGTTTAATGCTTGGACTAACTACCTTCTACAGAAATGTGTTGTAGCCTATATAAGGAAAATGCAAAAGGCAAAGAATAAGGTAATCAAGGCAAGACAGACAGCACCTCCTATCTCCTTCTAATTTCTGAGTATAGAACTGGAAAGCTCCTTCTGGATTATCTTAATTTCCTGAATTTATTAATGAGGAAATATGATATTGCCTTGCTAGTGCCTTCACTGATATTCCTAAAACATAGATCTGAACATTTATTTCACTCCCCTACTTAGAAATCTTCAATACCTACCTTTTACTTCTGATAAAATAGAAATTTGCACTTAAAAGCCCTCAAAAACTTGTGTCTGCCTATATTTCTAGTTTTATTTCATTATTCTCCTTAGTGCAATCTCTGTTCCAATCAAAGTGGCCTGCTATGTGTTTCTCATATTAAACATTTCATCTCCTCCTCCCTTGTCTTTGTACAAGTGGTCCCTCATATCTGAAATACATTCCTGCTTCATAAAATTTTTGGTTTTCTTCAAAGCATAGTTCAGGTGTCAACCCCTACATAAGACTTTTCTTAATTCTTTACCCTATGTTACTAGCACTTTTTCCCTTTTGAAATTAGTTTGTATTATTTAGTATATACTTTTTAAATATTTTGTATCCTTCCCATGACACTGCTAGTAACCAGTGATCCTGGGCCCTCCAAGATTCTGAGTTTTCTGATCTATAAAATTAGATAAATGGACTATCAGATGGTTTGTAAGGTACTCTAGTTGTGCCATTCTAGGAATTTTTGGAGTCTATTGATCAAAGACATGCTTACAGTGAGGCAGTGGTCAAGGGAATAAATATAGAAATTGGAAAGAAATGGAATGATTTGGAAACTGATCAGATCAGTGAAACAAAGGACACAGGTGAGCTGATGATTATTGTGATTCTTTCCTTAGAATTTTAGTGACATAATTTGACATTAAGATGGAGAAGTTGAGAATCTTGTAGGACATTGTTAGAGAGGTCTGTTAGGAACTTTCTTTGCTGTTTAGGGCATAGGATGGGATCATAGATTTATATCTGAAAATGAATCTTAAAGGTCTGTTAGTCTTATCCCCTCATTTTATTGATGAAGAAACTGAGGCTTGGGAATGGTAAATGGTTTCCCAAAATCAAGTAGGTCTTAAGTAGCAGAACTGGGTTTTAGACTTAAATATTCTAACTTCAAAGTACCTTCTTTACTACACCATGCTACCCAAATAGTCCTATGACACTTATATTTGATCCTTACAATAACCCTGTTAGGTGGATACTTCTAATTTGGAGATGGCATTTAGAAATATAGAAAACTGGAAAAGGATATTAGGGTCCATTTCACAGTATTCAAGTTAATCCTTCATTATTGACTTGAGCTCTACTTTGATACTTGATTGTGCTATGGGTCACTCTGTTTCCCCCTTTTTTAAAATAGTATTTTATTTTTTCCAATTACATTTAAAGATGATTTTTAACATTCGTTTTATTTATTTTTAAATTTTTATTTATTTATTTTTAGTTTACAAGAGTCAGTTCCACTTTTGAGTTCCATATTTTCTTTCCTTCCTTCCTTTCCCCTCTCCCCAAGATGGCATGCAATCTGATACAGGCTCTACATATACATTCACATTAAACATATTTTCACATTAGTCGTGTTGAAAAGAATAATTATAACCAATAGAATGAACCATGAGAAAGAAGAAACAAGACAAAACAAAAAAGAGAGCAAATAGTCTGCTTTGATCTGCATTCAGACTCCATAATTCTTTCTCTGGATATGAATAGCATTTTCCATCATGAACCTTTTGGAGTTGTCTTAGAATCTTGCATTACTGAGAAGAGCCAAGTCTGTCAAAGTCAGTCATCTCACAGTGTGACTGTAACTGTGTACAGTGTTCTCCTGGTTCTGCTTCCCTCACTCAACATCAGTTCATACAAGTCTTTCCAGGTTTTTTTGAAGTCTTGCTGCTTATCATATCTTTTAGCACAATAGTATTTCATTACATTCATATACCACAACTTGCCACCACAAAAAGAGCTACTATAAATATTTTTGTACATGAGGGTCCTTTTCACATTTGTATGATCTTTTTGGGATATAGCCCTAGAAGTGGTTTGGACATAGTTCCAAATTGCTCCGCAAAATGGCTGGATCAGTATCCAACTCCACCAATAATACATTAGTGTTACAATTTTCCCATATCTTCTCCAACACTTATAACTTTCCTGTTTTGTCTTGTTAGCCAATCTGGCAGGTATGATGTGGTACCTAAGAGTTATTTTGATTTAATCAATAGTGATTTAGAGCATTTTTTCATAGAACCATAGATATTTAATTTCTTCCTCTGAAATGTACCTGTTTATATCCTTTGATCATTTATCATTTGGGGAATGACATATTCTTTTTTTTAAAAAAAAATTTATTTGTTTTCATTTTTCAACAATCACTTCCATAAGTTTTAAATTTTTCTCTCTCTCTCTTCCCCTTCCCTCTCCATGATGGCATACAGTCTTACATGAATTCTACACATGGTTGGTTTTTGTCCTTCTTTTTCGAAGAGGACCAAAATGACATCACCATGATAAAGTGAAGTTTCAGTATGTCCGGCTGTGGCTGATCAGACCAATATGAGCTTGAAATGCTCTACCACAGGTTGGGCACATATAGTACATGTGGGGTGGATACTCAAAATTTGCACATTCTACGTTTACTTTGTGCTATCTCAGTTCTGCTTTGCTCATAAAGCACAGCACCCTTTCTGATGTGGGCATGCCCTGCTGAGTGGTCCTGTGCCAGTGTCTCCCATGTTGCACAGTCAAATCCAAAGTTCTTGAGAGAGACCTTGAGAGTGTCCTTGTATCACTTCTTCTGGCCACCATGTGATTACCTGCCCCATGTAAGTCCTCCTCAAAATAGTCTTTTTGGCAAGCATGTATTTTGCATTTGAACATCGTGGCCAGCTCATCAGAGTTGTGCTCTCTGAAGCATAGTTTGTTTGAATGCTTGACAGTTCAGCTCAAGCAAGGACTTCAGTGTCTAGTGCCTTATCCTGCCAGGTGATCCTCAGAATCTTCCTAAGACAGTTCAAATGGAAGCGATTCAGTTTCCTGGCATGGCACTGGTAGACTGTCCATAATACCACTTCTCTCCCAAACTTCTCTTTGGAGCCTCCCAAACACTGACCTAGCTTTGGCAATGTGTGCATCAACCTCATTGTCAATGTGTACATCCCTGGAAAGTACACTACCAAGGTAAGTGAACTTATCCACAGCATTCAAAACTTCTCCATTTGCTTTAACCAATGGTTCCACATATGGATGGTGTGGTGGTGGCTGATAGCGCACCTGTGTTTTCTTGGTGTTAATTATTAGACCAAAATTAGCACAGGCAGCAGAGAATTGATCCATACTTTGTTGCATCTATCTATTTGATAAGCTGATGAGAGTCTTAGAGGGAAGATATTAAGGGTAAGGACTGGGAAAGACTTCTTGCAAAAAATGTGACTTTTCTCCAGACTTGAAGGAAACCAGGAAAGCCAGGAAATGGAGGATGAGGAGATTGAAGAGGAAGATATGCATTCTTATTAAACACATTTTCACATTATTCATGTTTCATAGAAGGAATAAAATAAATGAGAGAAACCATGAGAAAAAAACAAAACAAACATAATAAAATAGAAAATCGTCTGCTTCATTCTGCATTCTGACTCGGTAGTTCTTTCTCTAGATGTGGATGGCATTTTGCCTCGAGTCCTTTGGAAATGTTTTAGGTCCTTGCACTGCTGTGAAGGGCTAAGTCTATTAGAAACAGCCCTCGCACACTATGGCTGTTACAGGGTACAATGTTCTCCTGATTCTGCTCCTTTCACTCAGCATCAGTTCATATAAGTCCTTTCAGGTCTTTCTGAAGTCTTCCTATTCATCATTTCTTATACCACAGTAGTATTTCATTACATTCATATACCACAACTTGTTCAACCATTCTTCAATTGATGGGCATCCCCTCAATTTCCAGTTCTTGGCTACCACAAAGAGAGCTGCTATAAATATTTTTGTACATAGTAGTTCTTTTCTCATTTTTATGATCTTTTTGGGATACAATCCTAGAAGTGATATTGCTGGGTCAACGGGTATGCACATTTTTGTAGCCCTTTGGGCATAGTTCTAAGTTGCTCTCCAGAATGGTTGGATGAGTTCACAGCTCCACCAACAATGAATTAGTGTTCCAGCTCTCCCACATCTTCTCTAACATTTATCATCTTCCTGTTTTTTTCATGTTATTAGCCAATCTGATAGGTGTGATGTTGTACCTCAGAATTATTTTGATTTGCTTCTCTCTAATCAATAGTGATTTAGAGCATTTTTAAATTTAATTTTATTTATTTATTTTTTTTGATGTTCTACAATCACTACCTTAACATTAAGATTTTAACCCCCGACACCTACCCCCCCCCACTCCCCTCCCTCCCCAAGACACCATACAATTTTGTATAGGTTGTACATATACTTTCCTATTGAATACGTTTTCACTATAGTCATGCTATGTAGTCAGACTAAAATAAATGGAAGAAATCATATAACAAATCAAAGCATAATACACACACACACACACACACACACACACACACACACACACACACGTGATCTGCTACATTCTGCGAATGAGTTCCATAGTTCTTTCTCTGAGTGTGGAAGGCATTTTGCTTTAGAAAACCATTGGGATTTTTTTTTTTAAGTTCTTACGTTATTACGAAATTCCAAGTCTACCAGAAAAAACTCTCATACACTGTGGTTGTTGCTGTGCACAAAGTTCTCCTGGTTCTACTCCTTTCACTCAGCATCAGATCATATAAGTCCTTCCAGACCTTCCTGAAGTCTTCCTGTTCATCATTTCTTATGGCACAATAGTACTCCATTACATTCATATACCATAATTTATTCAGCCATTCCCCAGTTGATGGTCATCCCCTTGATTTCCAGTTTTTGGCAACTACAAAGAGTGCTGCTATAAATATTTTTGTACATGTGGGACCCTTTCCCATTTTTATGATCTCTTGGGTATACAGTCCTAGTAGTGATATTGCTGGGTCAAAGGGTATGCACATTTTTGTAGCCCTTTGGGCATAGTTCCAAACTGCTTTCCAGAATGGTTGGATGAGTTCACAGCTCCACCAACAATGAATTAGTGTTCCAACTCTCCCACATCTTCTCCAACAGTTATCATCTTCCTGTTTTATCATGTCAGCCAATCTGATAGGTATGATGTGGTATCTCAGAGTTGTTTTGATTTGCATCTCTCTGATCAATAGTGATTTAGAGCATTTTTTCATATGACTATAGATAGCTTTAATTTCTTCCTCTGAAAACTGCCTGTTCATATCCTTTGACATTTATCAATTGGGGAATGACTTGTATTCTTATAAATTTGACTCAGTTCTCGATATCTTTGAGAAATGAGATCTTTATCAGAGATGCAAGTTGTAAAAATTCTTTCCCAGTTTTCTGCTTCTCTCCTAATCTTGGTGTCATTGGCTTTGTTTGTACAAAAAATTTTCAATTTAGTGTAATCAAAATTATCCATTTTGCATTTCATAATGTTCTCTATCTCTCTTGTTTGGTCACAAATTCTTCCATTCTCCATAAATCTGACAGATAAATTATTCCTTGCAAATTATTCCTTGCTCTCCTAGTTTGCTTATAGTGTCAACCTTTAAATCTAACTCTTGTACACATTTCGACTCTATTTTGGTATATTGTGTAAGATATTGGTCTATGCCCAGTTTCTGCCATACTATTTCCCATTTTTCCCAACAGTTTTGTCAAATAGTGAGTTCTTATCCCAGAAGCTGGAGTCTTTGAGTTCATCAAATAGTACATTACTCTAGCCATTGATTACTGTGTCTTGTGCACCTAACCTATTTCACTGATCTACCACTCTTATTTCTTAGCCAGTACCAAGTAGTTTTGATGGTGGCTACTTTATAATACAATTTAAGCTCTGGTATGGCAGGGCCACCTTTTCTTGCATTTCTTTTCATTAATTACCTTTGTTCTTCCAGATGAATTTTGTTATTTTTTATAGCTATGTAAAGTAACTTTTTGGTAGTTTGATTGGTATGGCACTGAATAAGTAAATTAATTTAGGTAGAATTGTCCTTTTTATTATATTAGCTCTGCCTACCTACAGCAACTGATATTTTCCCAGTTATTTAGATCTGACTTTATTTGTGTGAAAAGTGTTTTGTAATTATGTTCATATATTCCTGGGTTTGTTTTGGCAGGTAGACTTCCAAATATCTTATAATTTTTACAGCAACTTTAAATGGAATTTCTCTTTCTATCTCTTGTTCTTGGCTTTTCTTAGTGATATATAGAAATGCTGAGGATTTATGTGGATTTATTTTATATCCTACACCTTTGTTAAGGTTATTTATTATTTCAAGTAGTTTTTTACTTGATTCTCTAAAATTCTTTAAGTATATCATCTTATCATCAGCAAATAGTGATAGCTTTGTTTCTTTTTTGCCTATTCTAATTCTTTCCATTTCTTTTTCTTCTTTTGTTGCTAAAGCTAACATTTCTAGTACCTTACTGAATAACAGTGGTGATAATGGACATCCTTGTTTTATCCTCAGTCTTACTGGAAATGCTTCTAGCTTATCCCCATTACATATAATACTTGCTGATGGTTTTTGGTAGGTGGTGCTTATCCTTTTAAGGAAGACTCCATTTATTCCTATGCTCTCTAGTATTTTTAATAGGAATGGGTGTTGTATTTTCTTAAAAGCTTTTTCTGCATCCATTGAGATAATCATAGTTTCTATTAGTTTTGTTGTTGATGTGATCAGTTATTATAGTTTTCCTAATATTGAACCGTGCATTCCTGAATAAATCCTACCTGGTCATAGTGTATTATTCTTATGATAAGTTGCTGTAGTCTTTTTGCCAATATTTTAAAATTTTTGCATCTATATTCTTTAGGGAAATTGGTCTGTAATTTTCTTTTCTGTTTTGACTCATCCTGATTTAGGTATCAGTACCATATTTGTATCATAAAAAAAATTGGTAGGACTCCACCTATTTTCCCAAATAGTCTATATAGAATTGGAATTCATTGTTCTTTAAGTGGTTGTTAGAATTCACTTGTTATCCATCTGACCCTGGAGATTTTTTCCTAGGGAGTTCTTAACATTCATTTAAAATTTTTTTTGGGTTCCACATTTTTTTCTCCCTTCACTTCTTTCCCCGCTTACTAAAATGGTAAGCAATTTGATGTGGATTATCTATGTGCAATCATATAAAACATATTTCCATATTAGTCATGTTGTAAAGGAAGAAGCAGACCAAAAGAAAAAAAAGACACATAAAAATGAAAATAGTATACTTCAGCCTGTAGTCAGATTCCATAGTTCTTTCTATGTATGTGGATAGCATTTTCCATCATGACTCTTTTGGTTCGTTGTATTGCTGAGAAGACCTAAGTCTATCATATTTTATCATCACACAATATTGCTGTTACTATGTATAATGTTCTCCTGGTTCTGCTCACTTCAGTTTGCATCACTTCATGTAAGTCTTTCAAAGTTTTTCTGAAATCTGTCTGCTCATCATTTCTTATTGTACAATAGTATTGCATTACATTCATATACCACAACATCACCCTGGTTTCTTAAAGGATATATGAGCAGATATAAACCCTGGAAAGTTCTGCCATTTGAGAAAAGTTTTGAGGCTGGCATCTTTTTGAGGATGGTCTGTTTTCTGCTTTCCATGGATCAGCGGCACTAGCTGGTGAAGGTGATCATTAAAGCTGGTCAGGAGGGAGTAAAATTTTTGGCTCGGGCAAGCCATGAAACAAAAAATACAAAATGAACCTCAGCTATATGTTGTACCCCTCTACTGAAGCATAGTGCAGAATTGAAGAAAAGTGGATAGGGCCTTTTGGGAATCTCATTTTATAAATAGTCTCTATACATATTAATTTAACTCACCCTGAATGTAAGATCCTTGACTTAGCACCAATGAAATGTTGACATACTAGATTGACATTGAATTGTATCAATAATGATATTCTCACTGTCAATGAAATCGAATATCACAATGTATATACTTCTGTCTTATAAATTAGAGCTAAATGGAAGGATGCCTCAGGTTCTCCTTGAAGAGAGAAATAAAAGAATTGGTGCAGTTGGTTTTTAGTATATGTCCAAAGGCAATAAGAAGAATCGTTTCTTGTGATATTTTGCAATGCATAGCTCATGGGCATTTGCAGAAGTACTATCATGAAAATAATGATAACTTATGCACCAATACCTCTTGCAGACAATAAAAAGGTAGAAAAGTTTTAGAAGGAACTTGATAAGACTCTCTAAATAAAATCAACCTTAATTCTCATTAATTTTAATAAAAAGTTTAGTGTAAAGGACCATATATGTTGAAATATATGACTTTAAATGAAGAAATGAGGGTCCAAAGGCATGTAGACTGCATAGAAGTTTTATACCTAAAAGTAATGAAGGCTTTTTTCAGAAATAAAGTTGGGAGGGGTTAGAGGTGGCATAATTTGAGAACTTGAAACAATATTATACCCACAAAATCAAATTTGCTATTTTTTCATCAGCTGAGTAACTAGTTAACGTGAGAGTCATTTCTGAATTGGTTGTTAATTATACTCTGCCATTGTATAGTGAGGCCACTGATTTGCTAAGTGAAAGGTCAGAATCAATATCAAGCTAGGGGAAAGGAGGATAAGGATGAGAAGATAAATGTAATTAAAAAAAAAAAAACACCTGACCTGTCTAAATAAACTTACTGAAGCTGAAAAATGGAGAGTGGATAAAGGAACAGGTATCACTTTTGATTATAGCCATTTCCTGTGAAAGTGTAACTGGTATAAGTCAACTGTCACAAAAGAAAGGGCAAGGAATTATGTCAACAAATATCTAATTTCCTTGTAATCACAGACAACACTTTAATATAAACTGTTTCTTAAAATCTTGAGGAGAATGATGAACACAGAGAAGCAGTAACTTAGAGAAGCAGCGAAGGCAAAAACAGGTTTACAGAAAGCTTGTGAGAAATCCAATTTTCTGTATCCTGAAAATATTTAGGGTGAAACTTTTTTTATACTTAATAGTATTTTCTGCCAATTACATGTAAAGATAGTTTTCAACATTCATTTTTGTAAGATTTTTGGGTTCCAAATTTTTCTCCTTTCCTCCATTTCCTCTCCCCTCCCCCAAGACTGCAAGCAATCTGGTATAGATTATACATGTACAATGGGATGAACTTCTAAGAGAATAGATGAAAAATGGAAAATATGTAGCAAGATTTCTATAACTCTTTTCTCATGCTTTAGAATACCTACTTATTAATTCTAGTGTAATTCTTAAGTTTCTGTATGAGGGACTAGACATTAAATAAACAAGCAAGTAGAAGTACTGGATCCTATTGAATATTCACAGAGATGGTCTGTTCTGGTGGCAGCAATTTTTAGGTTTATGAGAGGGATTAAATTTCAAAATATCTGTAAAACGGGAGGATATAAAATACTTGGGAGAAACAGTCATGTTTTTTATTTTTAAAAAGGGGATAGAGGAAATAGTTATCAATGTAGATGCCTATCTTCTCTTTTCTATATCTTTGGGAATAATCTGCATTTATATACACACGCACACATCTACACATATACCTAATGTGAAGGGAACAGGCAGGTTTCTGTGAATGATACTCAGCAGCAGGCAGAATCTTTATAGTTACAGTTTTCTGAAACTTGTAGAAGATTCAAGATAGCACTATTCTGATTTGTTTATTACCAAAAATGGTTTGATTCAGTAAAGTAAAATACCTCCTTTAAAGCTTAAACACAGTGTCTCCCATGCATATTTTAAAAAATCAAATAAAATTCCTTGAATGACACAAGAAAGGACTTTTTTCCAGCCCTCTGATTATTAATATGAAATGAAGTATAAAACAAGGAAATGTGTCTGCCACCGTTATGGAGGATGTTCAATAGAGTCTGAATTAAAAAGGGATTATTGATAGGTGATTATGTTTTCTAGATGTTTCTTTTTGTGGATGACTTTGTATTAATGGTATCTAGTCCCATATAGGAAAAACCAAGTAGTTGGAGGGTACCTATTATCTCTCCAGTTGTGTCTCATGGTTTAGACAACCCATAGGAGCTAGTCCTTTAGTAGATATATTTTAGACAGACGGCAGATAGATATTGAGCCAAGTCCAGCATTGAATAGGATAGGAGAATGAGAAAAAATTATATTGAATTTGGGGATTCTATGGTGGTTTTTTCTTTTTTAAAAAATTATTTTGATATTGAACATGAGGGAGGGAGAGAAAGAGAGAAAATGAGAACATTTCTGTACACACAACAGGGCACAAGAAGACAATTCTGTATGAAAACTGTGAATCTTCCTTTGTGTGGTGCTTTTAAATTGAATTCAAGATTTTCCATGAGAGAAAACCAAATTTCTTCACACCTGTATTCTTCAAGGAATGGTAAATAGCTATAAAACCTGGAATACCATAATCAAAATTGTTACTCGGAGTATAATAGACATATGTGGGCATGAGTAGGCTTTAATATATTCCATCAACAACAAAATCAATAATTATAAGAAGTTGGCCAGTGTGAGGGATTTATCAAGAATGAGAGATAACTCCACATGCTGCATTTGTACCCATCTAATATTAAGAGCTAAAAGAAGGCTCCTGGGACCAGTGTAGGGATGAAACATTGAGAGTACATAGACAGGAAGTTTGCACAATGAAAAGACCCAGATGGATTGTCATCTGCAGTGTTAGAGGCAGTAGCCCACGTTAAATTTATTGAAGTATTGTCCTGAGAACTGTGTGAATCTAAACCAGTTTTAAAAGTTGATCAGTGAAAAACTGCTAGTCTTCTCATCAAGAAGAATAAAGATATTGCTAAGGTCCTGTAGCTTTTCAGTTATACACAATGGAAAGGAAAAACTGATTTTCCTATTCAGTTTTAGTTGGTGGTAAACATTCTGTTAGTCGTTAGGAATTTTTTTATTGTTTGGGTCCAAGATCTTGGGGTTTAGAAATTAAAATTTACTCTGAGGTCAAGCTGTTGCGGTTGATAGATCGTATCCACCATCCGACGCCCCCTGCCCAGAGTAAAAGTGGATACTAGAAATTGGGTACTTTTTAAAAAACTTCAAAGGAAATATTTATTAGATTTCCCCAATAATCCTTCAGGACTAATAGGAGAAACCAATTTAAAATCCTGGTCTAGGATTGCTCTTTGTACCAGTTTTATGGCAATTCTTCATGTTCTGCTTTATGTGTTAGTCATGCACGTCTTGCCTTACCTATTAGGTTGTAAACTTAGGAAGTCTTAGTCATCTTAACGCTCTCATAATTCTTAGCACAGTGCCTTGCATATAGCAGGTGTTTAGTACATGTTTAAGTAAGGAATAGGACCACCTGAAGCATGAAGTATGAACAAGCATTGTATGTTGTCTTTATATTCAGGGTGATTGAATCAGTAGGGTTGGGCTACTTCGTCAGGCTGTCTAAATGAAACAAACTTGGTGAGAATAATGTCCTTGAAGCCTAGGTTGGAGAAAGGGTTAAGGAATAGTCGTTGCTCATAGGATAAAGAGCTAATGACCAGGAATAATAGTATTTTGTTAATTGAGCAAGCAGAATTATGCAGACTACCCTATTGAATATGGCAGTGGGGAACTTTTCATTGATCTTAAGAAGTTTAGAATATAAATTGCTGAATTCCATTGAGAAAGTGAGTCCAAGATTAAGCTAGTAGTTAGGAAGTTCTCAGAGTAGAGATAAACTCTAAGAATTTGTAGATAAAAGGAAAGAGAAAGATTAGCTAGGTTATAAGAAGACTCAGAGCTCATTTAAGAATAGGTATAACCTATATGGCTTCTTCATTGTTCTTTTGGTTAGGTGAAGGAATTAGGAGAGGGTACATTTAGAAGAGCCTGTTGATGTGGCAGTGATAGATTAAGTAGGTGCTTAATAAATACTTATTAGCTTAATGAAGGTAAGGTGCTAAAAGCAGGACATAATGGGAATTGGACATTCATTATGAAATTTTCCGTCCAGCTTTGCCTGGCCCTAACAGGGACACTAGGCATGTTTGTGGGGAGACATTTTGTCCTCCTTAGGGTTAATTTTTAAAATATGGGAAGTATATCCCCAGTCAACCAACAAATCTTTATAAAGCACTAGAACATAGTCCTTAGACACTGGGGAGATACTAAGTTGAGAAGTTATGGTCTTGGTCTTTAGGACGTTTTAGTTTAGTAGAGAGATAAGATATCAATAGAGTAAGTACAATATTATATAAATGGTTTAGAGAAAATAAAATGCTACATGAGGTCTGGAGGAGGTTTTTACTAAGTTGGGGTCAGTGGGGAGAAGAGAGCAGAATTAGGGAAGGTTTCTTGGAGCAGGTGGTGTTTGGGTCTGGCTCTTAAAGCATGGGAAGGAATATAATACGTATTCTATCCTTTCCTTTACATTCTAGGCATAGAGGATAATCCTAGTAAAGGCACTGAAGTGTGAAAATGTGTGAGTTTGGGAGAGGGTTGTCTAGGTTGGCTGTGGAATATAGTGCTTATTGAGTTGTTTAGTGGAAGACAAGCAAGGTGCTGACCTCAAGTCAGGAAGACTTATCTTCCTGAGTTTAAATCCAGCCTCAGACACTTAAAAGCTGTGCAGCTCTGGGCAAGTCACTTCACCCTGTTTGCCTCAGTTTCCTCATCTGTAAAATGAGCTAAGAACAGAAATGATAAATGTCTCCGGTATCTTTGCCAAGAAAACCCCAATGGGGTCATGTTGGACATGATTAAACCACAGTAGGGCCTGAGTTAGGTTATATCACTTGTGTCAGGTAAAGTAAAAGTAAAACTTTTACTAAAGAGACTATAGGGAAACTGAAGTTTGGTTTTTTTATTTTTTTCAACTAACAAAATTTTTTTTTCTCCTATTCTCATTTTGGGAGAAAAACTTGAAACAAACCCTTACTTCAAACATGCAAAACAAATTCTGGCTTTGGCCATGTCTCAAAAATATGGCTCATTCTATACTGCAAAGCTATCACCTCTATCAGGAGGGTAGGTATCATACTTCAACATTCGTTTTCTGGAATCTTGGTTGGTCATTATGTTTATCAGTTCTTAAGTTGTTCAAAGTTCTTTGTCTTTAAAATATTATTGTTTAAATTGTACTTCTGGTTCTGCTACCTGTGTGTCCATACAAGTCTTTCCAGATTTCTCTGAAATCCTCCTTTTCATCATTTCTTACAGCACAAAAGTATTCCATTACATTTATACACTGATTTGTTCAGCTGTTCTCCTGTTGATGGGCAACTCCCTTTGCATTTACAAAGAGTGCTGCTATAAATAGTTTTATACGTATGGATCCTTTCTTCTAAACCTAGTAATACTGAGGATTTGGGGCAGATTAATGACATAACTAGGTTCTATCCAGGAATGGGGAACCTGTGGCTTAAAGGCCCTCAAATGCAGTCCTTTAACTGAATCCAAACTTCTCAGAAGAAATTCCCTTAATGAAAAGATTTGTTCCGTAAAACTTGAACTCAGTCAAAAAGCCACACCCAACAACCTAGGAGGCCACATGTGGCCTGGAAGCCACAGGTTCCCCACCCCTGTTACCCACATATCCTAGTTTTCCTTAATTACTCATTTTAGCTCTGGTGTCTGTGAGTCTAAATTCTGTATTCTATGTTTTCAGTCAATACAGTCAGTAATAAGAGACCAAGGCCATGACTTCTCAACTTTGTCTCTTCCCTGGATCAGAACTGTGCATTGATGCTTCCTACATGTGGAGTAATTTTTATTCATGATGAACTTAATGCTCTTGAACTTAAAAGTACTTCATTTTGTTGTGCAATTAACACACCCTTTTCTGTTGATGTTTTCATGGACATCATTTGGGAGGTGTTTAGATGGAACTCTTCCTCTGCTCCCCTCCAGCCGAGTGCGAGTGGGTTCAAAACGCTGGACCACTTGACTTTTCGGCATTAGTTTTCTCGTCTATGTAGTCTTCATTTTAGGAATGGATCTCCTTTTGAAGATTTGTAAGTTGTTTTCTTAAATCAGAATGTGTTTTCTGCTGAAGTATGCAGTAAACGATGGCGATATTTTCTAAATTAGATTACAGAAGACTTCCTGATTCATTATATAGCTACGTCAACACTAGCCCTGGTTTTAGGACTTCGGATCATGAAGTGCAGAACCTTAGGATAAAGCATAGTTAACCATGGCTTCCATCCCTTTTTCAGGGTCACTCTCTTGCAGAATTTTAAAAGAGACAAAGTTAGGTTTTTGTTGCCCTCCCAATTTTTTTGGACCTTTTTCCCCCATTTCCATCCAGTAGTACACTATTTCCCTCTAGCCTTGCAACACAGGAAGGTTAATTTTAAGATTGTCAGAATGCTCAGTGGTCTGTCTATCTTACCTATCTTTGATTTCTTCAATCAGAAATCCTTTCTCAATGTAGCCAATTTCAAGTAGGAAAGCTGATAAGATTTGAGTTGTCAGTGTATATGATTAATAGCCCAGTCCTAGACCTTCTTAGATATTTGTTTATTTGTATGTTTCTCATTAACATAGATTTCTTAAATACTAAGATTTCATAGAATGTGAGATAGTTTTAGGCAGAACACTACTAGATAAACAGGGCATTATTGCCTGGAAGGATGTTCTTGGCATCAGATTCTCCCAAGTTGTACACTTCGCCTTTGGGAGCCACAATTCCCATTTTCCCCCCATCTTCTATTCCCCCTTACAGTGGGTCCCATAGTAGCTATAACAGGGGCCATGTAAGTAATGGTGGAGAGAAGAGCAGAGATACAGGAATTTTGGATCTGTTTATAGATTAGGGAATACCTGTATGAGTAGGAATAGGTAAGAGATTTTGTGAACTATTATTAAATATTTGGGAAATATCTGAAAGTTTTTTATGGCCAAAGAAAAAGGAATCTATAATGCTTAAACTAGAGAAGGGTTGACAAGAATAGTTGTAGGCTTAGAGCCAGTTATATTTTTATGATGATCTACAAAAGTATTTTTGGAAAATGACCTAACTGTGCAGTTTATTAAACTGTCTTCTAAATAAAAGAACTTGAGCACATTTCTAGGTTTATAAATAATTATGTTAAGTGATCTTAAGGAATCTTTAAGGGATTTAGCTTGAATCACTAAAGAGAACAAGAATAGAAGGATTTTCCTTAACATAATAAAGTTATCTATTTTAGCCTGAGCCAACATACTATGCAATGGAAAAAGTTTTGAAGCAATCTCATGAGAAAGAGGTACAAATATGGTGCTCCTTTTTACCACTTCTATTTTGTATTGTATTGGAAATGGTAGCAATTTCTGTAAGAGAAGGAAAAAACGTTAGAAGGATTGTCATTGGAAATGAAGAGATCAAAATACTATTTTTTGTTACCTGATACCTTATTTAGAAAATCCACTTGCCTCAACCAAATATTTGAGTAAGTGAATTCAGCAAGTTTCTAGGATATAAGATTGACTCATAAAATTATAGACATTCTTTTATTAGTAATAAAGATCAAGAAAAAATAAGAATAAAACTGTAGTTAATTTTATCTTTTGTCTCCCTTTAAAGTTTTTTTTTTTAACATATCACTATCATTTTCTAGTGACTCCCTCCCTTCTAACAAATAAGCACAGTCAAGAAAAACAGCCAAGTGTGAAAGCGTTGACCTCGTTGTGTTCGAAATGCTTCACCACCAGATCCTCCAGAGTCTTAATTGTCAGGGCACTGATGCAGCCTTTCAGCATTGCTTTGCTTCGCATTGCTGTGTCCTTTGTAATCGTTTTCCTGGGCCTGCTCACTTCACTCTGCTACAGTTAATCCAGGTCTTCTTTGAATTTTTTATATATCACTTCCTACAGCACAATAAAATTCCAAAATTGATGGGAATGCACTACCATTTCTTTGTTACTGTAACAAATGTTCCTATCAATACTTTTGTGTTAGATGAGGCCTTTTGTTTCATGTTTGATGTCCTTGTTGCATATTGCCAGGTAAGTAATATCCCTGGATTTAAGGGAATGTTTATAGCTTAATTATTTTTTTAATATAATTCCAAATTGTTTTCCAGAACTGTTGAACTAATGCATTGGTCCACCAATAATACATGCCTTTCTTCCCAGTATATGCAGTTTTTGTCTTTTTTTATCTTTGCCAAACTGATGGTTGTAAAATAAAACCTCAGGGTGGTTTTAACTCGTCATTTCTCTTTTTAATAATTCAGAGCTGTATTTCATACTCTTGTAGATAGCTCTTATTTTCTCTGTTGAAAATCCTTCATATCCTTTGATGATTTATCTTTTGGAAAATGACCCTTCTTTTTACATATTTGCATCATATATGTGTATGTAGATGGATCTACACATATACACACATACATACCCCTAAATTAGATTTCAAACCATTTACAGAGATAATTGTAGCATGAATTCCCCACTTTAACTGCTTCTCTTCTAATTCTAGCAGCATTGCTTTTGTTTATGCAAGAGCTTTTCAGTTTTATATAATCAAAATTGGCCATTTTATCCCTTTGATAACCTCTGTCCTTTCTTTAGTTAAAAATTCTCCTATCCCTAGTTGTGCAAGGTACTTTGTACTTGCATTTTTTTAAATGTGACCTCTTATATTTAAGTCATGTATGCATTTGAACTTTTATTATGGCATATGGTATGACATGTTGGTTTAAAACTTCTGCCAAACTGCTTTCTACTTTTCCCAGAAGATTTTTTTTATTGAATATGGGATCTTTTCCCCAACAATTATTGTTTGGGTTTTATGGAACATTAGGCTACTTATGTTTGATTGCTTCTGGGTCTCACCTGCCTAATCTGTTCCATCGATCAGCTTCAATATTTAAAAATTGGTACAAATAATTTTGGCGTGCTCTACTTTGTATTATAGTTTAGTTTGAAATCTTATGACATTAGGGTGTCCACTTCATTAGGGAACTTTTCTGTTTTCATTATTTACCTTGAGATTCTTGACCTTTTTGATATTCCATACGAATTTTATTATTTCTTCTAGTTAAGGATATGCAGTGTTAAGTCTTAATCCTTGACATATTACTAATAGTACATGTGTTTAAAAACAGTTTTTCCAAGTTCATGTACTTTTTAAAATCTATAGAAAATAAAGAATGGGGAGAAGAGTCAAAATATACTAACTTTTGTCTTATTTGATTGCATGTCCGATAGCTTTTACTCTGTTCCACGGGATCTATTTCTCAATTTTTTTCCTAAGAGCTAGATGGAAGTTATTATTAAAGATCTCTGGTGCTAGGAAAAAATAGAGAAATAGATCAGTGGAACATAATCAGGTGTGCAAAGAATAAAATACACACATAAAAAAATCTCCATTTATTTTCTATAAGTTTTTTTTTTTTAACACATTGCTTGGAAAAATTGGTTAGTATTGTGTCAGGGAATGAATTTAGATTGACACTCACACTGCATACTACAGTTTGTAGTATTTCTGCTGGATGATGGTTTTAAAAATAAAAATTAACTTTAGAATATGGAAAAAACTGGAATAATATGTTTATATCAGTTACAGAAGGGAGAATAATTTTTATTTTAAATGAACAAGAGAAATTATTAGGGGCAGGATAGATGTGCCTGATTACATTAAAATGAAAAAAATTTGCACAACAACATAAACCAAAATAAAATTAAATTGATGATGTATTTCACAGAAGAAAAAGTTGGTAGTAAAAATATGTAAGGAACTGTTAAAAATTTAAAAGATACCTTGGAGTTCCTAATGGATAAAATAATCAAGGAATATGAATACACAATTTACAATAGGTGAAATACAAATTGTTAATCACTTAAAAATGCTTAACCTCCCTAATAATAAAATAAAAGTAATCAGAGGTGCAAATCAAATTAACCTTGCATCCTACAAATTGATGGAAATAATTTGAAATAGTGAAACAGTATTGAAGGGATTTCAGAGAAACAGGTTTACTTCTTTTTTTGTGAGTGGAATTGAAAAGTAGTAGAAACCCTTGGCAGAGGGCTCTGTATTTAGAATCAAATATTCTGATCTGAAAATCCCAGATTGCATATTTACTAGCTATATGACTGTGGGCATTTAATTGCCCTCAGTTCGAATTTTCTTATCTATAAGATGGGAATGACATATATTGTAAATCTTAAAATGCTTTTAAAACTTAAGCTGCTATTATCATTAATAGTTTATTACTTATTGTAACATAATAAACATGCACTTCTTCTGAAACATACTGGCTCTGCAATGCTGAAGGCATGTCACAGATTCAGTGGCCCAGGTAACTCTAGATGTGGAGGAACTGTTGATCTCTATTGGTGATAGGAGTTTCCTCATATGAATGAAATCACATATACATTATAAAAATAATGTTATTTGTGAATTTTGACACTAGTAATTTATTGTATTGTGTTATGTGTTTATATTTAGCAAAACGTCAGTACTCTACAACTCATTTAGTTCTTCTTGGTCTTAAGAATTTCCAGTAGCTTCCTTGAATAATAATCTTGTTATTCTCTGCCATGGTCACAGCATATCTTTAAGAATGATGTTTAGTTCTGAACCCCTCATTTTAAGAACATTGATGAACTGGAGAGTGTCCAGAGGAAGGCACCCAGGATGGTAAAAGAACTTGAGTTCCATGAGATTCATTAGAAAGAAAAGGGTATATTTAGCCTAAAGAACAGAAGACTGAATAGGGTTGTAGGATAGTGGTGGATAATAGCTCTTTTTTTTTTAATTTATTTATTTTAAGTTTTTAATATTCATTTCCACAAAATTTTGAGTTCCAAATTTTCTCCCCATCTTTCCCCTCCCCCTACCCCAAAACTCTGAGCATTCTAATTACCCCTACCCCCAATCTGCCCTCCCTTCTAACATCCCTCCCTTCCCTTGTCCCCATCTTCTCTTTTGTCCTGTAGGGCAAGATAAATTTCTATACCCCATTACCTGTATTTCTTATTTCCCAATTGTATGCAAGAACAATACTCAACAATTGTTCCTAAAACTTTGAGTTCCGACTTCTCTTCCTTCCTCCTTCCCCACCCATTCCCATTAGGAAGGCAAGCAATTCAGTATAGGCTGTATATGCATAATTTTGCAAATAACTTCCATAATAGTCATGTTGTGTAAGACTAACTATATTTCCCTCCATCCTATCCTGCCCCCCGTTGCTTCTATTCTCTCTTTTGACCTTGTCCCTCCCCAAGAGTGTTGACTTCTAACTGCCCCCTCCTCCCATTACCCTCCCTTCCATCTCCCCCTCACCCTGCTTATCCCTTTCTCCCCCACTTTCCTGTATGATAAGATAGGTTTTCATACCAAAATGAGTGTGCATTTTATTGCTTCCTTGAGCCAAATGTGATAAGAGTAAGCTTCACGTTTTCCCTTTCACCTCCTCCTTTTTTCCCTCCATTGAAAAGTCTTTTTCTTGCCTCTTTTATGAGAGATAATTTGCCCCTTTCCATTTCTCCCTTTCTCCTCCCAATATATTCCTCTCTCACTTCTTAATTTTATTTTTTTAGATATCATCCCTTCCTCTTCAACTTACCCTGTGCTGTGTGTGTGTGTGTGTGTGTGTAATCCCCCCAACTACCCAGATACTGAAAAAAGTTTCAAGACTTAACAAATATTGTCTTTCCATGTAGGAATGTAAACAGTTCAACTTTAATAAGTCCCTTATGATTTCTCTTTCCTGTTTACCTTTTCATCCTCTTGATTCTTGTGTTTGAAAATTAAATTTTCAGCTTTGGTCTTTTCATCAAGAATGCTTGAAAGTCCTCTATTTTGTTGAATGACCATTTTTTTCCCCTGAAGTATTATTCTCAGTTTTGCTGGGTAGGTGATTCTTGGTTTTCCTAGTTCCTTTGACTTCTGGAATATCGTATTCCGCGCCCTTCGATCCCTTAATGTAGAAGTTGCTAGATCTTGTGTTATCCTGATTGTATTTCCACAGTACTCAAATTGTTTCTTTCTAGCTACTTGCAATATTTTCTCTTTGACCTGGGAACTCTGGAATTTGGCTACAATGTTCCTAGGAGTTTCCCTTTTTGGATCTCTTTCAGGAGGTGATCTGTGGATTCTTTCAATATTTATTTTGCCCTCTGGTTCTAGAATCTCAGGGCAGTTTTCCTTGATAATTTCATGAAAGATGATCTATACGCTCTTTTTTGATCATGACTTTCAGGTAGTCCCATAATTTTTAAATTGTCTCTCCTGGATCTGTTCTCTAGGTCAGTTGTTTTTCCAGTGAGATATTTCACATAATCTTCCATTTTTTCATTCTTTTGGTTTTGTTTTGTGATTTCTTAGTTTCTAATAAAGTCATTAGCCTCCATTTTTAAAGAACTATTTTCTTCAGTGAGTTTTTGAACCTCTTTTTCCATTTGGCTAATTATGCTTTTTAAAGCATTCTTCTCCTCATTGGCTGTTTGAACCTCTTTTGCCAGTTGGGTTAGCCTATTTTTCAAGGTGTTATTTTCTTCAACATTTTTTTGGGTCTCCTTTAGCAAGGTGTTGACCTGCTTTTCATGATTTTCTTGCATCTCTCTCATTCCTCTTCCCAATTTTTCCTCCACCTCTCTTACTTGATTTTCAAAATCCTTTTTGAGCTCTTCCATGGCCAGAGGCCATTGAATATTTGTTTTGGATGTTTGGGATGCAGAAGCCTTGACTTTTATGTCTTTCCCTGATGGTAAGCATTGTTCTTCCTCATCTGAAAGGATGGGAGAAGGTATCTGTTCACCAAGAAAGTAACCTTCTGTAGTTTTATTTTTTTCCCTTTTTTGGGCATTTTCCCAACCAATTACTTGAGTTTTGGGTCCTTTGTTAAGAGTAGGGAATCTGTAAGATCTTAGTTCCTCCAGGGTGGCACAATCAAGCCTGTATACTGGTCTGGGAGCAACAAGAAACTTTTGTGCCCAGAATCTGTGAGTAGTAGAGTTTCTTCTCTACAACCACATTGCGTCCAGATCCACCAAGCCAGCACTGGTGGCTGAGATTCATGTCAGCTGCTCAGTTCTCCCAGGGGCTTTAGGTGGGGACATGGCCTCTATTCAGTGTGAGATTAAGATCAGCTGCTCAGTTCCCCCAGGGGCTTTCTGATGAGGCCTTCAACAATGAATGAGGTCTGCTGCCTGCCTTGGGAGCCCCTCTTCCTGCTGAGTCTGCTTATGTTGCCTGAGGCCAGACCTATGGAAACACCCTGCCCCCAATTGGCCAGCTGAAAAAACCAGCTCACTGACCTTTGGCATCTGTGGGTTGAGGGATCTGTGCTGCTACTGGGAATTCTGTCCCTGAAGCCTGCTTGGTCCTGTTCCCATTAGGCCAAGGCTGGGATGGGCTTCGCTCCGCATCACGTGCGACAAACCTTTCCCATCAGCCTTTCAGGTCAACCTGGTCTAGAAATCTCCTCCACTGTTGTTTTGTGGCTTCTGCTGCTCCAGAATTTGTTGAGAGTCTTTCTTTACAGGTATTTTATGGGCTGTGAGGGAATAGTTAGTGTATGTGCGTCTTTCTACTTGCCATCTTGGCTCTGCGCCCCCTCACCCCCCCCTCCATAATAGCTGTCTTTAGGTATTGTCAGGAGGAAGAATGATTAGATCTATTCCACTTGACCTTAGGGATCAGGACTTGGAGCAACAGTTGCAATTTTTAGAGATTTGATATAAGGAATTTGTTGTTCAGTTGTTTTCAGTCATGTCTTGATTCTCCATGACCCCATTTGGGATTTTCTTGGCAAACATACTGGAGTAGTTTGCCAATTTCTTCTCCAGTTCATTTTACAGTTGGAGAAACTGAGGCAGATAGGATTAAGTGACTTGTATCATACAGCTAATAAGTGGTCTGAGGTCAGATTTGAACTCAGGAAGATGAGTCTTCCCCACTCCCAAGTCTGGTACTCTATCTACTGCATCACCTAGCTGCCCTGATGTAAGGAAATTTCCTTCCAATTAAAGCTTTCCAAAGGTGGAATAGGCTGCCTTAAAATAGAGTGGGTTCTTTCTCATTGGAGAAGACTTCAGGTAGAGGCTGGATGATCATTAATCAAGGATAATATGAATAGGATTTTTAGGATGTGGGATGGATTCAGATGACTACTGAAGTTGCTCTCAGCTCTGAAATTCTGTGATTTCTGACTGTAAAAATGCCATTTTATCTAATATCTGTTTACCTTTTTTTTTTTTTTTTACGGAAGATACTGAGTCATGTCAAGTGGCAATTCAAAATATTTCATTGCTCTCATTTTTATTAAATGTATGACTAGTTATTTCAGTAGCTGTCACTACAGAAAACAGGTGTTATGATTTGGAGCAAATTTAAAGTATTGGTAGTCAGGCTTGTAGAAATATGCACTTCTTCAGAGGCATATTGACTTTTTCTTTACTGCAAAATTCTAAGGCGATGAGGAACTAACTTAATTTTCATATTGTATGGGCTGATCAACTTTTGTCTCCATGAGGTTCCTAGGTGGCCTCATGCATCAGAATTCTCAGATTCAAATAGAAAAGTGGATGTTCTATTGCAACTGTACCTACAGACAGATAGCAGGGACAGTCTGGAGGCTTTTTTAAGAAATATTTTACTTCTTTCTCCTTTCAAACTTAATTTTCAAGTTTAATTTGTCCCTCCAGGTTCTGACATTAAGAAGGGCTGCTACCTTTGCTCTCTCCCCTTTCCCCCAAAGAAGCACTTCCTGGCAGCCTATACATAAGCTATGAATGATATCATGTACTATGTAAGTTAATACAAAAATATTTAGTAAAACTCCTCTAGAGCCTTCACGAATGCATATTTCAAAGATTCGTTTGAAAGATTTGTTCCAGAGCCTTCCTTTTTAGTTAATTTCCTGCAGACATGGTAGTGAAAGATACTTAGAATAATTACTTTACTGATGCTGACTTCCTGACTTTAGTCAACCCTTTCTAACATCTACTGACATATGTATGTATTTTTAAAGTACCGTGAAATTAAATGGTGAGGGAGGAGATAGGAAGAATTGTGCAGTGATTTATTTAGCTTGAGGAATATTTTTTAAGAGCTAAGTAGTGAATTTTTAAAATAACAATTCTGCTTAAGATTATGAAATCTATATGTTTTTATCTGTTTAGGATAGGTTTTTATTTGACTTTAGACCACTTTGTGCTTTTCATATATAGTAGTGACCCATTAGTATTTTTCACATTAAAGATATTGAATATATATTAAAGAATATATTTATTCCTAAGTAAAAAAATTTTGAAGTTGTTCTAGATTTGTATTTTCAATATTTTAATATTATAATTCAAAAAAGATACTAATTTGATACTTTTTTTTCAGGTACATATTGAGATCCACTGAATATATTCGGCTGACTGTAACAAAGTACTATTTCTGGGTTTACTGCTTCATAAGATGGAAACTATGAAAGACAGAAGAACTACTCTGGGCAGTTGCCTCATTAACATGAAAGGGGAAGAAGACGTTGATTCCAACAAAGTATTTTGTAAAGTTAATAAAAGACAGCAGAAGGAGATCCCTCACCTACCAGACACATACTCCTGGTCAAATAAACCTGGAGTTGATTTCAACAGAAGTTTACACAAAGAGCTATTCTGTTCTGAGATGAAGAATTGTTTGAGTAAGGCTGATCCATTGCCACACATTGGTAACAAAATGCCTCCTTATTTGAGAAAATCAACAAGAAGAAATTCAACTAGAGCAGCTGCTCTGAAAGAGTCAGTTAATGTGGTTTTTCCTCCAAAAGAACATTTTGCTAAGATTTTCTGTGGTATTAATGAAGCAGTAGTGAGTGACTGGCTGGAAAGAGCTATCTGTTCTATTAATGACCTCAGAGAGTGGTGTAACATAGGGGATAATTTTGTACGGTTTGCAAATTTCTGGCTGTCAGAACTACCATACAAACAAAAAGTAAGCTTACTGCAGTTAGAAATGGGAATCTTTGAGGATGAACTGCAAAGTGCATTTTTTGAGGAAGTAGGCACTGAGTTAGAACTCTCTCAGCTGCACTCTGTCCTTTCTGCAACACTGTGTGAATACCCTGAAGTACTTCTGAATGATGAAACAAAATATGTTTTTCTTGACTATCTAAAGTTCATGTCTTCAGAGCAAACAATAGAATATAAGAAAATGCTTTCAAGTTTAAAATGTACAACAAACAATCTTCAGATAGCACTGTGGTTGCTAGCTGTACGAGCATTTGCGTTAGCAAACCTCTGGCATGCAGTAGTTAAGGTAAAAACAAAACAATGAGAAACAATAGTGAGGTTAATGTAAAATCTATTCTTTAAAATGAATGTTTCTAATTGAATTTAATTGCAAACAGTACAGTTATTCAGTTTCTGCCCAGGTTTGTGTGATTGGGCAAATGTAACAGAAGTAGAACTGGAATTGTTTTGTTGAAGCTGATTGTTACAACAAGGAATCATTTTTATGTCAGGAAACTTTTTTTGAAGTATTTAAAATTGTGCTAATGACGCATTCAGAGTTGGGCAAGCCTTTGAGAATATTAATGTTTTTGCAGTACTGATTTCTCACTAGAAGAAGCACTCTTCAGTTTCCATTTTAAAGGGCTACTGTCAAAATTCAATCTTCAGCATCTTTTTGCGTGTGACCCATGTAAAATTAAACTCATCTATTACTGGCTCTGCTGGGTTAACATTAAGTTGTTTTTTTATTTTGTAGAAATGTTTTAAACACCTGCAGTAAAGTTTGATTTCCTTTCTCACTATAAATTTGTTTTCCTGATCAACTTAAAAAAATTTAAATAGAGGCCCTAAGATTAAAAATGGCAGTATTGGATTTCTTGTGAGAAGGAATGTTCACTTCTCTGATCTTCAGAAACCTTATGGTATTATGTTAATTGAAAAGCTAACTTGCAAGTGGCTGATAGTTCAGCTATAGATTGGCCTACCAAGTGTTTCCATTATAAAGGGCCCAATTTTCTGGGATTGAAATATGTTCTGAATGGAAAAATTTAAATTTTCAGAAAGTCCTTTTTGTTACCAACAGACTTGCCTCAGCAATTAAAGTTATGGTCATGGAGACTCTACCCAGTGTCATTGATATATTGTGAAATAAGGAAAAGCATAGTAGTCTGGTACGGTTTAAAATGGGAAACATTTTCTTGCCAAACTCTTCTTTTGTTTCCTTCTAATTTTCTTCCTTCTAATGTTTCCTCTTTTGTTCCATGATTTTCCATGCCTGTTCTTAAACATTTTATTGGCCTTTTAAATTGTAGAATTGCATTGAGCTTATTTGCAAAAAAGCAGTAGAATTTCCCAGGTAGCATTCAAGTGCTGAAATGAAATTTGACTTGTAGCTATATAAAAATAATGTCCTTTTAAATAAAAGCTTAGATTGGGGGAGGACAAAAAAGTCATCTTCACTTTTTAATGCATTAGCTCCTAATTTTTCTTTTGATAATATACTAGGTTACTAGGTCCATGCACGTCCCTGTCTACAAGTCTTTGTATTATGTGAAAATGTTTTAATACAGAAGTTTTCATGTGTTTTCTGTACTAAATCCTGTCTGGTAGCACTGAGGACAACTCAGCTGTAATTATACTACATTCAAATACCAACAAAGGCATTTTGGAAAAGAAGTTGGTTCCCAAACCAAGGACTGACAGTTCATAAAAGTACAGGTGATAAGTCTGTGAAATTATATGATTCCTCTTTATTTTTCAGAGTAAAGTTATTTAGTATAAACATTTGATTTTGAGGCCATAAATGTGGAAGTCCTAAGGTGAGATTCTTCTAGCCAAATAGCCTCCATATTTAATTTATATAAGACCCATTTCAAGTTTTATAGTTTTGACAATATAGATGTCAAATTATTTGTGCATTTTAACAGTAACTTCACTGGTTTATCTCAGTGGATGACTTTTTGAGGGTTAAATAGCAGTTCTTAAAGTAAAATATAAAAAAATAAGATTTTTATTAGTGGTTTTTATTTATTTAGAAATTGTAATCACTTTTCTATCACATCTAAGCAGATGATTGGGGGGATAATGACTAAGTTTCAAATCTGTAAACAACAAAAGGCAATTCAGAAAGTGTTAACTTTTAAAAGTTAGGTCATTATTGCTTTTATGTCTACTTGCTTTATAAATAGAGAAGCCAAATATGTTTTAGGCTTTAACCTAAATTTGTTACCGCTTAAATTCAGAAAGGACTTTCTCAAGTACAGTACGTTCATATGCACAAGACAGTGTTTTCACATGCATAATTTGAAATATTCTCTAGAATTTTCTCTGTACATTTCCTCAGATTTATGAACCCAAAAGAAAAACCCCAAACAAAACCAAAACAAACAAAAAATCCTCTCTTTTTCTGACCTCTTGAGCAGAAGGAAATAAAGGCCTTTGCAGAAAAGTGCCTGAACTTATAGTCCGAAACGGCAGTTATTCTGAGTCTCTAGTTTTTAGAAAGTATGAGGGACTCAGAATGGAAGCTATGGTGCCTGAGCATCCCCCACTCCCCAGTTTGGCAGTGACAGAGAATGCAAAGTATTTCTGAATTCTGAAGCTTATTTAAAGTTTAAAGAGTTATTACTCCTAGTGGAATCTTTTGTTTCTTTTCGACATTGCATATTTATCAAGGACTAAGCAAGTCTAATTAGGTTAAAATACGTTTACTGACATTGCACTTTATCCTACATATCCTATTCTTGGAGAACAGTATGTTTGCACTACTGTAATTTCACTGGAAAAAAAGTATTTTCAGTGGTCATGGCTCCCAAGGAAAAATGCTTGGGAAAATAATTTTAATGGAATAAACTTTCACTCATTTTTAAAAGATGATTTTTAAAATACAAGTATATACCTTTACTAGCTCTGAGGCTTGTCCTGTTTGGAGAAAGTACTTTTTAAACAAAAATCTTTTGAATTAGTCGGTATGGAACTTTATAGCCTTGATAAAAGTCAGACATGGGAATTATTCTTGACAGTACATTCATTACCTACTAAGGCTGAACAATTCCTAATCATTGGAATTTCTTCTAGAGCACAAGCTGTAGTTTTATAGCATTTGCAGACTGACTGTACTTCTATATAGAATATATGGTAAATTTTATTTTTAAATTGTTTGGTTACCTAATAATATAGGGATATTTTTCTAGAGCAGCTGTAGATCATCATAGTGTTAACAAAGTAAAACACTCTGGTTAACTGTTTAATGCTTTTTGAAATTTAGTTTTATAAGACAGTGGTCAGTAGCCAGCCTCCTCCTGGACTACCTAGCAAGAGTCTCTCTGCTACTAGAAAACAAAAAAGTGAACTGTTTAAAGAAAGGTAAGAAAACTGTCCTTGTTCTGACTTTTAAGAGTATGCCCTTCATCATGTGGGAGTTTACAAAAATGATGCTGTTCCCTTTAAAAATAAGTTTAAAAATATAATTATACAATGCTTATGTGTTTCCAGGATCTTACTTAAATTTCAGATTTTCTTTATTTCATTTAAAATCTCAGATTACTTTGACAGTTTTATTCATTGTAAAACCTTCAGAGGATATTCCTACTGGGTCATAGGTACTTAACAGTTTGATATACTTTTATTTTGGTAACTTTGGCAAAGATTAAGAGCTAGAAATGTCAGTCTTCTGGGGATGGTTCAACAAAAGGATGGATATTATATGTGTATATACACATATGTATACATGCATACACACATGTATACATGTACATATGTGTGTAAATATGTATAATATAAATATTATATATTTAAATATAAGTAGGTTTTATATTCTGAGTGACTGATAGTTAGGTGTCTATCACATACTCACTGGTTTCAGATTATTTATGTAAAAATAAAAAAAGGCAGCAGAAATTACAGCTGGAATGAAATGTGTTCAGCTTTTGTGGAGCTCTTTGAGGAGTGTATCAGTTAAACTGTTGTATTTCTGGGGTCTAGACTAGTAGCAGAGCTCATAATAGAATGTCTCTTTACATTTTTTGCCACTTTTCCAAATTTATGGTCTGGTGACTGAATACTTTAGAATCTGATGCTTTTTCAGTGTATACAGCATTGGAGGTTCTTTGGCTCAATTAAAGAATTCTGGAAGGATATCTCCATTAGGAACAGAGTTCATTTTGTCACAGTTTGTTTCTAGTCATAGATATTGCACCAAAACTTTTTTTTTTTTTTAATAAATTGTCTTAGGAGGAGTAGAGTGAGTTTTGTTTTTCATGGGTTGACCAAAAAAGCAATTTCTTCCATCACTCCTGACCCTGATGAAGTGAAGTTAATACAATTGCTATTCTTTTTGATGTGATTCCTTTAGGAGTAAAGGGAGAGGAAAGCATAGGGATAAGAATGCCTACTATAGTACTGGGTGAATATCCTTCATATGAAAGGACTTTTCATCAAATGTATAAGGAATGCATATTTTTAAAAAATCCTCTAAAGTAGACTTTTTATCTATTGGCAAGAAAAGAAGCATCCTGCTTTTTCATATTTTGATATCCTTTTAATACAGCTTTTAGCATGAAAATGAGATCTTTCATTAAATATTCTTGCTTAATGCCAATTTTTTTTTAGTGATGTGGGGAAAGAGGGGTTGTATTAGGTATATAATCTGATTTTCTTCCCATGACATTTGGTTTAGGTGACTATCTCTGTTAGGGTCAAAGCCAAACTTGTATTTAATCACATCAGATTATGAAATTTTATCATTAGTTGTTACCAATGTAAATTCTGAAGTGTTTTTTCTTATTAGTCCCACCAAATTCAAGTTGATTATTTTTAGCTCAAACAACTGGAACAAGCCATAGTTGGTGAACTTGTATAGACTTTATGTGTTCATTTAGAGCACTCGTAAGCAGCCACGTTGAATTAAGGTTGTTTTTTGTCTACACAAAATGATGTTTACAACTTTGTATTGATTTTTAGCAGTTTGTTATCTAACACATTTTTAATGAAATGCCAGTTTATTTCTGTAGTAACTTTAAAATTTATTGTTCATGTGTAAAAGTAGTCTTTTTTGTAATAGTGCATTCCACAATACTGAATGCTCTAAAGGACTTATGATAATGTTCACCTGTGCCACGAGAGGGAGCCAGGCATTTAGTTTTCAGATTATTTGCCTAAGTGATGGCCTTGTTTTTTTTCTGGTATTCTTAGATCAAATTCATAACAACAACAGAAACTCCCCATTTATCTTATGTGGATTGTTAATTTGTTGAGTGTAATATATAAAACCTTACGATAGGACAGTAACATTGTAACTGTTAAATCAAAACCATCGAATAGTTCTGTTGAGGTGTTTTTTAAAAAGGAAAATAAAGTGTGTTGGAAAAATGTTATGTATGGGTTTTTTTTGTATGGAGATTCATTAAAATATAAAACAATTTAAATGTAAAATGTTGACATCCTGCGTTAGTATACAGATATTTTCTGAAATGGGTTTCTTTTTTTTTTCCTCTTTGTCATATATCTCTATAGTTGGCTTGCCTCTCTAAAATGGTTTTTCTACACACTTCTTTTCCCTACCAAAAATGGTGCTATCCCATGCCAATTCCCTCATTGGTCACTGAATTTCTAGGAATCCTTTTTTTCCCCTTAGACCTGTGTCCTTTTATGACGGCTTCTTGGAAACACAGGGAGGGTAAGTTGGTTCACAATATGTGCTATGTAATTTTTACAAAATCCATGTCTTTGAGTGGTACAATGATTGAAACAGCTTTATGTTAAACATTGCTTTTTTTTTAAGATTTTTGTTGTTTATCAACTTCTACACATTATGGTTCTTCATGAGTCTTTTTTAAAAAAACAGTTGTAGAATTTTTACAGTGTTGTAAATTTGGAAAAAAAGGTGTTTAGATCGAAAGTGATTCACTTCTTAGTAACTTACAAGTATTACTTAGGACTTAAAAACACTTCATGTTCAATCAGCTATAGTTTTTTTCTCTAATTTTCATTCTCTGCTACTGCGGAAATTGAGATGAGACCCATTCATCATTTGATTAAATATAAAGCATGGTTGACTCAAGATCTTAATGCACAAATACCTCTTATTTTGAAAGCTCTTCCTATAATTGTTTGATCTACAAAACAAATAAAACTTTAGGTATAAATCTTTAAAATATTTTTTTCTCAGTTATATTGTATTTGTCACTTCACTATAATGCAGTTGAAATCTTAGAATTCTTTTGAAAGTATGTGTTATATAATTTATGTGTGGGGTTTTTTTTTTTTTTTTAAGGAAAACTCAGTTGAGCAATATGGACCATAATTTTTTTTTTAGCAACTTTCTTTTGCTAGGTTTCTCCCTTGGTAAATAAGTCAAAATATTTCTTTCCTGGGTGAGGAACAGTAAGTATGAATAAAGAAATTAAGTGCCTTTCCTTGAATGCTGATGAAAATCATCACTTCCACTTTATGCTTGATTCGAATCTCCCTTGACCTGAAAGCCTGGAGTGGTTGTCTTTTCAGCAGTTTTCAAGACTTTTTTTTCTCCTATCCAAGGTTAGAATTTTTAGGTATATTTAGTTTGAAAAGGGTTTGTGCTTTACAAATTTTGAAAACATAACTATGCTAAAAAGACACTAATGTCACTTCAAAATATTAAGATCATATGTGAGGAAAAATATTTTTTCAGAAAACTTTTTGGAGTATGTAAACTAAAACTGAGCTTTTCTTTATATAAAATCCACTGGCCTTTTCTTTTACATTTTACTTCCCATTTTGTAACGAAACTTCTTATTTTCTTTTTTTCCAACCAGAGCTGTGATTTCATTGGCATAGGGAACTTCACATGAGGAAAATCCCTTTATCAATGTAGATCAACACCTACTCTTCAGCTTTTAAGTTTGAGTATTTTCTGGAACATTGTAGAGGTTGAATGACTTGCCCCAGGTCACATAGCCACTATGTATCAGAGATTCCAGGCCTTCTTGGATCCTGAGACTGGTTCTCTTTCTGTTACTCCATGTACCTTCTTTACTATTCTTTTTTTAAAATAGAAAATAATTCCTTGTATACATTAATTTTGCATAAGTTTTTAATGTTTACTTTGTATAAAGCTTTTGTCTGTTTTTCATACTTTTCCTGAAAGTTCATTTTGCAATACTCTTTTAATCATTGAGTTCCCATCACTGACATGATGAACTTCTTGGACTTCTTATTGTATTCATTTCATCCCTCTCCAAAATTTATTTTACAAATATTTCAGTATTCTGAAAATTTATTTTATATTAACCTACTCCTCAATATCATTTTCTTAAGTGACCAGTCATTTCACATAAGACTGTTAATTTCTTCTCTGTAGTCTTTTAAAGAGAGTAAATATTCAGGTATGAAGTTGTATGTTAGTATAAGCGATGACACATCTGTGCATCAGAACATGGCAGTTAATCACATTTAGGATGAGTCGTAAGAATATCATGTACCCTACAGGGCAGAGAAACTTGCAATATCAGGAAGTTCTGTGGGTGATTAAAATATCAGAAATTTCCTACTATTTTAAAGTATAACTTCAGAGCATATATCATCCTAGAGCATTCTTGTTGATGTCATGAATTTTTGTCCTGTGATTTGCTTTCCCCCTTTCTGCCTTATCCCAGTGAAACGCCCTCTCACAAAATTAGAATTTGGTATTTAGACTCCACCAAAAAATTTTATACAACTTGCACTCATAAGCACGATGTGAGTGTTTCTCGACCAAGTCTGAAATCCTCTGGAGATAGTTGAGAGAATATTCATTCTCAGGAAACTTGAGACTGTTTTATCATATTTTCTTAAAACTTTAAAGTCACACAGAGGTTCACATTCACATTATAAAATTGAAAGTTGTGAGATTTGTGTTTAAGATACACAATTGTAGAATACCACCCAGTTTTAAAATTTTTACAAAAGATTTTACGGTTTATTTTTTTGTTTTCATGAACTTCACCAACATTGACAAACATGAGCGTTTCCACATACAAATAAGGGCAGAGCAAGATGATTGTAGATGAAACTGTAAATTTTTATTATATACAGTTTTTTTTTAAAGCATATATTAAATTCAAAATGTCAGTTCCAAAGCTGTCCTACTTGTCTGTGTGTCTGTCTGAACTTCCTTCTGTTCCCTTTTTTGCATTTAAACATTTTTTCATTGACATTTTTTTTGGAGGGGAGTATGCGCATTGATATCCCTAGTTCCTTGCTTTCCCTTGTAATAAAGGAGCACAGTCAAGCAGAACAAATCCACACATCACCCCCATTAGGCTTCTGTGGTCGTGGCTGGTCATTGCCCTGATCAATGGAACCCTTTACAGTTGTTTTCCTTTACAGTGCTGTAGTAATTATTGTATACATTCTTCTCGTATGTTTATCATACCTCCAATTGGATGAGATCCGATTCATTAGATACATAGAAATGATTCTTCTTTCACTCCTCATTTCCTGTAGGTCTTCACAGGTTTCTCTGACACTATCATCACTTCTTACAGCACAATAGATTGTATTCTGTTACATTCGTATACCATCATTTGTTCAGCCGTTCTTCAGTTGACTTGTACCTGGTATTTTCCAGGTCTTGGCTTTAACAGAACATGGTATAAGTCTTTCTTCTTTTGTTCTCTTTGAGGTATGTGCCTGACTTTCACTTTGTCAAAGAATATACTGCTGTACTTAGTATTAATATCACATTCAATTCTACCTTGCTAGACCCTAAGATACTTTGTGTTAAGCTTGCAAAAATGAGATAGTAGCTCCTGCCTCATAATGTAATTGGAGAGACAATACTGAAATATTTGAATACATTAGGAAAGCAGTGCAAGGTAGACTATGAGTACGTGCCATTATATGTGCTGTAAACAGCAAACTGTGATAGGAAATCATGATTCACAGTGGAAAGGAGGAACTTAAAATAAGCCTTGAAGTGTAGTGTCTCAGAAGTCTTAAATAGCTTAAGATGCAGGGATACCGTACATTTGTGGTAATAGATTGCAAGATAACATTTGCAGCAAAAATACTTCTCAGGTTTGAGATGCTTCTTTCTGTTCTTCTTCCCATCTATCCAAATCTTACCCAGATCATGTCCCATTTTCCATGAGTCTCACCAGGCCTGCTGGAAATGATACTGATTTTACACCTGGTTGGCCCTTATTATCTCTCCTTACCACTTAGTTGCACTGATTACTATCTGACACTTTTTATTTTTTCTCCTCATGTACCTGTCTTATCTCCAACTAGAAAAGAGGCTCCCTGAAGGTAGCAGCTTGTTTATATTTCTTGTTATTCTTGAAGCAGTGCCTTGTACATATCTGAGATACTTAAAGCAAAGGTGATCATGTCTTTCCTTGTCTTCATGGCATGTCTCCTGTTGTAGTCTGCCCTGAGTCCAAGCGTAGCGTAATCTATTTTAGAGAGAAAATTTACCAAAAACATGAAATGAGTTTAAAGAGTTTGCATTGCTTTTCTGATATGCCTGCCATTAACAACCAAGTTGGGGCTTAGTGACTTTAAATGCTGAATTAGAAATTTTCATTTGGTTTGACATCAAATGGCACTTTACTAGATATCAGATAGTTGCTGGATAGAAAAACTTTGTAGGGAATGAAAGATAATAGAAGTAGTAAAAAAGATTTGAAAAAGAATTTGAATTGTTAAGTCCACAAAGTATTTGTGTCCTTGGCTTTTAAATTGTATTTTATCAAGATGGTGACAAATTCAGTTGGTGGAGTTTCAAATCATATTTCCTTTAAATTGTTGGTATTCTGTTATGAAATTATCAATCAGGCTATCACTTCTAAGGCTGGCATGTTGCTGGCATTATTATGTAGTCCAGAAGAAGCAGCTAGCTAAGGATAAAGTATTTTTTAGTTTTTATTTATATTTGACAAATTTTTAATTTCTATTTGACAAACTTAAAGTAAAGCCAAAATATTATTAATTGAATAGCAGTAATACTTTCAACTATATTTCTAAAAGCAAAGGAACAAAAAGATAGGAAAAAACATTTAAAAATACACTATTCTTTAATGAGGTAAGAATAACTGTTTACTAAAAGGCAGGTGGTTAAGTAGCTGACCTTGGCTCAGTGACAGCATCACCCTTCATTATAAAGCACATTAAACTGTCTCAGTTGAGCAAAATTTATATTTCAAAAAGTTTTACTTGTTATTTGGGCAAACATATATCCTTTCATTTAGCTTCTGTCCCATCAATTTTCCCCTGTCATAAATATAAGCTCAAAGATACGCTCATTTCCTGAATTAGAACTTTTTTTTGTAAACACACCTGGATGATAGTGACCATTGGCTAATACCAGAGATGGTGACCTTTAGCTAAACTCAAATATTAGGCTTAATTCAGATGTTAGTCATACCATTTATAAGTAGACAGAGAGATGGCAACTTATTTGTGGTGATGAAGATCTTTAATATTTTTTTAAAATCCTGAATAGTTCACAGAAGTACCTACTTTAATACTTGAATGTGAGTCCTAAAAATTAATGTGACCATTGAAAAAGAGATATCTAAGTATTTGTGATTTTTTTTCTGTTTTGGTTTCTTCTTGATATGATGTTATCTCATCAAGTAGCAACTTGGTTTTTAGTTCAATTAAGTTGAACAAATCTATATTAAGTACCTACTATCTGCAAAAGAAAGGCAAAAAGAAAAAGGCCCTGTTCTCAAGTTTATACTCTACTGATGGATGCAACTTATAAACCAGTAGGTTAAAAACAAGATAATTTGAGAAGAGAAAGAACACTAATAACTTAGGGAGATCAGCAAAGGCTTCATGTAGGAGCTGAACCTTGAAGACAGGGAAACATGCTAAAAAACCAGGCATGGGAGACAGCCTCCACCCAGGTTTGAAAGGGAAAGATGAAATGCTGAGTTCTGGGGAACAGCAAGTAGACCAGTTTTGCTTATGTACAGAGTTTGTGAAGAAAGTAATATGAAGTATTCTGGAAAGCTAGACCAGAGCCAACTATTCAAGACTTTAAATTCTAATAAATTGTTGACTTAAGTGCTAACAATCAACTTGTCACCAATTATGTCTTGAGTTTATATAATTTAGTCATAGTATATAAATAAAATTTTAAAATAGGCAAATATTTAAGTACTGCTTATATGCAAGGCATTCTTTTAGGCACTCGGCATAGAAAGCAAAACACTTATGTAATCCCTACCCTAGAACCATAGGTGTAGAGCTGGAAAGGTCCTTAGAAGTCATATGACCCCTCCCCTCATTTTACAGAGGAAGAAATAGTGAGTGAGGTTAGGTAACTTACCAGCATTTCATAGTAGGTGTCATAATGAGATTTGGGGAAGACACAAGTGTATGCACTCATGTAATTTACATTTTGCTATGGGAATAGTAATATGTGCACAGGTAAGTAAATACACTACAAATTGAGAAGAGAAGGAATAGTAATGACTAGGGGCATCAGGAAAGAATTTACAGAAGTATCTGCCTAACCTGAACCTTGAAGAAAGCTAAGGATTTGAAAGGTAGGATTGAGGAGGCCTGAGAAATAGCTTATATGAATGTATACACACAGGAAGTGAAAAATGTTGAATTCTGAGCTTACTACAGTTTGTACTGTTATGTGAAGGGATGCATTATGAAATAGGATACAACCAGATTATGGGGGCCCTTAAATGTCAGACTGAGGTAGGTGTCATTCTAGAGACCATGAGGAAACCGCTGAGAGTTTTTGAACAGTTGAGTGAAATGGCCAGCCAGGCCTGTGCACTAAGTACATTATTTTCGGGGCATTGTAGAGAGGATGGATTGGAGGGGCAAAGACTGGAAACGGGGACCTTTGAGGACCATATTATGACAGTTCAGGTGAGGAGTAATAAGGGCATGAATTAGAGCAATGGTTATGTGAAGAATAAAGAAAAGAGGAAAGGATCCAACACTTACTATGGAGATTGAATCAACAGGACTTGGCAACTGATTAAATAGTAAATCAAGAATCCAGGTTGAATGAGAGGATCGTAGTACCCTCAATAGAAATAAGGAATTTGGGGGTAGGGGGAAAGATTATTTTCATTTTTGGAAATGTTAACTTTGAAATGCTGACAGAACATCAAGGCAGAGATATAATAATAGGCAGCTGGTAATAAATGAGAATAGTTTTGGAGAGAAAGCTGGTAATATGCTGGATTTGGGAGTCAGTTGTATAGAGGTGATCATTGGATCTAGGGGAGCTGATTACCAAGGAAGACAAAAGAAGTCTTCTAAGATAGAGCCTCAAGGGACGCCCACCTTGGGGGAGGAGGGAGGATAGGCAAAGATGATTTAAGAAGGAAAGGTCACAGATAGGGAAGAAAAGAGAGCAGCCTCAAGGAAATCTAGGAGAATATCCAGGGGAAAGGTATAGTAGTCAGTATCAGAATTTGCAAGAGGTTAAGAGAGGATGAAGAGTAAAAAAAATTGGTAGTTAAGTCTTTGGTAAACTTGGAAAGAGCAGTTCCAATAAAGTTGAGGGATCAAAAGTTCGATTTAAGGGCCTGAGAAATAAGTGGATGGTGACTATAGACAACTCTTTCTGGGAATTTGGTAGTAAAAAGGAGGAGAGAAATAATATGACAGTTTGAGAGGTTGATAGTATCAAGGGAATGATTTGGGTTTCCCCCCCTTAAGTATGGGGGAGACTTGAGTATCTTTATAGGTGTAGAGGTGGAGGAACCCAGAGCTAGGGAGAAATTAAAGATGGGAAAAATGGAAGCTTGTGAGTTCAGGGAATATACAGTAGAGAATACTGTCAGAGGTAAAAAGATAATTAGATAAGGAGGAGGGCTTGCTTCTTCCTTAGGTAGTAGAGCTGTTCAGTCCTTTCAGTTGTATTCAACTCTTTGTGACCTCTGGGGTTTTCTTGGCAAAGATATTGGAGTGGTCTGCCATTTCCTTCTGTAGCTCATTTTACAGATGAGGAACTGGGGACAAACTGAATTAAGTGACTGGCCCAGGGTCATACAGCTAATAAATGTCTGAGGCCAGATTTGAAGTCATGAAGATGAGAATTCCTGATTTCAGGCTTTATACTCTATCCACTTTGGACCAGCTCCTCTGATATGAGAACTTCCTCAGCCTTTTTTAGGGCTGCTCATCCACCTTTGGTGTCTGTCCACCTGTCACTCAACTCTCACCTGTGGCTCCGTAGCACGTGCAGCAGCCTCACCCCAGGTGGGCTAACCCAGGTTGAGGGTAACCAGCAGGCCTCAAACCTGGTGGTGAGTTAGTGGGATGTCTACCCCAAGCATGTGAAGACTTCCCAGGATGAGAACAATTTGTTCCAGTTGCCATGAGGGCGAGTGAAGCAGGCACCGTGGAACATTTAGAGCTTGGTCAGACATTGTGGATGCCAAGACCCATCACCAGTTGTCTTGATTTTTGTCTTGTCCACTGGACTTTGGTAACTGGAAGAAAAAGTGAGGTTGATGAGTTTGTACAACTCTGCCTCATTGAAATCCAATTCATAAGCAAGTGAAGGCATCACCCTGTGATGTTATCAGTCCTCTTCAAAAACGAAAGACAAGGGCCTCCAATAGGTAATGGGTACAATTCTCAAGGTTGTGTAGTCCTGATTCCTCTATTTAGTAGTTAAGAAGTAGAAGCTGAGAAGATAAATGGTGGGGTGTTATAGAGTTCAAGATTGGGGAGGAATAAAGGTAAAGGAAAACTTTGGAGCTTTATTTTCTTTTGGATTAATTCAGGACTAAAGGCATGAATGTTTTTTTTTTAAGTGAAATGATTATCTTTTATTTTTACATCACTCACAATTTCTTCTGTATTTTACCTCCCCTTTCCAGAGAGACTCCTTACAACATAATTTTTAAAAGAGATTAAAAAAACAGTAAAACCAATCAACAAAGAGAAAAAAAAACATCTGACTTCGTATGTAGTGTTGTACACCTGTGGACTCTGCCTTCTACAAAGGAAGTGGCAGGGTCAACTCTTTCTTCTTTGAGGATCAGACTTTTTCTTTAAAATTTTGCAACATTCAAGTTTGATTGTGGTGGTTCTTTTCATTTATATTGCTGGAGTCATGGTATATATTGTTTTCCTGCCTCCACTTATTTCACTTTGCATTAGTTCATGTATGACTTTGTATACTAAAGTATTCATCATGCTCATTGTTTTTTATGGCACAATAATATAGTTATCCTTTTCACGTGGAGGGGGTTTAGAGGCATACACCATCCCACCCCCTAGATATAGAAAATCCAAGTAAAATTTTTTGGTCCTCCCTACATACCAGACAAGTCTGAATTTTTTTATGGGATGTTTACAAAACCTTATTGTAAAATTTGGGTTAAGAATTTGGTCATAGGCTCTGTTATCTACTGGCCTTTGCGTGTCATCTGTGGCTTCTGCAAACTCCCCAAAAAATCACATTTAATTTTGTATGCTGTTCCACAATGTATAGAAACCAAGACAGGGCAAGTTGAGATGTGGAAGTGATAACTGTATTACATTACATCAACATATCACAATTTGTTTAGCTATTCCCCAATTTGTTTCTAGGTCTTTGCTACCACAAAAATGCTGTTTTAATGTTTTGGTTTATATGGAGTCTTTCTTTTTTGTCAGAGACCTCTTTTAGGGGTTTAGAACATGAATATTCCAGTGGAGGAATGATTGAGATCATAGCATACCTTAAACCATATTCCAGTTCCCCATCTCTTCAACATTAAAAATAAAATGGGTTGTGTGTGTGCAGTAATTGAAATAGTCTTTATCCCTGAGTTATTTTCTCTTAAATAATTTTTCATATAGTTCATCACAATGAATTGTTTCACATAAGTCTATTTTAAATACTAGATCCTAAATATAGTCCAGAAAAGGGAAAATTTCATTCTAGAACTTGTGTCTGTCTCACTAGAGAACACATCTATGTACTAGAAAGCTTTAATTTGTAAAAGATAACTGAAACTGAATTATAGCTTATATGGTTTTCCACCAAAATCCCAGATCTGGGGTTTTCATATTTCTACTTTCCCCCCATTTTTTTCTTTGAATGATTCACTTGGGACTTTTAATGACATCTTTAGACGGCTAGGCCATGGTTATTTTTGTCCTTTTATCATAGTGCCTTCTTGGCTGTGTATCCATTTGGTCTGTCTTTGTTCATTTAAAATGATTGAACTGTTGTCTCTTGTCCTTTTAGAGCTTTTCAGTGCATTCGGTTGGGATACATCGATGTCTTACACTATCTAATAAAAAGCCACCAGATTGACCTTTATGTTGTAGATGAGAACAACCGAAATATGATATTTTTATCCATCATATATAATCAGCCAAAGATTCTGGAGTACTTTTTGGACATGGTCAGTTGAGAGAGATGTTTAAAATAGTTAATTAAGATTTTAGAATACCATAAAATTGACTTAAGTGGAAACTGAAGATTCAGACTTCTGATAGTGAGTGAGGCAATTAGTTAATTATTAATAATCCATAAGAGATTTTGAAGGTAACATGCAATTTTGGTAAACAATTATGACAGTTTTCATTGTATTTTAAATAGGAAAATATGCTAAAATGTCAGCAAGGTAGGACCTTTGTTTAAATACCACCTCTAACATTTATTTGGTCCATGGCTTGGGGCAGGTTGCAACTGTTCTGAGCCTGTTTCCTATATAAAATGAGACTAGCAATCCTTGTTGGACCTTGCTCTTGGTATAAGGTTTGAAGAACAAATGAGATAATGGCTCTAAAGCATTTTGTTAACCTTAAAGTGCTATATAAACACCAGCCATTGTTGTTATTGTTACCAGTTGCTATTTATTGAGAAGCTGCCTCCATAGTGGTTTGAGTGCTGTACTTTTAAGGAAGTGATTGTTGTTGAGTCCTTTGAGTGATGTCCTGCTTTTAAAGAAAGACCTGGTTTCAAATCCAGCTTGAGTCACACATCACTAATGAGGGGTCAGACAATGGCAAGTCACTTAACCTCAGTCAACCTGAGTCTCAGGCAGTTTCATCTGACTACCAATGGGTTGTGATCCGCCTCTGTGGAAAGGAGTTACAAAAGGGACATACGATTTTAGATGGGGGAAGGAGGTGAACCTACCACCTCAAGGCCACATGTGGCCTCGAGGCTAGATTCCCCACCCCTGTCTTAGATGATACATCTAGAGCCAGAAGCAACCTTGGTGACTTTCTAGTCCAGCTCAAGTTTGAGATGTATTTAGATGAGAAACAAAGGCCCAAAGAGGATAAATAATTTGTCCAAGATTACACAAGATTTGAACTCAGGTCCACTTACTCCAAGTCTAGCAGTCCTATCCACTGTATAGTATTGCCTTACGTCAGCATGTTACTTCCATAAATATTGGATGCTTGTTGTCTTGAAATATCTTGTTGCTTAATTAGAAAGCAAGACGCAAGTAAACTAATTCTTTTGGTATGAGAAAAATGACCAGTGTCCTTTTTAAAAACTTGCCATTTCTTCTTCACAGCCTGCAATTTCCCCTCGATTTCTCTTCCAGGACCCTCCCATTCCCAATGTAAACCAAGCAGCAGAAAATGGAAATACTCCACTTCATGCTGCAGTCAACACTAGAAAGGCAGATATCATGTCTCTTCTTTTGCGTTTTGCTGAAATTGACGTCAATGCCCCCAATCACCAGTGCGATGGAGCAACAGCTTTACACCTTGCTGTCATTTATGGTAAAACTGCTCACATCTCATTTATTCTAGTCTCATCTGGTGTAGAGACTTGTCATAGACACTTGTGTGCTTTTGACATTCTTGCATTGGAAGAATGACGATCCTAAAACATAAGTCATTTGGTCTTTCTAACTGTTAGAGACAGAATGAATGTCACGTCACTGATAATGACGTACCGTAGGTCAGCGTTCAGTAATTTCATCAAGAATTGGATGCTTAACTATCAAGTGAAATAAAAATGTTTTACTTATGAATAAAGAATAAATAATTTATTTAGGGAAATAGTATGCCAACATTAGAGTGGTTATTATAAGATAACTTAGGGCCTATAAAATAGCATTTTATTCCCATTTAGGCCCTTTAGTTTTGGGGAGCCAATACTGAAATAGGATTCTATTAAGTTACAACAACAGTACACATTTATTAACCACTGCCTTAAGCCAGGCACAGAGAAATGCAAAAACAACTCCTGTCCCCAAGGAACCTCATATTCTATTGGAGGAGATGGCTTGCAATCAACTATTGAACAACTATTTTTGTACATAGAAGAGATAGATAGATAGACAGACAGACAGACAGACAGACAGAAAGACAGATAGATAGATAGATAGATAGATAAGTAATCTCAAAGGGAAGGCACTAGCTTTAAAGAGATCAATAAAGTCTCTTGCAAAATGTGGGCGAGATTTGAAGGAAGCCAGGAATGATCAAGTTGAGGAGGGAGAGCATTACACAGAGGTTGGAGATGGAGTTCTTCATGCAAGGAACACCCAGGAGACCAAATATCACTGGATTGTGGAGAACTTTGAGGAAAGTCAAGTATAAGAAGACTGGAAAGGTAGAAAGAGGCCAAGGTGTAAGGAGCCTTTAGAAGCCAAATCAGATTTTACATTTGATCCTGGAGGTAATAGGTAAAAGTAATTTAGTGGCAAATTTTGTGAAAATAAATACTTGGAAACATATGAGGGCTTAAGATTCACTTCATATATTTTGGCTTACCATGACTATTTTCATGTTTTGTGTAATACATAACACATAAGCAAGCTACCCAAACCAAAAGTGTTAACCTTGTGGTATATGGCAGCATGCATCTTCTCAACTCTTTCAAAACATAGGCAAAACCTAAAACTTAAGGAAAATGATCTTCTAAGATACTTCAAAGTGTCTGTGATCACATTAATAAAGGCCCTTCCATTGTTTTGTCTATGTCTTTCACTAACGTAAAATATATTTGATTGTAGACTTTTTTATGCCTATGTAAATGAAAAATGATTCTATCCAGAATATTTTTTACCATCTTTTTCTTTATTTAGGACATCTGGATATTTGTTATTTGTTGCTGAAAGCTGCAGCCCATCCAGAAATTCCAATGGGAGAACTGACACCTTTGCAACTTGCTCAGCAAATGGGTAATACAGCTATAGAAAGCCTAATAAGGTTTCATGTTAACAAATTGAAAAAAGGAAAATAAAACATTTTCAAAACAGGAAATTTAAAATCCCAACCCTTTTTCCCCCTTTATGCATTTTACATTTTAACCAGTTATTGTGTTTTTTTTTAAGTATGGCAACTTGCCCATACTTATTTTTTTAAGTGCCCAATCCTTTGTACAGAGCAGAAAATTCTTATATCAAAAGCCACTTCCTTCTGTTATTTTATCTTCTTCCTGGTTTTGTCTAATCACATCCAGATTGCAACTTTGTTTCTTGGCGTGGGGTTTTTTTTTTTTTTTGGTAAAGAAATACTGCAGATTTTTAAAAACAAAAACAAAACCCCCAAACAACTCTGAAATTTTGCTTTTTAATCTTGAATTTTGCCACCTTGGTCTTTCTGCAAAGACAAAAGTTTTGTTTTTAAACACCCCTTCTTGATATCTGAAGATCAATTTAAATCTTGTCCAACTTGGTCTGAAACTGTCGTTTCATTTCTTTCCGTTTCACAAGCTGCAGAGGAGGGAGATAAAGCTAAACTAAGAAGAGTGATGCAGCAAGTTAACATTTAAGACCTTATGAGCATACACATAAGCTTTCTAGTTTTGCTAAATTTGATGTTAATTATTTTGTAGAGCATTTGCTCATCTTGAAAAACAATAGCTCTTCAGGAGTATGGTAAGTTATTGAATCTTTGTAGTATAGTATATATAATTTTATAAAATTAAAATTATACTAGATCCACTAATTTTTATTTTGCTTAATAAAAATTCAGTTTTTTTCTCTCTGCTTCTTAGTAAAGATTATACCATAGGAAGACATAGCAGTCTTGTTCCATTAAGACTTATTTACTCTTAGAAATAACGTCACAGTCTTTTCAGGGATTATGTGAAATGCAATCAATTCTTATCCAATTTGTGGTTATCCATGGCAAATGTAAAAGCAAAGGTTGGATTGGTTTCTCAGCAAGTTTCTGAGCTTGCTTCACCTACCCATTGTTTAGTTTGTACATATTGAAATGTTGTCTGATTGGTACAGTGGAAGCATCATTGGTCTTGAGACAAAAGACTTGGCTTCTACTGTCAGCTCTGCTTATTCACTTGTTCGTGACCTGGGTATATCAGTGACTCTGGGCTATGCTTTTTTCATCTGTAAAGAAAGGGGTCGGACTAGATGATTTACGTCAGATCTCTAAAACCAATGGTTCCAATTTTAATATTGGCTTAAATTAAACATAACTAAGAAATTAAAGCCATTTTCCACCACACTTACGTAGAATGGAGTTTTGTTTGATTATTGTCATTAATCCTCTGGTAACTTAAAAAGTTCCTAAAATCTTAGACCTTCGTTATCTAGTTCAGTTACTCATGCATGTCTCATACGTCACATTCTTGAGAGGTGTTCCTTCAGCTTCTGTTTGGCTTGCATTCATGAGTCAGCACCTTCCATTGTGCGATAGCTCTAATTGTTAGACAGTTCTTTACACTGAGTAAATTGAGCCTCTTACACTTACTTGTTCTAACTCTGCAGCAACATGGAACCAAATTAGTCTCTTGTGCTCTATCATTGGCAGTAGATTTTTGGTCAGATTACAGATTGCAGTTTTTCTAACATAGTTTTCATTTTACTGATAGACTTCTCACTAGACAGGAAATTCCAGATGATGGCAAGGTATTTATTCTGTCATTAATTTGTTATCAAAGTGATAGACATTCTTTTGTATTATCCTTTTCTCTTCAATGGAGCCTCTGGCCTTAGACAGAATTCTATAATAATTAACTTAATCTGGATTTTCTTTTTTTCCATTTAAAAAGTAATAAATTTAATAATATTTTTTATTGACAAATTTTGTTTTGCCAAGACATAAAAGGATACATACAACTAGACTTCCCCAAAATGGTGAAGCAAGACAATTGACAATAGTGATCATGACCAAGTGATCATAGAACTGTACACATTTGTGGTGGTAAGACTATGGAATACTAAGAAAGACCTGGGTTTAAATTTTTCCTCAGATGCATTTCATCTTTACAACTGTGAGCAAATCACTGACTTCAGTGCCACAGGCAACTTTCTAATGGCAAATTATAGTTAGATAAGGCACTATGCCAGTCTAGATGAGTGGGAGGAATTTCTACACTTGGAGCTCCCCCACATTCATGACACCCCACCAAAAACAAGATTAGTATATACATGCTTTTGGATCTTTCTTTTCTCTATACCATTTCATGTAAGCCTCTCCATATTTTTTAATTTTTCCTGTTATTTCTCATCATGCAGCAACATTCCATTGTATTCATTTTTGAGGGGTTTCATCAGTGTAGGAATTACTGCTACAGAATCTTCTTTCATCTGTGTAAATAGCAGTTTATCTTAGAGAGTTGCCTGATACATTAAGTGACTTGAACCCAGATTTTCATGACTGGAAGAACAGCCTGCCTTTCATTAATCTGTGTCGCCTTTTCTCTTCATTCGTATGGCAGCTTAATCATCCATTCCCCAATCTTTGGGCATAATTTGTTTCCATTTTTAAAAGAAATGTGAACAATCAAATAAATGAGCAATAAACCTGAAATAAAACCATACAGTGTTTATATGTTGATATTTTAAGGATCTTTGACTTGTCAGTGTGGGTACCTTCTTCACCAGTGAAGATTTTTAACTGCTCTATAAATTAGACAGTGGTCTTGGAAGGTTGCAGCACCCTTCCTTCCACTCCATGCTCAACCTGATGATAAGCCTCCCTCTGGGTTAGGTAGGCTGTTTCCAAGATGACAAACATACAATTTTTCTCTAATATTAGATTCAAAGCCAGAGCTTAGACTTTATTGGCATAGCCTTCAAGAACCCAGAAGTATGTCCGTGCTACAACAAGGTATCTGAGTAGAACCTACAAAACTTGATTCATTTGGAAATTTTTGTATCCACTCTATGCAAGGTACTGTTCTAGGTGCTCGGAATGGGATACAAAGACAAAGACAAAGACAAAACTCATGTGGTCCATGACCTCAGGGGACTTACATTTTAGTAGGTAAACATTAAAAAGGGGGGAGGGAGAAGGAAATATATACATTTTAACAAAATGGCCACTTATTTACTATGTCTCTTTCTCAGTCTTTTTCACTTACTTAGAAAGTTGCACTGTTTTTAAGTATAATCAGTTAATAGGTATTATCCTCTAATTTTGTTTTTTGTTTTATATCACCTTATATATTTATTCATATTTGTCATTTTTACAGCATGATAATATTTTGTGACTTTGATAATGTCAGTTATATAGTGTTTGGACATATAGATTAGTCCTTGTTTTTTGTTATTAGGAAAAAAACACTGGCCTGGATTTTGTTCTCAAGCCTCCAGGCCAGGCAGATGTAAGATCTATAAATAAATGTGTGCCATATTAAATTTTTCACCTAAAAGAATGATCCTTACTGAGTTTTATTATGTGTTATTATTAAAAAAAAAAAAAAGTAAACGATGCAACAGAATTGACACTTATTCCAGAAGGTGGAAGTAAAAAGAAACTTCAAAGGTCAAGCTACCAATTTAAGTCAACATTGATGGAAATGTGGACAACTTCCCTATTTTGTATGTATTACTTCAAAAAGAAGCATGTCCAAAGATTATTTAGCCTCAATTAACTCTGAATTGTCTGGTAGTAAAAGAAAGGGATAGCAGGAAAAAATAAAATCCAAAGGTAATTTTGAATGTTCATTTTTATTAATGTTATAGTTTTCATTCCTCTTCCATAGCCCTTCCCCCACCACAAACATACCCACAAAATCAGACAGATACCTGTTACCAATGGTTAGATTGGTTGATTTGAGAACTTCATTCTTTTTTTCCCCATTCTGACCTTCTGCTATCATTACTTATAAGCAGTGAATTTACCAGGCAGCAGAAGGAAGGGCAGGGGAATCAGCAAGACATGTGGATAATCTGTGAATTGGATTTTAATCCCTTAAGTAATTAACAACTGGATAAATATTAGAAGCTGCTTTTTATCAAGCATAAGAAATGCCTAGAAATGACACTGAGTTTGTTACATGTACTGCCTGTCTTGCAGTCGATCTAATTAACTTATATATTATCTTTCTTTCCCCCTGTCCTTTGTGTTCTTCAATAAGAAAATGAGTTTAATTCATTTTGTCATCAGAATAAACTGATTAAACCCAACTTCAGGATAGATCACAGTCTGAAAGCAACTGCCACTTGTATTTTGCAAAATAATAATTTTATCAAAGCCCTATAAAATGAAAGACATGAATAATAAATCAACAGTTATTATTCTTTCAATTCTTTTTTCCTTTTTTAAGAGAAAAATTTGATTTTAGAACTTTCTTAAAACTGCTGGTGGAACCTGGCAAATTCTTACCACATATTGTATTTGCTTTAATTTTTATAATTAGCCACTTTCATTTTGCTGCTTAAAAGTCTAATGGAAAGAGGAAAGGTGTGTGTGTATGCATGTGTATTTTTAATTTAAAAATACATTTTATTGATGCATTTTGTCTCCATCTTAGTTTAAAAAAACGGAAGTTTTATGAGTTTCCATCAATGTCTATTAGTCATCATGGATACTGTGCCCTCTAGGTTGAACTCTATCTTCGTCAAAGAAAACAATTAAACATTAAGATTTGATACAGTGACCATATCTGGTAATGCATATAATATTCTGTCATAGTCATCCTCTCTGCTTCTCTGCCATGAGTGGGAAGATCTGTTTCATTATCTGTTCTCTAAGATTTTTATTATTTGTTTTCAGGTATTTAGACTTCTACTTTCTTTTTTTTCCATTTAAATGGTTGTTTTATATATTGCTCTCTTGGTTTTGCTTATTTCATTCAGTATCTTTTAATGTTTATCTTCCATGATTCCTTGAATTCCTCATTTTTCATTTCTTATTGCATAATAGTATTCTATTTACATTCTCATGCTATGTTTTTTTTAAAAGCTATTTTCCAATGGATGGACATTTAATTTATTTCTAGTTCTTTTTTACTACAAAGGTTGCTGCTATGTATTCTTCTGTAAAATTGAACCTTTTTTTCTGCCTTTGGCTTTCTTGGGAGTATATGCCCAAGGTTTATATTTCTAGAATTTTATTGCATTTGTAGCTCATATGTCCTGTCATTAAGTAGTCAGCCTTAAGTTATATACTTAGAAATAAACCAACAAAGTAAATTTATGTTGCTTTCATTTTCCTCCTGTGTTTTTACTTAACAATTCACAAAAAGCTGAGTCATTTTTCTCAAATACTTAAAAGTAAGATTCTGTTGTACATGTTTGTTTGATACATTTCACAAAGCATTTGTTCTCATTACGGTCTTGAAAAAACTTAGCATTGCTTAGCCTGCCTTAGAGCACTTTATTATTGTTACTTGTTAATTCTATAATTTTCCCCACTATAATTAAAGATAGATTTGTCACTTCAAGTACTCAGTAAGTTAGCCAAAGAAAATGGACTTTTACTGAACTGCTGTCAAGTTCCTATTTGCTTTCAGTCTCTTTATACTTTTGCCAAGAAGTATCATGACTGACCTCCTATGAGGTGTTTTCCTGCAACACCCATGAATACAACTTGTCTGGGGTGGCATTTTGTGGCCTGTTGGACAGGCAGTACTTCTTTTGGAACCTGATTAGTAAAGCGTGTTGTAGTACTTACAAGCTAATTACTAGTTACAATGCATACTCAGTTTACTCTTCAGGAAATGAACAATGCTGAGAGCCGTGCTTTGGCTTTAGTTATATGGTTTTTAAAGTTTCACATCATAGATGTAGTTAGATAAATGGAATGAGAATTCAGGTCCCAAAGCATCTTTGGCATCTGCCTTACCTTTCATGCTTGGGAAATTGTTCTATCTTTAGAGTTCACAGAAGAATCTTTAGATGTTTTTTGTTATTCACATGTTTGACTATCCTGATCCATCATCTGGAAATCAGTACACAGCAGTTTGAGCAGAAACTATTCCTTTTCTTCTCACTCATGTGACTTAGGAATTGGTCCCTTGGTAAAAAAGATAGGGGAATATAGCCAGATAAGCGTAGTAATCAAGTTAGGTTTATGACTTCAGTAGTATTTGAATTAATAAATTATTTTTATAATGCAATGAACTTCTTTCATATTTATGTAAAATTTGAAAAGAAATGCTGTGGTTTGACAAAATGGGTCAAGAGGGGAAAGACTCCAGTTGGTGGAATGAAATTTTCAGGAGTTTAGGATATATGACGAACTTTCCTGACTTTAATATAGTGATCCCTAAAGGCTAAAACAATGCCAGAGAAAGATCATAAGAATTTGAGACTTTTAAAATGCTGTCATGTATGAGCTACTGACTGGTGTCTCTTCATAGAAGAAGTTGGTTGTTTCTAGAGTTAGATTAGGGGTGGGGAATAACTGTAATGGTTCTCTTTTCCTGTACCATGGGCCTCAGATGCTTACTGCCTACTCTGAGCATAAGTGAAAAGCAGGCAAAGTGGAAAGAATGATGGCGGAAAAGATCCATAAAGGATATTCTGGGGCAATTTATGTCTACTTGAAAGAAGTGGAATGCAATTGAAACTCTTAAAAAAAATCTTTTTTGAAAATTGAAATCTTACATCTTGATCTACCTGACATTGGGTATTTTCCTTCAAAGATTTTGGAGGTCACCATTATGTTCTTACTTTCACTTGGGATTTCATCAAGGGAAGTTCAAGAAAAGGTGAATAACATGTAGATTATCATCTGACCCAAAGAAATTCTCTCATGAGAAACAGCAGCTGAGGAGTAATAAGTAATGAGCAATAAATTTATATGCAAGCTTAAGAATGTGACTTTTGATGTGGCAAGATTTTTCTTGACTTCCTGTTCTCTTTATTTCGTACGTTAATAAAAAGATGAAATATTTGAGAATTTTTCTTTCCTTAGAAAATATTCAGCTCTCATAATTTTAAACCAAAATCTGTTCTTTTCTGCTACTTACAAAATTGTTCTGTAGTGTTATGACATAAAGTAAAGAGTCTCTCTGTATGTATGACTTCTGTAAGGGACTCTACTTGTACTGTACCATTTAAGGAAAAAAAAGCACCTGACATTTAAGAACTAAAGATTCAAAATCAATCCTTAATTCAGACCACTATTATAGCTGAAGTTAAGAAAAACTGTGGTAGCATCATTACCTATCACGTAAAGCATTAGATTTGAGACAGCCACTCCCTTTTTTAATTTTAACAATGACTAAGGTTTGACTTTTGGCCTTGGTTTTCCCCACCCACAAAGTGGGCATGATATTTATCATAAAAAGATTTAGTGGGGCAATAGACCAGGCAGGACTGTCCTTTTAAATTTTTATTTTTGAAATCTTTTGGTTTATATGTCAGCTTCATTTCCTATACATACACACTCTCCCCCACCTCATCCCAAAGAACTATTCCTTGTAATAAAGAATTTTAAATAGAAGGAAAAAAATTCAGCAGAACTACTCCACAGTTCAAAAAAATCTGACACGATCCGCCTTGTTCCGTACCTCATCCTGCTTTGCCCCTCGCCCTACAAAGAATCAAGAAGAGGTATTTTTAGAGGCGGGTGGGGCAGACCTGGTTGTTATGATGGCTTGGTGGTGATTCTTCATATTTACATTGTTGTAGTTAACTGCATTGCACCAAGACTTTGGGAATACCCTATTCTGCTTTGCTTCACTTTGCATTCATTTCTTTCCATGCTTCTCTGTTTTTATCATATTTAATATTACACAGCAATATTCCATTGCATTCATAAACTGTAGCTGCTGTTCATCCCCCCATCAATGAGCATCTATTTTGTTTCTAGTTCTTTGCCACCACAAAAAAATATTGCTAGTCACATTTGGGTGTATATGCGGCTTTTGTTTTTGGCATTGACTCCTTGGGAGAGTATATGCCTATCAGTCTTGGAATTAAAAAGTTTAGTCACTTTGCATAATTCCAAACTGCTTTCAAGAGTATTTGGCTGCTCTTGGAATTAGGTAAGTATGCTATGAAAGGGTTGATATTCTCATTACTAAGAGAAGGTAGATTGCATTCACACTCATTGGGCCACTTAGAAGACCATTGGCAAAATGTAAGTTATTTGTCAGTGATCCTCCTTCAAAGCCCGTCCCATTAATGTAGGTTAATTTGTTAGTAACTGCCAATGAAAATATAGAACAGCTAAATTTCAATGAAGAGTAAACATAGCAGTGGCATAACCTGACCAGTAGAGGTTTAGGGAAGAGATAATGACAGAAGACAGTGAAAATGAATGGCAGCCACAAACATTTTATCTACTTCACAATTCTGCCCAGAAGCCTTGAGGAAGTTGTGCTTTGGGATATACTTAATGAGGCTACTGGGTGATACTTGTTAAATGAAGGTTTGTAGTACACGTGGTAACCTCATGAATGAGCAAATGAATGGATGAACTGTCAAGGAAAGCTCTCTTGCTGTCAACAGTTCATTTCCAAAACCCTGAAAACCCTACAGTGGAAATTTGGCATTGGCACAGTACTCTGCTTTAGGTCACTATTTTATGTATGTAATCAAACATTCAGGTGATAGTATGAATTATGTTTTTGCCTCCGTTTTTTTTTTTAGATTAAGCTGTCAAATAGCATAATCACCACAGGTTTGGTAGTCTCATGACTATGGCAAGTATATTGTCCAGTATGTTCCTACTTCAAAGAAACTACTTATGCTCAATTGCAAACTCCTTAACAAATTTATCTTTTCCTAGCATGATTATTTTTCCTATAGCATGTGCTTAATAAATATTGCTTGAATTAACCAGAAGTGCTTTGCCTGTCTTACCCATTTGGTGTTTTTAGTTATGAAAAATCCAAGTGATTATTTTTATAATGCTTCCAAAGAAAATTGCCACAAATAGTGACTGAATTATTTTCTTAAAGTTTAATGCTAAATAGAAATCTACCTTTCTTTGTATACAGAAATGCTGTAAATTACCACCAATAAATTGAAAAGAAATTACTCCTTGACAAAAACAGAACCTAGTAAACTAATATATTCAGTTTCCTTGGAGAGTATTATGAATATGACACGTCATGACTACATTAATCTATTGGTTGTGGAAAACAAAGCAAATTACTTGAGGTTTCAAGGACTTGAAAATTTAAGGAGTATTGAGTTTGAACTTTGAACCACAATTGTTTATCTGAGCCAAACTAACATTGCTTATCTGTACAAAAGCATCTCCTTTCTGATTATCCCTCCTTTAAAACATTAAATTACAGTAGCCATAGCACTGCTTTCATAAATGTAAATTGAGGACAAGTTGATGGTGATTGTGCCATATTGTGACTCTTAATGGGAACTGGCCAGCAAAGCAGATAAAGCCGATTAGCTTGAGCCTCTCCATCTGGTGATACAGTCGCTGAGTCTGCACATACTGAAGAAGAGACAGAAACAGTTCTCGCAGTCTGGAAGCATCAGTTCAGCCAATGAACAGAACCTCTTTCTAGCTAGGCATGAATAAACTGGTCTTAGCTATTCAGCCATGGCATCATGTGATACTGTAGGAAGAAAAATAGATGTTTTAATCCAATTTGATATTGACTGGTAGATTTAAAATTGTAAGTGCTAGACTTCACCTAAAAGGGCCAAATGTACAAAAGAAGAAATTGCTTACGTTCCCACAAATTACTTTGTCAAACACATTCTTGATTCCTTGAACCACTTGTGTTAACTGAGAGCAGAGTGATATTGATTTCTGTGATTTTCAAAACCATGTCTTTCATCTCCAAGTCATGAATGATCCAAACCCTATTATTTAAAGCAATTTTAATGTTTCATCAAATATTTATTGAATGTCTTCTGAATGTTCAAAACTCTGCACTGTTCTACAGAAGTTAAATATATGGTCTCTGCTCTTGGAGGGACAATACAAATACATTTGAAACAATAAAGCAATACAGGATAGAATGTGTTTTCATATGGTATAAACTGTAAACCATAGAGTAGGTACTAAGGAGAAGACAGATCAGTGAGGGTGTTCGGAAAAGGCTTCATAAAAGAGGAGGAAGCGACTCTGGACCTTGATAGATGGAGAGGAAAAGGATAATGCATTCCAGGCAAGAGACAACATAGAAGTGAAAATGAGCACATGTCCATGAGACAATTGGTATGATTAAATGACGGATGTCAGGCAGCAGTGAAAAATAAGGTTGGACAGGTAAATTGGGTCTAGACCCTGAAGGGCTTTGAAAGCTAAGTGGGACAGTTTTGATAGGGTGGATTTCATTTTACAAACAAAAGTTTGGCAATACAAACTGCTAATTCAGTTCAATTCCAGCGCTTAATGGGCACTGCCATAGGTCCTAAATAGGGTGATAAAAGGAAGAGTAAGAGATAGCCCCTGCTCTCCTGTAGCTTATAACCCAGGTTAGGGTGTGAGACAGCATGGTGAATAACATAACTGTAATTGAAGAGGGTGGAAGTATACAAGAAAAGGACAAAATCCCATGAGGTAAAGGAAAGGTTAGTAAGTGGAAATTAAAAAGAATCCTAATAGTGCTTCAGTCTATGCAGGCTTCTTGTGGTATTAATATTTTAAGGGAACATTTAAAGTTTATTTAAAAAGCAGTGCTGAGTTTGGATAATTTTTCTGCATAAAACTAAGGTAGCACTGCATCTTGCAAGTAGTGAATACTCAGTAAATATTGGTCAAATTGAATTCCATATCAACTTGGCTACAAATATAGTGTAATTAGTGCCTAGGAGCATTTAAAAAGCATCATAGCCAGAAGAGAGAATGTGAGTTTAGTTTCCTGGGATCAAACATCTGGTAAGTGTCAAGTATCTGAGGCTGGATTTGAACTCGGGTCCTCCAGATTCCAAAGCTAATGCTCCATCCACTGCACCACCTAGTTGCCCCTAACTAATTTCTTGAAGAAGTAATATGTAATACAGGAGATTTTTTTTCCTTTAAAACTGATTGAAATTGTAAAGTCCGAAAAAACTAAAGTTTGCAAAGAAAGATGGATAGAACACTTGAAATTAGAAAGACCTGAGTTTGAATCTTGCTTCAATCACTAGTTTTGTGACTCTGGACATGAAACAACCTCTCTATCTTAGTTTCCTCATCTGTAAAATGGGGATTATGACTACCTACTTCAGAATTGTTGTGTGGATCAAATGAGATTATATATGTAAAACACTTTGAAAAAAAACTAGCTAGTATTAATATTGTCCTGTTATTTAAGATAATAAGTGTTCCCATAATTAGTGCCCAGTCTTTATAGATATCATCAAGGGAACCAACCATTGTGGAGGTACAGCCTGGCAACTACTTCTAACTACAGGTGCTCGAAACCCAGAAAGAACCACCAAAATTCTTGACACTCAAATAGTTCAACATCAGAAACTGCTATGATTTTATTGGTGGAAATGAATTAAAGAAGAGGCATCACCATCTGTTGTTTTATTGCTGTACTCCAAGGACTATTGGACCTTTTCATTTGAAAAATCGAAACCTTCCATATGTATTGCCTTCCCTCTTAAAATATAAACTCCTTGAGAATAGGGACTGTCTTTTCTGTATCCCTAGCACTTAGCACAGTGCTTTGCACATAGTAGGCACTTAAAAGTGGTTCATTTATAAGCAGGGTCAATATTAAAAGTAGGTAGTTGAAGACTGCTTGGGAGACCTTTCTTGCCCTCATACCACCTCCTACTTTCCATGGTGCCTAAAATCCCACCATTAGTGAGGAAGAAGCCACCTGATCTGGCCCATACCTGAATAGCAATCCGCTCTGTGAAATAAGTGATCTTCCAACTTTTTGCTTGTGGATCTACAATGAAGAGAGACCCATAATTGTTAGGAAGTCTTTTCTTCCCTCAAAGCTTTATTTTCTGCAGTTTGTATCTAGTGCTCCTAGTCCTTACTGGGCTCAAGCAGAACAAATTTAATCCCTTTTCTACCTTCAGATAGTAGATATAAAAAGGTGTGGAGTAGTATGTATGAAGAAATCCATGCATCAGTGAGGAATGCACGTTGGAGAATATTTGGACAAAGGTCAAAGGAGAAAAAGTGATTTTGTCATAAGAGCACACTACAGAGAGAGGGAATAGATGAGTTTGGGAAACAGCTCACAATCCTGACATTGAGGCATGATATAGTAATTCTAGGGGATTTCAATTATCCAGATAACTGTTGGATGTCTCTACAAAAAACAAAGAGTATAACTTCATGGCTACATGAATATTCATCTTTCAAAAGATAGAGCAATCAACATGGGAGAGTTCTTATTACCAGGTAAGAACTGGCTGCTGGGGTGAAAATGATGAAATCTCTGGGGAGTAGTAACCACTTTCATAGAGTTTGTGGTAGAGGAGAGAAAATCTGGATATAGTCTGACATGCACCTTAATTTGGAGAAAACACATTTCAAAGGATTCTGAGGAAAGAAATAGAATTCCATGAACTACAATGCTAATGATCCATAGAGATGGGATGGGAGATGCTAAAAAAATGAAATTCAAAAGACACAAAGGGAAACCCAATGAGGAAGAAAAATGGAATATATCTGAAGAAAGATGTGGATGCACAGGGAGCTCATTGCCAAACCAAGATTTTTTAAAAATAAAATGTACACATAATGAAAGTAAAGCCAGGCAATAGAGGTTGTATTTATATTTGAGTCCTATCAAGAATAATTTTAGCAATATTAGAGCTTTGAGGGTGATGAGGGAACCTGAGGACAAGAAAAAAAGATTTTGTAAAAGCTATTTTGAGAGAAAACGATAAAAGAGTTTTTAGCTGTGGTGAACAGGAGAGTAATAACAGAGCAGAGAAAAGGCAGAGCTGCTCAGTTTTGTTTCTGTATTCTCTACAAAACTAAACTGACTACATTAGAAATGACAACACGTATTTAGCTGAAGTTGATACCCAATTTGTGTAAGGGCTACTTGCCTTTAATAAATTCAAGTCACTATACCCAGATGAGCTATGTCCTAGGGTGCTGAAAAAAAAGCCAGTATATGTGATTGCTGAGCCACTGTCAAAGATATGTGAAAGAATATGGAAAATAGAAACAGTATCATAACATTGGGGAGGGAGAAATGTTATGATTTTGGGGAAAAGGGTGGAGGGAGGGAACAAACTATATAGACTTCAGGCTATAGGCCAGTGAACTTAATTTCCTGGGAAAATTTAGAAAAGTTTATTTAAATAGATGGTTCATGAATGTCCAGAAAGTGATTAAGTCAGCACAGCTCCATCAAAAACAGATCCTGGAAGATTAATCTCATTTCCCTTTTTTACAGCATTACTAAGCTAGTAGATGAAGGGAATGTTGTGACTATAGACTGCCTAGACTTTAAGCAAAGCTGTTGATAAAGTTTCTTATGCTAGGCATATGGAGAAGATGGAAAGATGGATTTTGAGCTGCTGAAACTAGTAAGGGAAGCTGACAACAGGAGGTGTTTTATAAACTAGATTGAGAGAAAAGTGACAAGTAGTAGTCTCCAGTGGAAAATCCCTGAGATCTGTGTGTGGCCTTGTGCTGCTTAACACTTTTAATCAGTGACTTGAAGCATAGATAGACTGTATACTCATCAAATTTGTGGATGACAAAAAACTGGGAGGGGTTGTTAATACTGTGGCTGACAGGAGCCAAAAGGCTCTTATTGATGAGCTAGAGCATTAGAATGAATCAAATAAGATGAAATTCAATGGGGATATGTGTCAAATTTGGGTACAACAAAGAACTTCACAACTATAAGATAGGGGAAACATGATTTGACAGCAGTGGTTCTGAAAAAGCTCTTGGGGTTTTAATAGACTTTGAAAGCTCAATGATATGATGTAACAGCCAAATAAACAAACAAAAAAAACCCCAAACCTGTTAATGAGATCTTGAACTATGCTAAGAAGAATACCGCTTCCAAGGATAGGGAGGTGGTCTTTGTCCTCATCTGGAGCATTATGTTAATCGGTGACCACTGTGATTTAAGAAGGATATTAACAAGCTAGAGAGTGTCCAGAGAAGGATGACTAGGATGGCAAAGAGTCACATGAGGCTGAGGAAGGAACTGGAGATGTTTGGTCTGGATAAATGTCTTCAGGGATTTGAAGAGCTATCACGTGGAAGAAGGGTTAGACTTGTTTGCAGAGGGTAGGACCAAGATCAATGGGCAGAAGTTGCAAAAAAAAACCCCCAAATTTAGATGTATCAGGAGAAGTTTCCTAATGATGAAAACTATCCAAAAATAGATTGGTCACTTTGAGAGGCAGCAAATTCCCCCTCCTTTTAGTTGTTCATTCAGAAGCTATATAATCACTTCTGTTACAGTGGACAACCCTTTAGTGTATGAGTTGTTCTAGATGGCTGTTGAGGACCCTTCCAACTCTCAGATTCTGTGATTCTGCAACAGGCAGCTGGTAGTTCATTGGGTCAGTGACTGAGCTTGAAATAAGAAAGACCTAACTTCAAATATGGTCTCTCTAATGGCAATCAACACAGCACACTTGAGGGCTGCTGCTGTGAATACACACACACACACACACACACATATGTGTGTGTATTTAGAGTTGAATCACACAGTATAATAAGCACTCTTATTTACTCAAGAAACTTATTCAAGAAACTAAAGCAATCATAATTCATAACAACATAGAACTTATTACCAGGGTGGCCATGTGGCCCTAAACAGACACAAAAGTATATAACATAACATAGCATGCTCCCCACCTTATACTTGTTTATATAATCAGGAGATCCCAGGTCAGGGTTCTTCTGTAGCTTAACACATACTTAGAGGCAGAAGAGAGCACAACACACTCCACCCCTAGGTCACAGTAGGTTACAGTTCCTTCAATCCAACTAAAATAGGCTTAGAGCCAGAAAGCATCAAAGCCTACTGACTCAGTACGTGATTGGTTCAGAGCCAAAGGTGCAAAGACCTACAGGATTCAGCATCTGATGTGTTCCAACTATGAATTACCAGGGTTCAAAGGACATCAATCCTTCAGAGGTTTACAATTAGGCATGAGCCTAGGAAACTGAACGCAAAAACAAACAAACAAGCAAACAAAAATCCCACTTTGCTTGTGCTCACAGCCTCAGACATTTACTGGGGGTATGACCCTGGTCAAGTCATAACTTCTGTTTGCCTATGTAATGGGGATAATACCACCTACCATGCAGGGTTGTTGTGAGGATCAAACGTGATAGAATTTGTAAAAAAAGAAAAAAAAAGGGCTTCGCACAGTACCTGGTACATAATAGGTGCTATATAAATACTTATTCCTTTCCTTCTCTTTTCATCTGTGAATACAACAGTAATATCCCTTTATAGATTTTTCTTCTTCAAGGTAAATACATTCATAATTTCTTTCTCTGATCCTCACATGTGTCATGTTCTCTAGACCTCTCTCCAGCTAGATACTTCCTGCTTCTAACTTATTTTGATTCTCCAATCCTTGCTAATATTTTTCTCTATCATTCCTAGTCCAAAAACATTCTTCTTGGAAGAGTAAATAGAAAAAAAAGGAGAATTGAGTAGTTCAGTTTTCTCACCAATTTTTGTTATCAGCCCATCTCCTCCAAGAATCAGTCCTATATTTTTTTCAGGGAAAATTTTACTTATTTTTATCTCACAGTTATTTCTTAAGATGGGTCTCCCTGCCTTCCTTTATCCTATGATCCTCTCTTTTGTAGCAACAACCAAAAAAAATCTAGTTAAGCCAAATCAACTGATACAACTACTTGATAGTATATATAACTTACACATCCATACTATTCCACCTCTCCAGTGAAAGGAGGGACATACATTTCCCTAGCTCTTCTGGAGCCAAGATTGATCATTATCATTACACAGCACTGTGTTTCATTTTATTGTTTTTATTTACATTGCTGTAGTCATTATACATATTTTGTTTTCCTTTTTCCTGGTTCTGCTTGTTTCACTAAATCAGTTCATATAAACCTTTGCATGTTTCTTATATTGATTATTTCTTATAATATAATAAGAATCACATCCATACAGGACAATTTGCTTAGCAAATTCTCATTCAATGGGCACCTCACTTTGTTTTCAATTTCTTTCTATCATATTAAAGTGTTAGTATTAATATTTTGAAGACCTTTCTGTCTTTGATCTGCTTGGAACATATGCCCAGCAGAGGATCTCTGGGTCAAAAAATGGTCCCATCCTTTCTTTGATCTTTCTCTTATCTGTGGTATATATGCTATATGCTCCTTTTCCCCCTTCACGCTTTTGGTTCTTAGCATTTATCACCAGCCTCAGACCATTCTGAGCTTCATGACTCTTAACTCTGTTCTTCCTAGACCATATTGCTCCTTTATTTCCATTTAAAATATGTTTGTTGAGTTCCTGTGAATACACATTGATCTCTTTTGGTAGCTCTCCTTTTTTCTCCTCAATGGAATCACGTCTGCTTGTCTTCAGAAATTTATTCTTAAGAGCTCCCATTCCTCTTATGTCAACTTTCCTTGTAAAGTATATTTTAAAATTAAATTCTAAAGATTCTGAACTTAATGCCAAATAAAATGAGCATTTCCATATACCAAGTAGGATAGGAAAAAAAGAGTTCTACATGAAATTGCAACTCTCTATTAAGTAGCTTACTTTTCTTTTTAAGTATATAATAAATTCAATATGTAGCTTTCAAAGTTCTCCTGCTGATCTGTTTTTCCTTCTGTTTGATGCATTTTAAAAAAGTGTTTCAATGGCCCTCTTTTATTTCTTTTCTTTTTCTTGGCAATCCTATTGCTATGCCTTCCCTCCCTCCCACCTCTCCTTCCACTGTTGAAAAAAAAGAAAAACATACTCATGTAACAAATATGTAAAGCCAAACAAAACAAATTTTCATATTGACCATGTCCAAAACTATATCTCATTCTGTATGTTGAATCTATGTGCTCTCTATCAGGAGGTGGGTAGTATGTTTCATTATTAGTTCTCTGGAATTGTAGTTAGTCATATTGATTAGGATTCTTAAGTCTTTCAAAATTATTTTTTCTTTATAACATTGTTATTAATATATAAATTGTTCTCCTGGTTTTGCTCACTTCACTCTGTATCAGTTTAAACAAGCCTTCCCAGGTTTCCCTGAAATTGTCTTTTTCGTCATTTCTGATGGCATAATAATATTGCATTACATTCATATATCATGTTTTGTTCAGTCAGTCCCTACTTGATGGGCATCCACTTAATTTCTTATTCTTTTTTTATTTTTTTATTTTTTAAAAATTATTTATTTAACTTTTAACATTCATTTTCACAAAATTTTGGGTTCCAAATTTTCTACCCATTTGTCCCCTACCCCTACCCCTAAACACCGAGCATTCTGATTGCCCCTATCACCAATCTGCCCTCTCTTCTATCATCCCTCCCTTCCCTTGTCCCCATCTTCTCTTTTGTCCTGTAGGGCCAGATAACTTTCTATACCCCATTACCTATATTTCTTGTTTCCTAGTAGCAAGAACAGTACTCAACAGTTGTTCCTAAAACTTTGAGTTCCAACTTCTCATCATCCTTCCCTCCCCACCCATTCCCTTTGGGAAGGCAAGCAATTCAATATAGGCCATATCTGTGTAGTTTTGCAAATGACTTCCATAATAGTCATGTTGTGTAAGACTAACTATATTTCCCTCCATCTTATCCTGCCCCCAATTGCTTCTATTCTCTCTTTTGATCCTGTCCCTCCCCAAGTGTTGACTTCAAATTGCTTCCTCCTCCCATTGCCCTTCCTTCCATCTTCCCCCCCACCCTGCTTATCCCCTTCTCCCCCAATTTCCTGTATTGTAAGATAGGTTTTCATACCAAAATGAGTGTGCACTTTATTCCTTCCTTTACTCGAATGTGATGAGAGTATACTTCATGTTTTTCTTTCACCTCCCCTCTTTTTCCCTCCACTAAAAAGTCTTTTGCCTACCTCTTTTCTGAGAGATAATTTGCCCCATTCCATTTCTCCCTTTCTCCTCCCAATATATTTCTCTCTCACCCCTTAATTTCATTTTTTTTAAGATATGATCCCATCCTGTTCCATTCACTCTGTGCTCTGTGTGTGTGTATGTGTATGTAATCCCACCAACTACCCAGATACTGAAAAGTTTCAAGAGTTACAAATATTGTCTTTCCATGTAGGAATGTAAACAGTTCACCTTTAGTAAGTCCCTTATGACTTCTCTTTGCTGTTTACCTTTTCATGCTTCTCTTCATTCTTGTGTTTGAAAGTCAAATTTTCTTTTCAGCTCTGGTCTTTTCATCAAGAATGCTTGAAAGTCCTCTGTTTCATTGAAAGACCATTTTTTCCCCTGAAGTATTATAGTCAGTTTTGCTGGGTAGGTGATTCTTGGTTTTAGTCCTAGTTCCTTTGACTTCTGGAATATCCTATTCCATGCCCTTCTATCCCTTAATGTAGAAGCTGCTAGATCTTGTGTTATCCTGATTGTATTTCCACAATACTTGAATTGTTTCTTTCTAGCTGCTTGCAATATTTTCTCTTTGACCAGGGAACTCTGGAATTTGGCCACAATGTTCCTAGGAGTTTCTCTTTTTGGATCTTTTTCAGGCAGTGATTGGTGGATTCCTTGAATACTTATTTAGCCCTCTGGTTCTAGAATCTCAGGGCAGTTTTCCTTGATAATTTCATGAAAGATGATGTCTAGGCTCTTTTTTTGATCATGGCTTTCAGGTAGTCCCATAATTTTTAAATTGTCTCTCCTGGATCTATTTTCCAGGTCAGTTGTTTTTCCGATGAGATATTTCACATTATCTTCCATTTTTTCATTCTTTTGGTTTTGTTTTGTGATTTCTTGGTTTTTCATAAAGTCATTAGCCTCCTTCTGTTCCATTCTAATTTTGAAAGAACTATTTTCTTCAGTGAGCTTTTGAACCTCCTTTTCCATTTGGCTAATTCTGCTTTTGAAAGCATTCTTCTCCTCGTTGGCTTTTTGAACCTCTTATTCTTTTTTTTAAATGACAAAGATGGTGCATAAATATTTTCGTATATTTGGGTCCTATTTTCTTTGATCTGTTTGGGATACAGTGATATAGTGATAGTAGTCACTTTCTGGGTATAGTTCTGAATTGGTTTTTGAAAATGGTGGGACCAATTCATAATTTCATTAATAGTGTATTAATGTACCTGCTATCTTGAGTGCAACCCTGTGCTCCTTAAAATATTTAGCCATGGATTCTTATTTATACATTTTCTGAATTTTTTGAAATCTGATTACCTAAAATCTGAGATGAACTTCAGACTATGCTTGATTTTCCTCTCTTCTATCATGAAGCTGACAGTTCCTGTCATTTCTATTTACACATTCAACTTCTCCTTGTTAGTCAGAATCAGGTCCAGAGTATCAGGTCCCTTTGCAACTCCTATCTTTTGAAATATAAAATTATCATTAAAACAATTACATGTGTTTTGCATGATTGAACATGCATAACCTATATTAATTTCTTACTGTCTTAGGAAGGGGGGAGACAAAGAGAAAATTTGGAACTCAAAAATTTTTTTAAATGAATGTTAAAAATGATCTTTATATGTAACTGGGGAAAAATAAGACAAAATAATTTTTTTAAAATTGCACATTTTTTAGATTCTTTTATTTCAGAGAGAGAGAGAATGTGTGCTAAATGACATGCAGCTGGTTTAAATCCCCTATCACATTTCTGTGCTGAATTGGAGAGGTTTTCCAAATTCTATATATAAGTCCTTCTTCTATTAGGTAGTCTTTTAAATACCTTTACAGCATTGTCTTTGCTGTTATTTCCATTGATCTTCACCCTTATGTTCCCTAATATGTTTTTTCCTTCAGGTCCCTGAATTTCCCTTTGACTATATATTATGAATATATAATAGCACTCCCCACCTCCTTTGCTCCTCTCCTTCTATACCTGTTCTGGAAGACATACCCTTTCAGAACCAAATATAGTCATGAGTTGCCATCCTACTAAAGCTTTATGATAACAGAGATTTACTTCCTTCTCTTAAAATCTATAGTGCTCCCTTCTTGTTGCCCACAGTTTATGCAATTATATATAGACATCTGAGGCCATTGGTTTTATTGTTACCCTCTTTTTGGGATATTCTTTCCCATGAATTTCTAGTTCTCTTTTCTGTTCTTCCTTCCGTGCTGTACTTGCTATTTTCTGTAGGACTGGGTATGACAAGTCTTTGTGGGCAGCTTCCCTTCCCCCTTCAATTTAAAGCTCTCTTGACTCCAGGCAAACACAGAGAATTTTCACATAAATGTATGTATGTATGTGTTTATATATTTATACATATATACGTGTATGTGTGTATATATGTATTTTAACTAGTTCTTGTTAGGTGCACTCCATTCCTTGTCCATTTTTCCTGTATTTTAAAACATGATGTAACATTTAAAGTTGGTTCTCAAACACCAGTGAAAACAGTTTCCTAGCCACTTGTGGAGGAAGAAGCTTAATTTATTTAACAGAAAGAAGCCTTTGGGGCTAAAATACACAAGGCACAAGGACAGTAGACACAAACATATGATGAAATCTAATAATATCTACATAGTTTGTTTTATATGGTCAATGATCTCCAGAGCCTTCTCTGTTTTTCCCTGGACACAATTCCATTTTACCTTGAACATTTTGTAGGGTTTCAGTGTCTTCATAATTATTATTTTAAAAAAATATTTGTTTTTTCAGTTAGGCACATTACTATTGATGGAGCTATGAGCCAGCTGTTGTGGAAAGTAGTTTGGAATTATGCTGTAATGAGAACAATATTCTAACTCCTGCCTTCATGCAAGTTAGGCTAATTTTTCCTTAAAAGGTATTGAAATAACCTGAAAATATCCTTGATTAGTTCAAGGAACTACAGGCTATTGATGTAATTTTTTAGTTGTCTGAGTACAAAATATTCATGAAGAGCTAAAGGCAACATGGAGGTAGGGAAGATTATTTCATCTGAATTGACTCAGGATGTCCTTCCTGCATATCTTTGTTAAATATCTTTCTCCTACAATTAGCTGAATAAAACTTTTACTACCTGTTGAATGGCCTTATTTTCTTCCATTATTGCACGTAAACTACCACAGTATTGACCTGAGTCAGGCCCGGTCCTGAACATATGTTAAGAAAGTAACTAAAATGCTCTTATCTTTTAATGCAGCAATCCTATTTCTAGGCATACACACACACACACACACACACATACACACATACATATATACATGTATACACACATATGTGCGTATAGATGTATACATACATATATGTATATATACATATAGAATGAAAGAGAGAGAGAGAAAGTTTTGATACAATAGACACTAATCAACATACAAACCTTCAGGAAACCAAATTTATTGCAATAGGCAGGGGTCCCAGGCCTGATCCCTTAGTTCAGGTCCTTATTACTTCTCCCTTGTATTATCGCAGCAATCTCATAATTTCTCATTTTGACTGCTTCCAGGCTCTTCCTCTTCCAAATGGATTTTTTAAAATATATATTTGATGTGTTTAATAAGAATGTATATGTAGAACCCATATAAGACTGCATGCCATCTCAGGGAGGAAGAGGGTATGGAGGGGGAGAAAATTTAAAACTTATGGAATTGATTGCTGAAAACTGAAAACAAATACATTAATTAAAAAATGTGTATTTGATCATGTCTATTCTCCCTGTTCTCATTGACCAGTCCTCTGTTACTTTTTTTTATCATTTTCCTTTGCATTATTGTAGTAACCCCCAAATTATATATATATAGATATATATATAATAGATATATCTATATGTAATAGATATATATAAATGGATATATCTATATATAAATAGATACATATATATCTCTATTTCAAAATCCTCAGTCTGTCATTTGAAGTCTTTCATAATCAGTCTTATTTCTTATTATTCCCTTTCATGTACTTTCCCTTCCAGTTTAACTGGACTAAAAGCAATATATTATAATTTTTTTCCATTCAATTTTATTTTATTTTCAGGTCCAGATTCTCTCTCTCCTTCTCCTTCCCATCGAGAAGGCAAGAAATATGGAACCCATTACAAATATGAGTCATGCAAAACATAGTTCCTCATTAGCCATATTCTGGGAAAAAACACAAGAAAAAATGAAAAATATGCTTCAGTCTTCACTCTGAGCTCACAATATATTATAATTTATAATAACTCACACTTGTATAGTGTTTTAAGTATTGCAAAGTGCATTTCTTAGAACAACCCTGGGAAATAGGTAGATTCATAGTATAATCTCCATTTTGATAATAAGGAAGCTAAAACAGAGAGAAGTGACTTGTCCAAGGTCATAAAGCTAGTGAACCACATGGTACTGGATTTTTTTTCATCTTCACACATGTTGAGTATCAATGGTCAAGCAATGTCAAATTGTTTGAAATGAGATAATCATAGGCTTGCTATAAATATAATGATCAAAATTCCACAATTCAAAGATGATTGACTTACAAAGTTTGAGGTAATCCAAGCCTGATGATCGTAGTCCAAGTAGTCTCAGCACCTGGATAGAAAGTTGATATTAGAATAATTTATATTTTCATGGTGTTTAGGCTTAGAGCACTTGACGTAAAATTCCTAGTTCATTTACATTTCTCAGTTAAATGTGCTGCCGAGATAAGCAATTTTCTGAATCGTACAGTAGTGTCGTTATTTTGTACGTTCTAAGATGGTAGTAATTTGCTCTAGGAAGGTCATGCAGTGGTCTCTGTTAGAGTTAGAACTTGAAACCTAAGTCTTCATTCCTTCTTTTCTAACAACTTTTACATCCTATATTGAATATTTGCTGCTATATGCAGGAGTTATGTAGTAAAGGAATCTCTCAGCCCCCAAATAAGTTTCTGAGCACATACAATTACTTTGGGGGAAGAGAAAAGTCTCTTACCTTCTTCCTACTAGATACAGGCTTATATGTATATTATTGGCACCAGGCCAGTCAGTGACAGTTGTAGTTACTGTTATACTATCAGTAGCTAGAGTGATAATTTCCCCCCAAACCTACCCCTCCTTCAAACTTCCCCATTTCTGTTGATAGCACTGTCATATTTTCAGTTACTCAGGTTTGAAACCTTGGAGTCATTCTTGATTCTTCTGTATTCTTCGTCCATCACATCAGTCAATGGTAGTTTTGTTCAATCTTCCTCCACAACATCTCTGACATTTCCTACAACGTTACATCCTCTTCTCAACTCACACACCTACTACATTAATTCAGGCTCTTTAAAATTTCATTCTTACCATTATAATTTTCTTCTGCATTGTTGTAATAACCCCCAAATTTCATATGTATATATATATGTACATATATAATACAAAATCATCAATCTATCATTTGAAGGCTTTCATAATGTGACTCTCACTTAGATTCTCAGTCTTATTTCATATTATTCCCCTTCAGGTACTCCTCCTTCCAGTTTAACTTCTCCTCCCCACCCCTACCCCCAGGCTGATCCATCCAAAGATGTTTCATGTCTTTACCTTTGCACACAAGGTCCTCCATGTCTGGAATGTTTTATTCCCTTCTCATCTCTACCTGGTAAATCCCTAGCTTCCTTTGAAATGTAGCTTACTTACTTACTTCTGTATCCCCCTCAGTTATGTACATGTTCTCTTGAAATTATTTATATTACTTGGTGTATAATTGGTGTTGATTTTTGCACTTGTTGTATCCTCCCAAGTGAATGTAGTCTGCTTGAGGACTTTTTTGTTTGTTGTGGTTGGGTTTGTGTGTGTGTGTGTGTGTGTGTGTGTGTCTCCAATGCCTGACACATAGCAGGTATGTAACAAGTGTTAGTAGAATTGAATTAACAACTCAACTAACTAGGGATAAAGGACACACAAATTCTCAGAGCTGCTGGATGTTGATTCAACCCAAGAAGATCCTAGGCAGCAACCATTCAAAGGATGCAGAATGCTAATTGCTGCTTCAGAAGTGACACAGCAACAGTTGGCATTACAGAAACCTAAAACTACTGTTTCTTGTCTTCCTTACTGTCTTGTGGTTATTATGGCCCTGGCTGCATCAGCTCCAAGATCTGTTAAAGCAGAGTGATCTGCTTAGCTTTAGGGGCCCCCAAATTCTAGATGGATAATTCTTAAAAGTTATTCTTATTCTTATTAGTAAGAGCTGAAATGTAGCACTTCACATACTTGACTGATATTTTTCCACCATCATTTGATCCTCACAACAACCTTGTAAAGCAGGTAGTGTCAATATGGTTGTGCGGTCCTTTTTCAGTGCTATCTGACTCTGTGACTCCATTTGGGGTTTTCTTGGCAGATATACTGGAGTGGTTTGCCATTTCCTTCTCCATTTCATTTTACCACTGAGGAAGCTGAGGCAAACAGAATCAAGTGACCTGCTCATGGTCATGCAGCTAGTAAGTGTCTGAAGCCAGTTTTACACTCAGAAACCGGGTCTTCTTGACTTCAGGACTGCCACTCTATTCATTGAGCCATTTAACTGCCCTAATATTGTATTATTATGCACATTTTGGCAGCCGAGACTCATGGTTTCATTAGTTTAGGGACACCTTCTTCAATCCTGACCCCTCAAAAAGCACCCTAAAAATAAAAACATAACAAACGACGACAACGTAAGTTGGCCAATCATCTGTAACTTACAGTTTGAGAGACTGAAGGCAAAAGAGCTTTTCTTTTAATTGCTTTTCCCAAAGTCACAGAGGTTGAATGAGTGACAGACCTTAAACTCAGGTGGTCCGGATTGTCTACATGTTGCCTTTCATTCCTACTTTTCAGATGAGAAAACAGGTCTCACTAAGTGAATTGACTTAAGATCATAGCTTAACACACTCCTTTCCAGGTATTTTGAATCTAGGTCCAGTACTCTTTCCACCATCACACTCTCTTGAAAACACTTTTATATGGATTAATCTTGGAAAATTTTGTTAAATGTGAATACAATTCCAATAAAAGGATCCTATGACATAAATGATTCATTGTTGTCTAATTGCTAAACCTAAGGGTTTTAGTTTATAGAACATTATTTTAGATATAATTTTTAAAATCTTAGTTCACGTAACCAACTTTATGGAAAATGAATAGGAAGGACATACTTTTACAATGAACATTGCAGAAAGAACAAACATGTATGGCAGAAAAGATGAAGCATTGGGATAAATCTATGCTTCAGACCACAGCTAATATCCTACATGAAATTGAATTGAGGCCTTAGACTAATCTCTGCCATAAATCCGTTGCACAGCTGGTAGTGTTTTTTAAGAGGAGAAGTTGTAAAGTTACAACAGATCAGAATGATGTTGACTATTTTCTCTGGGGTATGCTCTCCCTGTGTGCTCCCAGTTCAATTTGCTCATAGCCTAGATGCTAATACTCTATTAGACTAGGCTAATTTAATTTTTTTGATCAGTGGGCAAAGGGGAAATCAATTTCCTTTTTATCTAAAAGAAAGCAGAAAAGCTAAGAATTATTTTAAAGTCAGATTAGGAATGATGTAGGTCCAGCCAATAACCAGCTGGGCGTCTTTGAGGCACCTTTCTGGGGCTGTGCTTTTTTCCTTTGAGATGTTAGAGACCCTTCTCACTCTATGACAAAGACAAGTGGTTGAGATAAAAGTACTGGTTCTGAATTCTTGGGCCAGGCCAGATAGGCAGACCCTGTGCTCTATGAACTGCAGTACAAATGGGGAGGGGGGTGGAATGGCCTCCACAATTTACACATATTATTATCCCTCCACAGACCACCACCTCTCCCAGGAGCTAGGGAACATAATGACATTCAGAAAGGTTGTCTTATTTGTTTTTCTTTTTAAGGTTGTTCAAATGAAATTGTCCAAGGGGAAGGAAACATGGTTGCATTTTAGAGTTTTTAGTGCGGCCAGAGCCCTTGGAGACGAGCTGGTCTGCGCTCCCTGACTTCACCAGGTTGAGGTGGAAGGCCAAGAGGGATTTAAATATCCCACTCAAGGTCACAGAACTCGTGCCAGCCCCTGGCACCAGCCCCCAAGGGTATCACTCCTCGCAGTGCCCGTTCCAGCACGTCTCCGGCCTTCGGCAGGACACAATTTATTCACGTTGATTAACACACCCACCGAACGCTCCTTAGGAAGCTTTCCATTCGCCCCGATCTAAAGTCACTTCGGAAAGGAGAGGTTCGAGGGGTGCCACCAACGGGCAGGCGGTGCGGAGGAGAGGGCACGCTCGGGGTACACGCCGGCCGTTCGGGGGCCTCTGGCCAAAGGGCTAAATCAGCCGTTCTGGAGGCGCGGGGGCCGTCCGGGCGAATGCCCGCCAGAGTGCCCCGCAGACCTGTCTGTCCGCCTCCACCTTCTCCCCGCGGTCCCGGCGGGCAGGCCGGGAGCGGGGCGCGGCTCGGTCCCGCCGGGCCGGGGTAGGCTGTGTCGCTCCCGTCGCGATGGGGCTGGGACGGAGGCGCGGCTCTGGTCACGGACAGGCCGGGAAAGAAAGAGGCCTCGACGCCTTCGGCGCAGGGCTGAGACCCGAGGCGCCGCTCCTGTCACAGCGGGGCCGACAAGGAAGGCGATGCTCTCGTCGCCACGGCTCCGCGGCCGGCCTGTTCCGTGGGGGTTGTCAGAAAATGTAGGGTTGGGGCTGGGGCCCGGCCCCACGCCCCAGGGCCCCTCCCGGGATCCTCGCCAGCACCAGGCCCGGCCCCGCGGCCGCCTCCTGTCACCCGTCCCAGGGCGGGCCGGGCCGGCCGCGGTCACGTGACGATGGCGGCGGCGAGGGGCGGAGGGAGACGGGGCGGAGGGAGACGGGGCGGGGCCGGCGGCGGCCGCGGGGAGAGTCGTCGTCGCCGGCTGCGCTCGGAGGAGCCTAGAGTCGGGGACCCCGGAGCCTGGAGCCAGGAGCCGGGAGCCTCGAGCTAGGCGCTGCCCGGAGCCGGCGGCTCGCTGCCTGGAGCTGCTCCCAGCCTGGCCTTCAGCCCCGCGTCTTCCCGCGACGCGCCCTCCGGGGGATCGGGCTCCCTGGAAGCTGTTGTAGCCCCAAGATGGATGAAGAAGGAGGAGGCGGCGGCGGCGGCGGAGGCAGCGGTGAGTGCCCGGGCGCTGCCCCGAGCCCGGCGGCGGAGCGTCGGCCGCGGGGGACCCCCGGAGAGGGGACCGAGGCTAGGGACCGAGGGGACGAGGGACGGGGACCAAGAGGCGAGCACTGAGGGCACCGGGGGCGAGACCCGAGGGACGGGGACCGAGCCCAGGTGGGAAGGCATTGGGGGACCGCAGGGACGGGGAGCTGGACCCTGGGGGGACGGAGCCGGAGGGCTCGGGAGGTGGGGGGCGAGGAGCAGAAGAGGGGTTCCGGAGGCTGCGGGGACTGTAGGGCGCAGGAGAGACCTGGGAAGTCTCGGGAAGGAGGGCAGGGGGCTGGAGCAGAGGGGCTGGGGAGGTGAGACGGGGCGGGGGCCGCTGGAGAAGGGGAAGGTAGACAGGGAAGGAGGGGGGGCCGGAACAGAGCAACCCCGCCAGGCTGGAGGGGCTGGGACACAAGGGGGAGCGGGGGGTCTGCGCCCCGAGGGGATGGGGACGGGGAGCCGGGGTGCTCGGGGACCTCCGGGACGCCTCGGAGGGACTCGAGCAACCGCCCGACGAGGACCGGGACCGATCCGGGCTGTGAGAGGGGGGCCAGGGCGGGCTGGGCTCGGGGGGATTGTGGCTAACATTGGTTTGGGACGGAGACTGCAGAGGGAAAATCGCATTTGTTCATCTGTCCGGGGAGAAGCTCAGCCTTAATCCCTCCTGTTTCCCACGAAAAATTTCTTATTTCTGTTTGTTAGAGGATCCTTTTCCTTTCCTTTCCCAAGACTAGGAAGGCAGGGTGGGGCCTGTCAAGCTCCGAGGGACATAATATAAGTTGGAGGCAGTACCGTAGAAGTTTTTATATACTCTTATTTTTTTTTTTTTACTCCAAGGGAAGATGAAATGAAGGAAAAATAGGAAAACACTGGCTTTGTTGTCCAGAGCTTTGAGTCATTAAAACTGCTTAAGCTAACAACTGCGAGAGGAGATTTTATTGACAGGGGTCAACAGTATTGCTTATTTGTTGAGAACTTGACGTGTATAAAAAAGGGAGTGTTTCATAGAAAAGAGAAAATAAATCATTTCTGCTAAGGAGTCTGTTATGAGCTGCAGCAGACAGGAGAGGTAGAAAGCAAGGCAAGGGAACAGTAAGTTTTGGCTTCTGTCTTATATTAGGAAAGTAGGTCTGTTGTACTTAGTGGGCATGGTCTGAGTGATTTCTGTGTCTTGTCTTATTGGGAGAATGCCTTAAATTCTCCTTTTTAATATTTGCTGGAAGCTGTATGTTTGTCGTAAATAAAATTCAAAACATTTTGTCTTATCTCTTAAATAATAGTGATGAAGTATAGTCATAGTGACATTTATCATTTAATTAAATTGGTATTGTCTAAATTGTATGAAGTTGATTATCTGAACAACTTTGATTTTAAAGAATTGTTGTACATGTTATATCCTTTATTACAGAAGATAGCTTCGAAAGGAAAGAAAAGCAGATTTGCAATTTAGGATTCTTCAAAGTATGACTCTTCATTTTTTCATATTTTCAACGAAATTGTCTTCCGCTTCCCACCCCCTACCTCCATACTGCATTGTCAGCATCCCTGGAGCTTAGGAAGCTTGTTTTCTGATACTGATCATGGCTGCTTAGCTGTTGTCAGTATAAATAATCAGCAGTGGTGCTTTAGAATGAGATGGTTAATCAAGGTGCTTTCAGGAATTTACAATATAGAGGAAATGTGTTTGCTGAAGGAAGTAATGTTGTCATTATGCTGAGAAATAGTTGACATAAGCTATAGGAGTTCAAGTACATGCAATTAAAGCCAGGGACAACTTTGTGACACCAAGTGGGTGCATTGTTTATAAAAGTTCTCTAGTGAGGAAAAAATCTAGTTGAAAATCCTTCAATAGCCAAGCTGCCTATAGGTTTTTTTTGGGGGGGGGATCATTCTTGGGGATAATCATGCAGCTTGTAACTGTCAGAAGCAGGAAGTATACCCAGGTTTTCCTGACTCCAAGTCGGGTCCTTTATCTACCATTCTATATTGCCTCTCAGCTGTTGAATGCTAAAACAAAATGTGATGTTAAATGTGTACTTTGAAGCGTTGAAGGCATTTGGAATGTCTTAAAGATGTTGTTGGATACAATTCAATAACCTTTTTTTTTTTTTTTATGGACAATGTAGTGTAGTGGGGAAAACAATGAACTTGGGAGTTTGGAGATGGAGATGCAGATTTTTGGCTCTGTCAGCTCCTATGTGACTGGGCAGATCAGTCCGTCAAAGCTTCAGTTTCCTCAACTGTAAAATGAGGGGTTTAAACTATCTGATATCTGTAGTCCCTTCCTTCTCTAACATTCTGTGATTCTGATTTGTTTCATTAAAAGTTTATTTTCCATGCTGTGCTGTGGAAGGCCCTTATGTCTTGTCTTTGATTCAGTGAAACTGGCCTCCTTGTTCTTCAAACATGACACTTCATCTCCCAACTCCAGGTATTTTCACTTACTGTCTGTCTCCCCATGCCTGGAATGCTCTCCCTCTTCATCTGCACTTACTAACTTCTGGTTTCCTTTGAATCCCAGCTAAAATCTTACCTTCTCCAGGAAGCCTTTCCATTAATGCTAATGTTTTTTCTCTAGTGCTTATTTCTGATTTATCCTGTATATATAGCTTGTTTGTACATAGCTGTTTGCATTTTGTCTCTTGAGTTAAACTCCGAGGTCTTGGATAGCAAAGAGTGCCTTTGCCTTTCTTGTATCTTCGGTACTTAGCACAGGGTTTGGAACATAGCAGCTGCTTGATAGATCTTTATTGACTGACGGGATCATAATTATATGGTGGCCACACTATAAATTAAATATGCTTACATTTAACTTCTGCACATGCCCATTTTTAAAAGTTAGTTCGCCTTCAAGTCGGTTCTTGACACAGTTATTAATGTATATCCAGGAGTGGATTTTTCTAATGATTTTCTTTTAAAAAAATCATGTTTTCTTTAAGTGGCATGTCATCATCAGAGATGATGATTAATTAAAATAGCCCACCTTGAATTTTTCCCAAGGAAGGTCAGTTTTATTCCTGTTTAACGGATGAGTTAATTTAGCTGGTCATAGTCATAGTCGTGGCAAACTAAGGAAGAGAACTTAAAAAATATTCATTGATAATGATGCTTAGGCTAAAGGTCCTTGAAAATTGAACAGACTTGATACTTTTGTAATTCAGCAAACCTTGAAGTTTGTACATTTACTGTCTTTTTCTCCTAAAAGATAATCAGAGAGATGAGGTTGATGTATATAGTAATTGAAAGAAGAATTAAGCAATTAGAAGAGGTAATGACTAGGGCACCAAAATTGTAAAGACAAATCACTCTATATATGTGGTATGTAACTTTTGAAATTTTCAATTCCATAAAAGCTTTGTTGATTTTCAGATCCATATTGTTTCACAGTTGTTTTTCAGAAATTATCCTTAAACTATAGTTCTGTATGACCAAATTGCCAACCATGTTCTGTTAATTGAAAAAGTGTGACAGAAAAATAACATATGGCTAAGATATAAATGTGTGTATGTATAGTTCATTTTTCAATCTTCAGAGGAAGTTGTGAGCAAAAATGAATTATATAATTCTTTACTTCTTTTAAGTTCTTAAAAAATGGACTCTATATTTGTTTTTAGTTCTTAGTGTTTGCATAGAACAGCTTTTCTAGACTATATAATTTGAATCTTAACCTTTGGTTGAATTCTTTTGTTATTGTATTTGTTTTTGCGGAGTTGATCCAGGAAAAGTATTAAGTGATTTGTTTCTTTTCTTTTTTCTTTTTTTTCCAATTTCTTTGAAATTAGTTGAGCACTTAAAATAGCTTTCATTTTGAATTGTGGTTACAGAATTTTGATATTAACTTTAATATTTAATTGATGATGAATAATTAAATAGGAGGCAATTTTGTGTTTTTGGCAGCTAATATACAGAAGGTAAACCGGCTTAATGGCGTAGCATGGATAAGGTCAGAAATAATTTATGATAGACTAGAGATAAAGTATGTTAATTTTACTTATAATTTTCCTAATATAATTTTTTTTGGGTAACTGGGTTTATTTAGAAAAAAGCTATTGTCAAAGCATAACTTTTAAGGATCATGATTCTTTATTTGTAATCTAGAAATTATGAAGCTTTTGAGGGAAAGTAAAAGGAAAATGAGAATAAATACTAAGAACTTGAAATATTAAAAGATATTAAATATTTTGAGATGATGGGAAAATTGTGAATAATCTAAATAAATACAAAGGCATGTATGTTCCTTAAGGTTTATAAAGTACTTTTATCTAAGTAATTTCATCTGACTTCTACAACAACCAGATGAGGTACATGCTATTATCATTCTCATTTTACAGATGAGTAAACAGAAGTTGAGAGAGGTTAAGTAACCTGCCTAGGGTTGTACAGCTACTAAGTATGGGAAGGGAGATTTATTCTCAAACCTTCCTAATTGCAAATCCACTGAACTAACTGCTTTAAAAAGGAGAGGGAAAATATATGATTTTTCAACCTGAGACAGTTTTGATGTTAGTCAACTATAAGTTTGTCATATTTGTAATTATTGATTGCTCTTATACTGATAAGAGACATGTTGTATTTTGAATTTGGACTGAATAGGAATCATACTTCAGTAGGTACTTAGGTTAATATTAGTTATTGGAAAAGGCTGTCACTTGTTTCAGTTAAGGTGCTTCAGAAGACGGTGGAATTTACCTTTTAAAAGTCTTGACATGAAATTCAGTGCTTTATCCATTAAACTAAGTGAATTATTTCTAAATGTTTGGCTAATTGATTCAGTTTTTGAGTTTTCATATGTATTTGTCATCCTGCAAGACAGAGCCTTACTCCACCTTTAAAATTGGGTTCCATGGGAAAATATAACACTGCATTTATTTTGGACAGCAGCACTTCCTTTTTCTGTGGACAGCTACATTTAAAACACATGGTCTTTGAGTGGAATCTGTGGTCCTCTGAGAATTGTCTGAAGAAGGAAATGGGTTGACCTATTTGGTTGCTACAAAATAAAAACAATCTTGTTTTCATTTTTGGTGGACATCTGGGATGCATTTATTATATTACATTCTAGAGGTTCTTTAAAACCATAATTTGATAATAATGGGGTTTCATTAATACTGTAACCATTTAGTTATTTCTGCAGTTACATTAAGTAGTAGTGTAGCTGATAGACTAACCACTTTCCTAGAAAACATAATATATAGAAAACAGTTCTTAATCTGAGACTATAAAATAGGATCATAATTTCCTTTTTTGAAGGAAGACTATTCATTTTGTTCTATTTTTATGGCACTTTGCTATACATATAAACATGGTAGACAGACAATAAAACAATAGGATTCTTTAATATATTCCAACACTATTTCATCTCTACAACCTCTAAAAACAGTTCCTTAGAGATCTTTTTCATTAAATAGAATTTAATAGAGCTTTATTGAGCATATGCTTTTATAATTTTGGAAATTCAGGTAGGTTGCTTTTTGGAGCATCATTTTAATAACTGACATTTTTTCATATTATTTGATATCCACACATATATGAACAACTACACATATGTATTTTCCCTTGGTAGAAATCTGTTGAGTTTCATTCAGCACATGCATAAATTTACATTTGCTGCAAAGCAAAAATGCATTACACCTAACAAGTATAATGATAGAGAGTAGTACTCAAGGGTATTTTAACAAAATATTAAAGACAGAACTCTTTGAAAAGTTTTTGGTGAAGAAAAAATTAAAGAATAAACTGAAAAGTAAATTTTTCAAATTTCACTAATTTTAATTTACTCAGATAAGAACAAATCAGATACATGACATGCAAGAAGCACAGTGTAATGCAAATGATTTCAGGCTCAGGGCCACTCTGAAGTGCTACCCAAATCAGATTAAAATATAATTGGGAAATATTTAACAAAATAAATAAAAATGTAATACAATGTAGAAGATGCTAATTTGTGATTTTTTTTCCCCTTAATATGGGTCTCAGGGATCTGTTTCAGTTTGATTTTTGGTACAACTGGTATAGTAGATAGAACGTTGGAATCAGGAGGGACCTGAGTTTGAATCCTGCTTCAGACATTTAATAGTTGTGTGACTTTGGACAGGTCACTTAAACTCTCTGGTTCTCAGTTTCCTCATCTGCAAAATGAGGTGATTGGACTTGATAGCCTCTAAGTTTTCTTCCAATTCTCCGTTCTAGTCTCCATGCTAGAATATGGAAAAATTGAAAGCTTTTAGTGTCTCATACTAAAATTTTGGCATGTTCTCTCACTGCATTCGTATTTCCCGAGTAACTTGAGGGAAGACTTAATGAGTGCCTGGTGTCCCAGCTGCAAGGACCTTCCCTTTTCAAGTTGCCTCTATTTTGTATGCATCTTGTATGTACCAAATTCATTTACATATTGTTTCCCCCACTTGGATAGAAGTTCCTTGAGGGCAAGAACTGTTTTTGCGTTTTTTTATATTCGTAGCACTTAGTACAGTGCCTGACACATAGTAAGCAATTATCCAAATACTTGTTGACTGATGTAACATTAATGAGGATGTAAAATGCTGAAATGAAGTTCTTTTTCTCATTTCTTTATAGTTTAAAGTTAACTTAAAGGTACTTCCTAGTAGGATTTGTGGGATTGTAGGAACCTATTTGTAGGTTAAATTTTCCTGGGATCAGGCAAAATAATCTTATTCTTTCTATGGACCTTGAAAATTAAAGTTTTATAAAGCTCAACTTTTTCATTTTAAATAACACAGTTCACTATGCTTGGAATTTACTCCTCCCATCACCTTTGTCTCTTAAAACTTCTAGATTCCTTTAAGACTTAACTCATTTGTATCTTTTTTGGGAAGCTTTTTCTGAACTCCTTAGTTCTTAGTGCTCTTATCTTCCTCAAATGATCTTATATTTATTTATTTGTGTATGTGTTGTATCCACCACTGCAGTATAAGCATCTTGACATCAGGTATCGTATTTCATCCTTGTCTTTTTATGTGCCCAGAATAATTCCTTACAAACAGTAGATACTTAATAAATACTTGCTTAATTGGATTGAATAGTTGTTAACCTGTACAAGATATCCCCCTGTTTAAGGGTCTAATAAAATATTTTTATTACCTTTTAAAAAAGTTACCCAAAATGATATTCTTTCCCTCTCTTTTTTGGTCAGGTCTTTCTTTAAATATACTTCATTCTGGTTCATTAATACTTTCTTGTTTATGTTCATTCATGATAACAAGCAGCCAGAAGGAATATAATTTTTTTCCCCTTACCAGAAAGTTTGCTGGTATTCCCAACTTATTTGACTTATCTAATTGTTCTTTTGCCTGACTAATTATCATTAATTTGACTAGACATGTAAAACATTAATGGTGTATTCACATATAGATTTTTTTTGTATACATGTGCACATAAACCTATATGCACACATTTAATTAGAAAGAACATAAATTGAAATGTTTTATGTGGGTCCTGCTGTTGTTTCAGCATTCAATTTTAAAATCTTATTTTTTCAGTCAGTCATTCCTTCTTACCCCTATCCTCCAATCCAACAAAGAAGTCTGGGTCTCACTTTTCCTCTCTTCTGGCAGGTGATAAGATTCCTGGTAAGCAGCAAGCTGCGCTTCACTGCAGGATATTTGTTTCGGAAGTGAATGTTTCTGCCAGTTTTCTAGGCCAGAGTGTCATCTTCCTTCTCTGACTTCTCTGTAAAGCTTGGTACTGTATTAAACAACAGTTTCATTCTTATGGGATAATGACACTGTCAGGGGCCACCCACTTGTAACTCAGGGAAGAGCTCATTCAGGAGACTTATCTCTATTGATTCCATTGCCAGGTATTTTGCTTGACTCCCTCTTGAAAGTAACTTTCCAGGAAGAAATTCTTTATTCTCATTTTCCTAGCTAGTATTTTTTTTAAAGTATCAGTTACCAGGAAATATTAGGCTGGATTGATGTCTGGAACTTTCAGGGACTTTTTTTTTTTTAATTAAAGAGCACTAAAATTTAGCGTATTTTTAAAGTTATGAAACAGACTGTCAGAATCAATCCAGTTTCAGCTTATTGTAGATACAAAGACCAGTCACAGTAACTTGGAAAAACAATAGAGGTGCAAAAAATTACGTTTCCATGGTGTCTTTTCACATTATATGAGGTCTTTCTAAATAATTTCTTATGCCATCAATTCTTTCCCCCATACAAATGAGCTTTCCATTTTTTTTCTTCATCTGTTTATCTAAGCATAAAGATCATAGATCTAGAGCAAAAGGAAACCTCAGAAGGTATCTAGTCCAATCCCCTCACTTAACACATGAGGAAACAGGCCCAGAGAGGTGAAGGGAGTTGACCAAGGTCACACAGGTAGTAAGTGTCAGAGAAAGAATATGAATCAAGGTCATCTGATTCCAGAGCCAAAGCTTTCCCAGCCCCCACCCCTCTCGCCAGTACCACAACTTTATTGAAGTGTTAATTATTTCTCCAGAGTTTCTAAGGAAAGTTTTCTTTCTCTCTGGGAGGATTATTTTAAATTTATTAGAAAGATGAAAAAGTTGGGGCAATATTCAGTTTCTCCAAACTTTCCTATTTTGGATGAGGGCACCTCCATCCTCCCAGTTTCCTAGATTTATTAACTTAGTGTCATCCTTGACTCTTCTCTTTCCTTCATCTTCCATATCCAAAAATATGTGTAAAGATCCACGTGCCACATCTGTCATCTGAACCTATCCTGTTTACTCCACCACACTGTCAATCGTCCTATTTCAGGCCTTTAGCACATCTTAACTGTAGATAGCCTTCTGATTGTTCTCTCTGCTTCCATTCTTTCCCCTTTTCTACTGCTCTTATATGCAGCTGCCAAAATAATATTACTAACACATAGGTTTAACTGCGTCATACCCTGCTTAGAAATCTTCATAGAAAAATACATAAATAAATGAAAAAAGGAAAAAAAGAAACCTTCGTAGGTTTCCCCGTTTCCTTTGGGATAATTACAAAATTCTCATTCTGGCACTTAAGGTCTTCTAAGATCTGGCTGTAATTTACCTTTTTGGATTTATTTATTATTATTTTTATAATGGCTAGCATTTTTATAGCATTTTTAGGTTTACAAAGCACTTCACAACAATTCTGTGAGGTGGGTACTACTATTATTATTATATTCATTTTACAGATGAAGAAACTGAGGCATTCAGAGATTAAGTGACTTTCTCAGAGTCATGTAGATGGTAAACATCTGAGCCTAGATTTGAACTAAAGTCTACTTATTTTGAACCATTTCCTTTTATGTGCTCTGTATTCTAGCCAAATTCTTCTCAGACCCTGAAATTCCATCTCCTACCTCTGTGCAATTACACAGACTGTTTTCCAGGCCTGGAATTCATTCCTGACTCATTTCCCTGTCTCAGGATTGTTCCTTCCAAGTTTTCCTCAGGTGCTGCTTCTGCCATGAAGCCTTCCTGATTTTCCCAGTTGTTAGTGTTCTCTTCTTCCTAAAATTGCCTTTTATTGTACTTATTGATGTATAGATAGTATCTTTCAAGTAAGAATGAAAGCTCCTTGAGGGCCTGGGATATTGTGTTTTTACTTTGTAGCTCTAGTACCCAGTACAGTGCCTTGCATAGAGTTGGCATGTAATAAATGTTTATTGAATTGGATTCAACAACATTTATTATTCATCTGCTATGTGCTAGGCATAAACCAACCTCCTGGAGACACAATGATGGACAAATATTTGGACTGAATGTTTGCTGTCAAGGAACAGAAATAATATCATATTTTGAGTCAGGAAAGACCTAAATTCAAATAATGCCATTGACTATGGATGAGTCCCTTACCTTCTTTGATCCTCAATCTGTAGAATGGCAATAATGATGCCTGTAGCACCTACTTCATAGGTAAGATGGTTGTAAATTGATTAAAAGAGATACCGTATACAAAGTTCTTTATATATATGATATATATGATACATGTGTATATATATTATATATCACATGGTATATAATATATATATAAATGATAGTAGCTATTATTATTATAATATCATTAGTAGAGTAGAAGAAGGTATGTCTAACATATACTTTAATGCTGGATGACTTTAATGCAAAAGTGGGCATAGGGAAGGACAGTGAAAAAATATTAGAAAACATGGTTCAGGAGTAGGAAATGAGTGCATAATGGCTTATAGATGTTACAGAAGCATCATGTCTGTGCATTATAAATACTTTAAGAAGCAAATTGGGAGGTACTGTCCTGAGCTTCAAATAACATCTCAAAAAGTGAAATTGAATAGAGTCTTAACAGACAGGAAATAGACTGATTATGGGAAAGTGGATTTGGAATCAGAGGAACTGGATTCAAATTCTCCTTTTGCCACTCACTAGCTATTTGACTTGGGCAATTTACTTGATCTGTTTGGGTCTCAATTTTCTCATTAGTAAATTGAGATAACTTTTGAGTTCCTTTATATCAACTCTTTGTGGATAGCCAGACCACAGATTTCTTAGAGCTAAGATAAAAATCAAAACCAAATTAAAATGAGTAGAAATGAAAAGACATCCATCAAAATTGAAGCAACTCTAACCTGACCTATTTAAATAATCTGTTGATGCTGAAAGGGATAAAATAACAGACAGTGACACAGACTAAAGCTATTTTCTAAAGAGCACAGTTAGGTGATTCAGTGATTAGAGTACCAGGCCTGAAGTCAGTAAGAACTTAGTTCAAATTGGATCTCAAAAACTCAGTAGCTGTGTGACTCTGGGCAAGTCACTTGACCTCCTTTTGCTTCAATTTTCTCTTTCCTCATGTAAAATGGGGATAATAATAGTGCCTGTCTCTCAGGGTTGTTGTGAGAATCAGATAAGATAGTAATTGTAAAGGGTTTAGCACAATGGGGACCACTGGTATAAAGGAGGCCTAAATGAGGTAAGTCATTTGCTATAAGAAGGACAAAGGAGCTAGGAAATTAGCTTAGTCAGCAGACACTTACAAGTGAGGTTCTATGACAGTCAAGTAGTTGGTTGGTTTAAAATATATACTTATTTATAAAGCCTCAGGGATAGAGGGCAGTGAAAGATGATGAGCAATACTGTCTCCTAAAACATCAAGAAGCAATGAAGTAAAAAACAAGCTTGTGGAAAGTTTGGTGAGACTCAGTTAGGCCAGCTTGTACTAAGAACATTTAAGGGTAAAAACTAGAAGGATAAGAATCACATGACACCTGGAAAATACACTGTCAAGATTTCTATAACAAACCTAACAGTGGAATCAACACTTTAGGACTTTGCTATCATAGTCCCAAGGGTACTGCATGAAGAAGTACAAATGGTCCTAAAGAAAGTGAAGTTTGGAAAAGCAGCTGGACTAGACAAATATATTCACAACCTGGAGTCAGCACAATTTCAAGGGCATTTAGGGATTAATCCTTAAGATAGCTGAAAAAAAAAGGAGTATCAAATGCTTGGAAAAAATCATGGGTAAAATAAACAATAGTGTTAGTAAACAAAGGTGATTGAGAAAATATTGAGAAACTTCCAACCTACCTACCTGCTTTTTCAACTCTGTGAAATGTTTACGATAATAATGTATATATGCTAAAAAGTCATGAGAAAGAAACAGGTAGAATTGGAATATAATATATTATTAATGAAGAATTACAAAAGATAAATAGCATAAAGGATATTATTAAAATCCAGTGTAATTGGAAAAAAAAGATGGACAGTAATATGGTGAAACTGCAGGGTAACTGATAGATGTCTCTTACGTGCCAGTGGTATCCATACTATGTGAAGATATCTATAGAAGTGCATCCAGCATGATTTGTTTACCTCTATAGGGAATTTATGAGAAGTGGTAGACAGGGTTAGGTCTCATAGGAGGAGAAAGTGTAGATGGATTGTGGTCGTAATAGCCACACTGATAAGATCATAGATCCACTAAAGCAAAAAAAAAAAAGTAGCAGAAGTGTGGACAAACAGATAACTATAATGTAAGTTAGAATAAGATAAATTCATAGGTGAAATCAAGTAGAGATTTTCTGTCTAGTGAAATTAGAGAGGAATTCATGGAGGAGGTAGGCTTTGAAGGACGGAAAGGACTTCAGTAAGGTGGCAATGTGGAGGGAGTCATGGGAATGATGTGAACAACTGAGCAGAGGTGAGATAGGACAAGAAAAGTTAAGGAAAAAACTAGCAATCCACTTTGCCTGGAGTGTAGAGTGTGCCAAGAGAATTAATGTGAAATTAGAAGGTTAGATTGAAGAAGACATGCATTAGGAAGAATAACTTAGCAGAGATGTGAAGGATGTGTTAGAGAGAGAAGAGCAGGGGCATGGGACCAGGTAGAAGACTGTTGTAATATTCCAGATGGGAGGCAGCAAATGTATATGCTAGGATGGTAGTATTGGGAGTAGAAAGGAAGAGATAAATTCGAGAGATTTTTTAGAGCTAAAATTGATGGAATTTAGCAACTGATTGTATATGGATGGTTGGGATGAAGGCAGAATTAAAGGTGAATGACTATGATTTTGAGTCTTGGGAACTAGGAGAATGGAAATGCCATCAGGGAAAATAGGAAAGTTAGGAGACGTTGCAGGTTTGGAGGTAGATTATTTGTTCAATTTTGCACAAATTGAGTTTAAGATGTTGGCATGACTACCAGGTAGAAGTATCCAAAACAGACAGCTGGTACAATAATATCATCAGTGGTAAAAAAATATTTTCACTTTTCAGTACTGTAGGCAAACTTTTCTCATTTTTTTACTTGCTACTTCTTCATGGGTAATTCTAATGGAATGAATGATGATAGAGAGGACTCCATTTTCTTAAATAACCTTGGTCCTTTAGATGACCCAAATCTGTTTAGGTTCAGCGATTCCTGTAGTCTAGAAAGGGATACTTTATGTCAAAATTGTCTCACTTTTTTTCTCTCTCTTAGAAAAACCTTTGAAAGCATCATGATTGATACTCTGATTATTCTGCCTTTGGTACAGAAAAGTGAAGATTAATCATTTAATCAGTAAATATTTATTAAGCATCTGCTATGTGGCAAGCATTGTGCTAAGTGTGAAGGATACAGAATGAGGCAAAAGACAGTCACTGCCCTTAAGGAGTTTATAATTTAATGAGGGAGACAACATGCATGCAAATACATAGAAAGCAAACTATATGCAGGATAAATAGGAAGAATTTAACACAGGAAAGGGCACTGGAATTAACGGGAGTTGGGGAAGACTTCCTGTAGAAGATAGTATTTTAGTTGGGACTTAAGGAAACCAGGGAGGTCAGTAGTAGAGGGGGTAGAGTGTTCCAGGTATGATGGGAGATAGCCAGAGAGAATGTCTGGAGTCGAGAGATAGAATACTTACTCTGGTGGTATTCAAATGACTGTCTGAGGGTGTATATACTAGTCTCATTAAGTATTTGAGTCTAAACATTGTTTTTTGAGCTAGTGTTTTTATGTAGTTCTAAAATAAGTTCCTGCAGTTCTTCTATCCCGTGCTATTCAGAGTTAGAGGCATTTTGTGTTTACAATTTTCCAAATGAGTGAATATTTGGAAATATTGATTAGATGTATCTTTTTGAAGCAATTGTATGTACAAGTAGAATATATTAGTGCTGTTCTTTCATTTGCTGCTTTTTATTTAAAAACCGTAGTTCCTTTTGAATATTTTACCTGGATCCAAGAAGTTATATTCATTTCTGTGGGAAGCGTGGTTCAAACTGGTAACTAAAAAGAGTTACTTTTAAAGCTCAAATGTCAGTGGAGTATGTGGGTGGGTGAATTTGGAAGGGATATTCACAATGGTATGTTAGACTTAAACCCATATGGAAATGATTAGTTTTCTAGCTTTATGTAGTAAAAGTTTTATTTTAAAATTTTGCAAATGTATTTTAAAAAATGAATGTTCAGAGTTGAAAATTCAGTTGAGAAAATACATTTACATAGTACAAAAGACAAATGTTTCTGGCATATCCTTGGATGAAGAACAAGTCTTAAATCTCTAAGGAAAAAAGTTCTTCCTTTTTCTTCCTCCCTTTCCCTCCCTTTCCCTACACTTTCCTATTGGATTTTTTAAAATGCAATTTAAGCTTCAGCTGGGACTAATACAGGATCCAGCTGTAACTTTTTGTTGTTGTTCGCATGTCCGGTGGTGGTCAAACCAAAGACATTGTATGAAAATTTAATAAAGGAAAGGGCAGGGTGGGAAAAAATGACACTCTTTAAAAGTATGTAATAAAAAGCTACAGGAAGTAGTCTCAAAAAAAGTAGTCTTAAATCAGACCTCTGATTTAAATCTCATCCTGAAATACTTATTTTGTTTGTTATTGTGGTTTAGTGAAAGAATGTTGGACTAAGAATCAAGAAACTTAGGTTGAAGTTTTGTCTTCATCACTTACTAGTTGTGTGACCCTGGGCAAGTCACCCCATCTCTCTGATATACCTCATACATAAAATAAAGATACCAAATAATATGATTTCTGAGATCCCTTCCAACTCCCAATGTTTTGTAGTTCCATGTTTCCTTTAGTAAGATTATAAACAGACATAGATATGTACATATATGTATATATATATATATATATATATACACACACACATTTATACATACACAGATAGAGTGCACACAAAATTAGCAAACTGTTTAGGATGGGAAGCAGAAGGTACTAACTTATGAAAAGCAAGAAGTCCTACTGGACCTGAAATACTGTTCTATTAACATGAAAGGAAGGAAATGGTGTCCAAGATCAGATATATCTTGAACTCTAGATTAGAAAGTAAAGCTCAGTTTTCTTAAATTAGTTCAAAAGCGTCTATCTGTACATAGAGAAAGTTCCTAAGAGGAATGGAATTAGAAGAATGGCTTAGTTAAAAAGATTGTTAAAAGCACATTGCAGTAACAATTTCTTTTATCAGGGCTCAAGTGTTAAGAGAGGTAGTGTGATGTAGTGAATAGAGTCCTGAACTTGAATTTCTGAGGATCTGCCTTCAAATTCCAGCTCAGACTCTTACTTGGTAAGGATCTTCAATTGCATTTTTAAAAATCCAAATCTGAACATGAGGTAGTTAGAAATTATAAACTATAAGATCCATTCCAGTTTTCCATTAGTAATTCTATGATTCCTTTAACTGAAGATGAATCATACTTTAACATGATTTTTCGTGATTAATACAATTAAAAACTGGTGTTTCTATGTACTTTTTTGTCTTAGAAACATTCTGTGCTTGTTTTATGTTAAGGAGGCCAGATTTCTCAGGTTTCTTGTAATTGCAGCCAGACATCCGGTTTAGGGATTTGAGAGCAATGCTCATGTGAAGAAATTGTACAGCCCTTTAGGAATCTGCTGATTTTATTCTTCCTTTTATGTGGAATTTAGTAGGCAAATTTCCTTGAAATCTCAGGCTGCATTTTCAGGTGATCTTCTTGGGTTTATGTGGCCAAAGGTGTTAGTACACTAAGTGATATAATTAGGATCACAGAAATCAAAGCATATTAGGTAAATACTTGAGAATTGATTAATCAAAATAAGAAAAATTGAAGTTAGTTTTGAAATGAGAAATATTTTATATTCTTTAAGGTGACTTTCCTCTAGCTATTTATCCTAACAAGAGTTCTGTTTAAAATATATTGATAAACCTTTTCCCTCACTAGATCCTCAATTCCAGAGCTCCAGAATTCCTTGTAGTTATAATTGTAAAGAGTTAAAAAGGTGAAGATTGTGTCTATGCAAAGTATCTGTACAGTTTTTTTTTTATTGTAAGAATTGGGAATGTATTAGTTGAAGAGTATTTTAGTTAAAAGGAAAGAAGGAAGCAAGCATTTATTAAGTACCTACCATTTATTTCAGGCACTGTACAAACATTATCTCATTTGATCCTAACAGAAATCCTAAGAGGTAGGTGTTAGTATTGTTCCAGTTTTACAGCCAACGAAGCTGAGGCAAACAGGCTTAAGTGACTTGTCCAGGATCACATAGCTAGTAAGGTTTGGACTCAGGTCTAAAGAGCCCTCTATCCACTGCAAGCACTTTAGTGCCTAGGAGTATGCAAAATAAAGGCTTGACATAGAACCTACTAACCATCATCCCATGATGGTATTGGGTTAGGTGGTATGTACAGGGATTCAAGAATAATAGTACCTAAAATTGATCTAGCAATACAAGGTTTACAAAACACTTTATATAGGGTACCTCGTTTGATCCTCACAACAATGCTGGAAGCTAGCTGTTATTATTTCCATTTTGAAGATGGGGAAACAGTTTAGAGAGTAACTTACTTACCCATCCAGCTTGTGTTAGAAAACAGCATTTGAAGTCAGGTTTTCATCAGACTCAAAGTCTAGCGTTCTGTCTACTACGTCATTATCCTGTTGAAAGGACCTCTGATGCAAGATAGCTGTCATTTTTATATGCTTTTCAGTTGTTAAGTCTCCCCTATTTGGAAAGTTTATTTCTTTCTTTGTTTGGAGGTGGACATGAAACCTTCCATCTGTACTGTTGTAGTATCTGATTAGAAATGACAAGAGCAATACTGCATGTGAAGTAGGAGCAATGTTGCCTAGAGAAGAATCTTTGTTCTGTTTTAGAACGCTGAATTTGCAGAGAAACTTTTTTCTCAAGAGAACTTTTTTGAAAATCTGCTTATAAGCTTTATGGACTTTTCTTTTGTCTATTGATGTTTCTAGAACAAGTTATTCAACAAAGTTTTGCCTTGTCTTTCACTCTATAGTGAAAAAAATGATTTAAAATCTGTAGGGTTATTTTCAAATGGTTATGGAGCAGGATAAGATGTAAGCAGAAATGGGTAGGGAGAGTGTATATATTTTCGTTGTCATTTTTATAATTTACAAGATAGTTTTTTTTTTTTGCTATGTGATTGAGGGAGGGAAGAAACTATTAGGAAGCAAATCTTTTGGGAGCAGTTTTTTATGTTATAGTAATATCATGCTATTAAAAGAAAAGGTTTTTGTTGTTCATTTTTTAGAAATGTCTTTATGGGGACCACCTAGTTTGAAAAAAAATTTTTTTTAGGTTTTATTATATTCACTAAACCCAGTCCTACTTTTTGAACCAAAGAGTATTAGCAATGTACACTGTCGGCATATAGGGGAGGAAACCCTGTCCTGGATCTAATCTTGGATTGTGTTCTCAGACCAGATTTATGCCCAGGTCAAAAGAATAACTCCTTGCCTGGATCCCGGGACCTCTGAAGTTACCCCAAAGCGTTTTCCTTTGGTACCTCAAAAGTAGAGTAAGGAATCTGCTTTATAAAAGGGAAGGAGCAGCTGCAACTTGGTCGAAAGAATGGTCAGTCACATGAAACCTTTAACTTATCTCTGACTGATAAATAACAGGCGAGTCACAGCAGCTTCCTGAACTCCAGTTTCTTCATCTGTGAAATAAGAGAGTTGGAATTGATTCAGTGAGAACTTGTAGCTGTAGGAACACTGTGTGCCCTTTGGCAGTATGTACTGTGCATCAGAGGTGTCAAATACCAGTGACCAGAAACATACTAAGTTGTCATTGAGAAATAGTTAACAAAATAAATAAAAATATAATAGAATATAGATAATGCTAATGTGTGGTTTTCTGTCTGTATTCTGCCTTTGGGGATCCTTATGCTTAATTTGGTGGTCCTGCTTTTCTATTTTAGTCTGATACTGCTGCTGTGTATGCTGAATGAGCAATATTGTCTTTTTATAGAGTCATTCTGCTTATGTATTGGAGTTTATTAATCTTCCCATTCTTTTTCCAGCTCGAAAATATTCTGGCTGTGTCCTCATGTACTTATGATTGTCCAACTTGTATTTTATTTTGAATCTAAATCAACATTTTATATTTCAAAATAGTATTTTTCCATAGTGCCCTCTTCAGAGGACCTTAGAAGTGCCAGAGAAACTGAGTTAACTTCACCAAGGTCACATAGGTACTTAATGGCACAGTTGGGATTTGAACTTAGGTTCTGTTGCTGCTTAAAGTAAAGCATTTAAAAAAATGAGTAAACTTCAGTTTTATTTTTTCAGCTCTGAATTTTTTTCCTCCTGTCTCTTCTCCTCTCCACTGAAAAAGCAAGAAAAACAAAGTTATAAATATGTATACTCAAGCAACATAAATTCCCTTATTAGCCGTTGTCCAATATATGGAGAGGTATTTATTCATATATATATATATATATATATATATATACATGTATGTATATATGTATATATATGCATATATGCTTTTCTGAAAGTATCTCCTTCATTTTTTATAGCACAGTTGAATGCCATCATATTCATATACCATAACTGGTTCAGTCATTCTCCAATTTATAGCTATCCCTTTCAGTATTCTTTTTAAAGCGTCATTCTGCCTTTTAAGTCTTACAGTAAATTATATGGCACTATTTATGAAAGTAACATTATAACTAGTTCTTATTGCATGTCCAAAGGGTGTCTGTTATCTAAACACAGTAATTATTGGAGAACAATAGCATGAGTAATTTTAAAAATATTTCAGTTTGAGTTTGGAGGTTTCTGTACTTATATGTAAGTATAGATATTTTTGACTTCCTGCAAACCAAAAATAACGATACCACACTTTAAAGATATAGCTCTCCAACTTTCCTACCTTCTTGTTTAGATCCACTTTTTTGCTCCTGAGTGTAGTTAATAGCACACAACACTTTTCCAGTGGATGAAATGATGAAATTTGGTGAATCTAGGTAAATTTTCTCCAACATTCCCCTGACCTAATAGTAGTTAAGTGAGTTTGTTACTAAAGGAATGGCATTAATTTGGTATGACCTTTTTTTGTTGAACACATGCTGGCTACCTTCTCTAGATATTTACTAACTGGTCAGCTCTCTCTCTAAAATTCTATAATTTCTTTAAGAATACATTCTGGAATTTTGTCATAAGCCAAAGTCACGTTAACCACCCTAAAGTTTTCAAATTACACACACTTACTTTTGTTGAAAATCAGTCCCCTCCACTTCTGTCCATAGCATCTTTCCTGTTCTCCATGGCCTTTGAATAATCCCTGTAAGTGGCTTATTAATCATATCTGCTAGCACAACTGAAGCAAGACAGGCTGTCTTTCTAACCTTGTTATTTCATAATTTTCTTAGGATAAAGAGAAAATTCTTTGGACCCATAAGCCTTTTTTAAAATTGCTTTTGCTGAACCAAACTGCTTTTATGCTAGTTAACAATGTATTCAGTTAAGTAGAATAGTTGTTAATGCCAATAAGAATTTGAAAACAAGATTGAGAGTTAATCATACTAGGCATTTGAATCTGCACTCTTGATTTACTGTGGGTAATGGTATTTCTGAAGGTGATATTTTCTGGTTCCTTTTCTAGCTTATTATCTACCCTTTGTTTTTCTTCAGTTTCTGTATTTGCATTATTTCCAAGACAGAAGAATGTGAAAGCATCCTGGCCCCAACATACCTTCAACAGAATAGTTGAAACTCCTCAGTGTTCTGGAGACACTTCAGTTGACACCAAATTACCTCTATGACTACCTGAGATTAAAGGAGGTGGTGACTGGGAAAAAGGGAGGGCTATGAGGAGGACGATCTCCGAACATTTCAGTATTTTAATTGAATTGCTATTGCACTATCAGGTAACAAGGAACAGCTGCAATACTACTTTCTTTAGCTACCATAACTTTTGAATGGATTGTGTGTAATTCATTGGTGTTCTTGTTAGGTCAAAAGAAAGCAAGAAACCTCTAATACATTGAGTGGAACTCTTCTGGTGAATTTATGGGAAATAATGGAGAGTTGCAACTGATGGGTGGGCAGGGATGGGTTGCAGTTTGCATCATTGAAGGAACTTTTATATAACTAATGAACATGACCTTTTGGATATTGAATATTGAGGTAAATTTTATTATAATTGATTAAGACCAGTGTTCTGGTCTGTCTATCCTTTTGCATACTGACTCTGTTATCCAAAATGTTGGCTATCTCTCCTAGTTTTGTGTTATCTACAAATTTGATAGGCATAGCATCTGTACCTTTTTCTAGGTTATTTACAGAAATATTAAATAATGCCAAAGGAAAAATCAGATCCCTAGAAGCCTCTCTCCAAGTTGATCCTAACCCATTAATAACTATTCCCTATATTTGGTTAACTAGCCAACTCCAAATCTAACAGTGCTAACAGTGCTATTGTGTAGCCCATATATTTCTATCTTATACAGAAAGATAGCAAGAGAACCTGTCTGATGTTTTTTTCAATCTAGGTAAACTTTCTACAAAATTCCCTTAATAATAGTTTAATTATTCTATCATTAAAGGAAATAACATTAATTTGGTATTACTTACTCTTGTTGAACCCATGCTATCTTCCTTTTCTAGATATTTACTAACTAGTCAGTTTTATATGTAAAATCCCATAATCGCTTTAAAAATATATTCTGCAGTTTTCACCACCCTACAGTTTTCAAATTACATTCTCTTCCTTTGATTGAAAATCACTCCTCTCCAGTTCTGTCTATAGTATTCTTTCTTGTTCTTCATGATCTTTCAGAGATCATTGTCAGTGGCTTCTCAGTCACATCTGCTAGTTCTTTCGCTGCCCCAAGATGTAATCCATTTGGACCTTGTAAATGGAACTGACCAAGGAATGATAAGTGCTCTCTTTTCATCTCCATATTTATCTTGGGTTTCAACTTCCTATTAGCCATTTTTGTTTTATGCTTTCTCCCTCAAAGGTTATTCTCCTTGGCAGAAAAAAACAAAATAAAAAAATATCAAAAGTTGAGAAGTTCTTTTTTCTCCCTATCATCTATTGTTATGCCATACAACTTGAGCAGAGGTCATGTTCCTTTTTTTTTTTTTGGTTATATTTTTCTCCAGTACAATGAAGATGACCCCTTTTCATTGACTTTGGCATTCCTTGCCAGACTCAGCTCATTCTAAGCTTTCACATTCCTGACACTTCTTTTTGTTGGTTAGTAAGCATTTATTAAGCACCTATATACCAGCCACCATGAAAAGCACTAGGGATACAAAGAAAGGCAATTGATAGTCCAATTCCTTGAGGGGTTCGCAATCTATTATTTATTTTTAAAATTCAGTTTTCTTTTTTTTTTTTTAATTTTTTAAAATTTATTTATTTAACTTTTAACATTCATTTTCACAAAATTTTGGGTTCCAAATTTTCTCCCCATTTATCCCTTCCCCCCCCAAAACACTGAGCATTCTAATTGCCCCTATAACCAATCTGCCCTCTCTTCCATCATCCCTCCCTTCCCTTGTCCCTGTCTTCTCTTTTGTCCTGTAGGGCCAGATAACTTTCTATACCCCATTACCTGTATTTCTTATTTCCTAGTAGCAAGAACAGTACTCAACAGTTGTTCCTAAAACTTTGAGTTCCAACTTCTCTTCATCCCTCCCTCCCCACCCATTCCCTTTAGGAAGGCAAGCAATTCAGTATAGGCCATATCTGTGTAGTTTTGCAAATGACTTCCATAATAGTTGTGTTGTGTAAGACTAACTATATTTCCCTCCATCATATTCTGCCCCCCATTGCATCTACTCTCTCTTTTGATCCTGTCCCTCCCCAAGAGTGTTGACTTCAAATTGCTCCCTCCTCCCATTGCCCTGCCTTCCATCATACCCCCCCCCCCACTTATCCCCTTCACCCCCACTTTCCTGTATTGTGAGATAGGTTTTCATACCAAAATGAGGGTGCATTTTATTCCTTCCTTTAGTGGAATGTGATGAGAGTAAACTTCATGTTTTTCTCTCACCTCCCCTCTTTTTCCCTCCACTAAAAAGTCTTTTGCTTGCCTCTTTTATGAGAGATAATTTGCCCCATTCCATTTCTCCCTTTCTCCTCCCAAAATATCTCTCTCTCACTGCTTAATTTCATTTTTTTAAGATATGATCCCATCCTATTCCATTCACTCTGTGCTCTATGTCTGTGTGTGTGTCTCTGTGTGTGTGTATGTGTATGTAATCCCACCAACTACCCAGATACTGAAAAGTTTCAAGAGTTACAAATATTGTCTTTCCATGTAAGAATGTAAACAGTTCAACTTTAGTGAGTCCCTTATGACTTCTCTTTGCTGTTTACCTTTTCATGCTTCTCTTCATTCTTGTGTTTGAAAGTCAAATTTTCTTTTCAGCTCTGGTCTTTTCATCAAGAATGCTTGAAAGTCCTCTGTTTCATTGAAAGACCATTTTTTCCCCTGAAGTATTATAGTCATTTTTGCTGGGTAGGTGATTCTTGGTTTTAGTCCTAGTTCCTTTGACTTCTGGAATATGATATTCCACGCCCTTTGATCCCTTAATGTAGAAGCTGCTAGATCTTGTGTTATCCTGATTGTATTTCCACAATACTTGAATTGTTTCTTTCTAGCTGCTTGCAATATTTTCTCTTTGACCAGGGAACTCTGGAATTTGGCCACAATGTTCCTAGGAGTTTCTCTTTTTGGATCTTTTTCAGGCGGTGATTGGTGGATTCCTTGAATACTTATTTAGCCCTCTGGTTCTAGAATCTCAGGGCAGTTTTCCTTGATAATTTCATGAAAGATGATGTCTAGGCTCTTGTTTTGATCATGGCTTTCAGGTAGTCCCATAATTTTTAAATTGTCTCTCCTGGACCTATTTTCCAGGTCAGTTGTTTTTCCAATGAGATATTTCACATTATCTTCCATTTTTTCATTCTTTTGGTTTTGTTTTGTGATTTCTTGGTTTCTCATAAAGTCATTAGCCTCCATCTGTTCCATTCTAATTTTGAAAGAACTATTTTCTTCAGTGAGCTTTTGAACCTCCTTTTCCATTTGGCTAATTCTGCTTTTTAAAGCATTCTTCTCCTCATTGGCTTTTTGACCCTCTTTTGCCAATTGAGTTAACCTATTTTTCAAGGTGTTATTTTCTTCAGCATATTTTTGGATCTCCTTTAGCAAGGTATGGACCTGCTTTTCATGCTTTTTTTGCATCTCTCTCATTTCTCTTCCTAGTTTTTCCTTCACCTCTCTAACTTGATTTTCAAAATCCTTTTTGAGCTCTTCCATGGCCTGAGCCCATAGAATATTTATTCTGGGGATGTTTGGGATACAGAAGCCTTGACTTCTGTGTCTTTCGCTGATGTTAAGCCTTGTTCTTCCTCATCACAAAGGGTGGGAGGAGATATCTGTTCACCAAGAAAGTAACCTTCTATGGTCTTATTTTTTTTCCCTTTTCTGGGCGTTTTCCCAGCCAGTGACTTGACTTCTGAGTGTCCTCTCCACACCCACTTTGCCTCCAGATCCACCCAGCCAGTACTTGGAGTCTGAGATTCAAATGCTGCTTCCCAGCCTCAGGGCTTTTGGTGGGGGCAGGGCTGCTATTCAGTGTGAGATTAAGTTCAGGTGCTCAGGTGGGGGGCAGGGCAGCCACAAGGGACTCAGTTCCCTCAGGGGGTTTACACAGAGACCTTCAACAATGGATCCCAGCTCCTGCCTGCTTTGGGAGCCCCTGTCTGCTGCCACCTCTGCTGCTGCCTCCCGAGGGAGCCTGAGTTATGGAGACACCCCACTCCCCTCTCAGTGAGCCAAAAAGACTCTCTCACTTACCTGTAGTGCCTGTGGGTGGAGGGACCTGTGAGGCTGCTGGAGATTCTGTCTCTGAAGCCTGCTCGGATCTGTTCCTCTCGGTGCCGCATGGCCAAGGCAGGGCTGGGCTCTGCTCTGGGTCTGGTGCACGACAGACCTTTGGTGTTGGTTTTTCAGGTCCCTCTGGAACAGAAATCTCCTCCACTCATTTTTCTGTGGCTTCTGCTGCTCCAGAATTTGTTGGGAGTTCTTCTTTACAGGTATTTTATGGGCTGTGGGTTTGGAGCTAGCATATGTGTACCTTTCTACTCCACCATCTTGGCTCCTCCCTCAGTTTTATTTTCAATTCCAAATTACCTGCCTTCTCCATCCCTTTCTTCCACCCATTGAGAAGGCAAGAAAAACAAAACGCATTGCAAATATATATGGTCATGCAAAACAAATTCTTACATTAGCCATGTTCTCTGACTGCCTCACCTTCCCAAAACCCCTTAAAAAAAAAAAAGCAAATGTGCTTCAGTCTGTACTTTCAGTTCATTAGCCATCTATCTGGAAATGTATAGTATATTTCATCTAGAATCCTTTGGAATTAAGGATTCATAGTGAAAAATGCCATCTACCTCCCAAGAGATAACAGGTGAACTCTGATTACAGATTAAAGTATATTTTCTTTCACTTTATTTTTTCTTGTTTTTGTTTTTTGCATCATGGCTAATGTGGAAATTTGTTTTGCATAATTTCATATATGTAATGGCTATTGTATTTCTTGCCTTCCCAATGAGTAGGGGAGGAGGTGGAAGGAGGGAGATAATTTGGAACTGAAAATAAAAATTAAAAAAAAGAACCCGTTGAATTTGTGGTTGGTCATCGTGTTGATCAGAGTGCTGAGTTTTTCGAAGTTGAGCATCTTTACAATATTGCTGTTATTGTATAGATTGTTCTTCTGGTTCTCTTCAGTTCGATCTGCATTGTTTCATCATTTCCCAGGCTTTCCCAAAACCATTCCCTTCATCATTTTTTACAACACAATAATATTCCATCACATTCATATACCATAACATATCCAGCCCTTCTCCAGTTGTTGGGCATTGCCTCAGTTTCTAATTCTTTTTTTAGTCCAAAAAGAACTGCTGTAAATGCTTCTCTACACATGGGTCCTTTTCCTCCTCCTTTAATCTGCTTCGGCTATAGACCCAGTAGCAGGATCAGTGGGTATATGCACAGTTTGATAGATATTTAGGTTGTAGTTCAAATTGCTTCCTAGAATCGTTGGACCTGTTCATAGCTTCACCAGTAAATAATACATTAATATATGTTTTCTCATATCACCTCCAGTGTTTTCCTGACACTATACGTATGGGATCATGTTGTGTTTTTGTACTCCTCTTTCGTTGCTTGCCCTTACGTTTATCTGCTAAACGTTTCTTTCTTCCCCTTTTATCACCCTCCCCCCAAAAAAATCATGAACAGGTTTATTTAGAGTTTGAGGAAAACAAAAAGACTCATATCAGAACTCTTAGGAAATAACAGTGCCAGCCTGTGAACAGTTCTACTCTAGAGACCTCTGTTGGCTAAGGCTGAAGTTTCCTTGGGTACTTCAGTGCATTCACACAGAGTTTGAGGGATATTTTAAATTTTTGAGGGAGACATGGATATTTGATATGTCAGACACTTTGCTGAAGTAACTAACTCCAGATATTTCAGTTTCAATGTTCGATTTCACTACATTCCTTCTGATGATATTGTGGAATGTCTGAGACATATTTTTGTTTACTTGTACTTTTGACTTATGCTAGTAACTTTTTGAAGTTTCTTTTCTGTGCTGTTATATCTTGTGAAGCTGGGTTTGTGGTGGTTGCTGTGATAAAAAGCAAATAACCCACAAAAGTCAATATGAAAGAATAAATGAAGGTGACAGTATCTAATCTGATTGCAAAGTCTGAGAAGTTGTGCAGTGCCCAACAATTGTACTTTTCTCATTAGTAAATAATTACAGTTATTTAAGAATGAAATACAGTAATAGTTTTCTTTCCATTTATGTATGTAATTTTTTCAAAAAACTGCTAACTTATTAGGTCATAACATAATTTGTTTGGACTTAAACAGAGCTGTTAGGTATAGCTTAGGGGCAACATAAAACAATTATTGAGATGATTAAGGTAGGATAAACTGAAAAAGTTTGGGAATGTCTGGTTTAGGGCACTTAGAACACTGTCCAGGGTAGGAGACTAGCAGGGCAGGCTTTGGGGTTGCTTATAGTAGTATAGTTATTCAGCTCAGTCCAACAAGAATTTATGAAACACTTATGTGGCAGGCACTATGGAAAGACAAATCTAAATTTGTTCCTTCACTTAAGGAGCTTACATTCTACCAGGAGCAGACAACTCACAGACAAAGGAATACAGAAATACATAGTAATTTGTTAGAGCAGGGAAGAACACCAATAACAGAGGAGAGGAGGTAAAGAGTAGAGTAAATCAAGAAAAACCTCTTGTAGATGGTAGCACTTGAACTGAGCCTTGAAGGAAGCTAGGGATTCTGAAAGATGGAAGTGTGGGCCAAGAGGGACTGCCTGGGCAAAGGCATAAGGGTAGGGGATAGAGATGGAGTGTCATGTTTAGGGAACATTAATGTTAAGAGTTCTGGAATTGGAGTCAGAGGACCTGGGTTCTCTTTTCAGCTGTGCCTCTTACTTTGTGTGTGACTTTGAGCAAGTCCCTTAACCTCTTTGAGCTTCAGCTTTCTCATCTATAAAAGGAGAGGTTTGGACTAGATGTCCTATAAGATCCCTTCTAGCTCTAAATAGAAGTGATTCTATGGAGACCAGTTTGGCTGGAATGTAGAGTATGTGATAGAATAATATGAAATCAGTATGGAAATGTTGGAGCCAGATTGTGAAGGCTTTAAATATCAAGTAGAGGAATTTGTATTTTGTCCCAGCGACAATAAAGAGTTTTTGAAGCTTTTTTAAGCAGGGGAGTAACATAGTCACACCTATGATTTTGGCACATCAATTTGGCAGCTTTATGAAGGACAGATTGAAGAGGGGAGAGACTTGAGTCAAGGAGACAAATTATTTAATTTTAACTAATTTTATTATTTAATTCTAATTTTATTTTATTGTGTTCCGAAAATACAGTGTATCTAATATATATGGAAAAATAAATGGACAAGAATGTAAAGGGTATACTAGGAAACAGAACTGATGGAGGGTTGCCCATTCTCTCAGACTTTAAAACATATTTGCAAAGCAATAATCATTGAAATTATCTAGTACTGGAAAAAAAAAAAGTAGAGAAATAAACAAATGGAATATGTAGTTGGGATATAAAATATCCTACTAAGAAAATATAAAAAAATTATTATTAGAGAGACTAAAGAAGATAAAAAGTGGGGAAAGGATTAATTAGTTAACAAATGTACTTGGATAGTTAGTTAGCATTTGTCAGAAAATGGGAATTGACCTCCATTTCATATTACATTATACCTTAGTGGAATTCTAGCTAGATGATAGACTCAAATAATGTATTATCAGTTGTGGATGGGAAAAACCTTGTTTCTGTTCAATGCATACATTGTTAAGGTCAAAATACATGTTCTTGATTATATGTTTTTCAAGAAGTCTATAAAATAATAATAATAAAAGCTAGCATTTACATAATACTTTTTGGTTTTTGAAGCTCCATATGCATTAACTCATTTGATTCACACAAAAGGTAATGCAATCAAAAGAAAAAGAAAATAATTTGGGGTTTTTTTTTTTGGTAAATATCCCCAGTTCCATGAATTGATTCTTGTATAGAATAGTTTCATATCTCCTCAACTTTCTCATCCTTTCCTCCAAACTCACTTAAAGATTGTCATTACTTTAATATGAAATTATCAGTGTGGGCACTTTGTTCTCCAGTGCAGATTGTAATCCATTCATACCTCATCTACTTTGTGTCTTTTTCAAATCTAAATTTGTCAGTGAATTCACTCAGTACCCATATGTGACTCTTTAGACAGCTCTCCCTTCCCCTCCTGATTAGAGTTGCTTCCCATTCCTTCTGTGCTAATTTTATGCAATGGGATGCTATCTTTTCTCTGAAAGGAAGTGCAGCATCCCAAACTGAACAGTCTTTTTTTAACCAACATTTTCTTCACAGTGAGAGGATTATACATCCATCAATATATATGAAAAATTTAAGAAGCAAGTTAGTGTAGGAGCTAGCAATAGGGCTTATGATCTGGGCAGCAATGCCATTTCCAAGACTCTGGGGTTCCTCCTCTATTAAAATGTAAAACTTTCCTTTCATTTGTATCTCCAGTATTTAGTATAATGCCTGGCACATATTAATGCTTAATGAATGCTCTTCTTTCTTTCTTCCTTCCTTATTCCCTCCTTCCTCTCTCTCCTTCCCTTTCTCCCTTCCTGGTTATCCCTGCCCTTTCCTTCCTTGTTTCATTCTGAATAGTTTTCATAGTTCTGCTTGCTTCCCTTTGCATCAGTTTATGCCTTTTGATACTTTTCTGTATAGTAGTCATTAGTCATAGTTATTATTTCTTATAGCACAGTAATATTCTGTTATACTCATATAGCATAATTTGTTTAGCAGTTTTCCAGTGGATGGGCATCTATCTACATGGTTTCCATTTTTCGATACTGCAGAAAAGTAATATTATAAATATTTTGATGTCTGTGGAGACTAAAAAGTCATTGACCCCCTTGATGAGCTTAGCTGATGCATCTTTGGGTTAAAGATTATAGACATTTTAGTCTCTTAGAACAATTCTAAATTGCTTTCTAGAAGAATTGGACTGATTTACAGCTACATAAATGGTATATTTGTACACTTAATCTAAACCCAGCCAAACATTGACTCTTTCCATCTTTTTCCTGTTTGCCGAGTTTGAGGTGAAACCTCAGTTGTTTTGTTTTTCATTCTCTCTTATTAATTTGGACCATTCTTTAATATGGTTGTTAATAGTTTGCATGACTTTGTACACTTCCAAGAATCTTGGAATGGGGCAGCTAGATGGTGCAGTGGATAGAGCACCAGTGCAATAGACAGGAGGACCTGAGTTCAAATCTCACCTCAGACACTTGACACTCACTAGCTGTGGGACCTTGGGGAAGTCACTTAACCCCAACTGCCTCATCCTGGGTCATCTCCAGTCGTCTTGATGAATATCTGGTCACTGGATTCAGATGATTCTGGAGGAGAAGTGAGGCTGGAGCCCTCCCTCACTCAAAACAGTCAAGTGCAAGTCATGTCATGTCATCATTTCTCTGATGGCATGGTCTTCTTCAGCAATGAAGGATGAACACACACACACACACACACACACACACACACACACACTAGTTTGCAGTTCTTTTTAGAATTGTTCACTCATATCTATTTGAGAATAATAGCTCTTGGCCTCATATATTTTGTTAGTTCTTTAACTAGCTTGGGTATCAGACATTTGTTATTGATACAAAGATATTTTCCCCAATTATTAACGTTCCTTCTTATCCTAGTTATATTAATGTTATTTATGCATAAGTTTAAAAAATTTTCATTTAAGAAGAATATTTTCTTTTCATACACTCCCTCAATTTGAAAGAATCAGTTAATTAGCATTTTTTAAGCACCCACTGTGTGCATTGAGTTAAACTCTAGGGATACAAAGAAAAAGCAAAAGACAGTCCTTACTCTCTAGGATTTCACTCTCCTAATGAGGGAGACAACATGCAGACAGGTATGTACAAACAAGAGTTTGTTGGAGATAGGGATAAAATTTTTAAAAAATCTTTGGAATAAATATACATAGTCAAGCAAAACAAATTCCCATATCATCCACATTCAAAAATGTATGTTTCACTGCATTTTTAAATCGTGTCCACTCTGTCAGGAAGTGGGTGGCATAATTCATTGGTCCTCTGGAATCATGATTGTCATGCATTAAATGGAGGTCTTTAGTCTTTCAAAACTGTATTTATAATGTTTTTATTGTATAAATTTTTTCTTCTGGTTCTACTCACTCTACTATCAGTTCATATAATTCTTCCCAGATTTCTCTGAACTTGACCTGTTACATCAATAGTATTTTATCACATTCATATTCCATAATTTATTTAGCTTTTCCCAGTTGATAGACACTCCCTAAATTTCCAATTCTTTGTCACTGCAAAAAAGCTCCAGTAATAATAATAATAATAATTTTTTACCTATGGGTCTTTTTCCTAATTATTTGCTCTTTTAGGGGTGTAGACCTATAGTCCTAGGAAGGACATCACTGGGTCAAAGAGTCTGCAGTTAGGTGACTTTTTGGTAATAGTTCCAAATTGCTTTGCAGAATATCTGTACTAATTCAGAGCTCTATCACAACAGTGCATCAAAACAGTGCCTGTTTTCCCAGAGCCCCTTCAACATTTGTCATTTCCTTTTTTGATTCATCTTTGCCAATCTGATGATTATGAGATGTAACCTCATATTTACTTTAATTTGCATTTCTTTGTTAACATTTTGGAGTTTTTTTCTGATGGCTGTTGATAATTTGGATGTTTCCCTTTGAGAAATGCCTGTTCATATTTTTGGGCCATTTGTCAATTAGGAGAATAGCTCTTGTTAGAAATTTGAATCCTTGTGTACCTTGGAAATGAGACCTTTATCAGAGAAACTTGTTGTAAGGATTTTTTCCAGTAAATAGTTTCCTTTCTAATTTTATCTGCAATTTTTTGTTTGTGAAGAAACGTTACAATTTTAAAATTGTCCATTTTATCTCCTGTAATTCTTTCTAGCTGTTGTTTGTCACAAACTGTTCCTTTCTCTATAAATTTGAAAGGTAATTTATTCCTTATCCCTTTAATTTGTTTATGATGTGAACTTTGATATCTGTCATGTATTCATTTGGAGCTAATATCAGCATATGGTATTATAAACATTGGTATAAACCTAATTTCTGCCATTTCCAGCTTTCCCAGTAGTTTTTGTCAAATAATGATTCTTTATCCCAGAAACTGGGTTCTTTGTGTTTATCAAATGCTAGATTACGGTTTGTTTACATTTGTGTTTTGCTTACCTAATTTGTTCTGCTAATCTACCCATTTTTAACCAGTACTATATTGTTTTTAATGATTAGTACTTTGTGGTGTAGTTTGAGATCTGGTATTGTTTCTCCATCCTTCCCACTTTTTTTGAGATTCTTGTCCACCATAATATCATCTACAAAAGGCAATAATTTTGTTCTTTTTTGACTATGGTTATTACTTCAGTTCCTTTTTTTGGTTTTATTACTATAACCAGTATTTCTAGCTCTGTATCAAATAGTATTAGTGATAATGAACCTCCTTGCTTTATTCCTGATCTTGTTGGAAAATGATTTTTTTAGTTTTTTAGTATTACATGTAATACTTACTCTTGGTTTTAGATAGTTATCACCTGCTACTGTAAGGAAAAGTCCATCCATTCTTAAGTTTCTTGTGTTTTTAACAAATGTAAAAAGCCTTTGCTGTATCTATGGATATAATTTAGTGATTTTTGTTCTTGTTAATATGGTATGTTAGGAGCTAGGTGGTATAGAGGATAGAATTTGAGCCTAGAGTCAGGATACTTACTAGCTGTGTAGCCTTGGGCAAATCACTTAATCAGTTTGCCTCAGTTTTCTCATCTGTAAAAATGGGGATTATATTAGCACCAACTTTCCAGGGTTGTTGTAAGGATCAAATGAGATAATATTTCTAAAGTGCTTAGCACATAGTAGGGCTGGATCAATGTTAACTGTTATCATCATGATTGTTGTTACTGTCATTTATAGATTTCCTAATATTGAAACACCCTGAATCTCTGGTATCCATTTATTTTGATTATTAGCCCTTTTGATGTGTTGACATCAACTTCTAAAATTCAACCTTCTAAAATTGTTTTTTAAATTTTTGTGTTAGTATTCATTAGGGATATTGGTCTATAGGTTTCTTTCTCTATTTTAACTCTCCCAATATTGATACTTGTTTAGGTATCAATACCGCATTTGTATTATAGAAGAAATTTGGTAGGATCCATTCTAGTTTTGCCAAACAGTTTATGTGATTTTGGAATCACTTGTTCTTTAAACATTTGATAGAATTCACTTGTAAATCCATCTGGTCCTGATGTTTTTTTTTTTTCTTGGAGAGTTCATTTATGACCTGTTCAGTGTCTTTTTTTCTGAGATTGAATTCTTGAAATTCTCTTTTTTTACTCTGTTAATACAAAAATTTTTCAACTTCATGAAATAAAAATATTTTTCCTTCTCTGATTGTCTCTATCCTTTGGTTAATAATGATTATTATTTTAAGTTTTTAGTAGCAAGAGTACATAGAAGGCTATAAAACTAATAGTCTCAGGTTGTATTCAGAGAGAAAGTAGTATTTAGGAGTAGGAAAGTAATAATTCTACCTGATGGTACTCTGCCCCACTCAGACCACATCTGAAGTAGGGTGTTCTTTTTTGGACACATTTTGATAAGGACATTCATAATCTGTAGAATATCCAGAGGAGGACAATTGAGTCCTTGAGTCCATGTCATATAATAAATGACTGAAGGAACTGAGGATGTTTAACCTGAAGTGTCAGCAAGGACATATTATAACTATTTTCAATTATTTGGAGGGCTGCCATATTAAAGAAGAAATTTTTCTTGCTAAGTTGGTCCCAGAAAGCAGAACTAAGAATAGGGCATGTAGGAAGTTACAGAAAGGCAGATTTATACTTGACATAAGTAAAAACATCCTAACAGAGTGATACAAAAATGGAATAAGCTACTTCAGCAGGTAGGGGATTCTTCTCCTTTGGAGCTCTTCAAGCAAAGATTGAATGATGATTTGTCAGGAATGTTGCTGAAGGGGATCTTGTTCAGTTACAGGTTGGACTTGATTGCCTCAGAGCTCCCTCCCATCACTGACATTCTGTGACTCATTCATTTTGTTGATTCCCAAGACCTCTTTTTCTTTTTTCTGCTTGTCTAGCCTTTAGTATGTCATCATATCTAATATTTACTATCATTTATACATCTCATTACCAAGCATGCTACTTTGCATTTTCCTTGGTTGAATTTCATTTTTCTTGTTACCAATCATTTTTCTAAGTTTTAAAGGTTGTTATATATCTTAGCATTTCTCTGTAAACATTTCCTTGAGTAGAAATGATTTGGACAGCTAAGATGAATATTGGTAGGAAATGGGCTGCAATTATTCTGTTAAATGCCCAAATTTGTGTCTTTGGGAAATGTCTGATGCAATTAAATCATTACTGTAATTGGAAGTGGCAATATGGCATAGTGCATAGAGAGCTGGTTTCAGACCTGGGAAGACCTAAGTTCAAGTTCTTCTTCTGACAGATATTGGTTGTTTGATGCTGGGCAAGAAGATGCTGCTGACCTGCATTATTAAAGGAAATTTCTTTATATGGAAGTTACCTGTAGCCATGAATTTACAAGTATATTCTTTATCTTAACATTCAGTATATTTTCTTTCCTCATTCATTTCCTTATTTTTCATGTAAATGGACAAATTCTTCAATGGACAAGATTCTTCAAATAAAAACTACAATTCATTCTTGTTCTCAGTGGAAATTTAAATTCCTTTAGATGTTTTCTTCTAGATGTGAATGACATTCAGTTCTAACATAGTGTCCCTCAAATGATTTTGGTTAAGTCTTCATGCACATACATATATAGTTTCTACACACATGTACGTATAACACACATGTGACTGTTATGCTAATATATTATGTACTTTATAAAAATGTACATAAAGTAGAAATAAAAGATGAAATAAACATTTTAAAATGAATTTTATGAGTGTAGTATAAAGTAGTAATACAGTATTGTAGTGAGAACATCATTACTGAACATGCTTTGATATTTCAGAAAATCTTCATTTAACACTTTCTGATATAGTATTTTGAAGTTTAGTTTATTTTGATACTTGTTTTTAGTGACAATTATAGCTGAAAAAGATAAGATCCATAGAATCCAGTAGAAGTTCCTTGTTGGTTCTGCTTACTAAATCGTGATAATTTTTCAGCACCTTTCACCAATTATGCAGAATCTTCTTTTTTAATCAAGCTAGTACATTTTCTTCTTCTCCGATAGCAATGAATTACTTTGCAAACTAATTGGAAAGTGTTACACTTTTATATTTTATATTTTTAACAAATAGATTCAAAACCCACTGAATGTCTTCATTTGGAAGATTTTTTTTTGGTTTTGATACGTAATTTATTTTTTAGTTCTCAACATTCACTTCCACAAGATTTTGAATTCAAAAATTTCTCCCTATCTCTCCCCACCCCTATACCAGGACAGCATGCACCCCATCCATCCCTTCCTCCAGTCTGTCCTACCCTCTATTATGCACCCTTCTTCCATCCCTCTTCCTTTCTATTTTCCTGTAGCGCAAAAGAGATTTCTGTACTCCATTGCCTGTATAGCTTAATTTCCAGTTGCATGGTAAAACAATTTTTAACATTCTTTTCTTTTCCAATTTATTTATTTATTTTTAGTTTTCAACATTCGTTTCCACAAGATTTTGAGTTCCAAATTTTCTCCCCATCTCTCCCCTCCCTCACTCCAAAACACCATGCATTCTGATTACCTCTGCCCCAATCTACCCTCCTTTCTATTGCACCCTTCCCTTCCCTTATCCCCATCTTCTCTTTTCTTGTAGGGCAAGATAGATTTCTATACCCCATTACCTGTATTTCTTATTTCCCAGTTACATGTAAAAACAATTCTCAACATTTGTTCTCAAAACTCTGAGTTCTAACTTCTCTCCCTTCCTTCCTCCCCACCCATCCCACTGAGAAGGCAAGCAATTCAGTATAGGCCATATATGTGTAGTTTTGCTAAAGACTTCCATAATAGTTATGTTGTGAAAGACTAACTATATTTCCCTTCATCCTATCCTACCCCCCATTTATTCTATTCTCTCTTTTGACCTTATCCCTCCCCAAAAATGTTTACTTCTAATTACCTCCCTTCTCTCATTTGCCCTCCCTGCTATCTTCCCCCTGGACCCTACTTATTCCCCTTTTCCCTATGTTCCTGTAGTGTAAGATAGATTTTCATACCAAATTGAATGTGCATGTTATTCCCTCATTAAGCCAAATGTGATGAGAGTAAGCTTCATTTTTTTCCTTCTCACCTCCCCCTTTTCCCCTCCATTTGCCCCATTCCATTTCTCCCTTTCTCCTCTTAATACATTCCTCTCTTATCCCTTAATTTTATTTTTTACATATCATTCCTTCTTATTGAACTCATCCTGTCCCCTCTGTCTATATATATATGTGTATAGTCCCTCCAACTACCAAATACTGAGAAAAGTTTCAAGAGTTACAAATATTATCTTTCCATGTAGGAATGCAAACAGTTCAGCTTTAGTAAGTCCCTTATGATTTCTCTTTCATGTTTATCTTTTCATGTTTTTCTTGATGCTTGTGTTTCAAAGTCAGATTTTTTATTCAACTCTGGTCTTTTCATCAAGAATGCTTGAAAGTCCTCTATTTCACTGAATGACCATTTTTTCCCTTGAAGTATTATACTTAGTTTTTCTGGGTAGGTGATTCTTGGTTTTAATCCTAGTTCCTTTGACTTCTGGAATATCATATTCCAAGCCCATCAGTCCCTTAATGTTGAAGCAGCCAGATCCTGTGTTATCCTGATTGTATTTCCACAAGACTTGAATTGTTTCTTTCTGGCTGCTTGCAATATTTTCTCCTTGATCTGAGAACTCTGGAATTTGGCCACAATATTCCTAGGAGTTTTGTTTTTTTTTTTTTGATCTCTTTCAGGAGGTGATTGGTGAATTCCTTCAATATTTATTTTACCCTCTGGTTTCAGAATATCAAGACAGTTTTCCCTGATAATTTCATGAAAGATGATGTCAAGACTCTTTCTGTGGTCATGGCTTTCAGGTAGTCCCATAATTTTTAAGTTGTTTCTCCTGGATCTATTTTCCAGGCCAGTTGTTTTTCCAGTGAGATATTTCACAGTCTTCTATTTTTTCATTCTTTTGGTTTTCTTTTGTAGTTTCTTGGTTTCTCATAAAGTCATTAGCTTCCATCTGCTCCATTCTAATTTTTAAAGAACTATTTTCTTTAGTGAGCTTTTGAACCTCTTTTTCCACCTTTTCCACTTTTCCACTAATTTTGCTTTTTAAAGCATTTTTCTCCTCATTGACTTTTTGGACCTCTTTTGCCATTTGGGTTAGTGTATTTTTAAAGGTGTTATTTTCTTCATCATTTTTTTGGGTCTCCTTTAGCAAGTTGTTGACTTGCTTGTCATGATTTTCTTGCATCACTCTCATTTCTCTTCCCAATTTTTCCTCCACCTGTCTTACTTGATTTTCAAAATCTTTTTTGAACTCTTCCATGACCTGAGAACATTGCGTATTTATTTTGGAGGTTTTGGATGCAGAAGCCTTGACTTTTAGATCTTCCTCTGATGGTATACATTGTTTCTCCTCATTCGAAAGGATGGAAGAAAATACCTGCTCACCAAGAAAGTAACCTTCTGTTTTCTTATTCTTTTCCCCTTTTTTTGGACGTTTTCTCAGCCAGTTACTTTACTCTTGAGTTCTTTGTCAAAAGGAGGATGTACTCTGGGGACCTGTAAGTTCTCAGTTCCTCCAAGGTTGTGTAATCAAGGGAGAGGGGTTTACTTCTCTCCTGGCCTCCACTCTGATCTGTGAGCAGGATTCCCTCTCCAGAGCTCCACCAGTTCCAACACCCCAGAACTCTTCCTCACCCAGGAGGCCACCACTCAGGGCTGAGATCCAGATCAGCCTCGCGATTCCCTCAGGATCTTTAGGCCAGGGCTCCAACAATGGAAGCTGCTGCCACCTGAGGCCAGGGCTAGACCACTGTGTTCCCTTCTCACTCAGGTGAAAGAACTTTCTCACTAACCTTTGAAACTGTCTTTGGCGCTTGTGAGTTGAGGAATCTGGGAACTCCAGCTGTTGCTGGTGGCACCCTGAATTCTGTTTCGGGTCCAGTCCCTCCTGCAGTGTGGGGCCCATGCTAGACTGTACTCCTACCTGGTGCAATAGACCTTTCCTGTCAGCCTCCAAGCTGTCTTGAGCTGGAAATCTCTTTCACTCTGTCGTTTTGTGACTTCTGCTGCTCTGAAATTTGTTTAGAGTCATTTTTTACAGGTATTTTATGGCCTTTGGGGAGATTGTTTCTAGAGGTGCGTCCTTCTCCTCCACCATCTTGGCCCTGCCCCCTTAACATTCATTCTTAAAGCTTTAAGTTCTATATTCTCTCTCTCCCTACCCACCCACTCTCATTGAGAAAATAAGCAATTCAATATAGGTCACACATGTGTAACAGTGCAAAGCACTTCCATAATAGTTATGTTGTGAAGACTAACCACATTTCCTTCTCTCCATTCTGCCCTCCATTTATTCCATTCTCTCCCTTGACCTGTCCTTCCACAATAGTGTTTGCTTCTGATTATCTTCCCCTCCATTGTAAAAGCTCTTTCTTCCCTCTTTTATGTGAGATTATTTGCTATATCCTACCTCTCCCTTTCTCTTACTCCTAGTGCATTCCATTCAACAGTAAATTTATTTTATTTTAGGTACTTCCCCTTCATATTCAGCTCACCCTGTGCTTTATGTCTAGGTGTGTGTGTATATATGTATATGTATATATACACATATATATGTGTATACATACACACATATATTCATATACACATAAACACATACATCCATTTACAGATATATACCTACACATATATAATATACATATACATACATACTCATACATACACACACACACACACACACATATATACATATATTTTTTTCCCCCTCTAATTACCCTAATAGTGAAAAAGGTCTCATGAGTTACTAATAGCATCTTTCCATGTAGGAATGTAAACAGTTCAACTTCAATGAGTTTTTTAAGGATTCTCTTTCCTGTTTACCTTTTCATGTTTCTCTTGATTCTTGTATTTGAAAGTCAGATTGTCACATTCAGCTCAAGTCTTTTCAACAAGAATGCTTGAAAGCCCTCTGTTTCATTGAAATTCTATTTTTTCCCCTGAAGTATTATACTCAGTTTTGCTTGGGTGGGTGATTCTTGGTTTTAATCCTATCTCCTTTGACCTCTGGAATATCACATTCTAAGACCTTTGATGCCTTACTGTAGAAGCTGCTAAATCCTATGCTATCCTGATTGTATTTCCACAATACTTGAATTGTTTCTTTCTGTCTGCTTGTAATATTTTCTCCTTGACTTGAGAACTCTGGAATTTGACTACAATATTCCTAGGAATTTTCCTTTTGGAATCTCTATCAGGAGGTGATCAGTGAATTCTTTCCATTTCTATTATACCTTTCTTGATAATTTCTTGGAAGATGATGCCTAGGCTCTTTTTTGATCGTGGTTTTCAGGTAGACCAATAATTTTAAAGTTATCTCTCCTGGATCTATTTTCCAGGTCAGTTGTTTTTCCAATGAGATATTTCACGCTGTCTTCTATTTTTTTATTCTTTTGGTTTTGTTTCATAATTTCTTGGTTTCTCATAAAGTCATTAGCTTCCATCTGCTGCATTCTAATTTTTAAAGAACTATTTTCATTAGTGAGCTTTTGAACATGTTTTTCCATTTGGCTAATTCTGTTTTTTTTTATTTTTTAAATTATTGTTATTAATTTTTAACACAGTTTATAACAGATAAAGCAGTTTCAACTTTTGGTCAGATGATACTTCTTTTTAAAGCATTTACAGTATGGACCACAAAAGAAATTTTTTTTTAAACATTAACCAACTGAGACACAAATAGTATTTATGTTGCTAACTTCACAAGCTCTTGACCTAATTGTCTCCACAGTATTACTAAGAATTAAAGGATCCTAACTTATTGTTGTTGGTCTAAAGTCCTATGCCTAATAGCTTAATTTTAACAACCTCAGATGTTCCCCTACCCATAATTTATAGTTGAATAGATCTGGTATTAAGCTTACAAATCTTTTGACTATAGAAAATTGCCACCAATAGTAAAGACATTGCAGGGATACAATATTACCCCAACTTCATGTCAGTTCCAGGCAGGATTAGATTATCCCTTTGCATTCAGTCAGGCTTAAAGTCTACCAGGTGTCAGTGGGGAAATTGAGTCAGGAGAATCCCACCTCAGCCCATGCTGAACAGCTGCTCTCCCACCCTTCCCTTGAGATCACCTATGCAGTTCATGATGGCATCTCATCAGCTTACTGGTATCATGTATTGGAGGCTCAGATCTCCTTTCTTGCTACCCATACCTGGAGTTAGACTCAGAAGAACAGTCACTTAATAGTCCCATAGCATCTAAAAATGGCAAGTTCCAATAACCAGGTTTCAAATATGATTATAGTTTCACTTTGGCTAAGGAACATTTTTTTGAAGCAAGTCTTAAGTGGCTAATATGCCTTTCTATACATGTTCTAGTTCCTGAGTAAATGGCAATCATAAAATCAAATTTACCATTAAAACCTTGACTTTTCCATGAATGCCAAATTTTACCCAAGGTTACCTTCCACCAGGAAATTTAGACTGAAATTCTTCTCTCCAAACTAAAGATGTCATTGATTTATTCTCAGTAATTAATTCAGTCTATTGTTTTACCTCACTTTGTAACTTGTCCAATTTTTCTCCCCATCACTACCCTCCCCCTGCTTCCTAATACCCTGCATTCTGATTTCTCCTTCCCTCAATGTACCCTCCCCTCCATCGCACCCCACCCCTCTCCTATCCTCATCTTCTCTCTTTTATTGCAGGACAAGATAAATTTCCATACCCCTGTTCCTATAGTTCTTATTTCCCTATTATATGTAATAAAAATTCTCAACATTCATTTCTAATACTTTGAATTCCAACTTCTCTCCCTCCTCCCTCCCTCCCCAGCCCTACTGAGAAGGCAAGCAATTCAACATAGACTAAATATGTGTTGTTTTGCAAAAGACTTCTGTAGTAATCATGTTGTGTAATACTAATTATATTGCCCTCTGACCTACCCTATCCCCCCTTATTTTTCTCCCCTACAATTGACTTTGTCCCTTCTCAAAAGTATTTATTTCTAGTGAGTCTCTTCTCCCATTTGCCCTCCCTTCTAACATTCCCCTTGCTTCACTTGTTGCCTCCTCTCCTAGTTTCCTGTGGTGTATATAAATTTTCATATCAAATTTAGTGAGCATGTTATTTCCTCCTTCAGCCACATGTGGAGAGAGTAACTTTTTTTCCCCCTTCTCCCCTTCTCCCTTATCTCCTCCATTGCATAAGATTTTTCTTATCTCTTTTATGAGTTATAGCCTCCCCCATTCCATTACTCCCTTTCTCTTCCTGGAATTTTCCTCCTTCACCCCTTAATTTTTATTTTATTTTATATATTTATTTTTGTGTGTGTGTAGATATCATCTCTTCTGATATAACACACCCTGTACTCTCTATCTATGTGTATGTGTGTGTGTGTGTGTGTGTGTGTGTGTGTGTGTGTGTGTGTGTGTGTGTGTATGTACAATCTCTCCAACTACCCATATACTGAGAAAAGATTCAGGAGTTAAAAATATTTTCTTTCCATGCAGTAATGTAAACAGTTCAGCTTTAAGAGAGTCTTTTATGATTTTTCTTTTCTGTTTACCTTTTCATGTTTCTCTTGATTCTTGTCTTGGGAAGTCAAATTTTCAAATACAGATCTGGTCTTTTCATCAACATGAAATCTTGAACTTCGACTGTATCACTGAATGACCATTTTTCCCCTTGAAGTATTATATTCAGATTTGCTGGGTAGGTGATTCTTGGCTTCAATCCCAGTTCCTTTGACTTCTGAAATATCCCACTCCAAGCCCTTTGATCCCTTAATGTTGAAGCTGCCAGATCCTGTGTTATCATGATTGTATTTCCACAGTACTCAAATTGTTTCTTTCTAGCTGCTTGCAGTATTTTCTCCTTGATCTGGGAACTCTGAAATTTGGTCACAATATTCCTAGGAGTTTTTCTGTTCGGGTTTCTTTCTGGAGGTGATCGATGAATTCTTTCAATATCCATTTTGCCCTCTGATTCTATAACATCAGGGCAGTTTTCCTTGATAATTTCATGGAAGATAATGTCTAGGCTCTTTTTTTGATCATGGCTTTCAGGTAGTCCAATAATTTTTAAATTTCTCCTGGATCTATTTTCCATACCAGTTGTTTTTCCAATGAGTTGTTTCACATTATCTTCTATTTTTTCAGATTTTTGGTTTTGTTTACTAACTTCTTGATTTAACTCATAGTCATTCATTTCCCTGGACTCAATTCTCTCTTTCAACAAATTATTTTGTTCAGTGAGCTTTTGAACCTTCTCCTCCATTTGGCTACTTCTGCTTTTTAAAACTTCCTTTTCCTTGTTGGCTTTTTGGACCTCTTTTTCCAATTAAGTTAGCCTCTTTTTAAAGCTTTAAAGGAAAATAACTTTTCCTCAGCATTTTTTTGTTTCTCCTTTAGTAAGCTGCTAACTTGTTTTTTAAGGTCTTCTGTTGACTGAGCCCATTTTAAGTTCTCTTTGGGAGCAGAGGCCTTAACTTCCTCTGACAGTATGCCTTGTTCTTCCTCATCTTAAAGGATGGGGGGAGACACCTGTTCCCCAAGAAAGTAACCTTCTATGGTCTTATTTTTTTTCCCCTTTTTTGGGCATTTTCCCAGCCAGTTACTTGACTTCTGAGTTTCCTCTCAACAACCACCTCACCTCCAGTTCTGCCCAGCCAGCGCTTGGGGGCTGATTCAAATGCGCTGCTCCCAAGCCTTAGGTGTTTTCAATGGGGGTGGGGCTGCTATTCAGTGTGATATTAAGTTCAGCTGCTCAGGTGGGGGCAGGGCTGACACACGGGGCTCAATTCAGGGGTTTACAAGGAGACCTTCAACCATGGACATGGGCCACTGCGTGCTTTGGGAGCCTCTGTCCACTGCTGCCTCTACTGCTGCCTCCTGAGGGGGCCTGAGTTATGAGGAAACCCCGCTCCCCTCTTGGCCAGCTGAAAAGACCCTCTAACTGACCTTTGGTGCCTGTGGGTTGAGGGACCTGTGCTGCCACTGGAGATTCTGTCCTTGAAGCCTGCTCGGATCTGCTCTTCTCAGTGCTTCATGGCCAAGGCTGGGCTGTTCTCTGCTCTGAACCCTGTGTGATAGTCCTTTGGCTTTCCAGGCCATTTTGAGCTGGAAATCTCTTTCACTCTCTCAGTTTGTGGCATCTGCTGTTCTAGGATTTGTTTAGAGTCATTTTTTACAGGTATTTTATGGGCTATGAGGGGAGAGCTACAGCAGGTCCATCTTTCTACTCTGCCATCTTGGCTTTGCCCTCCATTTGGAAGATTTTAAAAGATTATAATAACATTAAAATAAATGTAGAGAAATTCTCATAGTTTCTTCCTATCCCTATGTGCATCATGTTGTATAACCTCTTGTGATTGTGCATCCCATTTTGTAAAACCACTGTTCTAAAGAATAAAAGAAGTCAATGAAGGAATGAAGGTAAGGATGCAAAATGTCCCTGGCTTTTATTATTTTCATGAATAGTTTTGGTGCTAGGAAAACTGGAAATTCTGCCATTTTTCATTTTTTTCTACCAACTCTCTTATTTGACCACCCCATACTTAATTGAGTTGCAGTGGCAATATTTGAGTGCTGTCATAATAGGAGGAATGTTGTTTATGACCATAGTCATATCATATATTCCTTGCATATAGAATTTATGCTATCCCTTAAAGCCAGATAAAATTTTAAAGTTATAGGACAAAATGATGTGGTGATAACATATATGAATGAACAATGAAATTACTTTAAGTTGCTCATTCACATAATTTGTTACTTCCAGTTACCATATAAGTACTGGAATTGTGTTATGTTCAAAATCAGCTGGTATAGAAGAATTTAGCTGATTGATCCTTTTTTAAAGTGATTTCAGAGATCCTTTGAATTGTAGTTAGTGGGAACTAAGCAATTGCCCATGTTAAGTCCATACTTCAGTTTTGGAACATGTTTGGAAATTCCTCTTTAATTAGCAAACAGAACATCTCTGCTTTAGTATAAAGTCTTCAAGCTATTGACACTTAAGTGAAGAATCAAGGAAACTTGTGTTTCACAGAACTCTGTAACTAATCCAGATCTGCTGACCTTGAGGTATCCATTGTTTCTTTACAGTTTACATTGTCACTGAATTTTCTTTTTTTAAAAATTAATTTTATTTGTTTTCAGTTCTCTATAATCACTTCCAAAAATCTTAGATTAGATTTTCTTCCCCTCTCTGTCTCCTCCCTCCCCAAGACGGCATGCAATCTTATATGGGTTCTACACATACATTCTTACTAAATACATTTTCACCTTAGTCATGTGGTAGAAGAATTTTCTTAACGGGGACCACCCACTGATCTCCAGTGTAATCATGGGACTGATCCAATTAGAAATCTAACATTAATCATTAGTATAAATAATTATGCTCAAATAGCTACATTTAAATCAATGAATTTTGGGGCATAAAGTTTTTGACACTTTTTCTCTAAGTCCCCATTCAGAATTATTTTTCCTTATCAATAACTTTCCTCATTTTTCTGCATTTGATTTTTCTAATTCTACATTTTCTGCCTTGCATTTTTTATAAAAGTATCTCCAGATTACTTTGTGTTCCTCATACTTGTCTGTCCATCTTAATTTCTTTTTCCTCCTCATTATTTTTCCCACGTATCATTCCATCTCTCATTCCCCTGACTATAAATGAAGTCTGAAGTCTAACTCTCATTCTAGCCTGCTACAGTGTCCATCCTCTGAGTCTTTCCCAACCACTCCCTATCACCATCTTTTTCCTTATGGGTTCTGAAGTTCTAGTGACCTTTTTCTTCTCAAGGCTCAAGAACTCCACTTACTGTATCTTCCTTTCCCTCACTCTTGATTTCTAGCACAAACCTCTAGCCTAGAAGTCTCCTTTGTTATTTCTTCTCTACCTCTACCCTTATGCACACTACCCCATTCATTATGTTCCTTCTCTTTTCTCTAGATTCCAATCCTAGCGCCACTACTTATTCACTTTTCATATGACCTTGAGGAAGTCTCTTCCTTTCTCTGAGACTCATATTCTTCATTGGTAAAATGAGAGATCATGTATTTTTAATAATAATTATAGCCAACACTTACATAGAGCTTACT